>NC_141696.1:115997987-117197987 GCF_964263255.1 Lissotriton vulgaris
AAGGGACAGAGAGAGAGAGAGAGAGAAAGGGACAGAGAGAGCGAGAGAGCGAGAGAGAGAGAGGAAGGGACAGAAGAGAGAGAGAGAGGAAGGGACAGAGAGAGAGAGAGAGGAAGGGACAGAGAGCGAGAGAGAGAGAGAGGAAGGGACACAGAGAGAGAGAGTCAGAGAGATAGAGAGAGCGAGAGAGAGAGAGAGAGGGAGAGAGAGAGGGAGAGAGAGAGAGAGAGAAAGTTTGTCTGTTTCTGCGCATGCGCTGGAGTGAGTCCTATTAATCCCAGCGCGTGCCGTTTGTGTGACCTGTGTACAATATGTTCCCTGCAGCATGTTGTGTGCTTTACAACTGAAAGTGGTCACGTATCTTGGAGATATATATGTTTCTGCCTCGTGCCTTCAAGGGTATGTGGGTATTTGTGGAGCGCGCGGCCTGGGTCCCAGTCACGTGACCATGTGAGCACGCAGCAGGGTCACTCTGTGCCATTGGCACCAGTGTTATCTGTCGTCACAAACACCTCTACGACACGGATACATAATAATTTGTGGTCCTAAAATAGCCCACTGGGGCCCAAGACGCAGCACGTCAGAGGAGAGCGGGGCATGCCGGGAGCCCGGACCCTGGGACCCGCAGGCTGGACATGAGCTGCCCCGGCTCCAGGCATCTACCGTGTCCGTGGGACCAGAACTGAGTGAGCCCAGAGGGTTTCACTTTATTAACATCCACACAACTCCAAACAGATGCAAGAATCGCATTTTATTTCCTACTTTAGGATAGTTAAAGGCGCAGCGAGGTGTAGTAATACTGGTCCTACAAATTACTACACCTCTTTCATTAGGGGTCTGCAATAACTTTTTATTGCCAGTAAAGGTTTGGGAAAATTCAGCTTTTTGCCATCGCAAGGGTTGAAAAACTGTACCTAAGCAGAGTTTTAGGGGTTTTTTTTGCAGGTCAAGATAATTTTCACTTCATCGGGCCCGGGTACGAGTCCGGCGAAGCAGTATCGTGGGGTACCTCAGTGCCGTATAATCGGCTTGCCCGGTGGTACCAAATCAATCAATCAGTCAGAATTTATAACACACATCTAATCAACCGCTAGGGTATTCAGGCGCTGAGGGCCTTGCTGCTTAAGGTGGGTTCAGTTGAACAGCGGGGTCTTGAGTAACCCCGGGCGGGTAACTATGCTCCACCAGCGGAGTTTGCCAGAGTTTTGCCTACTCCGCGTTCCGCCTGGGCGTGAAATTCCACTCCGCTCATGGAGTTTGCAGAGTTTTTCCCACTCCCGATTCCAGATAGTGCACATACGCGAAGTTTTTTTTTTTTCTTCGCTCACGCTCGCCAATGTTAAGCATCGAGAGCATCCTGTTTCAACACCCTGCGCATGCTCCGAAAGATCTTCCGGTGGGTCCCCACCGAAACGAGGAAGACGGTCACCCAGGCCCTCGTCACCAGCCGACTGGACTACGGGAACACCTTCTACGCTGGAAACACAGCCAAACTCCAGAAAAGACTCCAGCGCATACAGAACGCTTCTGCACGACGCATCCTGGACATCCCTCGTCACAAGCCACATCTCTGCCCATCTGAAAGACCTGCACTGGCTCCCCGTCAGCAAGAGGATCACGTTCAGACTCCTCACTCACGCACACAAGGCTCTCCACGACATGGGCCCCAAATACCTCAACAGCCGCCTCACATTCTACACACCCACCCGCCAGCTCCGATCCGCCAGCCTCGCCCTCGCCACCGTCCCACGGATTCGCAGAAACCACCACCGGAGGGAGATCCTTCTCCTACCTGGCTGCCAAGACATGGAAACTCCCTCCCCACCCACCTAGGGCTGACCCAGGACCATCTCTCCTTCAGGAAACAACTCAAGACCTGGCTGTTCGAGCAGTAGCGGCTCCCCCCCTCCCAGCGCCTTCAGACCCTAGCGGGTGAGTAGCGCGCTTTACAAATTTGTTTGATTGATTGATTGATTGAGCGAGGAACATCTTACTCCAGACCACCTCCTCACAAGATTTCTGAACCGGGTGGTTGTGGATGGCCACTATCACTCGCGTTGAGAAAACATCAGTTCGCATTCAGGAAGCTGCCGCTCGAGAATAACATCTACTCGGGCGGCAGAAAGAAGAAGCGCCCTCTTGCGCTACACATGGTGCCGTTTGTGCGGAAAATTGAACCTCTGATGCTATGTATGAAATGAACTACACTTTGAACAATATAGTACATGAAATGACATTTCCGTCATGTACGATATTGCTGAAAGTGAAGTTAATTGAGTACATAGCACCAAAGGTTCACTTTTCAGTCATAGTTCTTCATATTGAAAACATTTACAGGTTTTATCTCTGTTTTCAACACAGCAGCAAAGATCGTAACCATCTTGCACATGGAATTGCCATTAGTATTTTCTATCCGTTATGCTTTGGTTAGCATTCATTTAACTATTCAGTTTTATGTTAGTCACACCTAAGAGATTTGTATTTTGCATACAGCATGCGTTAGTAGTGGTTAATTACGTTAGTGTAGTGACGTGGATGGAGAGAACACAGTATGTTGTTTATTTTCATTGGAACTGTTATCACTCGGTTTGGTATCATATGGTTTTATCTTAAAATTCTCGTCACATTTATGTCGGTTTAAACACAGTTTTCACTCTTGGTTTGGGAGCGCAGACAAGGCATATCATCGCAGGTATACTTTTGTTTAAATCATTCTTTAAGATTGTGAGTGGACCAGTCGTGGCCGGCATGATGGGCGGGTGGGGGGAGAGGGGTTGGAAATGGGGTCGTTGGGGTGAATGGGTGGAGGCTGGAGGGGTTTATTTAATAAAAAAATATATATAAAGTAAAACTTAATTTACTTTCCTGTGCCACTGTCACCTCAGCTTCTGGACGATCCGACTCCTGACTCCCGCCGTCCTGACTTTTCCAATTCCTGCATGGTCATCAGCCAGTAAAGGCAGCGTCCCTCCCTCCCTCCCTCCAATCACAACGGTGAGGCGCCTCGGAGCGTGCCCCACCCGGGCTATTTTCTCTATGTAGTCTGCTGCATGCAGCAGGCTACATAGAGAACAAGGGAGAGTGGGCAGTCCAGCCCCAGGGCCGACCAAACAGTCAGTATGCACAACAGTGGTCAAGCCACTTCCCCCCTGCCCACGAGCAGGACCGCCCACTCCCAACCAGGCACTTCTGCTTTCTCGCCGTACGAGAAGGCAGAAACATAAAATGGTAGTTATTACCATGTATGTTTCTGCCTTCTCGCACTGCGAGAAAGCAGTGGGGCAACGCCCCCCACGCCCTAAGGGGAGAGCCACCACTGGAGCGGACGCATAGGTGTTTCCTAGCATGTTTATCGTGTAGAAGATATTTGTCACAACATGTTTATATTGAGTTTGTTTGGGGATATGAGGGCACCGGATCTGACATGATGAATAGGTTCACGTTTCAGTTTGATGTCCAGTTAAACACACAGGTTTAACTCGACATCAAAAAATAAAGGAGCAAAATGTAAAATAGAAAATGTTAAAACTTTCTATGAATGTGAAGAAATTTGAAATTGGTGACTAACAATTATCTTGATATCCTCCTAATGATTCCTTGGAGCAGTGCAAGTGCATCAAACAGAATATAGTATGGACGATGAGCGGCCTCGATTGAATTTAGAGCAGCTCCACCTTCCTATTAAAGCTTTATATTTGTTTCTGAATTAAAGAACATGGGTCATCATTTGTTAGATAAATGCATGGTTCTGCATTTTTTGTGTATTATGTTGCTCTTCAAATCATCTCAATTGCTTTGGCCAGGGTCCCCGGACTCGAATAATGGCTCAGTGGTGGTCCCCTGATTCCAATAATGGCTCAGTGGGGGTCCCCAGGATTCCAGTAATGATAAACTGGGGGTACACATAAGTCAAAATGCTGAGAACCACTTTTCTAGAATACTTAATGTTGGTGATGGTAAGAGAAGCAGGACTGGGGAAATCGAGTGGATATTTGTTCCTTGCACTGGATGCCTCTATAAGCTCAGTGGTCCGGAGTAAAAAACATTCGGAACTCAACGTCCAGGTAATTCACACAGGTATTGAACTGTGGTGTTAATAATTAGAGCGGATGCAAAGTATATTCAAATATATAGAGGAGAAAGTTCCCCTTAGGAAGGACAGGTGGAGCTGTAACAGGTGACAATAAAATGCCACTCTTACCACATTGAGTTTAAATCAATGTCCCTTATTTGCAGCTTCTCTTCTTTGCATGGCGAACACTGCAGGTGCTCGTCTCCGTTGTATACCCTACTACGAGCTCCCTTTCATGCGAAGGCAGGTGCGTGCAGGTACATGGTTCCTCATGGCGCGGCCCGCCCCATCAGCTCATTAGATCTCTGGCACATGAGATAAGGGAAGACATTTGAATACCTTTATCAGTTCCCCTTAAACATGCACAGTATTTGAAAAGACAGATGAAGTCACCATTGAACGCCTGCCCCTTAACTGGATGTACCAGTGGGTGAAAAAGACAGTTTTCTATGAAAACATGTGTCTTATGACTGTTCATGTGTCTGGGGTATATTATAATAAAGAGTGAACTGCATTGAAGTCTACCACATGAGGTCATATCAGTGATGTGATGAATAACATATCCATCACTCAAATTACTTCATATTTTTTACTATACTAATTTTCAACAGCAATCCTTTATGGGTTCCGGAGTGGCGTGCTACTTGCCAGAAAAGCGCTTCAACACCCATCAGGGGTAACAAGTGCTATATGAATGGAAATCTTTCTTCCCCTTTTATCCCTCCGCAATCCTTCTCACTCCAAGTAACTGATTAATATCCACCACTGAAATTACTTCATATTTCATCATATTAATTCACCACTAATCTTTTGTAGGCTTCCTGAATTGCGTGCGACAACAAGCGCTATATACATACAAACCTTTGTCCTCCTCTATCCTTCTGCTATCGTTCCAAATCCAAATAACTCACTAACCTATCCACCACTTAAAATGTACTTGCATGTTTCACTGTACTAATTCAACACGAATCCTCTATGGGTCCTGGAGTAGCGTGCTACTCGCCAAAAAAGCGCTTCGACGTCTCGTCAGGGGTAGTGAGCGCTATATAAATGCAATTACAATACAATAAATAAATAGGGAGGGCTGAGACTGAGCCGGGCCAGTGGTTAGTGATGACCCAAGGATCCCATGCACAAGCCGAGCCCTGGAAATGTTTGCCATGTAAGTCATGCAACAAACATCACTAAAGAGCATGATAGGTGTCTTCAAAATTCAAAAAGGTATCTTTCTTTAAAAATGCAGAAACTTTTCAAGTGAGTCCATCAGATTATATCCCTGCACTGAGAAGTATTTATGAAAAGTGTGCGATTTCAAACATGAACTGAGAAACATTGCTGACCCTGCCCTGATGACAGTGCCATTAATAAATTAAGAGGCAAGTCAGCTGTCATGTGTACTCTATATGTGGCCTAGATTCCTATTATAGATGGAGTGATCGTAGAGGCTAGTAAATCAAACACAAGACATGTTTTGTACAGTGCACATCCTGAAGTCACATATTTGAAGGTGCTCTTTTATATGCTAATGAACAAAAAGGAGGCTCAGTGAAATAAAGTATTTTATTAGGATCACACAGTTTGATGACGCAGTGAAGCCAGGATTAATCTCACTGTGCAATTCAGCCACTGAATGTGTATCTCTTTCTCATATCAAAGGTTAATGCTAACATTTGACACAGATTATTTTACACCTCTTTTTTGCGCAGGGAGATTTGCCAGTTTCACATGATGCTGAGCCGAGGTCAGGATTCAAACCTGAGGCCCGATTCACAGAATGAACTTAAGACTCAATCCTAAACTTACTACTGTTTTGGTATTCACAGAATGATCTTACTACTTTTGGCATTCACAGAATGCACTTACTACTTTTGGTATTCACAGAATGAACTTACTCATTTCGGTATTCACAGAAGTTAGGACTCCTAACTTTAGGACTCCTAAATGCCTTCTGTGAATACCGAAAGTCTTAAAATTAGGATTTTTCTCAATTTAGTAGTAGTAAAGTTAGGAGTCCTAACTTTACTAGTACTAAATTGAGAAAAATCCTAATTTTAAGACTTTCGGTATTCACAGAAGGCATTTAGGAGTCCTAAAGTTAGTAGTCCTAACTTTACTACTACTAAATTGAGAACAATCGTAATTTTAGGACTTTCGGTATTCACAGAAGACATTTAGGAGTCCTAAAGTTAGGAGTCCTAACTTTACTACTACTAAATTGAGAAAAATCCTAATTTTAAGACTTTCGGTATTCACAGAAGGCATTTAGGAGTCCTAAAGTTAGGAGTCTTAACTTCTGTGAATACCGAAATGAGTACGTTCATTCTGTGAATCCCAAAAGTAGTAAGTGCATTCTGTGAATGCCAAAAGAAGTAAGTTCATTCTGTGAATACCAAAAGTAATAAGTGCAATCTGTGAATACAAAAACAGTAGTAAGTTTAGGATTGAGTCTTAAGTTCATTCTGTGAATCGGGCCCCTGGTTACCAATGTCACATGTTTGGCAGCTGTAGCCACTGCGCCACATCGCCTCCCATGAAACTCCAAGGAAACTCAGCTCGTTCTGGTCTCAAAGTTCCAAGAGGACATTGAGCTGAGCCAGAGTCAGGCATCTGTCTCAAGCTTTCATTGGTTCGCCCACCTATACTCTGTGACATCACATAGGACTCGGCCGGTTCCTCTGTGATGCCACAACCAACCTTTGTAGCATGATACAAGCTGAAACCACGGAGTACAGGAACAGGTACTAACCCATGTAAGCTGACAAACAGCTCCACTCTAGTCGTAACAACGTTGCGTTTATACAGTCACTGGGCTACTAGTGGTACAAGGATACAACCTGTCATGTACTCCAAGCCCTGTGCCCGCAATAATGACGTTGTCATTTTATACTTTTTTGGCGTTTTCATCCAGTAAGTTGCGTTCTCTGCCCAATGATGGCCTGCAACAGGAACACTGTCACCCCAAATTGCATATAGTTCCATCAGAACAAGGGATAGTGGTGGGGTTGGAGCCTCAAGGTGTGGGAGAGGCACGGGGTACCATGAGCAGTGAGACGCGTGTCACCGCGCCATGGACCTTGTAACAATAATGGCCCAGATTCCAGCGTGAGAGGGTAGAAATAGATGGTGGCCACCGCCCACCATCCACTCACCTTGTCGCCTGAGTGGTTTAGAGGTGAGGATGGGGACCCACCAGGCCGAAGGAGGCCATGGGGACCCTGGGGATGTTGCTCAAGTCTGATCTGCTGGTCTTGCCTGGATCAAACACCCAAGAATCACTCGGACAGAGCGCAGCATTCAATAATGCCCCTTTCAGTAGACACATGTGGACATGCCTTACCCCCCGTGTCTCCTTTGAAGCACTGTACCGCTGCCTCCTGGACTAGACATTAGCATATCTGTAAACCAACCTCCATGCCATGGCCACCACCTGGTCCCTGTGGCCAAATGCCTCAATAATTGAGGAGTAAGTCGGGTAAGGGGCTTGTAGGACAGCGCAGTGATAGTGGGGTCTTCAGAGTAGAGTGAGACGGCATTCTGCATCTCTTAAATATGTCACAGAGCACTGCATCACTCATATATTATAGCGGCCTTATACGGCACACCAAGGCTGCAATTATATAAATATATATAAAATATATATATATATATATATATATATACACACATATATATATATACACACCTGCATGCGTGTGTGTGTAGAATGTGTTCAAATCTCACAGACCCTAGAAAGAAGTAGAACCCTAAATTGTTGTACACCCAAAAAAACGTAACAAAAAATGCCTGTCAGCAGGGCCGGACTGGGAACCAGAACCGGCCCTGGCAAAGTGCTCGGCCGGCCTCCCTCTCTCCCTCCGGGAGGAGAGGGGAGGGGGGAGAGGTGCGACCGCGCTGTGACAGGGCCGGTTTTCGGCCGTTTTTGTTACAGGGCCGTTTTTGCAGCATAACGGCCCTGTAACAAAAACGGCCCCAGGGGCCCAAATCCGGCCCCAAACCATGCGGCCCACCGGGGGATTGCCCGGTGCCCTCAACGGCCAGTCCGGGCCTGCCTGTCAGGAAGCAGTTTGAGCACACCTGTTTCACCCCCCGGTGTCCGTCAAAATAATAAAGGCTGTTCTAGTCGAAGGGTGGCCAACATAGGTCCAGTAAGCCCAGATCAATATCAGTTTTCCATGATACCTTATCACCATGTCAACGATACCCACTGAGATTCACTTCATGTGGAAATCCTGAACATCTGGTGTGGATCCAGCCCTCCTGGACGTACACTGGACATGCTGCTCTCCTTATACCCATTGGTATGAGGAGCTGTGCTTCCCATTTCAGCAGCCATCGGGGAGAACATCCCCTCTGCTCTGCTTCTTCTTCAAAAATGTTAGTGAGGAGTGATGGATCCATTAATGAGAGGGGGGACAAGGAGGCCCTGGGACAGCAGGGTTGGATCAAGCACATGCCCTTCGAGAAGCCAGTTAATACAGCTCAACTGTCTCATCACCCCTTACAGACCAGAGCGGATGCTTAGATCCTCTGGCACTGGTCTGGCTGTTGTCCCCAAAATCCGCAAAGCTCGTATGGGGGGAAGATCGTTCAGACTCCTCGCAGCCAAGAATTGGAACCTTCTCCCTACTGAACTACGCCTGGAACCCTCTGAGGCTAAATTCCGCAGAGCCCTCAAAACCCACCTTTTTTGCTTAGCACTACCTTAATTTCCCATTCTCCCACAAGTTCACTCTCAGCGCAGGGACACGCCGGAGAGCGTAACTAAGCACTTTATAAAATTCAAAAATAAATATTAAATAATATGGCGAGAATGCTTTACCCCTTTTTTAAACACAGGCTCCCTCACCTTTCCACTCAGGTACGCATCGCGGCAACCAGTTACCTAAGGTCCACCCCGCAGCAGTGGCGTGACTAAACTTGAGGGGGGACCTTGCAAAGTACATGGAGGGGACCCCCACGCTCCAGACCTAGTTGGGACCGCTCAGGTCGCCTGTGCACAGTCCCGCAACACCCCTCCGATACCACGAGAGATAGGGGGCTGCGGGGGCTAATGTTACCTGCTACTGCAGTAAATACACGTCCAGAGCCTCCACTCAATTGGGGAAGGGGGAGTCGTTGCATAAAATATTACATTGAATAATCCATTCTAGATATCTCCACACATTTCTCTCATCTAAACAAATTCCTAGAGATGGGCAACACCAAGCGCAAAAGAATATCGAGTGCTTTTGTTGAAGCGTAAACACTTTGCCCCGTTTGTGTGGTTAGGGAGCACCAGCTTTGAGTCCTTTCTCTGTTTCTGCAGTTTCAATATCTCACACCTTTCAGTCATTCTGAGAACAGATTTGCGTCACAGCTGTTCCCTCAATGGTGGACAGACGACGGGTGGTGTTTATTATGCCTGTGAATGGGAGGATCCACGATGGGAGGGGGTTAGGAGGGGAGGGGTTTCCACCACTGACGTAAGCAGGAAAGACGTCAAGCGAACTCGAGAAAGGTGAGAACTGTTAATTATCCGTCACCGTGCCCCAGTGATGCTGGCCTGGTGGCATTAGTAATCAAGAGTGTCCTAGGAAATGGATCAGGCAAATGTCATTCACATTTTTATTTGTGCTGCGCAAACATAATGGGCTGCAGGCGGAAGTGGTTTGATCCAGCCAAAGTTTTATTATAATGAGTCCATCAATAAGTACTTGGCTCATTGCTCGAATTCTGTTGGAACTTCATTCAAATACTTATCTTAATTTGACATAAGGCCCAGCATAGCGAACCAAGCAACAGGGCACTCTGCCACACGAATAGGACTTTCTGTAGTAATTAAAAAGGACGTTGAAACAGGTCCAGATTGTGCCCTATATGGATGTCCTTAACCGCATCGCTGCGGCGGTTATTTTTCCCCTACGCTGCTTTTTTCTAAAAGCCACGCAAGATGACGAGCTCAGCTCGTCATCCGCACACGCCCCCCGTGGCTGATCAGCATCGAAGGGGTTAACTAGCATAAACACTGGTCGATATCTGCAAGACGAATGTAAAAAACATCAAGGTAATCCAGGTCAGCGGTTTAGTTCCCGTTTATATTTTACACCTTTAGCGATCTTGGGAATGGAAGACCAGGTATTAGAACATTGGAATGTTGGGAGCTCCATTGAGGACAATAGAGTGCTCCGGGCTTCTAGCAACTGGTAGAAGCCGGCAGCTCCAACATTCCAATGTTTGTTCACAGCTGTGGACAAAGAGCTCACGGAGCCCCAGGGGAATCAACCCCCTTGTGCTCCGTGAGGCCTTTGTTTTACTAGTTAGAACATTCTGTCCTCGGGGGGGGGTGGGGGGGGGGGGTCCAATGGCATTAGAGCCCTCTATAGCGGGCTCTACTGGACATTAAAGGCCCACTCCCTTGTTGAAGGCCTTTAACACTGGATCAGGCCTTTGATGGCCGGGAGAGCCCACTACAGCAGCTATAAGGGTATATTAGAAAATTGGAATGTTGAGAGCTCCATTGAAGACAATTGAGTAGCTCCTGGTTTTTAATGGCTGGTATAAGCCCGGAGCTCCAACATTCCAATGTTTGTCTTTCTGTTTCTCCCTTTTGTATTTAGAACATTCTAACCTCATTGGGCAGAATGTTCTATTAGCCTTATATCCCTTTTGCCTCAGGCTATACCTGTTGTTTAAGGCCCTCGCTCTCGTTTTAGGCTCTCGCCTGCGCTGTGAGCCTACAACTTGAGTTCAGGGCCTTTAACAACCAGTATAGCCGTTGGCTATAAGCTGTTTCCAGAATGTTGTGTTTCTGATTGTTTTTTCATGTTGCATATTGCTCTGTACGGTGCACTCTTTTAACTGAGTCCCCTCTGACTGTTTATAACGGGCACTGATTGAGAGCACTGATGTGGATGGAGGCTGAAGGAAGTCCGAGTTTCTCAGAGTACCTGTCAGTGAGTCAAAAAGGTGTTCAGAATACATGCACATCCAGTTTTTGGCCTCTCTACCGAGCGCACAGAGCGGTGGTCATCTATTCCAGTTATAATTGTGATTCTGTGCAAATGTATGAGAAAAAGGTACACAGTTGTCAAAATACTGACAAGGCGAAAGTAAAAGATGAAAGTAACAGAGAACGGTGTGCTTACAGGTTAGTGGACGTGTTGTTTGTTTAGAGGGTGGTGAAGTGAAGCAGATGGGAGGATGTGCATTCAGGAGAGATTGGAAAGTTGATGCTAAAGAGGAAAGAGATGAGGTGTAAGATCTGCAGATGGAGGAGATGTGGAGCGAAAAAATGGCATACATGTCTAGCACAGAATGAACCTCACAGGAGTAAATGAGACACTGTGAGGACCACAAACGCCTCCACAGGCCTGAGTAATGTTTAATTCAATCTCACTTTCAGAATTGAAACATTTTCAATATTATTTAAAACAAAATCATTGTTGTTACTCATTTATCTTAAACAGCCAATAACCATTGACAAAGCCAATTGTCCTGGATGTTTTTTTGACTGTATATCAGTTATTGATTTATATATCTGGGTGCAATAACAGAAAGCCCAGAAAGGAACCAAAATATTTGCCAGTGTGAAATCTAGCGGCACGCTTTATTTAATATCGCTGATGTTTTAAGTGATCTGAAGGTCACAAATGCAAATCTTTTCAAAGCAGGCTCCGCTTTCCATCCTTCCAAGGTTGGTAATTAGATACCAATAAATTGGGTGAAAATAACATCTGACGTCTAAAGTGCTTAGAGGCAGTGGAAGTGCAGGATGAATATAAAAAAGAGTTATTAATATACTCAGTCTCCCCCTTTAGGTGGAAAAACAGTACTGCAGTGCATATGGTGACAAACATATTTTCAGTCACTGTCGAATGCAAGATGGCTGCTCTTTCCTTCTCTGTGTGTGGCACTGGCAATGCATATATAGGTTATGGATGCCACACACAGGCGGTATATCTCACGCCCTCGTGCAAACATGCATGTAGGCTTCAGGACACATGTATGCCAGCGGACAGAAACTCGATTCAACATGGCATCAAGCAGACTTCGCAGGGTCTGCTGCAGGTAGGGGAAATGCGCGTCTTGTGTACAAACGCGTGAGCCAAACAAGGCCCAAACAACTCTGCACTGAGCAAAACGAGTGACCCTGGTACTTACCATTGGGTCTAACAGGCCATTTTAGATCTAGGCTCAGCATCCGAGGTACCCACCTCTTAATTTACAGATGCAGCTTTTCATAGGGAGCTACTTCCTGATTCTTTAAGGGCGAACATGGGCAGAAATGAAACTTGAAAGGGTGCTATTCTGCTTCAGTATTTTCCACTAACAAAGCAGTTTAAAGTCAGACCATGTGCTTAAAGGAATGTCTACAGTGTGCAGCCAAGCTGCTCTTCACAGGCGTGTCGCAATACAGGAAGAACCTCAAGACCTTGCTCTTTGACTGAACCGCAGACCCCCCCCAACCCCTTAGCGCCTTGAGACCCTCACAGGTGAGTATTCAAGCTTTATAAGAGCACTGATTGATGGATTCAATTGAAGACCTGTAACCCGAGCACACAATCCGGGGCGATCTACATAACTACTTTTATTATAATTCATTAATTTCTTTGAATGGGGCATTGAAATTCTTCTGACATGGTGTGTGCGTGAGGTTGGACTGCTCTTCCATCCCTGCTCCTAAATTGTACTCTTGAGAACAGCACAGACTGATGTGTTTTGTATCTGTGCAGCATGCCTCATTCTCTGTGCGTGTTCTCCGTCTGACACTCAATCATGACTTACGTTTGTCAACAAAGATGTCTTATACACAGGGCCACTAGAATTATGCGGCAGGAAAGGGCCAACTTATGCTGCCGGGATAAGTAAATTATGCGGCAAGAAAGCACAAATTCGGTGGCATAATGCAGCATATTTCAAAATAGCGGTACTTCATTAATTCATCATTTTTAAACCTGGTTACACAGTTTGGGCATTGGTTGCACCTCATTAACCCCTCCCATACTCATGACGAGCTGAGCTCCTCATGAGCCACGGTTGCTGTGTGCTCATGACGAGCTGAGCTCGTTATAACGACTCCAACGCTCGCACACGAGGCTAATTCCCCCGCTGTGCTGAGCGTTCCACACAAACGGGTGTGGCTGTGATGAGCTCAGCTGGTCATGAGCCCGCTGCCACTGTGGCTCATGACAAGCTGAGCTCGTCACAAGACTGGGGCACTATGCGTGCCCCCCAGCACAGCTGGGGAATTACCCCCGCGGTTAATACCAGTTTAACACCCACATATAGCAATAAGCAACAGAAAGGTGACCAGTCAAGCTTTGCAAAGGGCTTTCCAATGAGCAGTATTGGATTTTTAGGAATCTTTGAACCGTTTGAGCTAGAAAAAAAATCTTTTTTTTTTCAAATTTACAGATTATGCTATAGATGATGGGTTATGTGGAAAATGTAGTAAATGTATAATTATGTGAAAATCACTGCTGCTGCTCAAATGGATTATTCCAGTGGCTCTGCGTATACACCGTCAGATTGACGTCATACACCATATCTGTATTCTGCAAATCAGCTCCTTTGAACACAGTACATTCATTTAGTCCCCATGGACAATTAAACAGAAAATATCCTTCCACAGTGTGATGAAGGAGCGCTTGAGAGAAAAAGACATATAGCCTAGTTGATCAATTAAATTCTTTTACCCCGGACATCAGAGCTCAAATCCAGGCTCCCTGCACTTGACTAAACTGTGTGATATTAGGCACATCGCAATACTATGGAAAATGTTCTTTAGCAGCATCAAAACATCACAAATAGCATTCGTTACAACGCATGCATTTTCTACGCATGCCATTACAATGCACGTTGTTACAACGACGCGTTGTTATATTGCATGCCATTACAACTCAAGTCGTTACAATGACATGCTGTAGGGAGGGTGCTGGAGTTTGGAATAGTCTAATTTACTATTCCTACTCCAGTGTGTGCAACAGTAGGGAAGGTGTTGGATTGAAAACCCAACAAATCCAACACCTTCTGCCCCCTACAGCAAGTCGTTGTAAGGACTTGCGTTGTAATGGCATACAATGTACCAATGCGTCGTTGTAACAGCTTGCGTTGTAATGGCATGCGATGTATCGCATGCGTTGTAAACGATGTTTCCCAAACATCACTTGTGATTGGGTTAGTACTCTACAATGTTGCCCAAACATAATAATAATGTTGTTTTTTATGAGTAGAGTTACAAACTGAGCTGCCTCTTTCTTGGCAACGTGAAGGCATTCAGGGGTCTGGGATCACGTCAGTACTTATTTTAATAAATATCACTCTTCACTTTAATATAAGATCAAGAACGAAAGCCAAACACAAGTGTTAAATAAATAAACCGTTTTTTTGGAATGTTATAGATTATTATCATATTTTTTGCATGACCCTCGGTTTGAATTTTTTGTCTTACTTATCTTTTCTCAGTCTCAGGGTGAAATTTTAATCACGCCGGCGTGATCTGAGCAATTTCCGAAATTCTGCATGACTCTTTTGACGCAAAATTACCTAAATTACGTGATTACACCTGCTCAAACTAAGAGTAATCTGGGACAAAATCCTACCTCAGGAACACAGGAACAACTTGCTGTCCGGCTGCTGCCTTTCGTGTTCTTTTGCATTTAGCGTCATTTTGCATTCTTGTGCCCATTTTTAATGCAAGGTTGCATTTTATGCTAAGAAAATAGCGCTAAATGCTGAATTACGCTCCTTGTGTAATTGTGCGTAATTTTAAGGTAATTTCACATAATTAGACTAGAGAAAATTCCGTGAGTAGTGCACACCTCAAATCTTCACTCCCAGGCAGGTCTTTGGTGTCAAGAACTGACCGACATTCAAAGGTGTTGTAGACGTAGCCGTGCTGCTCCGGTACCATCAAATTAAGCTCACCTACAAGTGATCTTCAGAGTCAGACCACTAGGGTTAGCGACTGAAGAACTGGTGCCCCCCAGTCACATATCACACTCTACAACCTCTTCTGCGATGTCTCCTTCCTACAGATTCAGTTTACTCAGCACTCTGAGCTAAACAAAGTGCTGTATAGATCCTAATAATCTATATTTCAGGATTTATTTCTCTGATTAAGATGTCACCGTTCCATTTCATAAAACTTGAATAGTGCATGGAGTTTAGACAGCGATGGCAGCATCTTTTGAGCGATTATCTTGTTTCTGTAGGCAGAAACTGGTGCATACAATCTGTTGTTTGAGAATACATTGTACACACATCCTGAACACCTTTGTAAATTACCATAGCATTGATCAATGCCCAAACATCAGAAGCCATAACTTTGTTTTCGTGCTCATGTTTTCATACGCTCCAATACATTTGTAACTCATTTGTATCATTTGATGTACTTTTGGCAAGGAATAATTATATCTTATATGATTTAAACACAGTGCAACTGAAAGAGGGAGAGCCCTGGCAGAAATTAAACATGGTTTATAGTTACTGAATCTACTATACTCTCAAAGGGGCTCCCCTTGTCTAAACTTCCAATAACCCTTGTCACAAAACTTGTATAGCACTAAAGTCTTTGGTTATGGTCACTACGCCGGGTTCACAAAGTCACGCAGAATTGTAGAATTGTGTATAGTGTAGATACACAAATAAAATATTTTTATGTCTCTGCATTTTATTAAATTGTTATGCAAAATAAATGATACTCACTCGGGCTGAAGTGCGTACAGCTTAAATAATTTGTCTGTGGGTTGTTGCAACGAAAATAATAGGCCAAACTGTATTGTGGTTTCATTCCTCATTTTATGCACTGTTTAAATCATGCAAGATATAGTTAATCTTCGCCAAAAATATATCAAATGATACAAATGAGGGGCATATTACGTACAACTAGCGATAATTATCGCTATATTGGCTTAGCAGCAATATTTTTATCGCTGAGCTGCGGCGATTTTTATCACTTAGGAACCTTGCTATTATCAAGGTTTATCTCCTAAGCGATAAAAATCGGCCGAAATGCATGAATATCGCTGAAAATTCATGCATTACCGAGCTAATGCTCTTAGCCATGTTATCCACCTCCCATTGGATAACATGGCTAAGAACTGCTCAGGGCAGGTGTTAGCTTTTGGAGATATTCGCGCTTAGCGCGAATATCTCCAAAAGTTGGTAATAGGAGATAGCGATGTTAGCTACTGTTTCCAGTCGCTAACGTCTTGGCACGCCCACTTTGTGTGTCATTAGTGATAAATTTCACTGACATGCAAAGCGGGGCCCAAGATGGTCGCTATCTCCTAATAGCTGTCGCTAACTGGTGTTAGCGACAGTTAGGTAATAGGGAGATAATTTTATCTCCGCTTTCTTGGCTTTTAAAGCCAAAAAAGTGGAGATAAACCCCCTTGATAATATGCCCCTCAGTTCCTTGTGAAAGTTGTTTTCTTGCTTAACTAGCAATACCACCAGTTCGCAAGGACGTATGGGTCGCTCTTTTTTTTGTGATAACCATGAATTTCTAGTTATTGTTTATATTGTATACGGGGTCCTGGTTCAGGACGGGGCCACACATCCTGCTGTGGCTGCAGTGGAGTAACAAAACTTGAGGGGTCTACTGAAAACTACATGGAGGGGGCTCCCATGCTCTGTACCCAGTTAGGAGCTCTCGGCCAGGGGCACAGTAATGGAGGTGGCCCCCCTGGAGCTTGGGGGTCACCCCGCACGCAGGGGCTGCGGGGGCTATTGTTACACCCCTGTGTGGTTGCAAAGTCCTGCTTCTGCGAACAAATTGCAGCTGCTTTCTCCTTTGGTTTGTGGAAGGTGCAACCTGGTGCACAATAGTGACGCAAACAGTGCACGTGTTCCATTTGTGCACCTTCAAATGGGAACTAGTATGTACTATAGTGTCATTGCCCACTTTACCCATGCCTTAAAACATCTCTGATTGAACTACTGTTGTGCTATTCACCAATTTATTTATTTATTTATTTATTTATTTTTAACACTTGTAAAGCGCTGCTTATACCCATGGGCGTCAAGGCGCTGAAACCTATATTAAAGAAGAAATGGGGGATGAGAGAATGAACAGGTTTGATGGATGAGAAAAACAAAAGATTACTGAGAGAAAAGCCAGGTTTTCAGAAGTTTACGGAACTGGAACAGAGTAACACTTTGTCTGATGTTGAGAGGCAAGGTGTTCCAGAGTCTGGGGGCCGCCACCAAAAAGCGTCGGTCACCCCAGGACACTGTTTTGGTACGAGGGACAACCAGTTGGTTGAGAGTGGCTGATCGTAAAGCTCTTGTAGGTTTGTAGAGTTGAAGTTGGTCTCTTAGAAAGTGTGGTCCTTGATTATTGATTGATTTGAAGACTATACAAAGTGCTTTGAAACTCGTTATTGCGTGGAAATTGCACACCAGTATAACCTGCAGTCACTCCTCCAGCTTTATGCTTTATGCTTTTTAAAGCATTGAATGACCAATCCTAAACAAGAATGATGTATTTCCTGACTGATGTGTCTTATCTCATGGTCTACACGTGGCACAGGAGTGATCCTACTCACTCCCTCACAGATCCACCCCCTGGTATTGTGAGAGAACTGATGAATTCTGAAAAGGAAAAAATACATAAAATAGAAGCTGAGGAAGCTAAAGTCTGATCAGAAACTTTTGCCTGTGTCCATCAGTCCCAAACCCTCTTCCTGACAGCCATATACTTTTAAAAATGTATATACGCTTGTTTTATGGGGTACAAATGTACTTTGGCGCACTGTACAGTTGAATATGAAGAAACATTTTGCATCAATGTGTGATATATTGTATTAATGTGAGTAAAACAGATAACATTTAATTTTGAATCAGAACAGAGTGGCGGCAGGAGAGAGACCAGTTGTAAAGTAACTAATGATTGATTACAGATACAGTACTGGATTTAAACATACATATGCAGGGGCGGAGCTTAATCGATGAGAATTTGGGGGTGGGTGGTGTAAATCTGAAATTTCCCAACTACAGAAGCACCTGTCTGCAGGGTGAGTGGGTGAATGGGTGAGTGGGTGAATGGGTGAATGGGTGACTGTGTGAGTGGGTGAATGGGATGGGTGAGTGGGTGAATGGGTGAGTGTGTGAGTGGGTGAATGGGTGAGTGGATGAATGGGTGAGTGTGTGAGTGGGTGAATGGGTGAGTGGGTGAATGGGTGAATGGGTGACTGTGTGAGTGGGTGAATGGGATGGGTGAGTGGGTGAATGGGTGAGTGTGTGAGTGGGTGAATGGGTGAGTGGGTGAATGGGTGAGTGGGTGCGATCACCAAGGTTTTGGATGGACTGTTCCCATGAGTAGGTACTGATTTGCGTTAGGTGGACCTCCGGTACTGATATTGAGTTCTGCGGACATGCTACTCCATCGCCACGGCACCAGAATACCCTGTCTGCCAAACTCAAGGTCTGCCCGACTAATTTTGAGTAGAGGTGGGCTTAACTGGCGTAATTCTCTCTAGCGTAAATACACAGATTTACTGCTAAATTTCTTATAAGTATGCATAATTTTGTGAAAAGCATAATCCATCAAATAGCGCTATTCTTTAGTGCTAAATGCACCCTTTACGTCCAAAATGGACGAGAGGCTGCATTTTGTACTAACTACTACAGAATACGAACAGTAGCAGTCTGCAGCCACTCACCCTCTTAGTTCATTTTTTCCTGTGCTCTTGCGATAGGATTTTTGACCCAAATTACTCTTAATTATTCAAGCTCGCTTAATCATGTAATTTCATTACTTTCACATCACAAGAGTACAGCGTAATTACTCGAATTATTCCAGCATAAATAACATTCCTCCCAGGCAATATTTTAAGTCAGGTAGACTGCAAGTTTTACACTGTTGTGTAAAACTTCCTTCGACAGCCCAGTAGAGTGCGGATCATCGGAAGTAAACCATCTGACTGTCCAGCCCATTAAGAGTTGACTGGCTGAGTGCTTGTTTTAACTATCCGTTAATTCCAGGCATAGCCTGGCATATATGTGTGATAACTCACATGATGTGGGAGTCATTATTATTTTTTTTTCCCCAAAAAACTCCAGTTTTAAGAATTTTTTTAAATTAAAAAAAACTTTGGAAACTTTTTAGGACTGTCCGTCATGTTTGACGGAGCCATCCGTTAAACTTTTCTTACATTGATAGAAACCACCATGATGGCAGTTCATGCCACTGTATTTAGATGTCCGTCAGGCGGCCTGACATCGCTAAATTTTGCGAGCGGAATAAAGGCAGGGTGGCTGATTTCCTGTCCTTGCCTGGTCCGCCTTTAGTCCGTTCAACAATCCTTTAATAAGGTCCTCTGTCTAGAGTGGCACAGGCAGCAAAACCTGATCATTTGGAATGCCTCCCAAAATGATTGCCACTGGTTAGATTGTTTGAAGCATTCGTCCCATCAACTTTTGGGGGTTTGATTGCCCGCAGTATGCCCCGAAACCTGAGACTGGTGCAGTTTTCCAGGCCTAATACTGCTAATATTTGTGAATTCAAAAAAAGCAGTAAATTTGTATTCATTCAAGAAATACTTAAATGGGTGCAAATGTACAGCTTTTTTTGTAACCCAGTCACTGTATCAATTTAAGTTTCTGATCCAAAAAATGAACAAGTTAAAACCTGTTAGTGGAAACGGGATGATGAGAAAAACCAATGCAGACATAGGAGACGTGACTTCAGGGCCCAAGACCCAACTTTGAGCCAAGAATGCCCTTATTTGAGGGATGTAACACCATTCTCCTCTGAAGCCACGCCCCTCTCCTCATGCTGGAAGTATAGAGTAACTTGAGAGCAATATGCAAGTGACATGGTATCGGGCAAGAGGGAGGAGTCCAGCTGAGTACAGAAAGACACCCAAAAGAGATAGAGTTTTGAGAAGGAGTAGTCCTGGAGATAAAGTGTGACATCTTATACAAAGTGGCGGCTATGACAGGTGGGCGGTAGGAGGACCTTAAAGGCTATCTGAAAATGTCACAGAGAGACAAAAACTGGGTTGAGAAAGGAGTGGAGGTAATGAAATATTGAAGGCAGAGCCCAAGAGGGTGGAAGTAACGGCAGCGGCACCCACTAGATGGGGAATATTGGGTGCTGGTGCAGGACAGTGTTCATGTTGAGGGTAAGAGGTTTGGGGCCTTCCTTAAGGGGGCAAAAAGAGCAAGCTTCAGATTTAACCCTATGGGTCATTGTCGTTCTCAGTCAGCAGGCTTCCAGTATTCTGTTTGTCTCCATATATAACACTATTTCAGCAAATAAAATGGAGAAGGTTGCGGAGGGATGTGAAATGCAGAAAAATACTGGGCGTAGACTTTGTAATCTGAAAAAGATCTATCACTTATTAATCAATCTGGAGTTTTATTCACATCCCGCAGGGCTTCAGTGTACTTTGAAATCCTTGAGTATCATAGTGCGAGTCTCAGATCATATTCGCATACATTCGTCTACTGGCATACAGCTTATGGCACACAACCCTTCACGCCTGCACAGCGAAGTGCCCCTGGCAGCAAGGAATGGAATTACAAATGCAGACTTTGGGATTTTGGATTACTCTCACGTGCTGACGATGAGAGGCATGCAAGCTCCACGAGACTGAGGCTGCAGCGAGGAAAGGGCTGCATCGTGTCTTGAACCCTTTTTTTGATTGCCTATTGGCCACATTGTCAAGGTTGTAATATATGGTACATCATCCGGTGGAGGCTGTAGATCCCACTGGTCACAAACGCTCTTTCTTTCTTTTTTCTTATTTTCTTTCTTTCTTTCCTTCTTTCCTTCTTTCTTTCGCTTTCTTTCTTTCTTTCTTTCCTCGTTCCCTTCCTTCCTTCCTTCCTTCATTCCTTCCTTTCTTTCTTTCTTACCTTCGTTCCTTCTTTATTTTGCTTTTTTTTCTTTTCTTTTTTCGTTCCTTCCTTCCTTCCTTCCTTCCTTTTTTCTTTCTTTCTTTCCTTCTTTCTTTCGCTTTCTTTCCTTTCCTTTCCTTTTCTTTTGCTTTCTTTCTTTCTTTTTCCCTTCCTTTCTTCCTTTTGCTTTCTTTCTTTTCATTTTTCCTTCCTTCCTTTCTTTCTTTCTTTCTTTCTTTCTTTCTTTCTTTCTTTCTTTCTTTCTTTCTTCCCTCATTCCCTTCCTTCCTTCCTTACTTCCTTCCTTTCTTTCTTTCCTTCGTTCCTTCTTTCTTTTGCTTTTTTTCTTTTCTTTTTTCCTTCCTTCCTTCCTTTTTTTCTTTCTTTCTTTCTTTCCTTCTTTCTTTCGCTTTCATTCCTTTCCTTTTCTTTTGCTTTCTTTCTTTTCATTTTTCCTTTCTTTCTTTCTTTCTTTCTTTCTTTCTTTCTTTCTTTCTTTCTTTCTTTCTTTCTTCCACCTAACAGAAAACAGTGGTTATAGAAGACTTTTAAACTTTTTTTTTAAGTTTGAAGCACACCTATGCCCTTTTTCTTGGCATGCCATTGTACTTCATTTGAAGATGATAGTTTATTCAAAAGAAGCAAGAGTGTTCTTTGAGGCACACTTTTGATGGCCATGGACAACCAAACTAACTTTAGGGCTTTATATGTTCCTCATGGGGTAGTTCAGCACTCATCTACCCATCAATGTTGGAGTAACTATAAAAATACGAGGCCAATGAAGTTCAACGCCGTGAGCGTACGGAAGGTCCAGCTGAGGACGCAGCCCAGGGGATGGCTGGTTCTGCCCAATTCTGGCTCCAGACCTCTAGAAGAGCTTTGAATCAATTTTAGGGCAATCAGTAGCAGCGAGACATTCAGGAATAACCAAATCTGGCACTCTGCTCTGTAAATTACAAGCCTGGATCTCACAACTGATCAATTCGACCATATCATTAATCTGCTTCTCTGTAACTGACATAAATTAGCCTTAAAGTGTTCTAAGAAACTTATCAAAAGCATCAAACAAAGCAATATTATTGTGAAAAGCTTGGTAGAGCATGGGATTTAAAGCACTTCATGCATTCACAACTAAGGGTTTTGCAGATTTTTGCATAATGGTGATGCGCTCTGTACCGTTGGCGCTCAATGTGCACGTAACAGCGCCGCAGCATTGCTCAGGCGTTTGAGTTTCTTTTTTTCTGCCAATGGGTCAACAAGGGTCTGGAAAGAGGGTCTTAGCAATTGCCTTTGGTTGCAATTAGTTCAAACATTCCTTTCATCCCTTTGTTTTTTGCAGTCGACACCCTAAGTATGATGGGTTTGCAGACACCACAGGACTCAGGCTTTTCCTACACCGAGGACACCTAAGTGGTTCCAAACTGGTCTAAGATTGCTCATGGTCCCATCGTGAGGGCACCTGGCCGGGCAGTTCAGGAAAAGGAGCAAGATTGGTTTGCATACGACAGGTCTCTGTCTAGTGTGACAGTTTTGGGGAAAAGTAAAGTTTGGTATGCGGCCTATAGTTATAGCCCTTGGCTGAGATTAATTCAAACATTCATTCCATCACCTTATTGTTCGTTCCACTAGCCAATGGGAGTGTGATTGTAAAGATTCTACTGCTGCTCCACAATCTTCACTCTCTCTCCATAATCTTCACTCGTGCTCCATAATCTTCACTCAGGCTCCACAATCTTCACTCTCACTCCATAATCGTCACTCAGGCTCCATAATCTCCAATCAGGCTCCATAATCTTTACTCAGGCTCCATAATCTTCACTCTCACTCCATAATCTTCACTCAGGCTCCATAATCTTCACTCTTGCTCCATAATCTTCACTCTCACTCCATAATCCTCACTCAGGCTCCATAATCTTCACTCTTGCTCCATAATCTTCACACTCGCTCCATAATCTTCACTCTCGCTCTATAATCTTCACTCTCGCTCCATCATCTTTTTAATTCTCGCTCCATAATCTTCACTCTCGCTCCATAATCTTCACTCTCGCTCTATAATCTTCACTCTCGCTCCATAATATTCAATCTCGCTCCATAATCTTCACTCTTGCTCCATAATCTTCACTCTCGCTCTATAATCTTCACTCTCGCTCCATAATCTTCAATCTCGCTCCATAATCTTCACTCTTGCTCCATAATCTTCAATCTCGCTCCAAAATCTTCACTCTTGCTCCATAATCTTCACTCTCGCTTCATAATCTTCAATCTCTCTCCATAATCTTCAATCTCGCTCCATAATCTTCACTCTCGCTCCATAATCTTCCCTCTCGATCCATAATTTTCACTCTCACTCAAAAATCTTCACTCCGGCTCCATAATCTTCACTCCCGCTCCATAATTTTCACTCTCACTCAAAAATCTTCACTCCGGCTCCATAATCTTCACTCCCGCTCCATAATCTTGACTCTCACTCCATAATCTTGACTCTCACTCCATAATCTTCACTCAGGCTCCATCATCTTCACTCTCGCTCCATAACCTTCACTTCCTGCTTCAAGGACTTCCACACTTGGGCGGTCAGCCTCTTCTGGCAGCTGATGCATGGAAGGAAACAGTAAAACAGGGAGACTTGGAAGCTTTCACAGTAACTGGACCACCATTGGAGGCTTCATCTCAGCATTTGGGATGCTCACAATAGTAAGAGGGGGGAGGGGGAAGCAATCAGCAGCCTGGTTTGCTGCACTCCCATTGTTGGGCCAGATTTACTAAGGGGATCCAAGTGTGCAGAGTTGAGCAAGGTGATGCAAAGCAATTCCAACTCTTGCAAGCTCAACTCATTTACTTTCCAGTGCAAAAGGTATTTGCATTAGAACTTTTCCTCGGCCCCTAGCACTTTACACTTCATAGACCCACTTGATATCAAGCGGGCTTTGCTTGAGTGTTATCTGGGTGAATCAGAGCAGCCATTCATAGGGCCGCATTCACCAAGGTAAACTTACATTTTTCTGTAAGTTTACTATTTTTTGGGAATTCACAAACTACAATTTCAATTTTACTAATAGCAATTTTGCAACTGTGGAGACTCCATAGTTGGGATGGAGAGCTCTGCACATAAAAATATAGACTGGGCCTATCTTTTTATGTGTGGAGTCTGACGCATAGTATGTGTGCGTCTGGAGGCAGAGCCTGGACGTTGATGACATAGCCTTCCATGGACTCAGGAGTAACCCTGGGCGGAGTTCGCGGAGTGGGGCTTCGCGGAGCTACGCGAAGTGGGCGAGAAACTACGCCCACCTCCGCACTCCGCGTAGCCCCACTCCGCAAAACCACTGGCCGCCAGCCCCGCCACCCGCCTCCCTCCCGCCCTCCCTAAATACTTTAAAATAAAGGAATGCAATAATTTTAAAAGCACTTACCTTGCCGCCGCTGCCCGCCGCGTCCCCGGGGCTCGCTATCTTCCGTCTTCTTCAATAATGCGCATGCGCGGGCGGCGCGCATGCGCATTTTCTCGTGAAAATGCGCATGCGCGGACGCCCGCGCATGCGCATTACTGAAAAAGACGGAAGACGGAAGATAACGAGCCCCGGGGAACGCGGCGGCCAGCGGCGGCAAGGTAAGTGCTTTTAAAATTATTGCATTCCTTTATTTTAAAGTATTTAGGGAGGGCCGGAGGGAGGCGGGTGGCGGCCAGCTACGCTCCGTCTGCGGAGCGTGCGTAGTGCCGCCTGGCTCCGCCAGCTCCGCAAAATGCGGAGTAGCCGGCACTACGCACACTCCGCAGACGGAGCGTAGCTGGCCGCCCACCGTTACTCAGGAGGCACAGATTAGAAACCCTCTGCTCCTGAAACCGGTACCGGCTGTGCCCCATGCACATTTGGCCTGGTGGCCGCTCTCAAGCCCCCCACTCCAGATGGGCCGCAGCCAAACAGTGTCTCTCAGCCCCATCCTGCCGGCTGCTGGTGCTAAGGATCTCCTATGCTCAGGAGTGGACAAACTGGACTTTGCTGATTCAAAGGCACAGAGGGAGCTACACCACCCATTTGGAGGGCAGAATGGCAGCTCACAGACTGTCTCACCCACAGTCATGACTCAGCCAGGCCACGTGTGTCTTAGATGTTCAGTGAAAAGTAGACCCAGGCAACTTGTACATTGCACCCAATAACTGGCTTTATTTGGGTAATTTCGTGTCACTCCTGTTATGTGAAATTCTGAAAATGACACAATTGTGCAACATTGCATAATAATGCACCATTCGTGAAAAACTGTTCCAGTGAGTGAGCTGTTTGTGGTAAAAAAAAGTACCACAGTTAAAATGTACAGTGAGCGTACAGAAGAACAGATATGACAGAGTGTAAACAGCCATTGTTTTCTGTGCTTTAGTTTTCTTGCTCTTTTTTAGCGCAAAATAATTGAACATGAGGACGAACTTCGCGCCAAAATATGGTGCCAAATACCAGTTTTGCATTTCACACAATTGCATGTAATTTCACATAATTTTACTGAAAATTAGCATAACTACGCAAAAGCAAATTATGCACGTTGTGTACACCCCTTCTGAAAAGCACAATGAAGTTTGGGGGCGAGATAAAAATAATCATACGTGTGTGCCTCTGCGCATGGTTGTGTATGTGTGAGTTTAGGTGACAGTGCATCTTGTTCTTTCTGTGTCCACATGTCTCTAGCTATCGCTGTCCATTTGTTTGTGAGTGCCCGTGTACAGATGCATCACACCTGAGGTCTGGCAGGAGTCTCTGCAGGTGACCATTTTGGATAGGTGGTGCCCATCTCTTGCAGCTGGTGATGACATATCACATCCAGCCCAGTCCACATCTGGTGGACGCTTTTGGCACTGTTTAGGTTACGATTAAACATAGCAAAAAAGAAAAACCAACAGTACTCTTTACTTAATTTTGAACTAAATATTTAATTATTTTAACTATATTAAAATAGATAACAAATATATTTCTAAAGTTTAAATAAAAAAATGTAGTGCCTCCTAAAGTCTAAAAGTTTTTTATTATGAATTAAGATTTATTAAAAGTGATGAATTGAATTCATTAAAAGCAATGTAACTATACTTTAATAAAAAATTAAGGTTACATTAATTTTTCATGTAATATTATTATTTTATGAATAAATAATGTTTTTTCATTACATTTTATTTATTTATATTTTCAATTATTTTAAATAATTTAATTTACCGTTATGTTCTATGGTGATTTAAATCCCTAGAACCATTGTTTTCTATGGGAAAGTGTTTTAGTTCCATTTGTTGGCCGTGTGTGGCTCAAGTAACTTTAGAAATGCAGTTTGTGAATTTTCACTACACATACTCTTTCATGGGTGAGTAAATATCCCTCCCTAATCCCCACACCAGCCTTCCCTAACCTAACCCCCACTATATTCCTTCCTAAGCCTATCCCAGCCAATTCTGCTGATGGCTTCCACACTTACTACAAAGTAGTACATTTACTAAAGTACTACAAATTGTGGTTGTGAACAGGGGCTGTGTGAGTCTACACTTTTGAGTAACTTTATACTGTAATTTTGTATATTTTTACCCTTGAAAATCTGCAGATTTTTTTTTCAAACATAACAATAGCTTGTAATATTTCCCTTCACTTCACTGTATGTCGTTGTGCATCCCTGGGGTACCCATATTTTTACTCATGAATGGCACGCATTTTTGCAAAAAAATAAATGAAGCAAATGTGGGTTAGTGCAAAGAAACCTCAGAATGCACTACATAATAACCAGAGAAGCTGTTCTGTTGCAAATACAAAACTTGTGTGATGCAAAATCAGAATAAAACATCTTAACTCAAAAAATCAGGTGCAGTACAATAAATATACATGACAGGGCTTGCAATGTAATTTTAATAAAGAGCTTGCACAATTTAACACGCAATAAATATCCCTACATGCCATCAAAAATCAAGCTGTCTGTAAACTCGAAAGATGCCATTTGAGCAAGCAACAAACCCCTACCACTGGAGAACATAGAACCACCACGGTAGACCACAAAACAACCAATGAAAACAACAGAATCACCCACTGTAGACCACATAACCCACCTCAGGAGGTCAGAAAAACTATAGTGGGATATTAAGTGCTATACAAATACCATACTACAATTCATTAAACTGGAAAAAAACAGAAGCATCACTTAAAAAAAACTGAATAACCATTGGAGACCACAAAATCACCACTGCAAACAACAAAACTATTCACTGGAGTCCACAGAACCACCACTGGAGACCACTAAACCACCACTGGAAACAACAGAACCACCCACTACAGACCACACATCACCAGAGACCACTAAACCACCACTGGAAACAACAGAACCACATACTGCAAACCACACATCAGCAGAGACCACTAAACCACCACTGGAAACAACAGAACCACATACTGCAAACCATACTGCAAACCACGCACCACTAGAGATCACTAAACCACCACTGGAAACAACAGAACCACATACTGCAAACCACACATCAGCAGAGACCACTAAACCACAACTGGAAAGAACAGAACCACATACTGCAAACCATACTGCAAACCACGCACCACTAGAGATCACTGAACCACCACTGGAAACAACAGAACCACATACTGCAAACAACACACCACTAGAGACCACTAAACCACCACTGGAAACAACAGAACCACATACTGCAAACAACAGACCACTAGAGATCACTAAACCACAACTGGAAACAACAGAACCACCCACTATAGATCACACATCATTAGAGACCACTAAACCTTCACTGGAAACAACAGAACCAATGTGCTGTAGACCATAAAATCACCACGAGAGACCACTAAACTACCACATGGCTAGTAAGAGCTATACAAATAACACAATACAATGCAATACAATATAACACAGTACAGAAACCTGTCCTCTAAGGTTTCAGTCGAACAAACAGTAGTGAATGTATATCACAGCAAATGTTCACACCCTTCTGAGGTTGGACGGCTGCCTTCTGCCTCCTGAAGGGGGTGACTTGGTCACACACTCTAGTTAATGAAACGTCCATTTTCACGACATGTCCGGCACATAAAATATGTGTATCTCAAGGGACCCCAGGGCTAATTGAAACCCCGCCTCTGTGATTGATAGCTGCGCAGTGCGCACACCCCTCTTTTCCCCAAGCAGTGGTCGCAGTTGTGTGTTTTTATTGCGCACAAAGACAAAGTCGATGTGTGTCAACAATGACTCGTCGCCATGGTAGGGTGCAGGGTTCAGACCTTGACAGTGGCCTAGCGAAACTTGAGGGGGTCACTCCTGCAAGTTGTATGGAGGGGCCCCCACCCTTGATTTAATCAGGAGCTCTCCGGCCAGAGTACTGTGCTGAGGGGGCCCCTGCAGCTCAGGGGCCCCTCGCACTGCACGGGCTGGGGGGGGGGGGGGGGTGTATTACGCCACTGGCCCTTGACTCGTCGCCATGGAAGGGTCAAGGGTTCAGCCCTTTCCAGCCTCAGCCTCCCTTCACCTCAAACTTACACTTGAGCTTTAGCGTAACATTTTAATTGTATGAACATTTCAGTTGAAAAGCTGTCCATTTTCCTGCCTTGCTTTTTTCCTCAAATGTTTCGTTCTGTTGCATTCTGTCTCACACCCCCACACAGATCTCAAAATAGCTCTCATTACTGCAGCTGAAATTTGGACACGAGCTATTCTTTTCTGTGGGTACCAGGAGATTTTTCTACAAAGCCCACATAAAATACAGCCTAGAGCAAGCCATGTCACGCCGTGTGACCTTCTGTAATTAGCGTAGTCTCTGTGATTTCGCCTGATACACAAAATTCCCGAAATTACACTATCATTCTACGTCGCGTAATTACATGCCATTCGTGGCAAAAAAAATCCATGAATGCACAGGACAAACACGAACAACTTGAGCAGGCTGCTGTTTATGTTCCTTTTTTATTTTTGCACTATTTTATTTAGCGCAGAATGGATCTTCACGTCCAAAGTAGATGCGCAGTCACATTTTCTTCTAAAATACTGCGCTAAATGCCACATTTGCCTTTCGTGTAATTATGTTCAATTTCGCATGATTTTTCTGACATTTTCACATAATTATGCAATAGCAAATTAAACACATTTTATACACCCTTACCTCAGGGCCAGGCCGCTCAGGTTTCATTCTTTCTTGCCCTGTTTTGCTAGGTCTTTCTGTCTGCCAAAGTGATTTTTTTAGGGCTCGCCTACCAACAGCGCATGTGCTGTCTGCGAGACGTGTTGTTTTCTATATAGTGGGCGAGTAACCTGCCGACGGCATACCAGTGGTTGTTTTCCTTTCGACCCTAATTTGCTAGCATTCTATTTGTTATTTCCCTTCCTTTCTTGAGTTAGCTCCTCCTTTGGAGCATGGACCAAGTTCATGTATTCTTCCATGTTTTCAAGGCCTGTGTTCTTTATCCCTGCTGCTGTCCCTGTTTGAGTACGTTGTCTTACTTGTAAGCGTCTTTGAGTTGCTATTTGTATTACAAAAAAAATCCCACCCATTATTAGCATGTAATGTTTTTGCGCTTCTTCTTGTTCTTATCCACATGTTTGCTTTTCATGTACATCTTTTTAGAACATTTTTATAATGCTTATCACTGTACACCAGAGTTCTCCAACCTTTTCACTAATGAGAGCTACTTTTGTTCCACAAAACTCATCCTGAGCTAGCAAAATTATTAGTATTGTACACTTGAGACAAGAATACATTAGTGGCCAGCCGAGGCAAGATTGCCAGCCAAGATCACTTTGGAATACCTCTACAAGAGTAATACATAACAGCCACAGATGCAATGGCCCCTCGCACACAGGGAATATTATTAGTAATAAATCTCCCAATGCCTCATGACTTATCATTCAAATATCAGCTTTAACCCGTTGCATGCTTGTGACGGAACCGCTCCATCACAAGCCACGGGTGAGCTGTGCTTGTGACGGAACGGTTCCGTCACGGCCCGCTCGCCGCGCCTGCGCGGCGCGAATTCCGCACCTGCGCTGACGAAATAATGGGCGGGCGGTTCGTGACGGAACCGTTCCGTCACAAGCACAGCTCACCCGCTTGCCGTGATGAAGCGGTTCCGTCACAAGCACGGGACCGCCGCGCGACCGCCCCCCCCCCCCCCCCCTTAGTGCTGCGGCGGAATAGCCGCCGCAGCAAAGGGGTTAAATATATTTTTAGAATTCTGGGATCTGTAAATACACACATTTTCATCTCAAGTACACACTTTTCAATTTTGGCATACACATATTAATTCAACCAAGCAAAGGTTTCTAGAGAGCTACTGGACAAGCCTGCCGTACGCATGAGCATTTCAGGAGACAGCCTCTGTTTCCAGTTTTCGAGCTGCTATCTCCATTCGTTCATTTTCAAACACATTTTTGTTTATCAATGCCTGCATCTGTTAGCTTACTCGTACAACTTTTAAATAAAATTAGAATCGACGTGGGTTGGATTTTGCTGTTATAATTCATAAATGTCACACTAACATCACATTTACACCTTCAGGATGCTTACTGCCGCCGCAAGCCTATTTTCGGTTCCTTTCAGCCGTTCATCCCATTTATGCCTCACATCGTTGCATCTATTTGAAGTTTGGTTCCTTGTTTGAATTACTTACAACTATAACTGTAATACTCTACGCCACTCTACTCTGCTCCACTGTATGTCACCACATCACTCCACGCCACTCTACACCACTCCACTCAATGCCAATCCACTCCACTCCACTCCAAACAATGCCACTCTACAGCACTCTACTCTACATCACTCTACTCTATGCCACTCCACGACACTCAACACCACTCCACTAAATGCCAATCCACTCCACTCCACTCCAAACAATGCCACTCTACAGCACTCTACTCTACACCACTCTACTCTATGCCACTCCACGAAACTCTACACCACTCCACTCAATGCCAATCTACTCCACTCCACTCCAAACAATTCGACTCTACAGCACTCTACTCTACACCACTCTACTCTATGCCACTCCACAACACTCTACTCCAATTTATTCCACTCTACACCACTCTAATTTACACACTCTACTCTACACCACTCTACTCTATGCCACTCCACTCTACTCTACTCCAATTTATTCCACTCTACACCACTCTAATTTACACACTCTACTCTATGCCACTCCACTCCATGCCACTCTACTCTACGCGACTTCCCTCTATGCCACTCGGCTTTACCCCACTCCATTCTACTCTATGCCACTCTTCTGTATACCATTCCACTTCATGTCACTCTTCTCTACACCATTCTACTCCACTTCACGCCACTACAAGCTATGGCAGTCTACTCTATGCCACTATACTTTACCCCACTCCATTCCACTGTTTGCCACTCTACACCACTCTACTCCACTCCACTCTACAACACTCTTCTGTATGCCACTCATGCCACTCTACTCTATGCACTCTGCTCAATGCCACTCCACTCTATGGTCCTCCACTCGACATCACACTACTCCACTCCACACCACTACACTCTACTCTATGCCACTCCACTCTAAGTCACTCTACTCCACTCTATGTAACTCCATTGTATGCCATTTCACTCTATGCCACTCCATTCCACTCACTGCCACTCCATGCCATGCCACACCAGTCGATGCAACTCTACTCTACTCTACTCTACGCCACTCCACTCCACTCTATGCTAATCTAGCATGGCTCCACTTTATGCCACTCCTCTCTACACCACTCCACTCCATTGTATATCACTCCACTCTATGCCACTCTACTCTGACACCCCACTCTACACTATCCACTCTATACCACTCCACTCTACACCACTCCAATCCACTCTACAGCAATATACTCCCATCCATGCCACTCTGCTCCACGCCACTCTATCCCATTCCACTCCACTTTGTGCCACTCCATTCTATGCATTCTACTCTACTCTATGCCACTCCACACTACACCACTCTTCTCTATGCCACGTCACTCTGTACCTCTCTACTCTACGCCACTGTACTGTAAGTTACTCCACTCGACTCTATGCCACTGCACTGCATCCTATGCCACTCCACTCTAGGCCACTTTATTCTATACCACTCTAACATACACCACTCCACTCTACACTGCAATCCTAATTCATTCCACGCCAATGTATGCCACTCCGCTGTACGTCACTCTACTCCATTCTCCTCTACACCACTCTCCTCCATGCCCCTCCCCTCTAGGCCACTGACCTCTGCACTACTCTACGCCACACTAGTAACTTTTAGCCGTGCAAAAAAGCAGCCGAGCTGTTGTACAACATGGCTAAAAGACATTGGCAAGGCCACTAGCGCTCACACATGGGAGCTCTGTTGGCTTTGCAAATGCTTCTTTCTCTTGTTCTATCAAATTATATGTTGTTAGCCCTCGACATCTTTATCTGGAAAGCCAAAAATGCCACCCACCTCAGAAACAAAAGTCACCAACTGGTGCAAAATGGTTCAGCTTTCCTCCTGACTGGCTCCACGTGTAGGTGCATTATTACCCCTATTTTTAGCGGGCACCACTGGCATCCGGTCAAATGTAGCATGCCTTTCAAGGCTGTGGTTGTAGTTAACAGAGTAGTTCACCACTACCCCCTTCTTTTAAGCATCTACATTTCAATGACATGTCCCCATAGTTTATTATGCGACTCTGGCAATGGCTGCTGGGTATTCCAAGGCCCAAATAAATCTCCCTTGATGGCAGGGCCTTCTCAGTTGCAGCTGCAAAAAGGTTGTCTGACATTACAACGCATGCTTTTACTACGCATGCCTTTACATCGCAAGTTTTACAACGCATGCTGTTACAACGCATAGTGTTGAGGGGTGCTGGATAGTGAATAGTTTAATTTACTATTCCAACTCCAGTCCCCGTGGATAGTAGGGAAGGTGTTAGATAGTAAATTAATCTATTCCCTATCCTAGAGCGCCCCCCAGCGCAATACGTTGTAATGACATGCGTTGTAAAACTTGCGATGTAAAGGCATGCGTCGTAAAAGTCGCGTTGAAAAGGATGTTCCCCCTGCCAAAGAATGCAGTAAAGTTCTGGTATGCGATTTTAGAGTGTCTACATTTGGTTACGTTATTGTTCTCTGTAGTGCTATGAAGCTCCATTCTGTGTGCACCTTAAACATATCAACAGCATCACACAACTCTTCGTCTTCATTTTTGTTTTGTTTTCTCAAACATATACAAGCAAGCAGATATAGATGTACAAGTCACCAGACCAACAGTCAAATGCATCATTGACGACAGACAGATGGGTAGATAGAAGGACAGGCGGTCAGATTGATGGGTTGGTAGGTGATGTAAGGATGGATTGGTAGATAACAGCAAGATGATGAATACATGGAGAGAAAGATGGATGCATGAATTATTAGATGGACTTATGAAAGGATGAGTGAGTGCTAAATAGATGGATGGAAAGCAGATGGTTTATGGATGAGCAGGTGGATGGGTGATGGGTGGATGGACTGGTTGGTGAGACTCTGGGTGCATGGGTGAAGGATGGATGTATGGATATATGGGTGAGTAAGTGGATGGGTTGGTTGAGAGATGGATGGATGCGTAGATGGATGGCAAATGGTAGTTCAATGGATGGGTGGATGGATAGAGGATGGATGGATGGGTGGACAGACAGATGGGCAGATGAATAGATGGATGGATGGTTGGATAGGCTGATTGGTTGGTTACGGGTAAATTGATGGAAAGAAGGAAATTTTTTCACTTCATCAAGTGAAGTTCTCTTAATTAGATACAAATGGGCTAGTAATCTCAGGAAGAACTCATGTAAGCAAGAGGGAGATCCTTGCGCTGCACTCCTTCGTACCGCATTAAAGACAGTAAATGTAAATTGATACTTGTATAGCGCACTACTCACCCGCAAGGGTCTCAAGGCGCTTGTAAGAATACTGCTGTGGAACCCATCCTGGCTTTCCCTGTGAGGCGTCCACTCCTGGGCACCCCCAAGGTGGAGGCCAGGCATCCTTAGCGTTGTGGGGGCCGTTGTGGAGATTAAGCAAGCTATTGCCCAGAGTTGCAGAGTGGGACTCCATGATTGGAATAGGCACAGAGGGGAGAATTATCAGGTCCGTGGAATTTTGAGCCCAAGACCCGCCGAGGCGGGGAATTGAACCCTGGTCCCGGACTAGACCTCTGCATCAGGGTCTGCCGCTCTAACCATTGAGCCACACTTCTCCAGTCCCCTGCACATGTGCATCCGGGAGCCTCTGGCTCTCCTGCTGTGATAAAGACTAAGGTAAAATAATCCTTCAAGCTGTCGGATACTGATCTGAGCCCGGATCACACGCCAGATCACAGCATTTCCCTTGTACCAACTGAAACCACTGCACCAATCCGCACTCCACACTTTTTCACATTCTAAATGTTTGTAAATAAGAAGTGCCAAGTTGGGTTGTGGCAATCCAAAATGTTGAATTGTAAACCATTGTGGCTCTTCACAGAGCCCATGTACTTGGTCAGTCCTCCTAGGCATGTGCCAACCTGGAGGCCTCTGATCAGATGCCCGATTGTTCCTCCTCCGGAGGAGTGGCGCATGCATGGCATGTGCTGCCATCTCTGGAGATGCCCACTGGCGCCTCTGGGTATGGCTTTTCTTAGCCTAAGGACGCCTCTGTGGGCTCATATGAGGTTCCTGGTGTTACACAGCTGTTAGACTCTTATAGTGACATATAACTACATGGCTATCTCTTTGTGCATAGGATAAGATGTACCGCATAAATCAGTGAGTGCAAATGAGTTAGTGGTGAAGTCTTGCCCCTGAAAAGACTTTGAAGCACACCTGAGGTCTGTCAGCCCCACTGCGCCTCCAAGGTGCTGGTTGGGTGTCCTCCTGCAAGGACCATTGGATATTTATAATTTTTACATCTGGTTTTCTTAATTCAGCCTTGGATGACCAAGATTTCCTGACGAAAATATTCTGATGGTATTTATACCTTACTGAGGGAGTTGATAAAGTTTTCCTGACAACAAACGTAGGTATTTTATGTTTTTATGCTTTTTTCATGTGGCGCACATCCTTGTCAGCCTAATCTTACCACATTTCCTTGAAGGATGAGATATCTTCTTTTTATGTTTGGGTTGACAGTGGAATATTCTGCAAGGCTTAGTGTTAAAAATTCGTCAAAATGTAAATTGGGTGACCTTTGGATTCTCCAGGAGCACTATTTCCCTCTCACTTCACTCTATAGGCTGTTTGGCTTATCATTGTTCTGTTATGTTAGGCAGAGTCGCAGAGCGCACTGACACCGATAGGGTATTCTTGCACTCATCAGGTGTGAGTCCAGCCAAACGTAGGGTCTAGTAGGACTACTCGAAAAGCCAGATCTTTAACTTCTTGTGGAATTCAAGAAGTGTGTAGGTGGAGACTCTTCTGCGTAGCGGCAGGTCATTCCATGCTTCAGGAGCGATTACGGAAAGGCTCAACCGCAGGATCTTGCTGTCCCTTTGTGTGGGATGTGTGCAAGTAGGATTCCGGGTGAACTGAGGTGTCTGGAAGGTTTGTGAAAACAGATGCGGTTGTGAAGGTATGCTGAGTCAGTGTTATGTAGTGCCTTGAAAGTGTGAATGAAGAGTTTGAATTGTACTCGCTTGTGTAGAGGGAGCCAGTAGAATTTTCAGGTGTGGTCTGATATGAGTGTGGCTTGGGAGGTTGAGAATGATTCTGGCTGCTGAGTTCTGAATGGTCCGCGGCCCTTTGGTAAATCTTTTGTTGACCCCGGCAGAGGGTGTTGCCTTAGTCTAGATTTCTTGCGACAAGGGCGTGTGACAGGTTTCCAGATGTTGATTGAGAGTCATTTGAAAATCTTCCTCAGCATTTTCAGGGTATGGGAGCATAAGTGGTGATGCCGTTGGTTGGGCAGTCATGATGAGTTTGCTGTTGATGGTCACAAGGTTCTTGGTGTGAGTGATGGGTGGGTGCCGATCCTACCTCTGATGGCCACCAGGTGGAGTCCTGTAGTGAAGCACTCTTCCCGGTGATCATGACTTCGGTCTCATCCGTGTTCAGTTTCAGCAGGTTGGTCTTCATCTTCATGATGAGTTTGCTGTTGATGGTCACAAGGTTCTTGGTATGAGTGATGGGTGGGTGCCGATCCTACCTCTGATGGCCACCAGGTGGAGTCCTGTAGTGAAGCACTCTTCTCGGTGATCATGACTTCGGTCTCATCCGTGTTCAGTTTCAGCAGGTTGGTCTTCATCTAGTGGGCGATTTCAGCCATGCAGGCATTGAACCTGATCCAGGTACTGGCTGTCTTCTCCATGAGGTAGACATTGAGTTGCTTGTCTTAGGTGTGGTAGGGGACTTTGATGTTGTGAGATCACATAATGCTGGCTTCAGGGACTATGTATGCACTCAAAAGTGTCCGGTTTAGGGAGAATCTTTGCAGCACTCAGCAGATTAGGTCACGGGCATCTGAGATGTACCATACTGGGCCCACTGACTGGGTCTTGCCAGCCAGGAAGGATAAGCCATCATAATTTAAATGCAAAAACATGCATTGGAGTAGGCATTGAATAAGGCTGGGGAGAAGCCTTTGTCAGATGCTGTGCAGAGGACTGCCATGTCTCAGAGTCATGTGGATGTCATCTGTGGTGGCGATGTGGGATTTTTCATGCTGTGGTCGGGTCTGAAACCAGACTGAGTGGTGTTGCGGAGTTGGTGGTCATTGAGCATTCAGTGAAATGTCTAATGATGATTTTCTTTAAGGCCTTGGCCGGGAATGGTAGCAGGGCGATCGGTCTGTAGTTGGCAACTGTTGAAGGTTCCGCCGAGGGTTTCTTTAGCAACGGGAGACCAGTTTTATATGGAGATAGTCATTAATCCTTCAATGGCGTAGCAATAGCCCCTGCATCTGCCATGGGGGGCTGAGCTCCAGGAGGAACCCTCCGTGACTGTGCACAGGAGGCTGGTCCCTGGCCTGAGAGATCCTTACTGTGTCTAGATCCATGCACTTTCCAGGGGGGGGGGTGGGGGCTCAAGTTTCGTTACGCCCCTGCACTGTCATCCTTCTATGGAGTGCTTGCATTGCATAAAGCATGGAGGACAACTTTAAACTACACCACATGCTATTCTTTTTTATGCAATAAGTGCTTTGTATACAGAAATCAATTGCTTTTTCTTTCTTTTTCGCTGTAGCAGGCTTTTTAATGTTTTTATCGAAACTCAAAATGTAAGGCACACCTACTGGCGTTGCCAGTACTTGTTGACCTTGTCTCCCCCTCCATTTTCTTGAAACTACTACCGTCCACTTGCCCATTGCTGCCCGACATCTTATTTTTGTAGTTTGCAACCATTGTTGCCCCTCCTACCTCCTGTTTTTTGCCTCTTCAATCTATGTTTCACATCATATGTCAGACCCAAACAAGATGGAACCCAAGAAGTGAACTCTAAGGTTCTGATTATGAGTCAAGCGGGGTGGTATCTTCCATAGAAGACGCACACACCTGGGATCATGGTAAGACTTGCACTCTCCACTGGTGTTGCTGCACACAGCTTTTTACTGCTGAAAATAGGGGCCATACGTGTGCCGAAATTGGGTGAGAAGCAGGGAATGCATGTGGAAAGCGTCTGCTCTGTAATTCCGGGACCCACGTGTTATTACCCATTCCAGGCCTAAAACCTCATAATTGCATAGTAAAGGGGTGGCAATACCCACCGGAAAAAAGGCAATTCCATCCCCAGTATTCCTGTACCGCCTGTTCTGTGAAGCTCATAGTTGGCCCTATATTTAGGATGGGGCCTCTACCATTGAGTGAAGGAGATTCAAGGAAGAGGCAGGCGGTGGGGAGCTCCAGCAAGCCGTGCTCCCATGAGATATCAGGAGAGACATTTCACTCTGAGAGGATGTCAGGTTTGCTTTTCGAATTTTAGGTTCATATCAGCAGATGATGCATTAAAAGCGAAAAACAAGATCACTCTGGTTGATAGAGGTGTATCAGGAGTGTCTGTTCCAGCTCATCATCCTGTCTGCTTGCAGTCACTGCTGGAGGAGAAATTGGATTCAGCCTAATTTTCCCTGCTCCAGAGACAAAATGTACGCATTTTAGGTCTATAAATCTTCAAGTTAAATCAGAAGGCACAGCATCGCTAGCCTGTAGCCGTGGTGGCGGAAGACAAAAGGACTTCTACACCTATCGCTTTTCATTATAAAGCATCAACGACAAAATAAGCACCGCCTTTCAATTTACAAAGGGTCCGCAAATTTGAGTTTTCAGTATACCTTCCCGTATTGATTAAGGGCCACATGCATCAACATAAAAACCGGTCGCAGAATATGCCCCTTTGCGACCCGTATTTTTTCATTTGGGATGCATCATCCCAAATGCAAAAATCGCAATTTAAGTAATTGCGAAATTTGCAATTCCTCGAATTGCGATTGCATTTAAGGAATCACAAATTGTGATTCCTTAAATGCAATGCATCATCCCCACAATATTTGCGATTTCACAAATAAGAATCGCAAATTACCATCAATTCTAAGTTGATGGTAATTTGCTAAAACTTCGAAAAATTTACAAAAGCGCATTTTTCAAAGTTCCATGTTGCACACATACATGCCCTTGAGACATGTGTGTGTGCAACATGTGGTTCGCATGCCAATTTCAGGGGTGCATTAGGGTGTCCTTTTGGCACCCTTGCTCCCTTGAAATTGCATGGGCCCTAACATAGCCCCATAACCGGAATGAAATATAATATGAAAATAACCTTGTTGTTATAATTTTATTTTTCCTTTTTCCACTGCTCTGAGAGCTAAGTACTTCTCCTAGGAGGTTTGTATCATTTATGTTGGATAGGTATGTCAGTTCGAGGGTAGGTAAGTGGCCTATATGACCTTTAGTTAATTTGCAAGTAACCCTACACTAATGATATCTGTCAACACTTCAAGAGTTGCATTATAGGAAGGTTGAATTTAAGTGCATTGTGAGTGGTCTGCCAAGCTCACCCCGATATTCTTGGGGTAATATCCTGCAGACCACCTTTGCTCCATATCTAATTGCATCCATTTTGGAGTAAAAGGGACTTGCATCCGTCTCTCACCCTTCTTCCAGTGAGTTATACTGTAAGAGATGGAAGTTTTACAAGTCAGACAAGCCTGCCCTAGAATCTCTTGTCAGCAGGTGATGAAAGAAACACCCACTATCCACAAGGCACAATCGCTTGTAGGTACTGTGTGTTGAACAGGGTGAGGCAAAAGGGAGGTGATTAACATTACACTGCAGGCCTCCTTGAAAGATGTCTTCTAGTGGATGATGTCATTGTAGGTTTTATGATCCAACCAGACGTCATCAAAGAAAAAGACATTCTGGAACCCTTGTTGCTGGAAATTGTTGATGATGTGAGATCAAGTTAGAGAACACGACTTTTAATTTTCACTCGATGGCCCCTTTAAATCCTGCTCATTTTTGGAGCATGGCTCTGTCCACTCTTAAATGTGCATTTTTAATTGAGGCTGTCCTTCCATGTTCATACCTGGAGGCCTAGTCAGTGCCAGTATAGATTTTTTATTAAGAATTAGTATGGATTTTTAAAATTATTTTACTAAGGGGTACACAAAGTCTGACAGAATTACAGATCTTAGGGCCACATGCATCATTGTTGCCGTTTGCGATTTCTTAATTGCGAAAATTAAGGAATCGCAATTAAGAAATCGCAAACGGCTATGCACCAAGAAATCCCAATTTGTTTTTGCGATTTCTTAAATTTCCTTAATTGCGATTCACAATTTGCGAATCGCAATTAAGGAATCCCTTCCCAATGATTCCTATGGGCCTAGAGGCCCATAGGAATGACTGGGAAGTCATTTTCAATTTGCGATTCGCAATTTGCGATTCGCAATTTGCGAATCGCAAATTCAAAATGCAATTTCAAGGGTGCAGGGGGGTCCAAAGGACCCCCCCTGCACCCCTGAAATCTAAATTTAAGTGCATTTTTCACACACACATGCCCAAAGGGCATGTGTGTGTATAAAATGAAACTTTAAAAAATGCACTTTTGTGCATTTTTGAATGTTTTCGTAAATTACCATGAAGGTCAACTTCATGGTAATTTACCTCTCCCTATTTGCGAATTCGCAAATTAAAAATGTTCATGCATTGCATTTAAGAAATCTTAAATTGCGATTTCTTAAATGCAATCGCAATTTTAGAAATTGCAACATGATTGCGATTTCTAAAATTGCGAAAAACATGATGCATCCCAAGTTTGTCAATTGCATTCGCAAATGGCCGAAAATTGCGATTCGCACTGTTTGCGAATGTAATTCACTTTGATGCAGGTAGGCGTTAGTCCTTGGTGGAGTAGAAAAACGAAAATATAGGGGTTCATAGCAGGCCGCTGGTCTGCCTTACAAGAGAGCAGACCCAATGTCAGTTTGTATGTTTACATATTCCGTTGTTTGCATATTTTCAACTATACAGTGTACCATCCGTCCAACCTCTGACAGGGCAGAATCCTTGTCCTGCATCAGATGATCTATAAAAATGCGTTCAGGAGTTAATTCAGCACCTAGACACTCTGTGGAGTAGCCATGCGCTTTATAAGTACCTATTTACAATTACAATTACAAAATTACAATTTAAGTTCAATGACCTTAGACATTGCCCACCTCTTGAACCTACAATGAACCTGCCACTGTCAGCTGCCGTCTATACCTAACCCTCTTCCAAGCTATACATCATGCATATCCAATGAGCCTGGACAGCCACCAGCTCATTCAAATGTAATTGCTTATCCAGGGTCTGCCTTTTTGATCTGAAATCACCCATCCTTGACACTCGCTGATGAATGTGTGACTACCTTACACCAATCCCAGTTTATGTATTTAAATGGTCACATCTCAGCATAGATTCTGTGTTTGTAGTGACACTATCTAGCATTTAGCTCATGCATTTATTATTACTGCAGCAAATCAGCAGCTCATCCATTTCTCATTTGCATATCCGGTCTCCAACTCATGCATTTGTAATTAGCCTCACACCACAAAATATCGCAGGTGAGCTGCACGTGAGGCTGCCTGGGCACGAGTATATTTTCACAGACATTTACATAGGGTGAGAAATCACTTAGTCCTACTTATTGCTCCATCAACTGAGAGATGAGCTAGAAACTTCCTGAGCTCACCCTCTCTTCCAGTGTACTGGGGATTCCTTAAAAAGCATAAAACAGCTTCTTAATATGCGCCTGTCGATTTCCAATAAGCAATAAAAATGTTTTTAGTGGAGGCATTCATTTTGCTTTTTACTTAGGATACATTTTTAATCTGTTCTGTGCTGCATAGAGTGTGGAAACTCGTCAACTATGCTTTATGCCAAACAGTACAAGTCATGTCTGGTGTGACAATGAATTATTTTTTAAATTACTTAGGGCCAGATGCAGGTTATCCAGATTTACAGATTCTAAAATACAGAATTTTACCGATTCGGTATTTTAGAATCGGTAAATGGGATGTTGGTATTCATTCGGTAAGTATTACCGATTCGGTAAGATTCGGTAAAATACCGAATCGGTATATACCGATTCGGTAATTCCCATTCATTCCTATTGGCCTGGAGGCCCATAGGAATGAATGGGAATTACCGAATCAGTAAATACTGATTCGGTAAAAGGGGAAACACATTGAAGGGTGGCAGGGTGTCACTTTGACACCCTGTTGCACCCCTGAATAGTGTATGGGTGCACTTGTAGTTGGTGGTAAATAACGAATCCTAAAATGGAAAAAGCACTCATTTGAGTGCTCCCTACATTTAGGATTCGGTAATTTACCGAATCCGTATTTAAGAATTCGGTAATTTACAGAGTCCTTAAATTACCGATTCTGTAAATGAACGAATCCTTAATTTAGGCCCCTACATCTGAAAAGCCTAATACCGGTCGGTAACGGCCTAAATTCGGTAATTTTGGCCGTTACCGACCGGTATTAGGCTACTTACATCAGGCCCTTAGTGGGGTGTGGTGAATAAAATAGAACTACCTTACTACACAAATTTGTAATTTCAGATGTACGTAATTATATGTGCATCAATATGTCAGGGGCACCCCAGATTGTACCGGCACATATAGCGCATTGTCAACACATGTGTTCTCAATAAAATGACTGGGAAGTTTCATTTGTAATAGCCAACCCTACCTATTACATGACCCTATGCTTAAAAATGAATATATCTTCTCCATTAGTGACACATACATTCGCAGTGCATGCTTGTACAGTTTCTCTCTGCTATCATCTTGCAGTGTTTCAGGGCTCCCTCCATCACACTGGCACGTGCAATTGCAATTTCCATGCACTATTCACCCCTAAGCTATTGTAAAATTGCCGCACCCAGACCCAAAGATGTGTATTTATATTTAATCCAGTCTCCCAATTGGTGGATCTGTAAAAGCCCCGCCTTAGCCAACCCTCAGCTCATGAATTTGAAATTAACTTACACTTTCCAGGGTTCCAGGTCATGCAGTTGCAATCACCCTGCTCTATCCTGCCACCAGCTCATGAATTTGGGCCAGATTCACAGAACTAACTTAAGACAAAATCCTAAACGTACTACTTTTGGTATTCACAGAAGTTAGGATTTTGTCTTAAGTTTGTCTTAAGACAAACTTAAGACATACTTAAGACAGACTTAAGACAGGCTTAAGTGAGGCATCCTCCAGGTGCAGGCATTACAGATGCTTTTGCTGAAGGTTGAGGCTCCCGGCGATCTCAGGAACTGGGCAGGATGCTAGCCAGATCGCGGAGCCTCAGCAGAACACAGCCGCCATCGTGGCTTGCTAAGCCACGCCCCCCCACGTTCCGCCCTTCATGCCATGTCTCATATTGTGTACTAATCCCACCCTGCTCCCTTTAAATACCTCTGCACCCCATAATTATAATCCACCCTTACTCCTTAAAATACCCCAACACCCTTAAACACTAACCCATCTTAACCCGATAAATATACCCTGTACCCCATAACCCAAACCTATCCCTAAACCCTAAAAATACCCCTGTACCCCAAAACCCAAACCTAGCTCTGAACCCTATAAATGCCCCTGTACCTCAAAACCCAAACCTACCCCTGAAACCTAAAAATACCCCTGTACCCCAAAACCCAAACCTAGCACTGAACCCTAAAAATACCACTGTTCCCCAAAACCCAAACCTACCCCTGAACCCTAAAATACCCCTGTACCCCAAAACCCAAACCTACCCCTGAACCCTAAAAATACCACTGTACCCCAAAACCCAAACCTAGCCCTGAACCCTAAAAAGAACCCTGTACCCCAAAACCCAAACCTACCCCTGAACCCTAAAATACCCCTGTACCCCAAAACCCAAACTTAGCCCTGAACCCTAAAAATAGCCCTGTACCCCAAAACCCAAACCTAGCCCTGAACCCTTAAAATACCCCTGTACCCCAAAACCCAAACCTACCCCTGAACCCTAAAAATACCCCTATACCCCAAAACCCAAACCTAGCCCTGAACCCTAAAACTACCCCTGTACCCCATAACCCAAAACTATATCTAAACCCTTAAAATACCCAAACAACCCAAAACATATACATCAGTACCCCAAAACATATACCCCTATACCCGTACTTACCTTATTCAAACATTAAAAAAAACATGCTTTTACCATTCATGCATTTACAACGAATTTTGTTGTAAATGTATGCGTGGTAAAAGCATATAAAATGTAATGCCATGCATTATAATGGCATTGCAGAGTCATGGTACTTTCGTAATGAAAGTATGCGGAGTGATGGTATGCGGAAAGAAAGTTGCGCAATAATGGGTGTTTACCCTCCCCCGGTAAGTACATTGGTGGCACGGCGGCCCACATCTCCAGCAACATACCATATTTTTTCACCACTCATTTGAAAAAGGCACAGGTCTCTCTCATTGATGGCCAGCACCGACATACACTTTTAGACACACCTCCCGCCACAAGTTCTAGAATTGCGATCTTTAGAGCTGGGGAGCTATGTTCGAATCTCGACATCAGCTCAACATCCTGTGATTCCAGGCAAATCGCTTTGTCTCCCTGTGCCTACCACAAATGAATGTGTTCTTCTGTAATGTAAATTGTGCTCATGCCATGTTGTCGAGTTTGCGCTATATAATATTGCAAGGAAAAATAAAGTAGAGAAACTCGAGTTCACACACTACTGAACGCGCACTCTTAAGTGCCTCAGCAGTGCACTGTGAATCGGAGCGTTTCACAGGCCTGTCACAGATAAGAAATGCTATCAAAACGAAATCCTACAAAACAATATACTACTGGCCGGCAGCAATTCATACCCAGACAACGTCGGGACGGGCTGCTAGTTATTCTATAAAGTCCTGGCATAAGCACTAATATTTACTTTACCCAATCTTGCACAGGTTCATATTATTTTGATTCACTTACTCCATCAAGCTCCTGTTATTAGCTCACCCTAACCAACCCCAGCTCAAGCATGTTTCATTAGCTGACCCTATCCAGCCCAGTTTATGCATTTCTAATTAGCTTATCCTATCCAGCCACAGCTTATGTATTTCTAATTAGTTTAACCCACCTAGCCCCAGTCTATGCATTTCTAATGTGCATACCCTATCCAGCCCAGCTTATGCCTTTCTAATTAGCTTGCCCTGTCCACCCCTAGTTTATGGATTTCTAATTAGCTTACACCGTCCAGCCCCAGCTTATAAAATTCAAATTAGCTTACCCTATCCATTCCCAGCGTATGCATTTCTATTAGCATATCCTATCCAGCCCAGCTTATGCATTTCTAGTTAGCTTGCCCTGTCCAGCCCCAGTTTATGGATTTCAAATTAGCTTACCCTATCCAGCCCCAGCTTATGCATTTCTAAATAGCTTACCCTATCCATCCCTAGCTTATGCATTTCTAATTAGCTACCCATATCCAACCCATATTATGCATTTCTTATTAACTCACCCTATCCAGCTTCAGCTTATGCATTTCTAATTTGTTACCCTGTCCATCCCCGGCTCCTGCATTTCCTTATGCAGCCCTGGCTCATGTATGCGTAATTAGTTTAAACTATCCAACCCCGGCTCATGCATTTGTAATTACCCTTCAGAATCCCGGCCAGACTTGTGTATAAATAATTTCCTTTGCCTAGCTATCTCCAGCTCACATGTTTGTAATTAGTTTACCCAATCCATATCCGGCACTCGTATTTGTAATTAACAGCTCTCCTGTGCTGCTGCACCGCTCTGCTTCCACACCGGCCCTCTGCGTACTTTCTCCTGCTTTTGCCTCGTTTTACTGCTTTCTCCTTCCTTTCCCCTGTTTCTCTGAGTGCTTTCTCCTTTTGCCTCATTTTCTACTGCTTTCTCCTTCCTTTCCCCTGTTTCTCTGAGTGCTTTCTCCTGCTTTTGCCTCATTTTTACTGCTTTCTCCTTCCTCTCCCCTCGTTTTTCTGAGTACTTTCTCCTGCTTTTGCCTCGTTTTTACTGCGTTCTCCATCTTCTCCTGTTGTTCTGAAGCCTTTCTCCTGCTTTGCCTCATTTTCTACTGCTTTCTATTTCCTTTCTCCTTCGATGTTTACTGCTTTTTTTTCCCTCCCCTCCCTGTTTTCCAGAGTGCTTTCTCCTGCTTTTGCCTAGTTTTTTTTATTGCTTTATCTGAGTGCTTCTCCCGTTCTTCCCTCATCTTTCACTGTTTCTCCTTGTTTTTTCCTCATTTGCTGCTCTTGCCTGCTGCCCTTTTTCCACCTTCAGCCTATCCCCGCCTCCCAATGCCCCTCCCTCCTTCCAGGACCTCCTTGAAGGAGCTGCAGTGTGACCTCATTGAGCAGGTTCTTGTGCTGATGCACCGCTCTGCTTATTCCCCGTTTCTCTTACTGCTTTCTCCACATCTTGCCTTGTTTTACCACTTTCTCCTTCCATTCTCATTTTTCTTAATTCTTTCTCCTGCTTTGTCCATGTTTTTACTGCTTTCTTCTCTCTCCTGTTGTTTTTCTGAGTGCTTTCTCCTGCTTTCTCCTCATTTTTTATTGCTTACATAGCTGTTTAAATGAACAGAGCACTGCGAAGCAGCTAGAAACTCATGCGCCATGAGACCCTCAGAGGTGATTTGCAGCGCTTTATGAATCCTGATTGGTTGATTTTCTTATCCAAATCTGGCTCATCTATTTGTGATTTCCCTGCATTATCCATGCCTGAAGTGGCGCATGTTTTTGAAATTCTTCAATAATGGCAAGGAGGGGGAAGGGCAGGGGCGGTTCTAGGCTCATGGCGGCCCTGGGCAGGGAGCGTAGGTAGGGGGCCCCGGCACAGGGGGTCCAGTCGGGGCAGAGCACGGAGGCCAGTGAAGAGGGCGGGTCAGGGTGTTTGGGAGTGGAACAGAGCCGGAGGCCGCCAACTCCTTGCCAGGGGCCACCACACAAATATGTATCCATCCTCAGAGGATTATTATATTAAGGACATATATTGGCCTGGTGGCCCCTGGGGTTTGGTGGCCCTGTGCAGGTGCACAGCTTGTACATGCCTAAGGCCACCCCTGGGAAGGGGTAAAAAGGGGAAGCTGGCGGGTAGAGGTCCGCACTCAAGACAGAGAAGCCTGCCGAGACGGATGAGAAATGACGATGGCCTTGATAAACATTCAGTTTGAGTAGCAGGTTTCACAGGTTATGAAAGTATACAGAAGTTTTAGGTAATGTGGCAAGAAAATAACAAGCATTTAAATATGCAACAGTTCAGCCTTTACAGTCTCTAAATTTAGGGTTTGATTATGGGTTCCTCTTAATATTCCCACCCATGTGTAAACTCATGTTTGAAGGTATTAAATGCATCCGATAATTATCGTATAAGGTTGATGACTCAAGATTTGTTAAATTTCGGCTGGTCCAACCTGCCGAAATTTAGCAGGGGAAAACATATGATATTTACCGTATCATGCGAATTTTGGAGCGTTAAACACCAAAATCTGCATGTTTTTCAACATGAACCCGTAATCAGTGTTATTTATCACACCAGATAAGGTACCCCGTACTATCATTATTTACCAGGGACAATAAATAACGCCTGAGCTTGTACTCAGACCCTCCAAGCGTAGACCGTCATTTTTTAAAAACAGTCTTACATTTATGTAAAACCTCATTTACTATCACCCAACTAGTGGTACTCGTTTATCAATCTTGGATAAAAAAGCTGAGTTCCCCACAATAAGATCTTAGCTGGTGATGTTCCTGGTGTCAACAGGTTTCCGCTGTCCGATATCCCACTCATATATTTCAACAGTGATAGGCTTGGTTCACAAAGGTAGCAGCATATGGAAATTTAACAAACACACAGAAATATTGTCTTCTACAAGTGTGAATCCATTTTTGGAACTTACAAAAGTGGTTTTACGTTCGTAAAAAGATTTAATCACACATATATTTTTGTGTGAGTAAATCTACTTTTAGGTGTGATTAGAGGGTGGGAGTGGGTGGTCCAATGCTGCAATGCCCTGAAAGTTGTTATTTACCCACAAATGTACTTGTCTGTGTGCTCACAAGCTTTCCTCCAATCTATTCCAACTCAGGAAAAGGTAAAAAATGACCTCCTACCTAATGCTTATTGAATATGCAAAGAGGAAGGGCACTGCCTGAAACTAGTGTGGGCTTGGACAAAGGGGATTTTCAAGAGAAAAAAAGTATTTTCCTCATTGAGAAAAAAAAATAATCCATTGTAATAATGTGATATCATTTCCCCAAGCATAATACTCTATTAGGAAACCACCGGGTCTTCAGAAGTGCTTCTGTGTAGTCGCTGTTTGTGCAGGTTTTTAATCATAGCCCAGTAAACCTTTGTACATTTACAAATTGATTCAATCTATACCTTTACAAGGTCACCAATCTCTAAGGGCCTGATTATTAGTGGGTCAGTTAGTTTTGACCCATGCTTCCACAGAATGGATAAAAGCAAAGGTTGGGTGTCTGTGGGGTGTAATGGCTCTACCCCAGTCAAGTGTCACTAGAAAAGATTTGGGGTCTGCTATTAAAGGAGTACCTGGACATTCATTAGGTATTTTTAGATTGCTACAGACCCTGACTAAAAACCAAAATCTCAAAGTGCTCCCTGGAATATGGTTGAGCCCATCCAGGTGTTTAGGGACAAGGATAAGAGCCAGTGATGAAACAAGGCTTCCCTGGTAAGGAAGTGAGGTAAAGGGCTGGTTGCATCCTTGGATGTAATAGTCAAAAATATCTGACATATTGTGTCCAATATATTATTTGCAAAAATATTGTCCTATTGAGTGTAGATTTTCTGCTATTAACTCCAATGAGGGGAAAGGCCAAAAAACATCAGTGTGTCAAAAATCCAAGTTTCTCCCTCCCTGAAACTCAGTTGGATCCCAGCACAGCTTTCGGGTAATCGAGGTAAACCCCGGAGCTTCTGGCTGTAGATTGAGAGCCAGCACAGTCGCAGGGTTTCGTTGCACCTTGAAATGCTACTTTTCATTTTTAGTCTGATTCTATTTCTGGTCTTCGATCATGTGACTGTGCGCACCAAACCCGCGCATCCGCTTCATTGAATACTACCGCTAATGGCGGAAGTGCTGGCATTGGTGTAAAGACCTATAAATGGGGGTGTTTATTGTAGGCTGAGGAGAGCAGGATCCATGCCAGATTTTCAGGATATCCACTGTCTATGAAAATGAGTTCTATTTCAAGTCATTGCGTTTTACGCAGCTTTCATGGAGAACTGGCACAGAATCAGGCCTGAAGGACCTAATTTGGACTGCTCTGCCGTAGGCCTTTAGCGCTGGAATTTTCCATCTAGCCTCATTCACTCATATGCATGAAGTAGCCGGGTGAATGTCTCATTCTTGCGTACCTTGACCCTAATGTCCTTGCAACTTGAATTACATTTTTTCGTGAGTATTGTGTCGCATCCTTGCTTGTCACCCAGAGGCATATTAGTAAGGGTGATATCGCCACTTTAGCTGGACTTTTTCCCGCTAAAGCGGCGATATTTTTATCGCCCTATTACCAAGCTGTCACTAACAGCAGTTAGCGACAGCTTATAGGCGATAGCTACAGGTTTGGAGCACGCTTTGCAACTGCGCATTACTTATCGCTAATGACATGCAAAGTGGACGTACCCAACCAGTTAGCGACTGAAAGCAGTCGCTAACACATCTATCGCCTATTAGCAAGGCAGGCGAAGCAATTAAAAAATTCACACTAAGCGCGAATATAGCCAGAACCTAACTCCTACTCAGACCATGGCTTAACCTGTATATCCAATGAGAGGTGGATATTCAGGTTAAGTCCCCATTAGCGATAATGCCTGAATATCGCTGGATTTCTAGTGATATTCATGCATTGAGCCGCTATTGCTGGATATTTTATCGTTTTTGAGCACGTTATCTCTGCGATAATATCAGGCGATAGGCGGCGATAAAAAAGATTGTGCTACGCGCATTTAGCGGTAATTAGCGCTATTTGTTGCTAATAGCTCCCCAGTTTTTAATTTGTGCTGGTGGCTTTAGGGGGCATGCACCAGGACCCATTTTTAGGGAACTGGGATTAATTTTTATCATCAGACTTTGAGCGAGAGTGAGAGATGCAGAGGTGGAAAAGTGAGGAAGAGAAAGATGGGTGAAAAGAACCAGCCAGAGTGAGATAAAGAAGCAGGAAGTGTAGGGTGGTGGAAGAAAGAGGTGTGGGGTAAAATTCAGAATAGACAACTTTTACATTCAGCAAACACTATGGGCCAGATATTCAAAGCTTTTTTGAGGTCACAAACAGGCCGATTCTGCGAATCGGACCAATTGCAACCACAAAAAAAGCATTTATTAATGTACAAAGCCCTATTTGCAATTCGGTTCCCTATTACCGAATTGCAAATTGGGTTTGCAGATTAAGTATTAGGAATGGGTGTGTTTATTTATTTTATTTTATTTTTTAAACTTGTAAGGCGCGACAGCTACCCAAGAAGGGTTTCCTGGCTCAAGACACAGCATAAAGGTGGCAGGGGATTTCTGGTTATTCAAGTTATTGTTCGAATAGCCAAGTCTTGACGTGCTTTCTGAACCTAGCATGGTTTTCCTCTTTTCGAATGTAGAGAGGGAGTGCATTCCAGAGTGATGGTCCTAGGTGGGCAAAATATCTGCCTCCCATTCTTGCAAGTTTGAATCTTGGCACGCAGAAGTTGGCGGCTGATTGCGACCGCAGGTTTCGCTTGGGAGGGTAAGGATGGGCCAGAGCTAAAAGGTATTTGGGTGCAATGCCTGCTTTGATTCTGAACATGTAGTTCAGGGCTTTGAATCAGATTCTGTTTTCAACCCTGAGCCAGTGGAGCTCACGGCGGTAGCTCGAGACTCCGGAATTTTGGGGGATTCTGCACAGTAGTCTAACTGCTGAGTTTTGGATAAGCTGCAGCCGACTGACTACCGCTTTGTTGGAACCAAGGTACAGAATGTTGCCGTAGTCAAGCCGTGATGTTATGAGGGCATTGACTACGGTTTTTTGAGTGGAGGAGGGCAGCATCCACAGGATTTTCCTCAGCCATTTGATGATGGTAAGGCATAGGCCGACAACTTTGCTGGCCTGTTGTTTCATGGAGAGGGAGCTGTCCATGATGACGCCCAGATTACGTACTTGGGTAATGGTGTGGGGAGATTTCCCATCTGGTTGGGCCAGTGTGAGGTATTCCAAAGATCTTGTTGTTTCCCTAGGAGAAGAATCTCAGTTTTGTCTCCGTTTAGCTTTAATTGATTTCTTGTCATCCAATTGAGGATGTTTTGAAGGCCTAGTTTGAGGAGGGATGGGGATGAGGGACTGGATTCAGAAAGGGAGAAACTAATTTGGGAATCGTCAGCGTAGGTCATGAGGGTAAGTCCAGATCTTTCCGCTAGGTCCGCCAGGGGTCTGAGGTAAAGGTTAAAAAACAAGGGGCTCAAGATAGATCCCTGTGGCACTCCGTGAGGGGCTTTGAAAGTATTGGAGCAGGCCGAGGAAGATGTAATTTGGAATGTCCGTTGAGTCAAGAAGGACCGGATCCATTCGAGCGCTTTCCCACGGACGCTGTTTCTGTATAACGCTTTGATGAGTGTTTCGTGGGATATGGTGTCAAAGGCCGTGCTCATGTCTAAAAGTACGAGCGCGACCGTTTGACCATTTGACCTCTCATAGACGACAACGGGCGACTCTGGAAGAAACGCTGCTGGAGAAGTCTGTGATGAAGTCCGGTGGAATCCAAGGGTTGATTCTTGAAGAGGAGAACCTTCACGGAGAGGGGACATAGTCTATGCCACTCGGAAGTGACCCGGAGGCATGGAAGCACAATGCCCACCCTTGGCAGGACGTTCAGAAGAGTTCACAAGGACCTTGACACTGCAGCTGTGGGGACCCGACGAGGCTGCGGAAGACCAGGAGCTGTACACAAGCTGTCCCACATCGGATGTCAGTGTCCAACGAGAGCACCAAGAAGCCTTGGTAGCTGCAACTGGCTTTGAAGACAAAAAGATGCAATCGTTGGGACCAGCAAGGTTCAAGGTACTCACCACATGCGGGAGAGTCAGAGCAGGGCCCAAGCAAGCAGGGGAGGCCAACAAAGCAAAATAAGACTCTCAAGAGGACCCACAGGCCGAAGGCATAGGAGTCACAAGAGGACCCGAGGCTGCTCACCAAAGATGGAGGCCCACGATGCAGGAGATGCAGGGAGGATGCTGTTCTACAAGGGATGAGGTGCTTGTTGCTGGAGCTTCTTGTAGCCTGAAGATCTATGAAGTGCAGAGTCAACAAGCCTTTACACTGACAAGTCGACGCAGTACACATTTGTTTGGTTCCAGCAACTCTGATGAGGGATACTGTCCTCCAAATTTAAGGGAAGACAGGTCAGGCCTCTGCGGAGCCACAGATCCATCACCTTTGTTGCTGGCCCACTGGAAGTCCGTAGGATGACAGGAGCAGCAGACAGGTCAGCTTAGATGCTGTGCCTGCAGATACAAGGGAGTGACTTCTACACTCCAAGGGAGATTACTTAAAATATCCTTGATGACCATAAATTCTTGGAGATCCTGAGCAAAGCGTTCAACAACAAGTGGGGAGGGTCTAAGGGCAGGTTTACCGACCAACCAGATATAAGCCCCTAACTCAATATATCACAACAAATAATATCTGGGGGTCAGAAAAAAGAAGGGTTTGACAGTGAGGACCACTATACCAAATGCACACAGAAAAGTATCAGTGAGAAATGATAATTAGTAAATGGTCAAGTCGAGGCTCAAGAGCACAAGGAGAGAAATGTATTGTTCCCATCAGAAGCCACACTGTACCGCCCTTATTGTCATCATGTGGGATCTCCTTACCCAGGAGACAAGACGGCCGGTAAACATTACCATGACCGAAATGTGATATGAGAGCAGAACAGAGGAGTGTAGTAGTGGCTAATGACAAAAGCAGTGTATGGTGATTAAAGTGGAGAAGTGAAGGGTAATACTAAAATTAGGTGAATGGGTGGAAAAAAGAAATTTTATTAGTATCCCCCAAACCCTAAGGTTAAAAGGCAGGTGTGGGTGCAGGTTTTAAATAATAACCGCACTTATTGGTGGTCGACATGTTTCAGCATTTCATAAGATTTTCTTAATGCATTCCTCAGGACCTATACAGGATACACTACTGCTTTGTAAGAAATAAATAAATTATAAAGATATCACCTGGACATCCAGGCGTGCTCAACCGTATACTATCAGTGCAAAATGGTAAGGGATCCAACATGTAAAACAAACAAACAAACACACGAAGAAACAAATAGAACACGTCAAGTTATTCACATCATTTCTGTTTGTATTCATAATGACATTGCAATATGTTTAATCATACCTGGTCATTATTTCAAGTATGCACTCACCCTTGCGTGTAGGTTGAGGAGCTTCACCCCACCTGGCTGCAGCGCAGGTAAAAGGAGCGCCGCTCTGTGAATAACCACATAATGTTTACAGAGCGGCTAGTGATATGACACTAAACCAAAATAATAATAAAATATACTTCGAGATGAGAGGTGGTCTAAACCTCTTATATAGTCAAATAGTACCCAGGCTAGGCGTGAACGCCGTAATCTGTCATGACTCGAGAACGATGACCACCCGGTAGGGACAAGTAATGCATGAAAGCCGATCCGTGTCAGTTTCAGTGATGTTTAAAAACCGCACTCGAGAAACGCTTCCGAGAAACGCTTCGTTTTTCTGATGGCGGGGTGGCCTCTAGCGGCATATCCGTGCAGAGGGAAACAACACGAAGTCACGCATTATGCGTTCACTCACCTATCCGTCGGCGTCTCCAGGCAGTCTTCAGAACCACACGCCCACGCAGCAAAGAAGGAAGACAAGTGGGCACCCTTTGGGATTTACCAGCTGTGGTCGGACATCACCCATGCGGAAATTGCACTGTCTGTCCCCAGACTAACAAATCTACTGAGGTTGACATCGGCACTAATCGCCCATGGACACAGAACAAGTTTACGAATTGCAACAGTAGTAACTTGATATATCTGATCAAATGTCCTTGCGAACTACGGTATGTCGGCATGACAACCAGAAAGGTACGCACACGTATCCAAGAACATAAAAGCACAGTGCGGTGCCGCAAACAAGCAACCAGACTGACCGCACATTTCTTGGAGAAGGGTCATGGTCCTGAAGATTTCTACTGGACAGTCCTCGAGCAACCGCACATTCCTGATTCATGTGCGGACACCAGCCGTTTTTTGTTCAAGATAGAACAGAAATGGGTTTACCGCCTTAACAGTGACAAAGAAGGCCTAAATGAGCCCATACCATGGATGTCCCTTTGAATGGTCGTGTGCATTATGTCCCTTCTTACACTGTCTATAAATATAAAACTTCATCTATAAACACAAATACTTATTTGTAATTTAACACCCATTAGTGAACGTACACTACATGATTCACGCCACTGTGATCCTGTTTAACGTTTTGTGTAAGAGACACACCATGACACAATCGTGAAATAAAGTCCCTTCTATTTAATAGAGGCAGCGCTAGGTAGCGAATTTCAACTCCCAGAATTATGTCCTTCGAATGGCGCATTGGCACTTGCCTATAAATATAAACATTCGTCTATAAATATTCATATGTAATTCATCACGCATCAGTGTACACACTACATGATTTATGCCACTGTGATCCTGTTCAAGGATGTGTGTAAGAAACACCATGGCAGAATCCTGTAACGAAGTCCCTTCTATCTAATAGAGTCGGTACTGGGTAGCGAACTACTATTCCCAGAATTCTCACCGTCACGTGACTGCTCGCATTACGTCTTGTTTGTAGAGTATACAAAACACTACCTCATTCCGCGGTCGGCGCCCCCCCGAGCAGTACTGAAGACTGCCTGGAGACGCCGACGGATAGGTGAGTGAACGCATAATGCGTGACTTCGTGTTGTTTCCCTCTGCACGGATATGCCGCTAGAGGCCACCCCGCCATCAGAAAAACGAAGCGTTTCTCGGAAGCGTTTCTCGAGTGCGGTTTTTAAACATCACTGAAACTGACACGGATCGGCTTTCATGCATTACTTGTCCCTACCGGGTGGTCATCGTTCTCGAGTCATGACAGATTACGGCGTTCACGCCTAGCCTGGGTACTATTTGACTATATAAGAGGTTTAGACCACCTCTCATCTCGAAGTATATTTTATTATTATTTTGGTTTAGTGTCATATCACTAGCCGCTCTGTAAACATTATGTGGTTATTCACAGAGCGGCGCTCCTTTTACCTGCGCTGCAGCCAGGTGGGGTGAAGCTCCTCAACCTACACGCAAGGGTGAGTGCATACTTGAAATAATGACCAGGTATGATTAAACATATTTCAATGTCATTATGAATACAAACAGAAATGATGTGAATAACTTGACGTGTTCTATTTGTTTCTTCGTGTGTTTGTTTGTTTGTTTTACATGTTGGATCCCTTACCATTTTGCACTGATAGTATACGGTTGAGCACGCCTGGATGTCCAGGTGATATCTTTATAATTTATTTATTTCTTACAAAGCAGTAGTGTATCCTGTATAGGTCCTGAGGAATGCATTAAGAAAATCTTATGAAATGCTGAAACATGTCGACCACCAATAAGTGCGGTTATTATTTAAAACCTGCACCCACACCTGCCTTTTAACCTTAGGGTTTGGGGGATACTAATAAAATTTCTTTTTTCCACCCATTCACCTAATTTTAGTATTACCCTTCACTTCTCCACTTTAATCACCATACACTGCTTTTGTCATTAGCCACTACTACACTCCTCTGTTCTGCTCTCATATCACATTTCGGTCACGGTAATGTTTACCGGCCGTCTTGTCTCCTGGGTAAGGAGATCCCACATGATGACAATAAGGGCGGTACAGTGTGGCTTCTGATGGGAACAATACATTTCTCTCCTTGTGCTCTTGAGCCTCGACTTGACCATTTACTAATTATCATTTCTCACTGATACTTTTCTGTGTGCATTTGGTATAGTGGTCCTCACTGTCAAACCCTTCTTTTTTCTGACCCCCAGATATTATTTGTTGTGATAGATCCTGAGCAAAGCACAGACACAAAACAGACAAAATACTTGCAGAACAATGAGACCAGGAGCAGCAGCCGCCTTCCTTGATGCAGTCTTGGTTCCAGGCAAAGTCCAGCGAATTCCAAGTGTCCAGATAGTCGAAGAGTGCATTGATTTCAGAGCCAAGTCTTGCTCCACGATGAATCTGAGGAACCACCCACCGGTGAGCCCTTAAATACCCAAGGAAAGGGTTGGAACAACTCTGGGGTCCCTTCCAGAGTATGGGCTGGTCAGAGGGGAGTATACTCCCCATCCTTTGTCCAGTTTCATGTCAGTGCGGAAGCCAACAAGTGCAAGGGGGGCACCAAATGTTCCCTTAAATTCAGTCTGGTGGCACTGGAAAGTGCCCCCACCCCAGCCCAGTACACTAAGTCCTGTCTGGGAGGCTGTCACACCTCCCTGTGACAGGAAACCTATTGTTCTACCTTCCCCTCAGCAGAAGGGCAGACTCGTGTCTGTGGTCGGCGGCAGCATTAGCTTGCTGTCGGACCCTTAAAGGCTGTACCCGGGAATAGAGGGGGCTCCTCTAAGGAGCTCCTCAGGACATGGGATCAGACCTCCAACACCAGAATCAGTGTTGGGGTATGATTCTAACATGTTTGATACCAAACATGACCAGGTTCGACACAATCATTTTATAGTTAGACGTCTCATAATGGCTGATGTCCATTATATGTTATAAAATGGCTGACCACACTTATAAAGCCTGGAGGATTGACTCCGGGGTATCTAGGGGTGCCCTGATCATGCAGGGGCACCCTCACACTTGTATCCAAGCACCCTGCCCTCAGGACTGAGGAGCCTGCCACAGGGGTGACTTATAGGTTTAAAGTGCAGTGACCTCAGATATAAGAAAACGTATATCTGTCGTGAGAGGAGCAAGCATACTTTCACACAGGCTGCAATGGCAGGCCTGTTGTCAAGAGTTTAAGTGGACTACCATGGGTGGCAGCATACATGCTGCAGCCCCTGGGAGATCCCCTAGGCCTTGGTTACCTTAGTACCATATACTAGGGGCTTATAAGGGTAAACCAGTAGCCAATTGTGAAGGTACCAAAGTACTTACCAAAGTCATTTTGGAGAGAGAGCACAGATGCTGGGGTCCTGGTTAGCAGGATCCCAGCAACCTACAATTAAAACATACTGACACCAGACAAAAAGTTTGGGGTAACCATAACAGAAAGATCCTACTTTCCTACAATATATATGAATGTTTTGTGACCTAAAATCAGTCCCAAAACGTTTGCATTTTACTACCAAAGTCAACTTGTTGGTAACCCTTGGACCGCTTCCCGTTTGTGAATGTTTGTAAAAACATTTGTTTAAGAGCTGCCAGTGGTTTTATTTTTGTATTTTTGAAACTCATCAGTTTCCTTTAATAATAATCCACATTTGTAAAGTGCACAATCACCCGTAAGGGTCTCTAGGCGCTGGGGCCGTTGGGAAGATTAAACAAGCTATTGCCCAGAGTCACATGGTGCTGGGCTAATCTGCCGCAGGTACCGGGGATCGAACCGTGATCCCCAGATTCCGGAGTCAGTCGCCCTAGCAGCGGCGCCACACCTCTTCCTCTACCTCTACCTCTTTAAGTAAATCGGGCTGCATTTAAAAAAGAAATAAGCTTTATTGTAAAGCAATCACAGACTTATTGGTCTGCTGACCCCAGCAGGCCACCATCTATGTGTTTTTTGCGATTGCCAATGGGTCACAAACCGAGACCTACCTGAGAAAGGTCTGTTTGCGACCCACTGGTAATCGCAAAATTTGTTAAACACACATTTGTACATTGCTGTTTGCGATGACCAAATAGCGATTGTTGGACTTGGCCCTTTTTGGCTAAAGTTCCCTAAACTTTTTGCCTTCCCCTAGACCTTTTTTCTGACATGGTGTTGCCAACTTAGATGCTTTAGGCACTTTGCCACTGCTGATCAGTGTCAAAGTGCAAGTGCTCCCTGTGTAAAGTGTAATGGTAATTTGTTGTCCATGATTGGTATGTTTGCCTTACTAGTAAAGTCCCTAGTAAAGTGAATTATGTGTACCAGGGCTGGTAATGCAAATGCTACTAGTGGGCCTGCAGCACTAATTGTGCTACCCACACAAGTAGCCGTAAAGAGAGAACTCAGGCCTGCCACTGCAGTGCCTGCGCACAGTTTGTTAAACTGCCATGTTGTCCTGACAAGTGCACCCACTTGCCAGGCTTTACCGTTCCCTTTTTATGCACGTCAGACACCCCTATGGTAGGTCCAAGGTACCCCCCGGGGCAGGGTGCAGTGTATGTGAAAGATAGAACATGTACTATGGTGTGTACCATATCCTGACAGTGAAACACTCTCCATTTTGTTTTTCACTGTTGCAAGGCCATCTTGCCCATAGGACAGAATGGGGAAGGCTGTGTAATATGTTTCCAGCCTATCTTCCCATAGGCTTAGGATGGATAGGTGAAGTTTAGTGGCCTGAACTCACAATTTAATAACACATCTTTTTGTGAAGGTGGTTTTTGCATTGTGTGTTTAGAAACCACTCTTTTAGAAGTGGCTGTTTTTTGTGTTCTAACATTTCTGTATGTCTCTGCCTGTTTGTGGATTGACTGTGGATTTGAATGTGATAGGCCCTGCGGAATCACTGGGAATGAGATGCACACCTACGTAATCTTATTCTTCAATTTGTTTCCTCCAATTTATCCGTTCAAACAATTTGGGCATGCAAAACATTCTCTGTGCTTCGTCTCATTGCACTGCAACAATAACTACATCACGAAGGGACCAATTTCGGTCCCAAAAAGCTGCACAGCAACCTATTGGCTTGAATCCAATGAATTACATTCCTATTAATTATTTTACTTGCTCATGTATTCCTTTTTCCTTTCATTTTAATCCTTGTTTAATCTTCTATTCAATTCATTTTATCCAATATGTTGTACCATCCAAATTCCACAAAATCTCAAAGGCATGGGATTGATTTCATGTCCTGTTTTATTGCGTGAGCCCAATGCATTTCAGGAGTTACACTCCCTTTGGCAGCGGCATCTAAAAATACAAATCAATAAATACATTTAATCACATTAATCCGATAAATTAATTATGATGTGTTTTTACGTGACGGTTTTACAAAAAAACTGACTAACTGGTCTTTACTGCACGGGTTACTAATAATCAATGATCCATTTAAACATTCATCTCTCGATTTAAAAAACTGCAGTATTCTCTTTAACTACATGCCTCTATAGCAGGACCTGAGCACACCCCGTAACTGTGTTCTGAATAATGCCGGCTTTTAACCCTTTCGATGCTGATGACGAGCTCAGCTCGTCATCACCAAAAGGTGTCGTGTGCTGATGACGAGCTGAGCTCGTCATGGTGCCACTAAAATGGCATTTTCCAGCACAGGGGGGGAAAACGCCCAGCAGCCATGTGGTTAACTAACAACAGTCATCATCAGTCTACTTTAATATGCTTACCATGACAATCTAGCAGAACATCAAGTTAAAATAATGGTTTCTCGTTCATTTGTGTCCGTATAAAAACGGAAGGTTATATCTCTTCTATTTATCTGGTGTGCCGTGGCACGCGTAAAGTAATCTGTTCCGATGCAAGCTGGTACTGCACTTTGCAAACCGTGGTATTTCAGTGTATTCCCGCCCACCATTATTACCTGCAGGTGATGAATCGCATGCATCAGTTACGTAAGCCCTCCATTTGAAACAACTACAAGCTGTGTGTATTGCACTGTTTACAAAAGACTGCTCGTAATCCCAGAATGCAATTCCTAATACATTAATTCACCTGGACTGTTTTCCCAAACCGTAGTTTATTTCATAAAAATGTAAATCACTCCACATTGAGGAACTTGCATCTGTCTTATACTAACCATGTGAGTTCCCACATGAATGCTTATAACAAGATTTGTAGTATAATGCCTTCGCATATATAATGATGTATTCTGTCCCAACATAGCATGAAACTCATCCCATACATAAAATGTCCTTTATGACGTCCAGATTAAAGTCCAAATTTTCACTGATTTTGTTGCTTTTAATTTTTATCCAATGTGTTTATAATGGGTGCTATCTCATGGGAGACGAAAAAAATCATGCAAGGAGTTCACTGGGAATGAGATGCACACCTACGTAATCTTATTCTTCAATTCATTTCCCCCAATTTATCCGTTCAAAAATTTGGGGAGTGCAAAACTTTCTCCGTGCTTCGTCTCATTGCGCTGCACCAATAACTACATCCGGAAGGGACCGATTTCGGTCCCAAAAAGCTGCACAGCCATCTATTGGCTTAAATCCAATTAATTAAATTTGTATTAATTCTTTTACTTGCTCATCTATTCCTTTTTCCTTTTCTTTTAATCCTTGCTTTATCTTCTATTCAATTCATTTTATCCAATATGTTGTACCATCCGAACAAAATCTCAAAGGGGAATGTCTTGACCCAGGGGAGGAGGTGAGACAGCAACAGGCTGACCTGCATCTGGAGTGTAGCGGGAGGAGTTGCCCCTGGAGGTGAAAAGGCCTGCGCTGCTGCCATAAAACAATGACTCCATCTCCTGCTGAGTGATTGAGAATCCAGACCCCCACTATCAAAGGAGGAATGTGTCACTGGCAGGGAGGCACCCAGAACTGGTTTGGACAGGAGTCAATGACCCCCTGAACACAAAGACTTAAAAGACATTTTGGGGTCTAATTATGAGAGCTGAAACCCCTGAATATTGGAATGGAACTGATCAAGACTGAAAAAGATTGAAACTACTTTGTGATCAAGAGGCACCTTTGCCAAGGAAGAAACAGCTAAAGAGACTGAAGGAAAGGACTGACCATTGCTGTGTGTTCTGAGCCTGAGGCCTTCGTGAGAAATTGCCCCGTGACGGTGTGTCCGGGAGCAGTTGTGTTTTCTGAGTTGATCAACAGTGTGACCAGATGTGCTGTGATCTTCATTGCCATCGGCCCGGACTAACATCCCTAAAGAAGCTGTGAGGATTCACCGCCGCCGGCCCGAGCCTGCCTTTGCCAAGGAGAGACCTCGAACCATCACGTCAGGGGTCTGTGTTCCACTACCCAAGATCAACGAAGTCACATTGGAGGCCCAAACCACGAGGAGAGGAGAGTGAGATTATACCCCTCCAGGTAACGCTCAGAAAGCGTGCGTGTGTCACATCTGGGGCGGGGTGCGGGCTACGAGAAAAATGCTCTCCCCTTTCCCATCTTTGCAGCGCAAGCCTCCGCTCAAGTTCATATCGCAGCCTGTACTTGCCGAGGAGGGGCAGTACTGGACCCGGAGTGTGGAGCTGCACTTTGCTTTACATCATACCTATATTGGTGGCATATTTTGGCAGTAGCTGACCGCGAGTCAGTTAGGGTGGCTTAGAGACCGTCCAGAGCACCGGGATCGGTGCCGGAGTACATTATTGTTGGCATTACGAACTGCCTGATTGTTGCATTACGCATTGCATTATTTTTGCATAGCGAACTGCCTGATTGTTGCATTAAGCATTGCATTATTTTTGCATTACGAACTGTCTGATTGTTGCATTACGCATTGCATTATTTTTGTATTATAAACTTCCTGATTGTTGCATTACGGATTGCATTATTTTTGCATAACAAACTGCCTGATTGTTGGCTTGCAAACTGCGTTATTTTGGCATTACAAACTGCCTGATTGGTGCATAACAAACTGCATTATTTTGACATTAAGAAGTGCCTGATTCTTGCATTACGAACTGCATAGCATTGCGTTAGGACTGCATTGGATCATCGAGAAGTGCTCATTAATACTGCAAGAACCTACAAGCGCTTGCTGGCCTAATAACCGGCAAGGTGAAATATTACAAATACGCATTTGTAGGATTTTTAACGTGTGGTCTCATCGTATATCTTTTTTTATAAACATATCATTGTTTTTATAAAACTAGTGTGAAGTCCATTTGTGGTGTCATCACTGGGTTACTGAGAGCGTGGTTGCAAATACTTTACACATTTGCCTTGGGGATAGGCTTGGCTGCTCATGCCAAGCTACCGAGGGGGTGAGCAGGGGTTATTAAGAAGTGTAATCCCCTTATCCTGACTTAGAAGCAAGGGTCCCTATTTGGACTAAAGTACCTACCTCAGCCAACTAGAGGCCCCCAGTTCTTACAGTGAATCACAGCTGGCCCTAAATGGAGCAGCACTGGTGGCAGACTGCCAAGAAAAACACAGGAACTCTGCAAGATATCGGAGCGCTTTACATGAGCACCAGTTTCATTACAGATACACAAATACATTTTTGTTAGGCACAGGGAGATTAAGTGATTGACCCAGAATCACAGAACGTTGAGCGTCCCTGCCGAGACTCGAACGCGGTTCCCCAGCTTCGAGGTGGACCGCTCCAGCCGTAAGGCTACATCCTTAGTCTTGATTTCACGTGAATACATTCAGAAGTATCTGTGATGATGCTTCCTCTTTGTGGTCCGTTTTCCATCTCTACATCCACAAGGAAGGGTACGCGCTAGTTTCCATAATCCTTAAACTCTGTCTCACAAGGGAATAATGTAGATTTGCTGCTCCTCAAGAACAGCAAGTTCCCATTAAAACCTTTCTAAAGAAAACCAATCTGTTTCAGGTTACCATTTGTGTAGCAATGATTTAAAGCACTGTTAGTATTTTACTAGCTGTTGCTGGATGTCTGACGTGTGTGTCTCTTGGAAGGCTTCTTGTGGGGAGATGCAAAGGGAGCAGGTCATTGCGCTCCTGAGCCCTGCTCGGTTTGGAAGACAGAATGAACAGCATTCTCTTCTCCTAGGGCACTGGCTCAGGAAAACTGAGACACCAGGTACTATAGTCAGGAGGGGTAAAGCTGGTTAGGAATGTTAGCGTAGAGGGTTTATGTGGACTCTGGCCACCTTAGGGCAGGACCACTTGAATTATGCGGTGAGGAGGACCAATTTATGCGGCTGGGTTGACTAAATTATGCAGAAAGAAAAGGCAAATTATGCAGCGTAATGAGGCACATTTTGTGATATTATTACTTCATTATTTCATCACTTTTACACTTGTTAACACTGGCTGGGCTTGAGTTTCACTGCATTAGAACTTGTTAAACACCCACATGCAGCATTAGGCAACGGCAAGGTAACCAGTCAACCTTTGCGAAAGGCCTTACACTGCGCAGCAACATTTCTTGTCGCGTATTTTGTAACCTTAAATCTGTTTGAGCTAGAAACAATATTTTTGTTTAAATCTGCAGATTAAGCACTTCTGTGAATGTTGAAGCACTTAAAAGCTCTTCCTTGTTTTCAGATCTTTCCTTCTTACTAAAAACTGTAAGAGCTCAATTTACTAAACATCTAGTGAATCTGCACCCATAAAAGTACACCTATTATGGCTGCAGTTTTCCTACTTTTTGGTATTCACACACAGTCCAGTAGTACCTCTGGAAAGCTGGGCCAAGTGCTGGTTTCCAGGCGTACTGCTGGGAATGTCATGTGAAATATCGTCAGCCTCCTATTCCCATGTACTTAATTCTACTTAGCATAGAACTACCCCCAGAGAGTGCGGAGGCCCTTTGTGAATCAAGCACAGTTGTTGGGGAGTCTCCGGCATGGGGTGAAATCTCGGCAATGAGATTCTGCCCAAGTGCGGAGACTCCCCCATGACGGCGGGGCCTCCGCCACGAGTGCGAAGGCCCTTTGTGAATTAAGCGCAGTTGTGGGGGAGTCTCCGGACATGGGGTGGAATCTCGGCAATGAGATTCCGCCCGAGTGTGGAGACTCCCCCATGACTGCGGGGCCTCCGACACGAGTGCGAAGGCCCTTAGTGAATCAAGCGCAGTTGTTGGGGAGTCTCCGGACAAAGTCAAAGTCAAAGTCAAAGTCAAAGAATTTATATAGCGCACTACATACCCAGAGGGTCTCAAGGCGCTAAGGAAGGGGAGGAGGATTACTTGTCAAATATCCACGTTTTAAGTTGCTTTCTGAATGCTAGGTGGTTCTGGGTAAGGCGAAGGTAAGTGGGGAGTGAGTTCCATGTTTTAGCAGCCAGGTATGAGAAGGATCTGCCTCCCATGGTGGTCTTGTTGATGCGAGGTACAGTGGCGAGGGCTTGGCTGGAAGAACGTAGTTGGCGGGAGGGGGTGTAGAAGGACAGTCGTGAGTTGAGGCATTCTGGTCCGATGTCGTAGAGTGATTTGTGTGCGTGGGTTAGCAGTCGGAAAGTGATTCTCTTGTTGACGGGTAGCCAGTGGAGGTCTTTCAGGTGGCCGGAGATGGGGCGGAATCTCGGCAATGAGATTCCGCCCGAGTGCGGAGACTCCCCCATGACTGCGGGGCCTCCACCACGAGTGCGGATGCCCTTTGTGAATCAAGCGCAGTTGTCGGGGAGTCTCCAGACGTGGCTTAAGGCTGCTTTGTAAATAAGGCCCCCTTTCACGCTTTGTTTAGCATGAAAGGGGGGGCTATGGGTGTTGCAGTGGGAGTTCTACAGCAACGCACATTGATTCTGACTCTGCTCCATATTTACAAGGGAGGTGTAAATAGGAGGCTGCGCCAGAATTAAGACCAGGGAAAACGAGGTCTTACCTTGGCGCAAGGAGGAGAAATGTTACATTTCTCCCTGTTTTTGCTGTTTTCACGTGTGCTGCGTTGTGCAGCACACAAAGAAACAGCAAATTGCCTATGATTGTTTATGTGCAGGAAGGTCCTCCTTCCTGCACATAAACAATCATTTATTTTTTTTATGCAATTTAGCAACTTCTATGTGTGCTCCCCTCAACACAGGCACCCTTGCACTATACCTCCACACAGGCACCCTTGCACTATACCTCAACACAGGCACCCTTGCACTATACCTCAACACAGGCACCCTTGCACTATAGTGCAAGGCTGCCTGCGTTTGCGCTAGGAAACTAAAGTTAGGGAAACGCAGGGTCGCACCATATTCTAGTAAATATGGTGCAGCCCTGCATTTTTAAAGTGACGAAGTGTGCCATTAGCCTTCTTGGCTTAATTGCAGGCATTGCCACTTTATTGTAAATGTGCCACTCAGTGTTTTGTGAAATTCATGGAACACAGCCATGCCCCTTGAGAGTGCAAATCAAACATAACAGTAAACTCTCCTGAGAAATCCGAAACCACAACATGTTCTGGTAAAGAAGCATGAGGTATTCATTTTTATGCAAGTTGTATATGTGTGTATTTGTCCATTTATGTATTTGTTTGTGTGGGTTAAATAGCATGTTAAAACATAGCACTGTCGAGGATTCCAACATATGACTTCATACTATGCAAACACTTTCCATCCATTCACCCTCACTCCTTCTGCTCCTCCGACAAAAATATCTCTCTCCTCATTCCTAGTTTCCTTTGATTTTGTCTTTCTCTGTCATTCAGTCTACACACATGCCATCTCTTGATAGCTCTACCTGTTTCTCCCTCGCTCCCTTTTGTCTCTGTAAATGTCCAGTATTTGTAAAGCGCAAACAATTACCCAAGGGTCTCTAGGCGCTGGGGGCCGTTGGGAAGATTAAGCAAGCTACTGCCCAGAGTCACATGGTGCTGGGCTGATCTACCACCAGCCCTGGGGATCGAACCATGATCCCCTGGGTTCCAGAGTCAGCCGCCCTGGCCGCTGCGCCACACCTCCTATCTCAACTCCTACTCCACCTTCCTCCTCACTTCCTATAGCCCCATGGCTCTTGCCTTCTCTAAAGTAAAGTGCCTTCGGCTAGTACGTTAGGGCGCTAATCACCGATCATGGCACCATTTTTTTATTGGATTTTCTAGCCATAAATAAAATGGCACCATGATTTCTGCATTTTCTTTCAGTGTTGAACAATCTCAAACACAGACGTGGCACCAGTAGGGGCTGGTGTCGGGAAAAGTGGTGGGCAGTAAAATAACAAAACAAAACAAATCTTACCTGCCGCTCACAGCTCTTCTGCATGTGCTCTTTTGCACCTCTGGTCACAGGCTGAGGCTCCCAGGCTCTTCACCGGCCAATCTAGACGCTGCTCTCTTCGGCGGAGCGGCCTGGTTTTGCGTTCCATCGGGGGGTGAGAGCCTGTGCCTGCTGTTGTTCTCCACCCGGCAATGCAGCTAGGTTAGCGAGATGTCAATGCCCATGTCAGTTTGGCTGTCCTAGCACGGCCGGCAAAACTGTCATGTGCACTGACAGCAGTGCCCACCACTCCTCCGCCTCCTCCTCCCTGCTGCCGTCATCATGATAGCCCTGACCCCAAGACTCGGCTCCCGCCGTGAAGAAAAATAAAATTGATAATAAAACTGTTTTATTTTAATTTTTGTTTTTATTTTCCTCTGCGGCCATTAGCGAGATGCTCCTCCGCCATAGCGGAGGAGCTGACGCCGCATGGTGCTGAAGCCAAAATTCACAATTTACCAAGATCTCTGCTACGTTACATCGTGCGGTTTCCTCAATATCTACAAATGGAAGACCCAATAACAATGCGACCCTTAAACTGATTCTCAAAAGAGGCATAATATTCAGCTTTAAAAAAGTTTCAGCATTGCTCGTGCCCATCAAATGTTGTGCATTCCTATCGAAGAACACATCTCTGTCAGTCGGTCTTGGACCTCATCATTTTCTTCCTTTCTTTCAATGAGGCCCCGGCATAATTCCAATCATGCCCGAGCAATCGGAGTACTTTCAGTAATTTTGCGGTACTCTTTGACTCCACATTACTAGTAATTATGTAATTACTCCTGCTCGCGTAATTCCACGTAATTTTGAGGAAAAAATCGTGAAGCAGGATCTATTTTTTATCATATAGTACCGCAGGCCAATTCTGCTCACACCTGAGGCATGAGACCCTGATAAGCCCCCACCAGCTAGCATAAAAGGAATCTGTTAGGTTGACCAAACTGTCCCAGCTGTACTTTTTCTATAAATAGGCCCGAAGTGTCTCTCTCACGCAATATTTCCTCAGCGAGGCCCAGCTCCCCCGGGGCCCCCACTCCTAGGCGACCTCAACTTCCACCTAGATAAGAACAACGACAGAAACACCATCACCCTATTAGACAACCTCGCTAATCTTGGACTCAAACAACTTGTTAACACCCCCACCCACTGTGCCGGACACACACTCGATCCAATCTTTACATCCAGCAAATTCGTCTCCTTCAACCACACCACAGCTCTCCATTGGACAGACCACAGCTGCGTGCACTTCAACTACAAAAAGACTACGTCCCAAAACCAGCTTCAACAAATTCCCCGCAGGAACTGGAACAAAATCACCACTGAGCAACTTTTCACATCGCTCCACCAATACCCTCCTACCTTTTCATCAGACCCAAACCAAGCAGCTACCAACCTTGCACAATGGATCACCCGCAGCGCTGACGAGTTAGCACCTCTGAAAAACAACCCTACCAAGTTAAACCTCAAGAAAGCCCCCTGGTTCAATGATGAGCTTAAGAAATCCAAGAAGACATGCCGCATCCTCAAGAAAGCCTGGAAAAGAAACCCATCCACCGAAAACCTAGCCACTTTCAAGAAAGCCACCCGTAAACACCATCAACTAATACGCTCCACTAAGAAATCAGCATTCAAAGATCGACTCGACAACAACGCCCACAGCAGTAAGGAACTGTTCAACATAGTAAAAGAATTCACCAACCCATCAGCCGGCACCAATTACATCACTCCCTCCCAGCACCTCTGCGACTCCCTAGCTTCATTCTTCCACAACAAAATCGCCGACATACACAACAGCTTCACAAAACAACCGGGTGACCAGTCCACCCCACTCACCTTAGAACCTAATCTCCCCCCTAACAACCTTTGTACCTGGAAACCAGTCACCACTGAAGACACCATCCGCCTGATGAACTCCATCCACTCAGGATCGCCAACCGACCCTTGTCCCCACCACATCTTCAACAAAGCAGACTCCATCATCGCTCCCCACCTTTGCGACATCATCAATAGTTCCTTCAACTCCGCCACTTTCCCGGAAAGCTAGAAACACGCCGAACTCAGCGCCCTCCTGAAGAAACCCACAGCAGACCCCAATGAACTTAAAAACTACCGCCCTATCTCGCTCCTCCCATTCCCTGCCAAAGTCATCGAGAAAGCTGTCAACAGTCAACTCACCTCCTTCCTCGAATCCAACAAATCCCTCGACAAATCACAATCCGGATTCGGAGCCAAACACAGCACCGAGACCGCCCTCATCGCAGCAACAGACGACATCCGTAAACTATTGGACAATGGTGAAACAGCTGCCCTCATCCTACTTGACCTCTCCGCAGCCTTCGACACAGTCTGTCATAACACCCTCATACACCGCCTCAGAAACATCAGAATTCAAGGAAAAGCACTGGACTGGATCATCTCATTCCTCGCAGGAAGAACCCAGAGAGTCCGCATTCCCCCTTTTAGATCAGAAGCCACCGAAGTCATCTGCGGCGTACCACAAGGATCTTCACTCAGTCCCACACTCTTCAACGTATACATGAGCCCCCTCGCATCCATCGTTCGCAAACATAACCTCAACATCATCTCCTACGCAGACGACACCCAGCTGATCCTCTCCCTCACCAAAGACTCAAACACCGCCATAATCAATCTACACGAAGGGATGAAAGAAGTGGCCGAATGGATGGAGACCAGTCGCCTTAAACTGAACTCGGACAAAACGGAAGTCCTCATATTAGGATCATCCCCCTCCGCTTGGGATGACTCATGGTGGCCACCGGCTCTGGGAAACGCCCCCAAACCTACGGACCACGCACGTAATCTGGGCTTCATCCTAGACTCCTCCCTATCGATGACCAGACAAGTCAACGCAGTCTCCTCCTCATGCTTCAACATCCTACGCATGCTCAGAAAAATCTTCCAATGGATCCCCATCGAAACAAGAAAAACAGTAACCCACGCACTGGTCACTAGCAGACTAGACTACGGAAACACCCTTTATGCCGGAACCACAGCCAAACTACAGAAAAAACTCCAACGTATCCAAAATGCATCTGCCAGACTCATTCTAGACGTCCCCCGCAGAGCTCACATCTCTAGTCTTCTGAAAGACCTCCACTGGCTCCCCGTCAACAAAAGAATAACGTTCCATCTCCTCACCCACGCACACAAAGCACTATACGATCTAGGACCCGAATCCCTCAATACACGCCTTTCCTTCTACACCCCCACCCGCAAACTCCGTTCTTCCAACCAAGCCCTCGCCGCTATACCACGCATCCACAGGTCCACCATGGGGGGAAGATCTTTCTCCTACCTTGCGGCCAAAACCTGGAACTCCCTCCCCACCCATCTCCGCCTTACTCAAGACCACCTCTCCTTCAGAAAACAACTCAAAACCTGGATATTTGATACATAACCCCCAACCTCCCTCAAGCACCTTGAGACCCTCTGGGTGAGTAGTGCGCTATATAAATGCCAAACTTGGACTTGAACTTTCTTGTGCATTAGGTACAGAGGTAAATCCCTTGTATGCTCTCCCTTAAAATGGTGAAACTAGCTTAAATCCAATTTGTACATTTCATTTACTTATCCTTCCCCAGTAAATGGTCATACGTGTATCCAGGCCCTGTAAATTAAATGCTACTAGCAGCACATATTGTGCCACCCACTAGTGTAGCTCTGTAAAACATATCTCAGGCTTGCCATAGCAGCCTGTAGTGCAGTTTTTAACTGTCATTTTGACTTGGCAAAATAAACCTTGTACCGGGCCTAAAGCTTCCTTATTAATACTTTTAAGTCACCTCTGAGGTAGTCCCTAAAGGATCATAGGGCAGGGTGCTTGGTATATAAAAAGTAGGATACATTTGCTTTTAAGCTTAACATGTCCTGACAGTGAAAAACCTCTAAAGTAAGCCTGGGCGTAGTTTGCGTAGTGGGGCTACGCGGAGCTACGCAAAGTGGGTACAAAGCTACGCCCATCCGCACACTCCGCGTAGCCCCACTACGCGCCACCCGCCTCCCTCCCGCCCTCTCTAAATCCCCCCCTTAAAGTGTAAAATGGCATAAAAGTAAGTTTAAATCACTTACCTGGTCCGCGGCGCGTCCCGGGGCTCCCTCTTCTGTTTTGCTGCACGTCGTCAATCCCAATGCGCATGCGCGGCAGCCCGCGCATGCGCATTTGTCACGAGAAATGCGCATGCGCGGGCGGCCGCGCATGCGCATTGGGATTGACGATGTGCAGCAAAACAGAAGAGGGAGCCCCGGGACGCGCCGCGGACCAGGTAAGTGATTTAAACTTACTTTTATGCAATTTTACACTTTAAGGGGGGGATTTAGAGAGGGCGGGAGGGAGGCGGGTGGCAGCCAGCTACGCACCGTCTGCGGAGCGTGCGTAGTGCTGCCAGATACGCATGCTACGCAAAATGCGTAGGAACCAGCACTACGCGCACTCCGTGCACGGAGCGTAGCTGCCCGCCCAGGGTTACTCTAAAGCCATTTTTATAAGACTCTCTCCCCCATAGGCTAACACTAGGTTAACCTACTACACTTAATAAGTGATAGCTTCAGTTTGAGCACAGATAGATACATGTTTATTTCACTCAAATAATTGTAATTTAAAATCTCACTAAATTGTCAAGCCAGATTCTAAGCTACTTTTCTGAACTTTTTCTGGCACTTTCAGAAAGTTGGCATTTTTCTGCCTAAACCAAATGTGACTTTCTGCCAGTGATCTGGGTTGCATGGCTGTGAATAGCTCTCCTGTGGTGTTTTGTGTATTCCTTCCAGACATGGGGACAAAAGGGCCGTGGGTGTGGGGCAAGGTGTTAGTCAAAGTCAAAAAGTTTTTATTTGTTTCGGTACTCAACTGAGGACCACAAATATTATATAAAATCAATTTACAAGAAAAGAAGTTCGTTACGAATTAATATAATGTTAAAAAAGATTTTAAAAATTTATAGAAGTTGTAACATACAAATTCATTAGGTGGTTGTTTGCACACAAATAACAATTCTTTTACTGTTGAAATTCTGCATTTTCGGTATATGGGATCAAGATATCTTGACCGTGCTTTTACTACATTTGAGCTAGGGCATGCAAATAAGAGATGCTCGATGTTCTGATCACCCCCTTGACAAAGAGTACATAATGGGGATCCACCTGGTGACCATCTTGATGTAAGAGTTAACACTGGTAAGATACCTAATCGCAGCATAGTAATTGCCCTCCTTGCTCCATGTGTGAGGGAAAACCCTATGTAAGACTGTACATGCTTGTGCTCTAATGTCTCAACAAAAAGTTTATACATAGATAATTTGCTACAGTGGGGCAAGGTGTTGCTCTCCTGGGTAGGATGTCCTGGGTGGTTGTATTCAGCCTTTCCTGAGCTTCCTGCCTTGGTCAGCCGCTTACTGCCCTGCCACTGACAAAAGCAACTCATGCCTAGGCTTGCCTGCCCTTTGTTGCTCTGGATTGTTTGGAGTCAAACCCAGGAAAGGAGGAAGTTTAGATTATGGGGACATCCCACATCCACACGCTGGCACTGGGGATAGAATTGGCACTTTCATACCTTCTCATCAGAACACACCTGGACCTGTGGAAGATTCACAAGGAGGACTGCCCTACCATCTGAAGAAGGAAGATTGGATCTTCTTGCCTTGAATCCAAGCTCTAAAGAAGTGACTTTAAGGGTAATTTAGCTGACCTCCTGTTTGAGCTACAGATCAAGCTCCCAGTGCCTGCCCTGCACCTGCCCAGTTGACCAGCATCACCTGGATCTGCTTGAGCCCTGCAGCTGGCCTTTGCTGGTGTGAATCATGATCCCCAAGAGGTGCGCCCGAGGCCCTAGACTTGTGGCTGGCATCAGAGAGCCCTACTCCTTACTCACAATCACAAATCCTGAACTCCAAGTGAAGATCCAGAGGTTTTAGGCTCTTCGTGATGGTGAACGGACTCCTCAAGTCACCCAATGTCTATCCACGATGCCTGCTAATAAGAATCTCCATCGATTAGCTGCTCTTCTCGTCACCCCTCAGATCCAGTGCTAACAGAGACATCCACTTCGACTGCCAATACGAAACTTCAGTGTTAACCGACTCTTCATACTGAACAGCAATCATCTATGACGCCCGAGCTGCTCCTCACGCGGACAACGGTCTCCTTGCATTGACCGCCAAAGATCTGCTGCAGCTCCACGTGTGACTTGGGGCCAGATGTAGTATGGTATGTAGCATGCGAAAACAGGTTTGTGATCCGTTTGCTCATTCTTAAAACCTGTGGCTAATGTACAAATAAATTGCGACTCGCAAAATAATGTGTAGTGACTCGCTATTAGAAAGGGGCGTTCCCTTCCTTATAGCGACCGCAAAGCCATGTACCAATGTTTTGTGACCACAATTGCGGTTGCAAAACACTCTCAAATTACCATCCTCTTCAAGAGGGTGGTAATGCAGTCGCAAATGGGAAGGGGTTCCCAGGGGAACCCTTCCCATTTGTGACTGACTCAGAAATATTTTTTTAGGGCAGGCAGTGGTCCCAGGGACCACTACCTGGCCTCAAAAAATGAAACGAAAATGTTTCTTTTTTTTTTTTTTAAATGCATCCCGTTTAAGGAAAACTGGCTGCATTTAAAAAAAAACCCTGCTTTATTGAAAAGCAGTCCCAGACATGGAGGTCTGCCCAGCCCAGCAGGCCACCATCCCTGGGAGAGCCAGCCATTCCCAATGGGGTCGCAAATTGCAAGTGGCTCATTAATATTCACGAGCCTCGCATTTTGCAACCCCATTGGGAATTGCTAACAGTATCTCTGACACTGTTGTACATTTGCTTTTGAAACTCGCAAATTGCGACTCGCAACTTTTCACAATTTGCGAGTCGCAAAAGCAAATGGTCGTACATCTGGCCCATAGACTCAGACAAGGTAACATTTTCTGTGTCGACCTGTACTCCATCACGTTCTGCCTGGACTTATGACTTTGACCATGTCCTGCACAATCAGAAAACCACACTTGGTGCTTTGTGCTTTTTGCCACCATTTTCACTAGAAACTTTTTTTAAAATCATAACTCCAGTTCTACTGATTGGATTTTTGTGGCTTGGTGTCATTTTATTTATTAGATTTTACTTTTTTTTATAAACTAGAGTTTATTTTGCTGTATTTTCACTTCATTACTGTTTGAGTGCTGTATAAATACTTTACATATTTCCTCTAAATTATGTCTGTCTGCTTTTGTGCCAGGGTCTAGCACAGGTTTATTTAGTGATTGTTATGGTTCATCCTGACAAGGATGCAGTATTCACGCAAGCAATGTGCACTCATATATAACGGCAAATTCTGCAACGAAGCTTTTAGTGCTAGAACAGGGAGTTCTGAAAACTTTCCCCTCTCCACCACACACAATCACCGCTCTCACCCAAGTTCTTTGTATGTCCGGCTGTACAGTGAGGCTGCCTCCATACCTACTGTTACCAATTCTTTAAAATGCACACAGAGTGGGTTTTGGCCCTGCCCAAGCAGTATTTCTCTTTCACTTCACGCTTTTGGCTGTTTGATCTATTACTTCACCTCTTATTGAATACTTCCATTACAATATACATGAGACTAGTTTACATCTCAGAAATACTGTCACACATAGAAAGAAAGAAATATATATATATATATATATATATATATATATATATCTCGAAGCTCCAGGTGTCCACCAAAACCACGAGTCACTCTGATGGCGGGTGCTGCCACGCGTTGGTGTACCGCGTATAAAATGATAGCTCCAAAAACTTTCTACCCAAATCCTTAGGTCAACGAAAGAAGGCAGCACTCACGGGTTCTTTTGGCGATTTCAACAAGTTTTAATGCAAGATAGACAAACGCGTTTCGGGAAGCGTCCCTTCCTCAGTGTCATGGGTAAACGCGATGCGAACGCCATTTTTTAAAACAATTCAAAACAGTGTCATGACTATCGACAAAGGACAACACTTTGCGCAAATGTGGGCGCCATCTTAGAGTGTATGTTAATGACAATGTTAAGTCTACATTCTCTGTATTAAATTGAATGCCGTACATTTCCTTAACCAAATGCGCGTTATATAAGCATACATTGTCAAACGATTTTTGCCGTGTATCGGCATTGGTGTCTCAACTTCAGGAGACAATGCCCATAAGACATAGTCATGCAATTTCTGTTATTTTGGCAGACTTGAAACTGTGTGCACCTGGTACATCTCTTCGTCATGCTCCTGATATGTGAGGAAAAATGTCCATCAAAGATTGATGTATGACATTAAGGCCGATTTGGCCCGAATTTACATATCGCACATACCGTGCTTACAATGATGTTAGATTTTGCCGTGGATCGGCAATTGCAGCCTGTGGCTGCATGTCCTCTAAAAACGTCTATCAACGAGACATTTCCGAAGAGACGGACCTCAGATACACACCTTTCATCATGCCAATTAAAATATTATCGGAAATTTTCAAAAACCTTTAAAAAAAACTTTCAGTACTTGTCATATAGCAAATTCATAAGAAAGCTGTCAAACATCTTAGAACAGAAGGATAATTAAATTAAAGGCAAAAATTCAAATTTTCAGATTTTCATACAGAGATGGTCTTATATATGCAGTATGTTTCATAGCTGTTATCCCAGATGTGAAGCCATCTCTTCCCCCGTGTTTAGCCCCCCCGGTGTCTTTGTTTCGAGATCTACTATATATCTCGATTCTAATCTCCTCAATTTCAGCAATTTGTTACCCCCTCTGATGTTTTCGGGAACATGATCTATACAGAAATATTTTAGGAGACTTCTATCACTGTTGTGTTTGATGGCAAAATGGCGAGCAACAGGATAGGTAAAATCTTTATTTACGATTGCTCGCATATGTTCGAGAATTCTTAATTTTACCGGGTTGATGGTGCTGCCTATGTATTTCAGATTGCAGGGGCAACTCAGGCAATATACTGCATGGCTAGTGTGGCAAGACATGAACTTGGTGATCTTTCTACCCCCACTTTTCCCTCTGATGTCATATGAAAGGACCCGTTTGCTGGACGCACAGGCCTTACATCTTCCACAAGGGAAGAACCCTTTTTCCGTCTTTTAATGTTCCAGGTTGTTTAATCAAAGGGTTTAGGTGACTTTGGACCAAATGGTCCTTTAGCGACCTAGCCTTTCTGAAGGTAATTAATGGTAATGGGGGGATATCTGGACCGACGATGGAATCAGTTTTTAAAATATGCCAATGTTTGATCATAATTGATCTCAATCTGTGCGAATCCACAGAATATGGCGTTATTAATCTGAATTTACCATCGTCAAGTGTTGGCCCTGATTTCTGATTGAATAAGTCACGTCTCGATATTTTTCTCACACGATTTAGTGCATCATGTAACAAACATGAATTATAGCCCCTCTGTAAGAACCTGTCCATGCTGCCCTGTACAGATATTTCAAAGTCATCATCAAGTGTACTATTCCTCTTCAACCGTAGAAATTCCCCATAGGGAATGCTGTTAATTAATCTACGGGGATGGCTACTAGACGCATGTAAAATGTTGTTGCCTGCGGTGGGTTTCCGATATAAAGAGGTTTTGATTTTAGCATTATCAACCTCAATTTTCAAAATTAGATAGTTCACCGTATCTTGACTGATGTCCCCAGAGAATCTTAGATTACAGTCATTTTCGTTCAAAATTTTGATGTAACTCTCTGCTTCTTCCTTTGATCCTGACCAGACTAAGCAGAGGTCATCAATGTACCTATACCAGGCGACCACTTTGTTTGACCATTCGATGTTCTTAGGGGCCCAGGCTACCTGCTCCTCCCACCAGGCCACGAAAAGATTTGTGTAGCTGGGGGCGAAGCAGGAGCCCATCGCTGTGCCAGATAGTTGTCTAAACAGTATTTCCTGAAAAAGAAAGATGTTATTTTTTAAACAAAAGTTCACTAGTTCTAATAACATTTTGTTATGCAAGGCCAGTTTTAATGGCCGTTTGTTCAGGAAATATTCTACTGCATGCATTCCTTGATCATGGTCTATGCATGTGTATAAACTGGTTATATCAAGCGTAATTAGCCAATATGATGGTAACCAGGTCAATTGTTCAATCTTTTCAATAAAGTTTGTAGTGTCTTTGATATAGGATTTTAAAGTCAAAACAAACTCAAATAAAAAGTGGTCCAAGAACTTTGAAATATTTTCTGTGAGTCCCCCAATAGAAGAGATAATAGGTCTTCCCGGAGGTTTGACAATGTCTTTATGTATCTTTGGCAGATGGTAAAAAGTCGGAATGATTGGATCAGTAGTTTTTAAGAACAGATATTCCTCCAAATCTAACATTTTCCTATCATGCCATTTTTTCAGAAGATTGTGTGCATTGGTAATGCTTTGTTGATATTCCTTCTTAGTTGTGAGTTCATAGCAGTTTGTGTCCTTGAGTTGACGCATGGCTTCCTCTGTATATTGTTCGCGTGATAAAATAACAATATTTCCTCCTTTATCAGAAGGCTTACAGACGATGGTCGTGTCTTCAGATAGCGTTTTAATTGCTTGCCTTTGAGATTTTGTGATATTGTAAGTCTGTTTCTTAGATTCAGATTCTGCACGCATGGCCATCAAATCCTTGGTGACGGCATCAGAAAAAATGTCAATGGCATCAACTGGGGTTTGTGGTGAAAATCTCGAATTGGGTTTTAAACCACTACTTGGTGCCTCTTGTTCGATCTCAACATTGGCTAGTCTTTGTGTTAAAGAATTTGTTTCCTCTTGTCTGGACTCCGACCGAAGATTTTCTAATAATTCACATGCAGTCAACTCATTGACATTAAGAAGATCGGTTTCTTTCCAATAATGTCTTAATTGTTTAGTTTCCTTGCTTGTAGGTTTGACCTTGAAAAACTTATGCAACTTAACTTTTCGGATAAATTTAAATAAGTCTATCCTGGTCTGGGTGTATTCCATATGGACATTGGGGCAAAAAGTTAGTCCCAATCGAAGGACTGACTCCTCACAGGTGGTTAATGTCCTATTTGACAAATTTATGATTGTAAGCTGGTCCTCTTGATTTATCTTCGTGAACCCCGCCTGCTTCTTGTTACTCTTGGGGTCATGTTCGCCTTTGTTTTTGTGGCCGCTTTTCCCTTTCCAGCCACCTCGCCTGGTTTGGCGTCGTCCTCCGGGGGCTTGTTTTTTCCTCACCTCAGCCAATTCATCCTGATGATTGCAAACTCGGTTTGAAAAGGGGTATTGGCTGATATTCCAGAGGTTCCGGCTGTTTCATCTCCTGATGTTTCACTTCCCGTAATTTCAGAATCAGATGAGAAGACACTCTCTTACTTGAGACGTGGGCTGCGCATATAGCACTCTCATGCAAGGGAATGCTAGAGATTCTAGTGCAGTTCGCATGGAGCGATCGAGACAAAGTGGTGAAAGAAATCGAGGCTATGGAGGAAGAATTGCTGAAAGACACTGATAAAGAACAACAAGAAATTCTGAGAGCAGCGATGAAAAAGAGATTGGAAAAATATGAACTTAAAATTAAAACCAGAAAACAAGAAACATTTGACCGAGATGAGAGGGACTATGCAATGGGAAGGGTGTTAACCTTTGCAAAGAAATATGACCAAACACGAAAAGATCTAGCAAAGAAAAATCTAAAGCCTGCGGCCACACCAGAAGTAAGAATTGAAACTTCTGATTCTGAAATTACGGGAAGTGAAACATCAGGAGATGAAACAGCCGTAACTGAGAACACATAGCAGCCCTGGCAGTTTTATTGGACCGGCCCCTGCGTTGGGCATAGGCTGGTAGCAGGGCCGGACTACGAACCAAAACAGGCCCTCGCAAAGTGCTTGGCCGGCCCCCCGAGGGGTTGGGGGTTCAGCCAAGCTGTTTGCCACAGCTGGTTTGGGCGATTTTGTTACAGCGGCCGATATTGCAGCTATGCTGCAAAAACAGCCCGAAACCAGCCCCCAACCCTAGCGACCCACCAGGGAAATGCCCGGTGCCTGCTACGGCCACCCCTTCCCGCCCTGGGCGGGAGGGGGGTGGGCGAGGGTGCAAGTGTGAAGGCCTGCTGATTAACTAAACCACCCCCAGCCTCTGCTTTTATTATTGGGGGTTGATATTTTAGTACTGAGGCAAAATCAGCCCCCACTAACAAAACCGACCTCCACCCTTCCAGCCTGCCGTAGAAAGGCCTGATGCCTGAAATGGCCAGTCCGCCCTGGATATCCATCAACGTTGTGACAGAGTAAACCGTCCGTTGAGATCTAAATTAGGCCTCTAATATTCCTATGTCTAAATCTGGGGTCTACAAATTATTTCCTCAGAATGGGGAATAACATACAGACAGTGAATACTGGTTCAATTCCAGTTGTTTCCTTCCTCATGAGGAAACAAAATGGGGCAAAATCCAAACTCATTTACATCTGGTTGGAGCAGGTGTTAAAAGCGTGCAGGGTCTGGCTTCAGACCCATGGTGTAAGAGGTGGGGAGTGGGGAGCAGAGAGAGAACCGAGCGAATGAGCAGGTGAGGAGAGAGTATTTACTGCTCCCTATATTCTGTCTTTAGAGCACAGCTGGGAGCCAGCCTCAGCAGCTGTCCACTGCCCCCACAGCTCGGTGACTCAAGGCTTGGGTTTGTCAGGTCCAGAGTTGCAGACCTAGTAATTCCGGTTCCCAGAAATACAGGGAAAGGTGTGTGTTTTGCAGGCACCTTCTAACATGCTCGTGTTTGCACTGGCTCTGTAAGAAATCACACTGCTGTGGCAAGGCGGGAGAGTAAGTAGACATGTTTGTGTATGCTTTAGCTCAGTTCCTAAAAAACTCCTGCCAGGAAGGCTATATGGAGGCAACCCCAAATATATCTTTCAAGTATTTTCGACCGGGCCTTTCAGAACAAGCTTAAGACCTACTCAGTTAGATAATAAAGGTGCAAGGTTAGCAGTTATAAATAAGAATAGTGAACATAGGGGCAGATGTATCATCAATGGAGTTTGCGAGTCCTAAATAGCGAATTTTACCAATTCCCTATTAAGGACTCTCCAAATGCAATGTTTGTAGGTTTTGCAATAATAATTGCAATTCCTACATATTCCTTATTTGCGAATCGCAAATTGCGATTCGCAATTAAGGAATCTCATTTATTCCTATGGGCCTTGAGGCCCACAGGAATGAATGGGAAGACATTCGCAATTTGTGAGTACCCAATAGGTACTCCAAATTGCGAATGCAATTTCGAGGGTGCAAGGGTGCCTGAAGGACACCCTGTTGCACCCATGAAATATGCATGTGTGCACATGTGGCGCACATACATGCCCTAAGGGCACTTTGAACAATGCAAAAAAGTGAATATTTCTAGGAAATCGCAAATTACCACCAACTTGAAGTTGGTGGTCATTTGCGATTTCTTTAGGCCAAAACGCAAATTTTGGCTGCTTCCAGAATTGCCTTTAAGGAATCGCAATTTGAGATTCCTTAAATGCATTTGCAAAATAGGGAATTGCAAATGTTACAATTCTTTATTTTGCAATGGCCTTTTGGGATGATACATCCCAAAAGGCTTTTTCCCATTCGCAAACGGGCCGATTCTGCGAACGGGAAAACCCTTGATACATCTGGCCCAAAGTGCCCAAACTAAAACTATAACAATGAAAAAATACATTAACAATAAAAACTCAGGAAAAATGCAACAAGCAAAATCTTAATGTAGATACAATGGTATCAAAGTAAATCTATAGAAAAAGGTGACAAGTCAAAAAAATGTACATTTGTGGGCTTTTTTAGGTCTTGCCTGAGACAGCTCATGCACTGTTGCTTGCAAGACATTTTGTTTACATACAATGGGCTTAGAGCCTACCCTTTGCTTACCATTGATTGGCTTCTATGACAGTCTTATTTTCAAGCGCTTCTTTGGACATCGCACGATGGATTCCCTTTCTGTTTGTGTTTTTCCTATTTCCCTGGAGCATGGACCAAGTACTGCTACCTTTTGTAGGTCTTCTTTCGCTGCTTCCGCATTTTGTCTCAGCCTTTTTTTTCTTCTACTTGCAGCACTTTGTAAGAGTGTATGTTTTTAGGGTGTCTTGCTTCTGGTTTTACTCGGCGATGTTGCTTTCACTGTCTCATTTCCCATGTTCGTGTGTGTACCCATGTACCCTTCATCCTCTCCTTTTTGGTGTAGCATAACACCACCAGCAGGCCACAGGCTTTTAGCATCACTTTTAACAATAATTTCAAAATACAATAATGGCTTCGCTCTGTCGCTGTTAAGTAATCACTTGTTTACTTTGTACCAAAGTGCTTTTTGGTTCATGTTTTATGATTTATAGGATGCCTAAGGCATGAATAAATTGTATTACACAAAAAACAAGATGTGTTTTAAATTGGTTTATGATCGCATGATTACAGGTTGCATAGAACATTCAGCATGAAAACAGCATCACATTGTAAAGTGCTTTTTTGCATTTTTGGGCCGCTCCCATTGTGTTTCCTCCCATAGTTTATTTAATGTGTACATTGTGGCAAAGACTACTGTACCACACCACATTATACAAGGAGAGGCCATACCATACCATAGCATACTATACAATGAAATACCATTCCATGCTATACAATGACAGGCAATGCCATTCCATACACAATGAAAGGCCATATCACATCATACCATACACTAGAATGACATGCCATACCATAGGATACCATACAATACAATAACAGACCATACCATACAATACCATACGATGACAGACCATACCATACCATACAAAGGCAAGCCATGTGATAACATACCATATTTACAATGACAGGCCATACTATACTATACCATACCGCACATACCATACCATACAATGACAGGTCATACCATAACATGCCATACTATACATTAGCAGGCCATACCATACAAACCCATACCATATCATACCAATCATTACCATTTCATACAATGACAGACAACACCACACTATACAATGGCAGGCCATACTATTCAATTACATGCCATGCCATACTTATAGCATACCACAGTATACAATGATAGACCATACAATACTGTACAAGGACAGATCATATCATAGCATAATAAACAATGAAATGCCATATCATACAATAGCTTCCCATACAATGGCATACGATATTATACAATGACAGGCCATACCATACCATACCATACTATACCAACAATGACGGGCCAAACCATATCATACTATACAATGACAAGCCACACTATAACATACCTTTCAAGGAAAGGCCTTACCATATTATAAAATACAACGAGAGGCCATTCCATACCATACCGTACCATACAATGACAGGCCATTACCATACCGTACATACAATACAATGGCAGGCCCTGCCATACCATACCGTACCATTCCATACAATGCCAGGCCATACCATTCCATACCATACCATGCCAAACAATGCCAGTCCATACCATTCCATACCATGCCATACCATACCATACCATGCCAGGCCATACATTACCATACCATACCATACAATGACAGGCCATATCATAACATAATACAGTAAGAGGCCATACCCTACCATGAGATACCATACTATATCATATAATTGCAGACCATACCATGCCATACCATTCCTTACCAGGACATACCATACCAGGCCATGCCATACCAGGCCATACTCGGCCATGCCATACCAGGCCATTCAATTGAATGACACACAATACAATAACAAGACATACCATACCATACTATAAAATCACAGGCCTTACTATATGATACAATACTATACAAGTTATTTTCCTTCTAATCTAATTTTAGCCATGCTGCACAGCAGCTGTGCCGTTCTAAAACATGGCTCAAACAAATTGACAAAGCCAATAGATCTCGCTAAGCGAAGACCTATTGGCTTCACCATTGGTTGTTTAGTAAGTGTAAAGAAAGCTGGGCCGGCTCATGAGTGGGGGGTGGAGTGTGGGCATCTTGTTCTCCTCCAGCTGCTGCCATCTGTCTTTATTAATAAAAAATGGGGTAACCCAAAGGATAAGGACCTGGGTATAATGCGGTAAGGGTAAACAATGGTCCAAAACCTATTTCTTTAAGAAAGACGAGTAGATCAGCACAAATTCAAACATTTTCAAATTCCAGGGCGTTTCTCATGTATCCACCCCAAATCATAAATGAACTCAGTTACTTAGAGTAACAAGAAGAAAATATCACTACAGCACCAATATATCAAAAAGGGGAAAAACAATGTTTAATTCATTGTCTCTAATCACAAAACTGATATATTTTTTTACAGTTTTATCAATGCTTTCAAATGAAAGGTTGCCCAAAATGAGCGTGCACAAAAAGAGGTGATCAAAAAGGGGGTGCAGTGAATCAAGAAAGAAAAGGAAAATTCAAAGAGATAAACAAGATAATTTCATTAATTTATATAATTACGGTTTTGAGGTGAGGTGAGGTGCTCGCCGTACTACCCTAGCCTGTCGGGCCCTTCTAAGAGGCTGAAGATGACTCCACCTTGTAAGAGGTGGTGACACATTGGTCTGGTCTTTGTTTAGTAGTAGAGGCCTGTGCGGAGGGTGCACCAGGGCTGGTATCTAGCTGGGCTTTTCGTTACGGCTACCAGATATGCCAAAGATGCGATCTTCAGAGAGCGTTGGTTCTTGGTTCCCTCTTCAATTAGGAGCTATGTGATTGGCAAAGATTTAAATAAGTTAAGATGGCTAAGCTGTGACAATCAGCTTACGAAATATCGCCTCTATTGCTAAAACTGTATGCCCAGGTACATGCGAACAGGCCTGTCCTATGCAATGGTACAGTCATGTAAGCATTTTTGGTAAATCAGTCATACTTTATTCAGAAGCGCATGAGGGCAGAAACAAAAATACATGGCTCAAAGAAGATTATGATTGGATTTAATTGCATGGATCTGGGCAATATTCACCCTATTACATGCAGTCCAAAAAAACTGAGATTCAGATGGGTGTCAAGAATAGTTGCAAGGTGAGGCACTAGTTTTGGTTGTCTAATGCAACCAGCACTGGTTGTTGTTGCTGCCTCTGAATTATAATGTTACCTGTGGCATCCTGAGGGGCATCAGAAACCAGAATTTTGATCAACACAATAGCCTCTGAGGCCATTCTAGAGGCTCCCAAATAAAGTGGTATGCCATAATAAAGACTGACATTTACAGTGGAATCAACCACTGAACTAGGCTTGTGAGAAATTTGTAATCACACTTGCAAAGTTTGTTAAATTTGCAAATTCTGGATTACACGAAATGGGTAAAAATCATGAAAATTCACAATTTTTTTATCATTTTGTGCTCAGGAGAGAATGGATCAACCTGAAAATTTCTTCCTGATAGGTATTTTCCGCTCAAACAAATCTCCTGTTGGTATCATGTGTTATGGTTTACAAAAGGTATGTATGCCGTTGAGGTAAAATTAACACAAGATATCAGCAAACCTCACCGCTCACGCAATTTCACATACGTTACAGGTAATTGTGCGAGAATATGTGATTTTGCACACACAATGAGCCTCTCAAAGATGAGATGAGTTACCTTTAAACAGAATAAGCAGGGGAAACTCTCAGAAGAGACCTTGCGTACATGAGATTTTGTTGAAAATTGTTCAGCTTGGATCATGTCTGAACTATTAACAATGGAGTGATTTGTGCATTGAAAGCTGTCTCCGTTCCTACTAAAAAGGGAATTGATGCACGGATGCTGTTTGTATAAATATAATCACTCTGTCTTGACAGCATGTAATTGGATCCATCGGATTTGCATACCGTCTTTGATGCCTTCAAGGTGGAGCTAAAGGCTGTGAAATGAAATCGGCGCCATCTAAGTCCAGCACATTCTGCTGCTTATCAGCGCCATTTTGAAAAGCAAAACACCAGCCCTGAACTGTGGTTAAGAGCGATATAAAAAAGATAGTAAACTGGCAAGGGAAGAGTGAGGTTCCCTGTGGGATCCTTCCGTCAAGTAGGGTCAAGAAAAAGGATACTGGTGTATCCATTATGTTATGTTAAAGGGATTTGTAGAGCGCTCAAATACCCGAAGGTGTCTTCGCATCATGGAACTGTCCGTGGTGGAACGGTCCAACAGAAAACACTCTAACCAGAACTATCTCTTTTGCACCTACCTCCATGACTAAGGCTCCCTGTTTTCCATTTTTACTTATTGTTACAGATAAATACAGGCAGAAACCCCTTTATTTTCTTGTCTTTATTTATCTTTAAATGTGGATAAAAACGGAAATTGTGTGCTTTTTGAGTGATTCTAAATACAATGTTTTATGACTGCCAGGCTAATAACTTTGTAGATTGAGAAGTAAGGGGGTTAAATGAAAAAAAAAGGAATTTTAGTAAAGAGAGTTAAACAACAGTAGGTATGCACAAGGCTGATACTGAAATGTGCATATTTTCATATAACGCATTGATTTATCTTCTGCGGGTGTTCGTATCATTGAAACCTGGCAGGCATTCAAGAATGGCTGCACATTTATTGGTTAAATAAATGTAGAAATATACCAGTTTCAACTTTATTTTTTTCACAAAACTCATAATAAATATGGATACATACAGATAAAGTTGGCAAAAAATAAATATGGATAAATACAGACGGAAATGTCTAAAAAACTAAATATCTTCAAACCGGAAGCCCCATCCATTGCCAGGCTCTGAAGCAGAACCGCTCAACTTAGAGCATTAAACACAGAGGACAAATTAACCTCGATGGCCCTATATGTAGGATGTTTTTCAGACAACTTCAACAATGTACTTTCCATCTCCTGCGGCGAGTAGATCGCCGACTGTCGTGGATCCAGTAGTCTTTGTTAAATGATGTTGATCTAGGTAGATATATGCATTTGTGTTGTGACTATCCTTTCCTAAACTATAAACATGCTACAACACGACCAGGGACGGACTGGGAACCAAAACCGGCCCTGGAAAAGTGCTCAACCGCCCCCCCCCAGGGGATCGGGGGTGCGGCTGAGCTGTTTGCTATGCTGCAAAAACGCCACTGTAACAAAATCGGCACCTAGGGGCCCTAAACCAGCCCCCACCCTGGCAGCCCACCAGGGAAATGCCTGGTGCATGATACGGCCAGTCCGGCCCGAACACCACTATATTGCATGAGCTATATTACATCACAAAATTATTGCATCCACTATATCGACCTAACCACTACATTGCAAGGTAAGTCTAAGTAAGCAGACATGCAACTAGGAATAGTAATAGTCTACTTATCTTGGCGATGTAGTAACTGCAGTCGTTTTATAAGTCGAGATTATCAGCCTTGATACAGCCTTACTCAGGACTGGGAGGAGCCCAGTATGAGGAAAATGGATAGGATCTCCTAGTCAGGGTTAGAGTGTTTCCAACAAGGGATCAGTATTGGTCTGGATTTAGCTGTGTAGAATAGAGCTGTCATTTTTGTTCATTTCTGACAATATTTCGTGAGGTTCCCTACTTATATCCATCACAGAGTTTGCAGGGACCCCCTTGCGTGACTTCGGTTGTGCACCGTTATCCGTGCTTAGCAACAGCGAGATTTGTTTCGATCCAATCAAACCTCCTCAATCTGGAATATGGATAAGGATTTTTTTTCTTTACAAATTCACCTTTCCACAGCTTTCCTATGCATGGCAGCAAATGGATGCAGAACTTCTTTGTGCAAGTTCACTTTTTGAGGGTCTTGTATGCACAATGGCTTTGCATGGGAGGACTCTCGTTTCTGTGACGTGTGTCACACGATGAACCATTTAAACAAGGATTTTGCTCAAATTAAATGGTGTTCACAAAAGAGTGACATAGTGAAATAGCCCTTCACAAACGTTGCATAGAAGAATTTCCCTGCTTGGAAATGATGCATCACACATTGGTGGTAAACAGCTCTGGCACCACACTCTGGTGGTGTTAAGATAGTTTTCTTTCTTTAAAAAAAGTTGTCCTTCATCTGCCATAATTAGTGTAAACTTGAAGCTGGATGTTAAAAGGCAATAAGCTAAATGCATTTCCAGTATTTGGCTTAAACAATGCTGCACTATTGACCTTTCTATTTTAAACCTTGATTTTCAAGAAATCCACAGGTTTACACATTTAACTGGAGAGCAAGGGAGGTCAGAGAAAGAGGGTACAATATAGAGGCGACTGAAGTGTAGCCTTCTGTTCCCCTTCAGGACACACCAAGGTTCATATACGTTTCCTGCTGCGTCCTTTAAATACAGCCTGAGGCTGGACCAGTCTGCATGGAATACTGTTGTGGTCTATACTCAGTTTCAGGGTCTTGGTATTGGATTCTTGCCTAAGCCATGGTTGCTGGGTGACAGTGTCCTTCCTGTAGTCATGAATGACATCACAATGTGTTGTCCTTGTGCTGATGTTGTAGTTTGAGCTGTGAAGGATGTCTCTGGGCTGGTGGTCTGTAAGCTGTACTTAAACAAATGCCTGGAACTGGACCTGGACTACGTGTGATGTTTCAACGTACCATTGGCGACAAGCGCCTGCTTAGGACAGGTGTGTGAGGACCATCAGCTTCCCCACAAACCCATGAAGAACGGCAGTCGTGGGAAGCATTTTGGCAAAGGAATTAACACTTCACAACGGGCGGAGCCGTGAGTATTGTGTATGGGGTTACGACCCTGCTAAATATTCAAGCTCGCCGTGCACAGTCAGGAGAGTTATTTGATGCTTACCTGTCAGACGACTGCTATCAGTGCGTGTGATTGCCCTTTCGTTTCTAAGTACTACGGTGTCCTTATTCTACGCATGCTCATTGGTTTTACTGCGGCGCTCACCATATAGATTGTAGGGTCCTCATTTATTAGGCTGTGCGTCACTTTTACGCCACCGGTGCGTCACTTTATGTGACGCACCAGTGGCGTAAAAAATGCGCCTTGTTGCGCAATATTTACAAAGTGACGCTTCTAGGTATATGCATCACTTTGTAAACTCCTGCGACACAGTATACCTGCGCCAGGTATAATGTATGCAAGGGTGGCGTATTGAAGCAAGGAAGGGTCGTAGAAGTGACGCAGTGAAATCTATGAGATTTCACTGCGTCACTTTTAGGACGCCGTTGCGTCAAAATCTTGCGCCTGCCTCACAGCAGGCGTAAGACTGATGCAGGCCCTTTCACTTGGGGCTTGCCCCATGTGAAAGGATGCATTGCTGGAGTTGCGTCACTTTTGTGACACACTCCAGCAATGCGTCACTTTTGCGCTTACAGATACGTTAGAAATACTGACGTATCTGTAACTCCTTGCGACATGATACGTTATACATTAAATATGACGCATCGGGAATGTCGCAAGGAGTGCGCACTGAGAAGTGACGCATCGCTGCTTTCACGCAGCGATGCGTCATTTCTCATAAATGAAGCCCTTGGTATCCACAATTTTGGGCAGTGCCTCAGCCACAAGAGCTCTGTTCGGCAGCCGCAAGGATCGCCGTTGAGCCGGGAGTCTTGTTCTTATGGTTCTTGTGTGGCAAGACACGCGCGGTGAGGCGCTCAACTTCCACCAAAATAGTATGGTTTCTCAAAGAGACATCCACCCTTGGAATCTTGCTTCTATTCCAACAACCATCCGGTAGCACGCAAACCGTCCAGACAGGCTTATATAGCTGTTGTGTCCTTCTAAGCGTACACGATGATACGCAAACCCTAATCTGGGTAAGAAATTGCTTAAATTTCAACAACTAACGCGGTATCGCGCAAATCGTTCGGGCATGCTGGTATAGATGTTGTGTCCTGCTATGCGTATACAGTAATACACACACTTTGATCTGTGTTAATTCTGGAATCCTTGTGTAACCAGCACGGTGGCACGCACACCTCTCCTTCAGATTTACGCATTTAATTTATTCTCTCCTGGGTGCACAGTAATAAGTACTGAATCCGCAAATTTTAGCAAACAATTTTGATTGTCCAATTTTTTTTGTTCTCTTTTTGGGTGTCATATCTTTAATTGCTTTCCATTTGTTGTTTTGTAAGTCATTATGGCATCTTCAAGTATGTCTCAGCCACCACAGTTCCTGTCAGGCAAAGGGACCCAATTTTACTGTGGAAGAGATGGAAATTATTGTTTGATTCTTATTCACTTGCTATTGGAGGGAAGAAGTGTTCTGCTGTAAGGAAACATAATTTAGGTATTGAGGCAATGCATGTCTATGAAAGTTTAGATGAGATCACAGTGGGATGTGGTGAGGGTGAGCCGGATAATGTTTTTGACATTTCTGTTATGATGTTAGAAAAGCACTTTGGTCCAAAAATAAATGTGGTGCTCGAAAGACATAAACTCTTCATGAGGGTACAAGGTAAACAAGAGAAGATATGGAGTTATGTGGCGACACTGAAGACACCTGCAAGCATATGTGATTTTGAACAACTCACACATTCTCTGGTGAGGGATCAAATTGTTAGGTATACTAATGATGTAAGGATTCAACAAAAACGTATTTCAAAGAACCCAGACCTGAAAGAAGCAATAGCCATTGTGGAAGGTATGGAAAATACCAATTTGGGGATACGTGAAATGAGAGACAAGAGAAGTAAGGATACTTTTGTTGAAGACTGTGTGGTGCATGAAATTAAGAAAAATTGTAACAAGTTGAGTGAGCTCGAAAAACAATGTAAAGGTGATCTGGGCATGAAGGTTGCCAGTAATGGAAACGCCAATTTTGGGCACGGAGGTAGTGGTTTCAGATGTGGAAGTGATGAACATTTGTCTAATAGTCCTGGTTGTTATGCAAGGTTTGCTCCATGCAAGACGTGTGGTAAGAAGGGACATTATGCAAGGGTGTGCGGCAGTGCTGGCATTAAGAGTCAAACTGTACATTGTGTAGAAGAAGAGAACAAATGTGTCCTAAGTGTGAGAGATGATGGTGTAGTGACAAGCTGGAGATGCCCAAGTGCAAAATTGTTGATGGTGGGGAGCAACCGTCAGTTCTGGCTGATTCTGGTTCGCCTTGTACAATGGTCGGAGATAAAAATTGGGAAGCAGTGTTTGGCAAAGATAAAATTGAACTGTCTCTATCGGACATCACTCCAGTGGGTTATGGAGGTGTTAAAATGTATGTGCTTAGATATGTAGTAATGAAGATACAAATGTTGGAGAGAGAAACTGTAGGGAAAATCTATGTTGCCAAAGGAGGTGACAATTTGTTGGGGTGGAGGCATCAGAGAGATTTAGGGATAACATTGAAACCTAATGGTCCTCAAAAAGTGTTGTTGCTCTCCACAGGACAATTATCTGAGGAGATTCATTCACAGTTTCCTAAAAGTTTCAATGATGAGTTAGGTTTGGTGATGAATTTTGAACATAGGATTGTTTTGAAACACAGTGCTCAACCTTTTGTAAGCAAAGTGAGGAAAGTGTCTCATCTGATGATGGAGCTTTTAGATCTGGAGTTGAAGAAACTTCGAAAATCAGGTGTAATTGAAGAGATGGAGTGTTCGGAGTGGTTGGCCCCAATTGTTTTAGCACCAAATCATGAAGGGAGAGATATTAGGATGTTGTGGACTTGTAGACTGAACAAACACACTTGGGTTGAATAAGATTTGGCTTTGATAAAGATGCTTTTTTTGTGTTATGGACCAATCCTCTGGCTACCATCAGGCGTTACTCCATCTGTATTCAAGGCATTTCACATCATTTGTGCCCCCTTTAGGTTCTTTTAGGTTTATTCAAATGTCTTTTGGGATAGCCTCAGCATCCGCTTGTTTTCAATTGATCATGAGGAAGATTTTGGATGGGTGCACAAAGTACAGATTTTTCAGGATGATATAATGGTAATGTCAAGGACCAAAAGGAACACAACAAACAGTTGTGGGAAGTTCTACATCGGTTGCAGGGGGTGGGCTGGTGTTGAAGAAGGAGAAATGCAAATTTCGAGTGACCTCAGTGAATTATCTTAGACACACAATATCAGGTGAAGGAATAAGTCCCAAGTTAGATTTGTCTCAAAGCATTGTAAAAGCACGTACTCCGGAAGACAATGTACGATCTTTCTTAGGCTTGGGTAAATTCTGTTTAAAGTTCATTCCCAACTTTGCTAGTTTGTCTTAACCATTGAGCTTACTGTTGAAAAAGAATTCAAAATGTGTGTAGTCAGAAGAATGTACCTGTGCCTTTAAAAGCATCAAAGAGATTATTTCTAAGTTGCCTATCCTAGGGCATTTTGATGCATGCAGGAAAACAGTACTGTCAGTGCATGCTAGTATGCGTGGTTTGGGGGTAGTCCATTCACAGGTTGTGGATTTTGAATCTAAGGTTGTGGCTTTTGCTTCTCGTTCTCTTACAGGAACTGGAGAATGATATCTGATTGAGCGAGAGGCACTGGCTGTATACTGGGCGATCCAACATTTTAAATTCTTCTTGTCAGTAATTCCTATTGTGGTTAGATCGGATCACAGGCCATTGTGTTAACCTTTTACATATGGAGATGTTGAAAACGTATCTCCTCACATCAAGAGATGGATGGAATGGTTGACTGAGTTCAATTTCATTGTGGAATATGTACCTGGTCCTAAGAACATGGTTGCAGGCTGTTCATCGAGACCACCTTTAGACCATGGTGGTAAAGTGTTTGCGAAATCCTTGGTTGCATTGGTTTGTGAATTGGCGGTTAATGCTGACGAGTGGTCTGTGGCATGTAAAAATAACCAAAGTTTAGACATACTCTAAGATTTCATTGTTAAAGGTCGGCCGGAGGATAAAGAAATCCCAGACTCCTTCACTGGTTTCGTGAGTGTGAAGGATGAGTTGTGTATTATTGAAGAGAGAATCTTTAGGGGCTTCAGAGTGATACCATCTGTTGACTTGAATAAGCCTTGTCTCCTGTAGAGATTCCTTTGGATCCCTGGTCAAAGCCAGGTTTAGGCATCACTGGACCTCTTGAGCTTTTAGCTCAGGAGGAACGCTATGTATTATTATTGGTCGATTACACCTCTAAATAGGGGGTTACCAAGTGTGTGTCTCAGGTAAACACCAGGACGGAGATAGAATTTTTTTCTGAGGAATTTTTCTAGGGACGGTATTCCCAAATGTCTTATCATGGACAATGGGGTGCAATTTGCATCTTAGGGAATGTGTCTTTTCCTCAAAGAACTGACCATTGTGCATTTTAAGACTGCCTTATATTCTCCACAAGCTAATGGTTTGACGGAGAGAATGAACATGTTGGTGAAGAATTGTGCACAGAGATCTCTGCAAACCAAATCTTCATTAAAGTGCATGCTCAGGGAGACATGTTGGGCTTACCGTACCACGCCAGACTCTGTGACTTCAGTCTCCTTTTTCTGTTTTGAGGAGCAGGAAACCACATGACATGATGAGTCCAGGGTGGTTCAGTTTGGGGTTGGTGGAGGAGGATGGAAGGCTTAGGGAAAGTAATCTTAGGGCTAAGAGAGTGTCTTCCGAGGAAAGATATAAGTCCTGATTTGACAGGAAGATATGTACCCAACCTAGGCACTGGAGTATTAGGGAAAAAGTTTTTGCCAGAAGACCTGGGTTCCCTAAGAAGGGGCACTCAGGATTATGGATCCACTCTGTGGATGTATGGAGCATGTCTAGACTAGCAAAATGTGATGACATATCTTTAAAATTTGACAAGTGTTCACAAAGAGGGAAATCTCAGGACCGAGCTGATCGACCTGTGGAACACAGCCGGAGTTTAGTGGGTGAGAGATTCTGTGGGAGATTGAAATCTTGACCTTTGTGGCACACCGATTACACAATGATGTGATGATGTTGGTAAATTTCATGATATGGTCATTTCCTAATTCATTTTCCTATCTGACCATGAAGATAAATTGATGATACAGCCATCTCTTGGTTCATTGTTTTTCTTTGTTTGGGGCATATCCTTCTTGTTAGACTGTTAAGCATAGGTTTTAGTATTTGTGTTTTAACTTTTTTTCCTTTAGTTAATTGTACATATGTGTTGTATGGGGGGGAAGATGAGTTATTGTCTATACTCAGTTTCAGGGTTGTGGATTCTTGCCTACGTCATAGTTGCTGGGTGACAGTATCATTCCTGTAGTCATGAATGACATTACAATGTGTTGTGTTGATGTTGTAATTTGAACTGTGACTGTAGTTATTCTGAGCTGTCTCTGGGATGGTGGTCTGTAAGCTGTCCTTAAATAAATACCTGGAACTGGACCTGGACTGCGTGTGACGTTTCAACTTATCAAATACTTAATAAATAAGGGGCAGGAACCGCCTGAAAGCAGCTCCAGAGAACGGCTAGTGGAATTAACATCTTTATCTCCAAGATATCATTAGAAGAGTCCCAACAACTGCTCTTGGCACTAACAATGATCGGGCACCCTGAGAATAAACGCTGGTTTGGAGCTCTGCTGAACGTGCCATATATTTTCATGAAGGGACAGAAGACACAAAAACCAGTGCGCCTGAGGAAAGGTTTGAGCCCCAAGGCTGGGATCTTTGATTGACCGCTTCCCTCCAATATAGGGACTGAATTTTGGTCCTAAACCTGCTGGAAGTGCTGTCTGGATCTGTTGCGGATAGGGGTAGGCTGGCAGTGCTGGATTTGTAAAAAAAGAAAAAAGTGCCAGGGCTCTCATTAGGAGCCCGCTGCAGCTTGCACCACACATTGCCCCTGCCAGCGCTGCCAATGACAGTAACAACACAGCTATTGACCCTCACACCCCTACAAGTGTGACAATATGGACTATTTCAGGACCCCAGAGCTGTAAGAATGCCTTGGGTGGCATGTAAAAGTCATTATTAATGTATATGGAGGTAATAATTAACTGTTGCTGTGGTTATCTCAAAATTAGCCAGAAAGCGCCACCTTGTAGCAGACTGTCATAAGCGCCAGTGCTGACAATTAAGTGATGGTGCAGAGCACGATATACCACTGGCTAAAAATAAGCACTAGATGCTGAAAGTAGGGCTGGCGCTAGCCATGGGCAGTGTGGACAGCTGCCCAGGGCCTCACACTCAGCCCACCAGCATGGGGCCCCGCACCAGTGGTGTGTCCTGTTGTTTCCCTGGCGATCCATTTGAAAGAAAGGTGTCTTCTTGCAATTAGGTTCTATGGGATGGCCCAATCCTCCTCGAGCCTCTCAGCGATGGTATCCAGAGGCCTAGGGGAGGGAGACACTTCCTCTTGTTGCAATTGCAAGGAGACCATTCAGAGATACTGCGGGACCCCAATTATCCAGCATTTTAGCATCTCCACAGTTTTAACTTTCACCCCACAAGTAATTCTCACACCTTCAGCCTGATAAGAGCTGCAAAAGAGGTGCTTGTAGGAGGCTGGGAGGAGGAGCTGCTTCCCAGGAGGAGTCTGCACAAAGCAGCTTGCTGAGCTGTGTCACTTATGTAAATTAGAGGGGCCTCGCACTTTCCCTTTTGGCCCAGGGCCCCGCAAATCCTAGAACCAGCCCTGGCTGGAAGTGTGACAATGAAGAAGAATCTGGCTAGAAGAACAAAGGACAGCCTAGCCTCCTGGTGAGTATGGAGACACACAGAAAGGAGAAAGAACTATCCACACAATAGCAATGCTGCACGTGCCCCAAGTTGAGGATCAGACCTACAAGTTTCTCTATGGTGAGCCCTTTATGTCCTTGGTGACCATCAGCCCCCAGTGGTCCCCACAGGGCCTCAAGGTTATTCAATCCTGCCTCCTGACAGGGAAAGTTTTAGCAAAGTTATTAGGAAAGGCATTCTTTACAAACTCCTGCAAACCTCGTGCAAATCCATGACGCTTTGTGAAGATAGTTTATTCTCCTATAAAGCTCTGCTTTGTGAAAGCACCTTCGTGCTCTGCTGCATACACTGGGCTCTATGGTCTGCCTGGCATTGAAAAAGACAACCACATTTGGTGAATTCTTAAATAAGGTGTCTTAAAGTTCCATGGCTTCGAAAAACCTGTGATTTCTAAGATAAGCCGTGCTGAAGTGTTGCTTTATAAGATTATCATAAGCACATTTGCCAGTTGTTACAGTATTGGCCAATCTAATTTTTTACAGCCGCGGCCTGTGAATCCTGGTGTTTGGGCATTAGAGATTTGCCTTATCCCGCCATTGGAACTCCCACTCTTTCCCAAGTGACTCCCTCCTTCACATTGTTGAGATCAGTCTGGGTGGACTCTGTGTCCTCTTTTTAGATGTAGTGTGTGCTTCACAGGTGTTGGTGCGTGATGCCCCAGAGCAGCAGAGCACCTTCAGGAGGCTAGCCTGCCTTGAGCTGCACCCGTGTTCCAGAATGCCAAGGTCTGCTCTGCTTCGTAGCATGTGTGCATGGACACAAGAAAGAACGGGCTGCTGGTAAGGCCCTAGAGGGGAAGCCAAATGGTTGAAACTTGTGAAGCCTGACTGGGTTGTGTTCTGAACTTACTTGGACTTACTTGAATAGAGCTTACTATAATACAACTTACTTGAATGTGCTTGAATAGAACTTACTAAAATAGAATTTACTTGAATTTACTGGAATAGAACTTACTAGAATACAATTTACTAGAATATAATTTACTAGAATACAATTCACTAGAATAGAAATTACTTGAATTTACTGTACTGGAACTTACTAGAATACCACTTACGTGAATTTAATGGAATAGAACTTTCTAGAATACAAACTAATTGAACTTACTTGAATAGAACTTACTAGAATAGAACTTACTTAAATTTATTGGAATAGAACTTTCTAGAATAGAAGCTACTTGAACTTACTAGAATAGAACTTACTTGAATGTACTTGAATAGAGCTTACTAGAATAGAACTTACTTGAATTTACTGGAATAGAACTTACTAGAATACAACTTACTTGCACGTACTTGAATAGAACTTACTAGAATAGATCTTACTTGAATTTACTTGAATAGAACTTACTAGAACAGAACTTATTTGAATTTACTTCAATAGAACTTACTAGAATACAAACTACTTGAACTTACTGGAATAGAATGTACTTGAATTTCATTGAATAGAACTAACTAGAATAGAACTAACTAGAATAGAACGTACTTGAATTTACTGGAATAGATCTTACTAGAATACAATTTACTTGAACTTACTTGAATAGAATTAACTAGAATACAACTTACTTGAAGTTACTTCAATAGAACTTACTTGAATTTACTTGTATAGAACTTACTAGAATAAAACTTAATTGCAGTTACTTGAATAGAACTTGCTAGAATAGATCTTACCCGAATTTACTTGAATAGAACTTACTAGAATAGAATTTACTTGAATTTACTTGAATAGAACTTACTAGAATAGAACATACTTGAATTTACTGGATTAGAACGTACTAGAATACAATGTACTTGAACTTACTTGAATAGAACTTACTAGATTAGAACTTAATTGAACTTACTAGAATAGAACTTAATTGAACTTACTAGAATAGAGCTTAATTGAATTTCCTGGAATAGAACTTACTATAATAGAACTTGCTAGAATAGACCTTACTTGAATAGAATTTACTCTTATGTTCCCTTGTGTTGAGTCCTTTCATAAAGGTTTCCAGGGCCCTATAAAACTATTTGTAAAAGCTTGTAAGCAGGGGCTGTATTATTTTTAACATTCATATTAAATCAAAATCGATGCAATCCTCTTATTTTTTTTCTGATAATAGGAAGATTGCGTCGATTTAGATTTATTATGAACATTGATTGTTGATGGAATTTAGCTCAGGATATACCAGTTTGTCTGTGCTTATAGTGGTGAATGTTTATTCACGCTATTTAGTTGATGGTAGATGACCATCACCTTATCCTTTGAGCTTGGAGACTGTAAATTTCCCAACTAACAACCACCCTGCGCAATTTTCACCCAGCCATCTGTTCGTATATGCTTTGTATTATTTTTAACATCCTTAACAATCCCAGGAGGCAGAATCTCTAGGGGTGAGCACCTGGTGCCAAAGACTATGTGTGGGGAACACTGTGTTATGACAACCTCATTACATCTCTTGTTGCATTCCTGATGTATAGGGGCATTATTTACGTATAAGATTTAGTTGTGTTTTTGAAGGTAATGTGCCAGCTGGGCACTGATTTATTAATTGTTGTCTTGTGCTTTGATGAGTTCTGAATTTGTAAATAAATGTTGGGCTTCTCTGCCTAGCTGTCTTAATGTGTAACATGTAATCAGTTCTGGGCCCATGAATAAAGTGTTGCATGACACTAGGGGGGGAGGGTCACATTTAAAACTGTAACAGGCACGAGGATATACACAAACTTACAAGCGCGTTGATGTTCCCCTACTTTTGCAAATGAAGGAACCCTCAGCTTTAATCCTAAACTTGCTAAAGAAGAAATTCAACTATACTTGAATATTTTCCATAGCTGAGGGGGGTTGATGGGGGTGAAGTCATAGATTTGCTGGGGCAGTCCTAGTTAGGGAAGATTTAATTCATGTTAACTCCTGTCCTATGTTTTTGGCGAGGGTAGACTGAACAAAAAGGAAGCACGTTCTCACGAGACTCGGTGACACATAAGTTAGTAGGTTCCAGCAGAAAGCAATTTAGTTAAGAAAGACGACATTGCGTGCAAATGTTGCTCTCAATGTAAAATACAACCAGCCCAGATTCTTTGAGGGAAACATCCTTTACCACGCGGATTTTACTCCGCAAGGCTTTAACAACGAGTCCATTACAACGCAAGTCGTAACCACGACTTGCGCTGGAGGGCGCTAGAGGATTAAGAATGGTATATTTACTATTCCAACACCTTCCCTAGTGTCCACGGGGACTGGTGTTAGAATAGTAAATTATACTATTCTCAATCCGCGCCCCCAACGCAAGTCGTGGTAACGACTTGCGTTGTAAGGGACGCGTTGTTAAAGCACGCGTTGTGACGGTACGCGTCGTACCGTCATACATCCATTCTTTGAATCTGGGTTAGGCTTATGCTCTTACAAGTGCATATGTTTGATCAACAGAATCGAATTTAGAAGTGCAAGGAGCTTTGAGACTCAAGTTCCCACAGATACAAGAAATGCAGTGTCCTCGTCTAGACAACTCAATGTCACCTAGCGCACAGAGGCCCGCTCTCTTTCTCGCTCACACTCCATTTCTGTCTGAGCCCTCTCTCACTTCTCTCACGTCTCTCTGTAAACTCTGAACCTCTCTCTAGTCTTAAGATTGTGTTCTCAGGGTCTCCTCTCAAGGCTTGTGGCTGTGACAGTGTCAGTTTCTGAGTACCAGCTGTGCTAGAGGCCACCGTACCATAAAATAACATAGTACAGAAAGGGTAGGTTCATTTCGAAGATGGGCCTTGGTATGAAACCCCAGGAGGCAGGTAGGTACACGAACAGGTACTTTACTAAGAAACAACTGACAAGTGTGGGAACCCCTCCAGGAGCCAGGATGTAACAAGCTCAGCCCCCCAGCTGCTGACAGAAACTCCAACTGACAGAGATATAGCTCTCAGACTGATTATATCACACATTTCACGAGACTCAGTATTTTGCTCCAGGGCAGAATGGAAGTCCCACCAAGTTATTACAGAAGACAGGATGCCACAGGTTGAAAAGTAATTTTGACTCCCTATTCAAATATGAGGGTCAGGACTACCTTTGAGATAACATTATTTTGCCACCTTCCTCTTGAAGAAATGTGGCCTCCTTTAATTGTTTGGCAACTGTACTCCTGTAAAGCGCTCTTATGGCTTCTGGCCATGCACCTGCTATAAATATTTGGTAACTATACTCCTGTAAAGTGCTCTGGCGCCATTGACCATGTGCCTGCTGTAATTATTTGGTACCTGTACTCCTGCAAAGCGCTCTGATGCCTCACGAACATGGGCCAGCTATAGTTGTTTGGTACCTATACTCCTGCAAAGCACTCTGATAGCTCCAGATCATGGGCCATCTATAATTGTTTGATAACTGTACTCCTGTAAAGCTCACCGATGCCACCTGACCATGTACCTGCTATAATTGTTTGGCACCTGTAGTCCTGCAAAGCGCTCCGATACCTTGGGACCATGGGTCAGCGATAACTGTTTGGTAATTGTACTCCTGCAAAGTGCACTGATGCCACGTGTCCATATGCCTGCTATAATTGCTTAGTAACTGTACTCCTGTAAAGAGCTGTGATGCCACGTGACCATGTACCTGCCATAATTATTTGGTAACTGTACTCCTGTAAAGCGCTGTGATGCCACGTGACCATGTACCTGCCATAATTATTTGGTAACTATACTCCTTTAAAGCACTCTGAGGCCACTTGACCATGTACCTGCTGTAATTCGTTGGCACCTGTACTCCTTTAAAGCGCTCTGGTACTTCCAGGCCATGTGCCTGCAATAGTTGGCAATTGTACTTCTGTGAAGCGCTATGATGCCACGTGATGTAACCATATGCCTGCTACAGTTGTCTACTACCTGTACTCCTGTAAAGCACTCTGTTGCCTCCGGGCCATGTGCCTACTATAATAGTTTGGTATCTGTACTCCTGTAAAGCGCTCAGATGCCTCCGGGCCATGTGCCTGCTATAAGTGTTTACTACCTGTACTCCTGTAAAGCGCTCTGTTGCCTCTGGGCCATGTGCCTGCTATAACAGTTTGATACCTGTACTCCTGTAAAGCACTCTGATGCTGTTGGTCGTTGGACCTGCTGTAATAGTTTGGTACCTGTACTCCTGTAAAGCACTGTGATGGCTCCAGACAATGGGCCGGCTATATTTGTTTGGTAACTGTACTCCTGTTTATTTGTTTATTTTTATTTTGAAAGTTTTATATAGCGCGAACATGACCACCGAGGGTATCTGAGCGCTTTACAGTTTATAAATCAGGTAGAATTCAAGCAATCAAAACAGCATCAACAAAAAGAAGCGACAGATTAACAGTCTAAAAATTGGCTGAACATTCTCGAGAGCCCAGATTCTGGGCCACAAATCTACGTTTCTGGCCCCCAATCAGATGAGGGGGCCCAGCAGAGGCACGATTTTTTTCATCAAGAGCCCTTTGACCTCTTTTTTGAAGAGGACCGTGGAGGAATTCAGCCTGACTTCAGGGGGAAGGGAGTTCCAGATCCTCTGTGCCATACCTGAGAAGGCTCGATTGTAGGTCTTCTTTTTCTTACATTTTTGATGTTTGAGTAAAAGGGTGCTGGCGCTTCTGGAGGCTCTAGAACCACATCAGAGCTCCAGCTTCTGAGAGAGGTACAGGGGAGTCTTGAAGTGTATGGCTTTGTGTGCCATGCATGCAATTTTTAACTGTATCCTCGTTTCATAGGGAAGCCAGTGCAGGGCCCGCAAGTCCGGAGAGATATGGTTGAATCCGTTAGTGCCTGTTATGAGCCTAGTAGCAGAATTGAGGGCAACGCAAAGAGGAGCTGTCTTTACTCTGGGCAGTCTGCAAAGCGTTGCACTACCATAGTCCACTTGGAGATCACTAGTGCTTGCACTGCCACCTTTAGGTCCTGAGCCGGTAGATAGGGTTTGAGTTTCCTCAAGATACGGAGTTGGTAGTTCGCTCCTTTGGTAAGGGAGCTGATGTGCTTCTGCATGTTCAGGCTTTTGTCTAGAATGATACCCAGAGAAGATGCTGAATCAACGAGGAGAGGTCTGCAGTTTAGAGCCGTAAATTGATTCAACCATTGTTCCAAGATCGGGGGATGCTTGTGAGGTGAGATTAACAGGAATTCGGCTTTGAAAGCATTTAGCTTCAGGTGGTTACATGTCAGCAAGCTTTGTTTTTCCAGCAGTATTGAATTGAGGGATTGGATGTCCTCAGGGGGGGAAATCTTCAGGTATAGTTGGGTATCATCTGCGTACATGTGATAGTGAATGCTGGATGATTTCAAAATTTCTGTCAGAGGCTCCATAAACAGGTTGAAGAGTGTGGGAGACAGTGCTGAACCTTGGGGGACCCCCAGCGTGACTGGTGCAGGATGGGAAAGGGATTGGTTCACCTTGAAGCTTTGGGATCGGTTCTGAAGAAACGAAGAGAACCAGTTAAGTACAGGCCCAGACAGCCTCATTCTGTGTTTCAAGAGATCAATTAGGTTATCCTGTTTGAGAGTATTAAATGCTGACGAGAGGTCAAGAAGGATCAGTAGGCACGACTCATTATGGTCCGATATTCTTAGCTCGTCATCAACAATGTGCGTTAATGCGGACTCTGTACTATGACCCCGGGCGGAAACCAGATTGATATTGGTCTAGGAGTCGAACGTGTTCAACATGTGAACAAAGTTGGGCAAGCCCACATTTCTCCAGGAGCTTTACTAAGGTAGGGATGTTAGAAATTGGGCGAAAGATATGAAGGTCAGTGGGATCCACGGATGGTTTTTTTAAAATCGGGGTCACTTGGCCCGATTTAAGGCAATCAGAAATCGCACCTTGCTGAAGTGAAGCATTAACGATCGTAGTCCAGAGTGTTAGTAAGGAGACTCTAACCTCTGGGAAAAGATTCGCTGGCAGAGGGTCATTGTAGTGATTGGAAGGTTTCAACGTCCCCAGCATTTTGCGAACCGTGCCTTCATCCAAGGTTTGGAACAGGCTCCAGGATGCGTTATTTTTGGGCAGTCAGGGCTGCGCAGGGTCAGTGAGATCTAGGCCTGGGGGATGGAGGGTGAACAGAGGATTGATCAAAAGGTGATCTAGGGCAGAGTGTAATTCAGTCTCAATCTTGATAGTCTTATCCGTGAAGAAGACCGCAAATTCTTCACAGTTCGGCAGAGACCCTTGACCCCGTGATGAGTAATTAGGCTGGCTGTTAGCTTGTGACAGGATGAGTTTGAACTGTTTTTGAGACGGTTTTTTGCCTGGTCTAGTTGAGATCTGAAAAAGGTGGCCTTCGAGCCTCTGATGCGTTTATTGTATAGGCTTCGCAGGGATCTCAAATGGTGGAGATGTTCAAGGGAGGTTGTGGCTCGCCATGACCTTTCTGCAAGCCTTACGTTTCTTCTATCGGAATTGAGACTCTCATTGACCCAAAGTTTGGAGAGTTTAGAGGACATTTTCTTAAGCTGTAGTGAAGCAACCGGGTCTAGTACATTGAGAATTTTGCGGTTATAGTGGTCCGTGAGGTCGTGGACGTCCGACATGTGCAACGAGGGGGCATGATGTTATCACAGAGAGCAGTCAGATTTTGTGAGTTAATGTTCCGTAGACATCTTTCCAGCTGTTTTGGGTTCTTAGGCTGGGATCTATTTACTCTTACCCAATCCAAGATGAGGAAGTTGATCCAATAGTGGTCAGTCCAATCACATGGGAGGGTCGACTCAAGGAGGACGGAGTTGGGTTTATCAATGAAAAGATCTAAGGTAGCTCCTTTGATATGAGTAGGGCTGTCACAAATTTGGGTTAAGTTGAGATCAAGTAGATTTAAGGCTATTAACCACCATATCATTTGCTTCACTCCAGTGGAGCTTGAAATCTCCCAGGAGGATCTGAGTACCATGGACGTCAGCGTTAGAAGAGATAATGTCCATGACCTGTTCTGTGAAGGGAAGGTTTTCACGTGGGGGCTGGTAGAAAGTGTGCAGTCGACACGAGAGATTGTTGCCAGCAGTCACTTCAGTGCAAAGGTATTCACATGACGGCAGGAGGTCGGCTTGAAGAACTTTCACTATTAGATTGCTGCGGTATAAACATGCTATGCCTCCACCTTGACCACAAGCTCTGTACAACCTAATGATGTCATAGTTGGGAGGCATTAAAAGGTCCAGGGAAACACAGCTGAGTCATTTAGCCAGGTTTCTGTCAACATTACATGGTCAAGATCATGTGCAAAGATGATGTCGGCAATGTCCGCCGCATGTGTAACAGCCGATCGGCAGCTTAGGAGTACGCGTTTGAGACTTATGTTGGTGTCCATTGGTGCAGTAAGAGTGGTGGTGATCCTCCTGAGGTTGTTCTCGTTTAGGGTTCTGGTGTTTGTCCTCGGTTCTCTGATGGGGTCCGTGGGGATGGATTCTATTAGTTGCACGTTTGGTAAGGGGGAGGGGTGAGCTGGATCGTATGAGAGCAGTAGGCAGGCAAGGCCCGTCCAGGGCGTTATACCGGGTGGTGATGTCAGGCAGGGGAGGGTCAGGGTGGGGGGGTTGTAAAATGCGGGATAGATAAGTACCGGGAAAAAAAAACGAATTTCGTTGCTCACGCTGCATCACATTTGGCGATGCAGCGTGGGCAATGAAATTCGTTTTATTCCTGTAATGGTCCATATCCCGCATTTTACAACCCCACACCCTGACCCTCCCCCGCCTGATATCACCACCCCGGCATAACGCCCTGCACAGACAAGGGGGTTCGACATCTAGAGGGGCGAGAAGGGTTGTTGGGGTGAGGAGCGGAGACCCAACTATGTGTGATGCGGGATGTAGGCCGCCAAGTATAAGGGGGGGAGAGCACCCGGCACGACCCCTAGCTGGGACCGAGCGGGGATAGTGGTTGTTCCTCACGAAGCAGCTTAACCTGGAGTTAGCTGACAATTCCTCAGTGATAAGTAATAGGCTGCGCACCTCTGCCTTACGTTGTTGCAGGCAGATGTTATCTCGTCAAGTCGGCCTTCCAATGAAGTGAGAAGATGGGAATGGGAGGGCCTGTTCGGGGGACCCTGCAGTGGGAGACAGGAGCTGGAGGAGGGGCAGGGGACAGCCGGGCAGATGTCGAATGGCTGAGTCCGACAGAAAGGGGTTCAGGGGGATGGAGCTGTGTGCACGGAGCGAGGGGAGGGTAGGATAGGGGAGAGGGATCGGATGGAGAGAGGTCCCTGGAGGCACGAGGGAGCAAGTCAGGATAGCATATCGGAATGGGGGAGGGGCTTCTGGGGGCAGACAAGGCACTACTGTGAGCGGTGGAGTTAGGGGTGCTAGCGCTATCTAACAATGAAGGGGTGGGAGGAGGCAGACTAGGGTGCTGACTGCGATGTCTTGACTCGGTCACAACGGGCCATGAGGGGTAATTATTAGTGAGAAATAAGGTATCTAGGAGGGAGCCATTTCTAGCCGCTATACGGTCAGAGGATGGTGGTGGAGAGGAAGGATCTGGACTCTGGTGCCATTGACCATGTGCCTGCTACAATCGCTTGGTAACTGTACTCCTGTAAAGCGCTCTTACGCCACTTGACCATGTACCTGCTGTAATTTGTTGGCACCTGTACTCCTTTAAAGCGCTCTGGTTCTTCCAGGCCATGTGTCTCCAATAATTGTTTGCCATTTGTACTTCTGTAAAGTACTATGGTGCCAAGTGACGTGACCATCTGCCTGCTATGATAGTTTGGTACCTGTACTCTACTCCTGTAAAGCGCTCTGATGCATCCGGCCATGTGCCTGCTATGATAGTTTGGTGCCTGTATTCCTGTAAAGCGCTCGAATGCCTCCCTGCCATGTGCCTGCTGTCATAGTTTGGTGCCTGTACTCCTGTAAAGCGCCCTTAAGCCTCCAGCCATGTGGCTGCTATAATAGTTTGGTACCTGTACTCCTGTAAAGCGCTCGAATGCCTCCGTGTCATGTGCCTGCTATCATAGTTTGGTGCCTGTACTCCTGTAAAGCGCTCGGATGCCTCTGCGCCATGTGCCTGCTATCATAGTTTGGTGCCTGTACTCCTATAAAGCGCCCTTAAGCCTCCGGCCATGTGCCTGCTATAATAGTTTGGTACCTGTACTCCTGCCAGGCGCCCTGAGGCCACCGCTATATATAAGCACATCAATAAATAAGCGAGGTCGGGGCTCTGCCTGCTCTGCGCCTGCTCGCGGCACTAAGACCCGGGAAGCTGCCTGTGCCTGCCTGCCGCAGCCCTGCCTGCTGTGGCACACGCGCTGCGCTCTGCCTGCTCGCCTGCTGCCTGCCCCGGCTCCGGCGGAGCAGGTGTGGTGGAGGATGGCGAGGCGGCGCAGGCAGCAGCAGCAGCCCGGGGAGGGGAGGGTGGGGGCTGGGGAGGAGTGCAAGGGAGGGGCCGGGGAGTGCCTGCTCCGGAGCCCTCGTGGGGCAGAGATTAATGTGTGTTTATACATGTAGACAAACCTGCGAGCGGAGCGGCGTGTGCCTGTGTGCGTGTGTGTGCGTGCCTGTGTGAGTGAGTGCCTGCTGCTGCCTGCCTGTCACGGCGCAGGGAGTGCGGGGAGCAGACGGGAGGGCACCAGGCAGCAGCGGCAGCGATGGTACTCATTCTCAACCACATCCTCATCGCAGTCCTTCAATTTTTCAGACGGGGCCAGCAGGTCTTCCTGAAGGCGGAGGAGAAGCCGGCATGCTCGGACGCCCTGCAGGTAAGAGACGGCGCCGCCAGTCCCCGCGTCCCCTGTGCGCGCCGGTGTGATCTTGTGACAGCGCCGCGCTGCTTGTGCCTCTTCGAAGTTATTGCTGTCTCTTGGGCTGTGTGCAGTGCCAAGCATACCCTGTGTATAAGCACGTGTGCACGGGGGGGGGGGCGGGGGGGGGCTGCAGGTGAGAACTGCTCTGTTGGTACAACAATGAAGTGCTCGTGCCTCCAAAGTGCTCATATTTCAACTTTTCCCCGCTGTGATCGCGTTCACTTCCCATTTAATGTCGGGTCTAAACTTCATTTTCTCTTAAAATGGTCAGAATCGACGCAGGTGTCGAGTCCCGTATGTAGATGTGTATATGTGTACTGGACACGTGGTGAACGGGGGACCCTCCAGCAGAGGGGGTGGGGGGGGGGGGGTATTTGCATCTACGATGTTAGACTTCGGGACGGGGTAACTGGTGTTAAAGTGCATAGATTCCGACTGCAGTATGTGGTCAGCGTTGAACGCGCTTGATACTAAATGTATGGGCGATATGGAGCACGCACACCTTGTAGTTAAATGTAAACTATGTTTGTTTTTCATGAAATGTGGAGCGAATATTTGTTGAAATGCTGGACATCGCAATGTTTCAGTTTTTGGGGGGTAAAAAGGAATGCGTTTTTACGAAATGTCTGCAGACTGGAGGTCATTGGGAAGGGTCTGGGTATGTGTTGCATAGCGCCTACTCCTGGTGTACAGGCTGTGTTTAAAAGATTATGTTGGTGAGCACACGAACAGCGGCGCAGGGAATTGCACAGGATCACAGTGTTTTTTTAAAAATAAAATTCAGCTTCAAACTCCAGTTTTCTCCAATTCACAAGCAGTGATGTTGTGGTCCATGGACCACCTTTTCTCAACGTGTGAGGTCTTTGTGGGTGGGAAGAAGTGTTGGGGTGGGGGGGGGGGGGGTTGTCCCCTGCATAGGTTGTGACTTCAGCTAATGGAATGGTGCGCTATTTAAAGCGCCGAGAGTGAGAGTGCAGGCTGCAGGGTTTACTTTCGTGCTCGGGCGCGTGCCGGTCTTGTTGTCACTGCTCTCCTTGTGACGTGTCTAGCTGCATATATGTGCTGTGGTGCGGAGGGGGTGGGGGGGGGGCTTCACAGTGGGTGCTGGCAGCGAATAAAGGGACACGCACTCCTCGTGGTACTGTTAAAATCAGGGCCCTAAGTGACCCTTCCTGCCAGGTCTGGCTGCCTCACAGAAGCACAAGGCGCCCTCATCAGAAGTCCGCTGAATGGACCTAGTGTTATATCGACCTCGGAGGGATGAAAAGTCGCGACAGTCCCACCGGGTTGAGATGTCTATGGATGGCTGATTGGTTGTACAGACACTCCTTGCAGTGCCTGCATTCGGTGGTGTTCAAAGCGCTTCACACGATGGAGCTGTGTCTGGGCGCTATAGAGATGAAAACTATGTTCTAATTAATAACAATGTTGCTAATATCGGTCTCATTGGTAGGAGTAGTAGCGAGGGGGGTGATTTTAATGTTGTTACATAATTACTGGTCGCAGTAGTTGTGTACGTGTTATTGTCTTTGTTAGAACGAGTTCGCATAACACTAGTATTTCTCTTGCGCCCACATCCGTGCTAAAATAATCCCCGTTTCCAAAAATAGAACGCAGAGTGGGGTGACGTGGGATAGTTGTAAAGTTCTTGCCCCTGGGTCACGAACACTTCAGTATTAATCCCGGCTTTTCTACCTACTTCACCAAATATTGTGATCTTGGGCAGACCGCCTGTTCTTCTGCTCTCTAGCCCGCCTTAACTGGAGACATTAGTTACAGGCGCAGGACCAGCACACAAAGAAAGATCACTAGACAGTTGGCAGGGGCTTTGCAGAATTTCCGAATATTTGCGCGTTTTAAGTGCGTCTCTGCCGTACTAGCGCTTGTTTGCAGCGAGGCGCGGATGGACAGGCGGTCAATGCCGACCCTCCGTGGAATGCATTCTTAAAAAAAGATATTTTGAGGTGCAGAGACGCTGGGACGAGACCCTGCTGGGAGTTCAGTTCAGCCCCAGCACCTGCTGGTGCCGAGCAATGTTGGCATGCGCGGATCTCGGCTACACAGTTATGCAGAATGAGCACTACGCGTAGCGCCTAGTTCTTTTATGGCAATCCACAAAGCGCCAGAACAACAACCGTAAAAGCCCTGTTTCTGATTTAACTCTGAAAACTATTTTTAAGGGCGCCTAGTTTTGTCAGCGAATACGCAAGGCACCGGGAAACGAACTGACTTGTCCAAGATCACATGGTGTGAACAGGGAGGACATATGGGGTTGGAACCCATATGTCCCATGGCCATACGCAAGGCACTGGGAAACGAACTGACTTGGCCAAGATCACATGGTGTGAACAGGGAGGACATATGGGGTTGGAACCCATGTCAGGTCAGGAACACACCATGAGTGACTGTTGAGTTTGGACGCTGGTGTACAGTTGTGCAGCGATGGTGACAAGGCGGCGTGCACCAGCGTCCGAACCGTCCTCTTTGGAACCAGAGAACCACCTTTCCTGTGGAGGCGGTACAGTTAAACCTCACTGTGTGATCTTGGTGCAATCACCTAATCTCCCTCTTTAACTCCGTTTCCTTGTCTCCCAAATGGGGGAGGTGCTCTGGACAGAACCCCTGGTCTAAGTGCATTAGCAGAAAGTGCTCGTCCACGTGAAGTAAGTGCCTGCTTGAGCTGCTCCTGTTAACATGCGCATCTGCTGAAAGGCTGCGCCTCCAGCGGGGCCGCTTCTTCCGTTATTGATCGCGGGCTGCTCATCACATTCCGTCGGGGAGGAGGGCTGATGGAGAGAGGGGGGGGGGGGGGGGGGGACAAAATCAATTGTTTACTTGTGATAGAGTGCTTGGACGACGCTCCGCCGCCCCGGGACCACTGCGAAGAATTCTCCCTTTGCGTTATTGACCCGTAGTTTGAGTGATTATTATAGCGCCGGCATGTGCAGGTAGGGGGACTCGCGCCGCTGGCGCACGCAGCTGTTTACATTCGGTGCTTCTGCAGCGTGTGGTTTGTGTGTTGTGTTCCATATAGCGCCTACAACGCCCACACTTCTATTTTTAGTGTGATATTTTTGATAAACCGGTGCTGGTCACGGCGGGACGTCCTTTTCATGGCGGGGGCATCCCTTGGACCATGAAATGATGCTTTAGTAGGGTCGGTTTTGCACAGTTTTCACCGGCTTAAGTCACTGTTACTATCGTCTAAAGACAGAAACGGTTGTTTTAGGAGCGAGACTATCCTACGTTCAGAAACAGTGTTTTAGGTGAGTTAGTGCAGCAATCTTAAGAATGTCCTAAACCATTAAATTGTGGTCGATTCATCAAGGAGACCTCCATGTTGGAGTCAGGCAAAATCCTTTGCAAGTCAAGTCCAGAAATGCTAAAACGGCCTTAAACCTGTGAGATGCCCGAGTTATACAGGGCTATACAATCCTATGGCATTTGGGCCTTATTTACAAGTAATATACCGGCATTTAAGACAGACTAACAGCTGTGCATTGAAACTTTCCAAAGATTTTCTGAGGGCAAACCCCTGCATAGATCAGGCCGTTTCACCTGGCTTATGGCAGCCCTAAGACGTTCTTAAATCAGGATTTCCCCTTCATTACCTGAAGAGGATGTGGATTAAGGGCTAGAGCGGCCGACTCTAAAGCTGGGGAACCAGTTTGGAGTCTCGGCAGAGACGCTCAACACCCTGTGATTCGGGCACATCCCTGAATCTCCCCGTGCCTAACAACATGAATGTGTCCATCTGTAATGCACCTGGTGCTCATGTAAAGCGCTCTGATACCTTCGGGTCGAGTTCGCGCTATATAAAACTGAAAAAAAAGAATCATCTTATGTCATGTCTGTCCCAGGCAGGAGTGACCCCGCGTTGACCCCTGGGGCCCCGACTCTGATGCCAGGCCGTATATTCAGCATATTCACATACGATACGGTTACGAGCAGTCAGTTCTTGAAAAGCTGCAGCCTCTACCCTTCCTGGCCCAGTGCTTGCGTTTGAAGCGCAGTGTACATTAGAGCACTGCACGGCACGCGGACAGTAAACAGCCCTGAGTTACCCATTGGCCGCAGGAAGCTTCTCTTCACCATCCCCTGCAGCAGTGTGCTGCACCTTTATAGCCACACTTTGGTGTGGGTAAGTGCACATATGTCTTTGCCTACCGACTTCGACCTTTATTGTAGCGTCCCGTGTGCATTTGTTGCAGAAAACACGCCGCCACCCCAGGGCACGGCAGGAGTGTCGCCCCCTGCAGGTAGCACTGCACACAGGAGGGGCGTGCCTGGTGGCGTCCACTGTCACGAGCTCAGTCACACCACGTGGTACTGTCATCACTACATTTGTGTTCTTTCCGGTTCCATTGGCTTGACTGAGAAATCTATGCATCGTGTATTTTATGCTCCTGAAAAATCAATTTACTGGTTGGCAATTGGCACAGCAAGGGCGATCCACGCCAACCACGGGGCTTTGGTGGCTGACTTGGAACCCTTTGTTTCAGTTTAAAAGTAAACATTTTATTAAGACATCAATAAAACAAATTATACCGATAATAACATTGTTCAATATGATGAAATACCCATAGGTTACAAATTTGAATTCTTTACAAAGTTGTATAATAAAATTTGAAACTCATATCATCAAAAAATGGAAGAGATTGAAAGAAAGTAAGAAATGATGTGTGTGCTAACAAACATGGAAGCATCTTCCCAGAGGAGTGTGCAGGCCTCCCTCCAAGGGGACTGACTGACTTCTGATACCCACGTGCCCACACTGTGTGAGCAGAGCTGTCACGTGACCTCCTTCTCCACCAGTTTCATTATCTGCCAAAACAGGCCTGTGCCCAGAAACAACACGAGCCCCGCACTTCACTGAATAAACAGCTGCTTTCGAATAGGTTCTCGTGAAACATTTTGGGTTCGATTTCGAATTATGTACCAGTTTATTACAGGGCTGTGGATGGGGGTGTTAAACAAACCACCCCTGTCATTGTAGGGGGTCTGTGCATTTATTGTAATAGACACAGCAAGTGTGTGCACGTGTACAACAATATTCTGTGGTCGAACTTTTGATAATATATTTTATCTTTCCTGTTTTTTGTGGGCAGGTGGGGGTTGTTTTGTGCGGACCATGGACGCTAAACTTGTTCTCAATCCGGTCTTTGACATAAAACAATTTTCTGCTGGCTGCTGAGAGCTGCGCGCGCTCTCCACAGATACCATCAGCTCATTAGCCGGGACGAGTTTGTCTTTTTACCGGGAGTTTCGTGCAGTTGTTTATGAAAACATGCAGAATACAAAGCAGCAGCTTTTCATCAGAGACGCAAGCGAAAGAGTGTCAAGAGATGCTTCCCCGGAAGCACGAAAAACATTGTAAATATGAAACAAACAGAGCAGCGCTATACATGCCAGGCATGCTGGGCGCTGTATGCGTCTGGTTAGAACTACTCTGTAATAACTACACTTATTACTCACAGAATGAAGCGCACTGCTGGGGCATAACGTGGGGTTTTACGTTGTTTATTCTTGAAATGCACACTGCGTATTCAAAATCAAATGTATCTGAACCCAGAGGTTAGATAGTCGTCTATATGTATAAGAAGCTGGAGTTCCAATCACAGCTCCTCTGTTTCCCCAGTTATGTGATCCTGTGCAAATTATTCTTCCTCACTGTCATTGTGTTCTTTTATATTTCTTGACTAGTGCCATCTCCAAAAGGTCATACATTTATATTGGTGCATATACGCCTATGCCCAGATGTATGTATATGGATTGGTACCTATACACCTATGCTCAGATGTATGTATATGGATTGGTACCTATACGCCTATGCTCAGATGTGTGTATATGGATTGGTACCTATACGCCTATGCACAGATGTATGTATATGGATTGGTACCTATACGCCTATGCTCAGATCTATGTATATGGATTGGTACCTATACGCCTATGCTCAGATGTATGTATATGGATTGGTACCTATACTCCTATGCACAGATGTATGTATATGGATTGGTACCTATACTCCTATGCACAGATGTATGTATATGGTGGGTACCTATACGCCTATGCTCAGATGTATGTATATGGATTGGTACCTATACTCCTATGCACAGATGTATGTATATGGTGGGTACCTATACGCCTATGCTCAGATGTATGTATATGGATTGGTACCTATACGCCTATGCACAGATGTATGTATATGGATTGGTACCTATACGCCTATGCTCAGATGTGTGTATATGGATTGGCACCTATACGCCTATGCTCAGATGTATGTAAGTGACTAAGCATATCCAGTATCAGACCTGGAAACCCACCCCATTGGGAGATTTCAAGACATCCACAGGTGAAACCGTGAGTACATTTCTGGGAATGTGGAATAGCACTCACAGTACAGTCCCGCCTGCGTAATGCTAAAAAACACTAACGTTTTGTGGGTGTTCACAAACTTTCAAGGCAAACCACTCCTCGACCCCTCTACTCCCCCTCCCCCATGTGCATGCTTTACCACTGCAGAGCTGTGTGCAGTGCCATGTTGTACATTCATTTACGCCTGCTAGGTATCCTTTTGTGGAACCGAGAGCGCTTGGCAGGCTCAACGCCAGCAGCATGAGCAATGCACAAATTAGAACTTTTATTTTACGTTTTCAATTCGTACCTTCAGATCTCCTGGTCAAGTGAAGTGAAATACAAAGGTACATTACAGGGACAAAGATGCAGGGCGGTATCTCAGCTGATGCAGTATTTAAAACTAAATGCTCTTGTCACCGATTGACAGAGTTATTGTCAGTTCTCGAGTCGGGGTACCACGCGGGTGGACGGCGTCCCCCCACTTATTTTACTGGGTGGACGCCGTCCCCCCTGCCAAACAGCTGGGCTTCATTCTTTGGCCTCTCTGGGACGAGATCGGAGCTCACAGCACGCTGCTCACGCGCTGACTTCTCAGATGCGATCGCATCTATGGGGTGACCGAGGGGAGGCAATGAGCCCAATGGTGCAAGCCACCTTTCGTGACGTCACTTCCTGTTGTGACGTCACTTCCGGTGACATCGTCCCCCCACTTCTTTTTTTTAGGACTTGTGCCCTAGTTATTGTGGTGTATCAGTCCGGCAATACTAATTCAGTTCTGGTATTTGGGGCTAGCCAGGTCATTTATGGAAAAGCTGAGCCCGGAGAACGGATTTTCTCTTAGAGCCAAACCAGGAGACGCGACAGCCATGCTGGGGTGTAGGGATGCACGAGGGGTGGGGCCGTGGCGGACCGGCCCATAGTTGGGTATGGCCTTTCTGTGAAAGACCAAGGGCCCTGATAGGCCGGTAGTGCAGGCAGTCACACTCAGTCATAGGTCACACTGACTTTGCCCCAGCTCTATATGACTCTGCTGCAGCCTCACCCTTCTTCTAGGCATCTCTTTCCTCCACCTGCAGTTTCTCTCTGCTCCTATTTCTAAATCCTCCCCAGGCCAAATTCCTCTCCCTTCTCTCTCGCAAGCTGGGTTGTTTTGGGATTAAAAATCGTCCCAGGCATGCTAAAAAAAAAGTGGCCCACAGTTGAATATTGCCTTTACGCAAAACACTGCTTTGGCTAAATTTTACAAAAAAAAGGGGGGGAGAAAAAAATGCCCGTCTTAGTTTACACTGGTGAAACACACTTGAAAACAAGTGAGGCCACTTCTGCTCAGACCCCTGGCCCCCGCTCAATATGCATGCATTAATGGGCCGGCCCAGGAGAGAAAGGGAAAGACACCTCAGCCCTTTGATAAAAGGGAGGTAATGGACGCCCATCTGCCTCCAGAAAGGCCACTCAGGCACCCACTGGGCTGCTGGCGGTATCCGAACAACGCAGAAACCACCTAAATCGGTCCTCCAGGCTGCCCAAAAGAGCAGCCCACATCTGGAACTGGACACTGGCCCCTCGGGCATTGTCCAAGTGCCCACGTTACCAATCTGACCGTGCTCACAAGTCCCTCATTATGCAGTCACCTATTTCTCAACCTGTCTCTTCCTCACACACGCCCATCGTCCAATGCCCTTCCACCTCTCTATCCTGTCTTTCAGGTTTTCGTCTCCTATCTCACTCAGAGTAATGTGCTGGGGAAGGTAGGGACAGGTAGAAGCATCACATGGGGATCGCCCTGAAGCAGTGACAGTCTCGACACTAAACAGAGACTTCGGGCAGCCAGAAGGAAAGTGGAGGTGGATGGTATCTCAGTGGCTGCGTAAGTTGCTGCAGACTCACTATGCAAGAGCGAGTGAGTGAGGCTTGGTGTGAGAGGATAGGGGTCGGGCATATATGTCTGTGGGCTGAAGTCTGGGTTGGTAAATTTCCAGGCACAGCAATAAATCAATCAAACCGTACTTGTATAGCGCTACACTCACTTGTGAGGGCATCCAAGCGCTAGGTTGCAGGGCTTAGTCTAAAAAGCCAGGTCTTGAGTCTCTTCATGAATTCCACCAGTGAGGGTGATGTCTGGAGGCGGAGGGGAAGGCTGGTCCAGGGCTTGGCTGCGAGGTTGGAGAAGGAACGGCCTCCGCTGTGCCTTCAACGGATGCCTGGTGCCTGTGCGAGGGCCAGGGTGGCAGAGCGATGGTCTCTGGATGGTTGGTGGAAGTTCATGCAGAGGTTGATGTAAGCTGGTCCTTGTTCATGTAGGGCTTTGCAGGTGTGTATCAATATCTTGGATTGGCATCTTTTCTGTATGGGGAGCCAGTGGAGGTTCCTGATGTGTGGGGTGATGTGGGTCTGTTTGGACAGGTTGAGTATGAGTCTGAACGCTGAGGTTTGCATCGTCTGTAGTCTCCTCCCAAGTTTGGAAGTGGTTAATAGATACAGTGCGTTGTCGTAGTCCAGCTGAATAGGGACTAGGCTTGAGTGATGGTGCTCAAATGCTCAACATGTGAGAGGACATGTGTTAGTCTTAGTGTAGTATGGAAGTGAGGTAGGCTGATGCACATGAGGGTGTGTGAGATCAGGGGGAGGACTCTAGGGAGAGGCTTGTCAGTGTATAATCAATGCTGCTAAAGTGCTCGCTGGATGGGGTCTGTGTCTTGGACTGGTTCCACTCATACAAAGCTCGTTTTGTTTTTGGCTTATGGGTGGTAGAGAGAACCTGAAGCCAAGCGGGAGCCGGACACATGGCTTCGGCCTTCAGCAGCTTTTCCACCTCTAAGAAAGATTGAATGAAACACACTGGACCCAATTCACAGAGCTTTTTCTTTGAGTAGCGGAGTGAAACACACCGGGCCTGATTTACAAAGCTTTTTCTGTGAGCAGCGGAGTGAAACACACTGGGTCCGATTCACAGAGCTTTTTCTGTGAGTAGCGGAGTGAAACACACTGGGCCCGATTCACAAAGCTTCTTCTGTGAGTAGCGGAGTGAAACACACCGGGCCCGACTCACAAAGCTTCTTCTGTGAGTAGCGGAGTGAAACACACCGGGCCCGACTCACAAAGCTTCTTCTGTGAGTAGCGTAGTGAAACACACTGGACCCAATTTACAGAGCTTTTTCTTTGAGTAGCGGAGTGAAACACACCGGACCTGATTTACAAAGCTTTTTCTGTGAGCAGCGGAGTGAAACACACCGGGCCCGATTCACAAAGCTTCTTCTGTGAGCAGCGGAGTGAAACACACCGGGCCCGATTCACAAAGCTTCTTCTGTGAGTAGCGTAGTGAAACACACTGACCCGATTCACAGAGCTTTTTCTGTGAGTAGCGGAGTGAAACACACCGGGCCCGACTCACAAAGCTTCTTCTGTGAGTAGCGTAGTGAAACACACTGACCCGATTCACAGAGCTTCTTCTGTGAGTAGCGGAGTGAAACACACCGGGCCCGACTCACAAAGCTTCTTCTGTGAGTAGCGTAGTGAAACACACTGGACCCAATTCACAGAGCTTTTTCTTTGAGTAGCGGAGTGAAACACACCGGGCCTGATTTACAAAGCTTTTTCTGTGAGCAGCGGAGTGAAACACACCGGGCCCGATTCACAAAGCTTTTTCTGTGAGCAGCGGAGTGAAACACACCGGGCCCGATTCACAAAGCTTTTTCTGTGAGTAGCGGAGTGAAACACACCAGGCCCAATTCACAAAGCTTCTTCTGTGAGTAGCGGAGTGAAACACACCGGGCCCGATTCACAGAGCTTCTTCTGTGAGTAGCGGAGTGAAACACACCGGGCCCGATTCACAAAGCTTTTTCTGTGAGTAGCGGAGTGAAACACACCGGGCCCGATTCACAAAGCTTTTTCTGTGAGTAGCGGAGTGAAACACACCGGGCCCAATTCACAAAGCTTCTTCTGTGAGTAGCGGAGTGAAACACACCGGGCCCGATTCACAGAGCTTTTTCGGTAAGTAGCGGAGTGAAACACACTGGGCCCGATTCACAAAGCTTTTTCTGTGAGTAGCGAAGTGGAACACACCGGGCCCGATTCACAAAGCTTTTTCTGTGAGTAGTGGAGTGAAACACACCGGGCCCGATTCACAAAGCTTTTTCTGTGAGTAGCAGAGTAAAAAACACCGGACCCGACTCACAAAGCTTTCTTTGTGAGCAGCGGAGTGAAACACACCGGGCCCGATTCACAAAGCTTTTTCTGTGAGTAGTGAAGTGGAACACACCGGGCCCGATTCACAAATCTTTTTCTGTGAGTAGTGGAGTAAAACACACCGGGCCCGATTCACAAAGCTTTTTCTGTGAGTAGCGGAGTGAGACACACAGGGCCCGATTCACAGAGCTTTTTTCTGTAAGTAGCGGAGTGAAACACACTGGACCCGATTCACAGAGTTTTTTCTTTGAGTAGCGGAGTAAAACACACCGGATCCGACTCACAAAGCTTTCTTTGTGAGCAGCGGAGTAAAACACACCGGGCCCGATTCACAAAGCTTTTTCTGTGAGTAGCGGAGTGCAACACACCGGGGTCCGATTCACAAAGCTTTTTCTGTGAGTAGCGGAGTGAAACACACTGGGTCCGATTCACAAAGCTTTTTCTGTGAGTAGCGGAGTGAAACACACCGGGCCCGATTCACAGAGCTTTTTCTGTAAGTAGCGGAGTGAAACACACTGGACCCGATTTACAAAGCTTTTTCTTTGAGTAGCGGAGTAAAACACACCGGACCCGACTCACGAAGCTTTCTTTGTGAGCAGCAGAGTGAAACACACCGGGCCCGATTCACAAAGCTTTTTCTGTGAGTAGCGGAGTGAAACACACCGGGCCCGATTCACAAAGCTTTTTCTGTGAGTAGCGGAGTGAAACACACCAGGCCCGATTCACAAAGCTTTTTCTGTGAATAGCGTAGTGAAACACACTGACCCGAATCACAGAGCTTTTTTCTGTGAGTAGCGGAGTGAAACACACCGGGCCCGATTCACAAACCTTTTTTTGTGAGTAGCGGAGTGAAACACACCGGGCCCGATTCACAAAGCTTTTTCTGTGAGTAGCGGAGTGAAACACACCGGGCCCGATTTACAAAGCTTTTTCTGTGAGTAGCAGAGTAAAAAACACCGGACCCGACTCACAAAGCTTTCTTTGTGAGCAGCGGAGTGAAACAAACCGGGCCCGATTCACAAAGCTTTTTCTGTGAGTAGCGAAGTGGAACACACCGGGCCCGATTCACAAAGCTTTTTCTGTGAGTAGCGGAGTGAAACACACCAGGCCCGATTCACAAAGCTTTTTCTGTGAGTAGCGGAGTGAAACACACAAGGCCCGATTCACAGAGCTTTTTCTGTAAGTAGCGGAGTGAAACACACTGGACCCGATTCACAGAGCTTTTTCCTTGAGTAGCGGAGTAAAACGCACCGGATCCGACTCACAAAGCTTTCTTTGTGAGCAGCGGAGTAAAACACACCGGTCCCGATTCACAAAGCTTTTTCTGTGAGTAGCGGAGTGCAACACACCGGGTCCGATTCACAAAGCTTTTTCTGTGAGTAGCGGAGTGAAACACACTGGGCCCGATTCACAAAGCTTTTTCTGTGAGTAGCGGAGTGAAACACACCGGGCCCGATTCACAGAGCTTTTTCTGTAAGTAGCGGAGTGAAACACACTGGACCCGATTTACAAAGCTTTTTCTTTGAGGAGCGGAGTAAAACACACCGGACCCGACTCACGAAGCTTTCTTTGTGAGCAGCAGAGTGAAACACACCGGGCCCGATTCACAAAGCTTTTTCTGTGAGTAGCGGAGTGAAACACACCGGGCCCGATTCACAAAGCTTTTTCTGTGTGTAGCGGAGTGAAACACACTGTGCCCGATTCACAAAGCTTTTTCTGTGAGTAGCGGAGTGAAACACACCGGGCCCGATTCACAAAGCTTTTTCTGTGAGTAGCGTAGTGAAAAACACTGACCCGATTCACAGAGCTTTTTCTGTGAGTAGCGGAGTGCAACACACCGGGCCCGATTCACAAAGCTTTTTTTGTGAGTAGCGGAGTGAAACACACTGGGCCCAATTCACAGAGTTTTTTCTGTAAGTAGCGGAGTGAAACACACTGGACCCGATTTACAAAGCTTTATCTTTGAGTAGCGGAGTAAAACACACCGGACCCGACTCACGAAGCTTTCTTTGTGAACAGCGGAGTGAAACACACCGGGCCCGATTCACAAAGCTTTTTCTGTGAGTAGCGGAGTGAAACACACTGACCCGATTCACAAAGCTTTTTCTGTGAGTAGCGGATTGAAACACACTGACCCGATTCACAGAGCTTTTTCTGTAAGTAGCGGAGTGAAACACACGGGGCCCGATTCACAAAGCTTTTTTTGTGAGTAGCGGAGTGAAACACACCGGGCCCGATTCACAAAGCTTTTTCTGTGAGTAGCAGAGTGAAACACACCGGACCCGATTTACAAAGCTTTTTTGGTGAGTAGCGGAGTGAAACACACCAGATCCGATTCACATAGCTTTTCTGTGAGTAGCGGGGCTGTTTCATACAAAGTGAGCGTTGCACCTGCTAATTTAAGACACAGTCTCTAACACCGTTTTTGGCTGACTCTTGTCCTAAATAATTGAAGAAATGGAGTAGCGCTATTTTTCCACCTTAGGTAGTGGTAAATAGTTACCTGTGAGTTGAAGTTTAAGGGTCTGTTCTGCTTTGACTGTAAATGTAACAGCACTTTCAGAACCTGTAAAGTAAAGAACAGGATGTAACACAATAACGTTACACAAAGCAACATTACAACACAAAAGATAGCACTTGACACATATAGTCAAGCAGAATGCAACACAACAGTCAAAACACATTACATTGCAATAACGCAGCACAAAATTACAATAGCACAAAAGAGAACACATCACTAACACAACAAAATGCTTCTCAGCGAATATGACAAACATTCTTGTGACACACCTGCTTTTGTAATATGGTGGCAAAAGGAGTTTGCTTCAACACAGTCTTAAATTACAACCAACCAAGCACGTGAAATGACGTGTCAGAAATGTTTTTTGTCTTACTCCTACCTTAAGTATAAGCTAGTCCTGAATTTCCATGCCTAATTCAGAAAGCATTTGCTCTGCATAGCCGTGTCTTACTCCTGCCCTAGGTGCAAATGACTCCTAAATTATCACACGTAATTCGCAAAGCATTTTCTATGGGTCCTTTTTGTGTCCCACCGGGCAGGGTGTTCATTCCTACAGAAATACCAGGCTGATTACACAATGCGTTTTTCAGTGAGTAGTTTTGTCTTATTCACTGGAGTTGTAATTTGCTCATTTATTTCTAGTAGAAAAGCATTCCGAATCTGATTTTTTTCTTGTGACTAAGCACGTTTTACTCCTGTAAATGCAGGAGTAAGTCACACCTAAACCTGGAGCAAAACACAATTACTAACGCGAAAAGCATTGTCCATTGAGCATTTTATGTTCTTCTGTCGTCAGTCTAGCCTCTTTGGAAAGATTTGGATAAAGTGATAGCCCCGCCAGGTGCAGCCGCCGCATTGCCCGCATCCAACAACACGCAAACCAGTAGCCATTGCGGCCTCAAAATATAGGAGCCCCTTGGAAGTGGCACAAGGGGGGGCTAACAATATTAGAATGAATTCTGGGAGAAGGGCTGCCTCGAGAGGTTTTTATTTTCCTGTAAATTAGATAATGCAATGGCCTCATTTTGCTGCAGTTTTGTGGCTTCTGTTTAGGCCTTTAGTAATCATGTGTTCATTTGGTGTTTGACATTTTTGGATGAATGGCCCTTATATGCTAGATAAACGTGTGTATGGCAATTAAAACCCCTTCACATGACCTCAAGGGTGAAAGAGGGGTCAGTGCGGATCAATATCCATCTGTTGACTTGTTTCTTGGGCTGATTTGTATTTCGATCGTCTCCTTATCAATTAACATATCCAAAGAATTGATGTGCAATTAACACAAAATCCTAATCAATGCATCAATTGATTCCTCAATGGTTGGCAGCCATGTCTCCAAATGTCACGGTCCATCACATGCTCTGTTTCCTGAACCGGTCCTGGTTGGTGGGGTCAGAGGAGCAGGCTGTAAAACAGAGGACCTGTGCACACATCAATCAACACCAGTGTTTGTTATATCAAATGAAATTCGAAAAAAGAAGTTCGCACGACTTGTTCTTGTTTCTTTTAATGCAAGGTTTGCATGGAACTCAGCCAGCCGACACGTGTTTCGACAAAGCCCATTTTACCTAGTCCTTTGTCCACTTGACAACCGCTTATCCTGCAGTGTGCACTTGTTCCCTTTACGCTTAAACCCTTCCCATTGATATCAGAGGAGCAGGCTGTCCCGGGGCCTACACTTACGCTGCGCGCAAGCCCGAGGGAAGGAGTTGGCGGTGGTAGTGCAGAGTCAGTGAGTGAGGGTGGTCTAGAAGCCCTAACTGCCCCAGATGGCCAGAACTGATCTCTGTCGGTTCAGCTGTCGCATTGGGTCCAAATTAGGCTACTATTAACTTAGTTTGGAAATTTACATATAGATTCATCAAAGTCCCCTTTTGCGAGTCTGTATTAGCTATTATTAAGGAATCGCTATTACAGACTCGCAAAACGGGATGCATGTAGAAATCGCAATATTTTTTGCGATTTCTACTGCTTCCTTAATTGCGATTCGCAAATTGCTTATCGCAAATAAGGATGCGATTTCCCATTCATTCCTATCAGCCTAAAGGCCCAAAGGAATGAATGGAGAGTCAATCCTTATTTGCGATTTGCAATTTGCGAATCGCAAAGAAGGATCCGATTTCAAGGTTGCCAGGATGTCCAAAGGACACCCTGTAGCACCCCTGAGATGCAAATGTACACAGGTGTTGCCCACACACATGTCCAAAGGAGATGTGTGTGTGTGTAACATACAACTTAGAAAAATGCACTAAAGTGCATTTTTCTAAGTTTTCGCTATTTACCACGAAGTTACACTTCGCGGTAAATAGTGGCCCCATATTGCGAATTCGCAATTTTTAAAAGGTTCATGAATAGCATTTAAGGAATCTCTAATTGAGATTCCTTAAATGCGATTCTTCGCAATTTAGCGAGTTCTATAATTGTGATTTTTGCATTTGGGATGATGAATCCCAAATGCAAAAATAGCGCTCGCAAAGGGCCGGATTCTCAGAATCTGGCCCTTTGCGAGCCGATTTTACTTTGATGAATCTGGCCGTCAGTTTGTGTGGAACTTAAGCAAAATAGGTTTTAAGAGCTTCCTCTACCTTACAAATCCCTCAAGGCAACTCCGTAAACTGTGCTGTTTGCATGTTCTTTCTCACTGTTTCTCTGTCCGATCGACTTCACTCCTTTACTGACTAAGTGACTAGTTTACTCAACCACTCAATCATTAGTGTGCATACTCAGTAACTCAGTAACCCACTCTCATTCATTCACTCTTTTACTTGCTTGCTCACTGATGACTGACTCACTCTTTCACTAACATGCTCACTCACTCGTGCATTCACAAACGTTCTAACTCATTTACTCGCTCACTGGAACCCTCATTCACAAGCTTATCTCAAACTCACTGACTGACTCATTTACTAACACACTTTAATTGTGTACTCACTCACCCCTTTACTCACGCGTGCGGTTACTCACTCTTTAAATGCGCAAAGCCTGAAGGTATTTCGAAGCACTATGTACTCCCTGAAATGAAGCGTCCTCAGGTGAGTTTACAATGGAACAATTGTCAGTTACTTGGAAACATTTCCCTTAATCTGAAATCTCAGAAGGTCCTGATTCTTGGATGCCTTCTGGGGGGATGTATGACGTTACAACGCAGGCTATTACAACGCCTGCCTTTACAACGTGGTTTTTACATCGCAATCCATTACAACGCATAGTGCTTTGGGGTGCTGGATAGTGAAAAGTTTAATTTACTATTCCAACACCAGTCCCCGTGGACACTAAGGAAGGTGTTGGATAGTAAATTAAACTTATTTCCTATCCTACAGCGCCCCCCAGCACAATGCGTTGTAATAGTTTGCGTTGTGATGACCGCATTGTAATGGTAGTGCGTTGTAAAAGTTTCGTTGTAAAGGTTGTTCACCCTTCTGGGGAGGTGTCAATAAACAAAATTGTGAGCCACAAGACAATAAAAATGTTTTGACAAAAGTTATTTTTGCAGGAGTTGTGTTGTTTCTCTCTTTTCTAATGGATCCCCATTCCATTTGTATAATACAATTAAAAGAAGAGGTGGACGGTAAACTCCGCTGCTCCGGCGGAATTCACAGAGGTTTGCCCACTGCCTGGAGTTCACCAAAAACTCTGCCAACCACCGTATGGCAGAGCTTTTCTCACACATGGCTTACCAACTTTAAATTAGCGAGCGAGAAAAACGAGCACTAGACTGGCTCCCGGCGAGATTTCTCAACGCAAGTGGTCATGGCAGGTCGCTACCATTCGTATTGAGAAAGTTGTTGCTCACGTTGAGAAAGCTGCTGCTTGGGTAGAAAATTTACCAGAGCAGCAGAAAGAAGCAGCCCCCCACTGGTGTGCTGCGAGGTGTCGTTCATTCTGATTTTACAGCATAGGACAAGCTCCCGGCACTAAAAATAAGCACGAGCAGCCCAGAATTCCGACGCTGGCGGAACTCTGCGGAATCTCGCTGAGTTTTTTTATTTACTTTGCGGAATTCCGGGGAGTAAAACTCTTCAAGTTTCGTCCAACCCTAATGAAAATGCCTTTCTAAAACAAGCTTATAATCTAGGTTTGAGATCTGGCCACATGTGCTCATCGCTGCGGCCTAGACTTGCCGCCCTACCAGAAGGTGACCCACTGGTCAATGAGTCAATGACACAAACACTCACATAGCTGAGCACGAAGGCTGAGGGTAACGCTTGTTCGTGGTAGGTTCAGACTCGTTGGGAGAGAGTTGAAAAACCCCAAAATTGACTGCAAGCCAAAAGGCAATGTTTAACCACACCAACAAACTGCAGTCTTTGTCGAGGGCACAATTCACAAAGCTTTATGTTTCTGTCGTTGAAGTAAATACATCCTGAATATTCAGGCCTGCTTTACAAAACATGTACTGTGTTTCATTTTGTCTTTACTCCAGACTTAGATGTGTCTTTTTCAAGAATTTTCAGGAGTAAGCCATACTTACTGGAAAAAAAGTTTTTTTGATTAACATATACTTTCTCTATGAACGAGAGCATGTTCTACTCCTGGAAATGCCTGAACAAATCACACCCAAGCCTGCAGTAATATAAATGTAGTCACAAGACTTGTGAATCAGGCCAGGTACTCAGGTGTAGCTCACAGCAAAGAAAGGAGTATGACAAAACAGGCCTGATTCACAAGGACTGGTGTATGAGCAGGTGTGGCTTACTCTTGTAGTATTCTTGGCTTGCCCATGCATTTCAGGAGTAAGTCATGATTCTTCCTGGCTTATTCATGACTTACTCTAGGAGTTCAGAAGTGCTACAAGAGTAAATCCCAGCGTACAGGCAACTATTAGAACCTACTTGCTTAGGTTCCACCCAAACTAAATTACCACTGTAAGTTAAAGGCACCCTCATTGGGTACCACTGCTAAATCAGAGCCGATGGATCTCAGTTCGGCCCATTTGAGACAAACATTTCCTTGAGATGTTTTCTTTCACTCTATGCAAGTGACTAAAATGGGGGTACATAGACCAAAATTCTCAGCCCACTGGCTTAGTGAACAGCAATATTCTTGTCCTTCTTCCGGCATTGTTAGAGTCCACGTGAGAAGTGATCATGAACAATTTTACATCTGGTCAAGTGCATGCGACAGAAAGCACAGGATATGACATCATAAGCAGCGTTATAGGTAATTGGGTGAGGTTGCTTGTTGACATCTTCATGGTCACATGGAGCGCAGGATATGACATCATAAGCAGCATTATAGGTAATTGGGTGAGGTTGCTTGTTGACATCTTCATGGTCACATGGAGCGCAGGATATGACATCATAAGCAGCATTATAGGTAATTGGGTGAGGTTGCTTGTTGACATCTTCATGGTCACAGGGGAGACTGCGGCTTCCGGCTGTGGTTGGAGTCAAGATTGAAACAGATCCAGTAAAGGGGAAGGTCTTCCTCTGTAGTAACAGTGGAGCTCTGGAAGCATCTTCTATTTATTGGGATCATTTATCTAAATCATTTCAGACATAAGATGTCTCCTTAGTAATTTGTCAGTCTCACTCACTCCAGGAACTTTCTACCCCTGTTCCAATCACAGGGAGCCTCCTTTATCCAGATACAGGTTTTAGTTGTTACTTTTACTGTATCTTCTCTTTATTGTTACAACATTCCATACCTTCTCACAACACACAATGTCTGCCTAGTTGAATTCATAAACTGGAACACAATATGCAACATATATGTGACCGATCTGCAAAACGCAGTAAATATTCACTCATAGATTTACGTCTGTGTGGGATCAGGTTTATTTCTTTGTGGTACTAACTAGTTTTCCCAATAGCAAGCCTGGAAAGCTGGGTGAGGTACAGGTTTCTAGGCACATCACTAGGAATATCAACTGACTCCTCCTAGGGGTCCTATTCATCTTCTGCAGAGTTCTCCACAGTGGAGAAGTCTTCACCGGCGGAAAGGAGGCCCCCAAGCACACTTTTTTTCCCTCTGTGTGGAAGAAATTGTTCCTTGTGGAGAAACCTTTTCCAATATTCCCTTGCCAAATTTGGGATAATCCATTCCCTTTCCTACCCTGCATTGAGATTTATTCCTACCTTTGACTAGAGTAAATCTTCCAACATTTCCAATGTGTAAAAGGTCAGAGAGAGGCTCAGGAAGACCCCCCAAACATATATGTATGTGAACTTTCCTAAACTTTCAATGCAAGCATTCATTGGACGCCCAGAACCCACCCCTTGAGTGGGATTTAGTACAGTGGATTTCTTCACACTGATCTTGAAGAAGCTCGCACTTGTAAAACCATTTGTGCGCAGCCGGACTGGGATCCGGAACCAGCCCTGGCCATCAACCCGAACAGCCCTGGGGGAGGGGACAGGTTTCATGCAAGTGAGAAGCAACACTCCTGCTGCACCGCTGCTGATTTTGTTGCAACACTGCCGCAAAACGGGACCCCTGTAACAAAACCGGCCCACATGGGTCCTAAACCAGCCCCCACACTTCCGGCCCACTGGGAAAACACTCTTCGTCCACTATGGCCAGTCTGGCCAACCATTTTATGCCCGCAAGGAATCCCTTTGTGAGGGACAATCATAAACCTATGTTTATGACTGAATTTACCTTGTTGAATAGGGACCACAGTTCTCACCAGAAGGTATGCCTTCAAAGATTTTGCTTAGGCAAAACTATGATGGGGGACTGGTCCTTTTTTAGCTTACCCTGTGAATAAAATCAGGCATGTCAGAGTGATTTTCAAACAAATAAAAGTACAAGCCATGAGGATGCTGGACTCAGGGGCGTAACAAACGCCCCCGCAGACCCCGCAGTGCGGGGGGGCCTCACTCTCTACAGTTAATGAAGGGGGCCCCCAGGGGGCCCAGCCCCCTCAGCTCTTCTGAGGGCTGTGAGAGAGGCCTGCGCTGAAGCAAGCCTCTCTCCCTCTGCATCTGAAGCAGGTGCAGCCTGCTCCGTTCCCCTCACCCCCTCCCTCTGACTAAAGAGAAACAAAGTATCAACATTGTTTCTCTTCAGTCAGAGCCGGAGGCAGGCCCGGGACAAGGACGGGCCCCAGAGACAGCAGTCTCCACTGCTCCTCTGAGGCAGCACAGAGCCCGGCCCCCACTCTCTCCTCTTGATAAGCAAAGCCCACCCCATAAGAGAAGAGACAGGGACACGGAGGGGGTGGGGGTGGGGGCCCCACCCCACAAGAGAAGAGAAGTGACAAGGACAAGGATTGGGTGGGAGCCCGGCCCACCCCACAAGAGAAGAGACAGGGACAAGATGGGGTGGGTGCCCCATCCCACAAGAGAAGAGACAGGGACAGGCCCCCACCGAGAAGAGACAGGGACAAGGATGGGGTGGGGTGGGGGCCCCACCCCACAAGAGAAGAGACAGGGACAGGCCCCCACCGAGAAGAGACAGGGACAAGGATTGGGTGGAGGCCCCACCCCACAAGAGAAGAGAAGAGACAGGGACAAGGATGGGGTGGGTGCCCCATCCCACAAGAGAAGAGACAGGGACAGGCCCCCACCGAGAAGAGACAGGGACAAGGATTGGGTGGGGGCCCCACCCAACAAGAGAAGAGACAGGGACAAGGATGGGCTGGGGGCCCCACCCCACAAGAGAAGAGAAGAGACAGGGACAAGGATGGGGTGGGGTGGGGGCCCCAGAGACAGCATTCTCCACTTCCCCTCTGAGGCAGCTCGGAGCCCGGCCCCAACGCTCTCCTCTCCATAAGCAAAGCCCACCCCACAAGAGAAGAGAAGAGACAGGGACAAGGCTGAGGTGGGGGCCTCAGAGAGCAAGAGCAGGAGGCAGCACAGAGAAGTGCTCAGGACCCTGACAGGGTGGGAGTGGGGGCCCCCAGACAGAGTATTCTCCAGGGCAAAGCTCACATGAGAAGGGACGAGGCAGCAAAATGGTGCCCTCAGGTAAGCACTGTTGTTAGAAGCACCATGTGGGCGTCCGCAGGGGAAGTTAAGGGGGGGCCAAGAAGGGTGCAAGGCAGAGGGGAGAAGGATGCAAGGTAGAAAAGAGAAGGGTGCAACGCAGAGGGGAGAAGGGTGCAACGCAGAGGGGAGGAGGGTGCAAGGTAGAGAAGAGAAGGGTGCAGAGTAAAGAGGAGAAGGGTGCAAGGCGGAGAGGAGAAGGGTGCAAGGCAGAGAGGAGATGGGTGCAAGGCGGAAAGGAGATGGGTGCAAGGCAGAGGGGAGAAGGGTGCAAGGCAGAGGGGAGAAGGGTGCAAGGCAGAGGGGGAGAGGGATGCAAGGTAGAGAAGGGTGCAAGGCGGAGGAGAGAAGGGTGTAAGGCAGAGGGGAGAAGGGTGCAAGGCAGAGGGGAGAAGGGTGCAAGGTGGAGGGGAGAAGGGTGCAAGGTGGAGGGGAGAAGGGTGCAAGGCAGAGGGGTGAAGTGTGCAAGGCAGAGAAGAGAAGGGTGCTAGGCAAAGAGGAGAAGGGTGCAAGGTAGAGAAGGGTGCAAGGCGGAGGGGGAGAAGGGTGCAGGGTAGAGGGGAGAAGGGTGCAAGGTGGAAGGGAGAAGGGTGTAAGGCAGAGGTGAGAAGGGTGCAAGGCAGAGGGGAGAAGGGTGCAAGGTGGAGGGGAGAAAGGTGCAAGGCAGAGGGGTGAAGTGGGCAAGGCAGAGAAGAGAAGGGTGCAAGGCAAAGAGGAGAAGGGTGCAAGGTAGAGAAGGGTGCAAGGCGGAGGGGGAGAAGGGTGCAGGGTAGAGGGGAGAAGGGTGCAAGGCAGAGAAGAGAAGGGTGCAAGGCGGAGGGGAGAAGGGTGCAAGGCGGAGGGGAGAAGGGTGCAAGGCAGAGGGGAGAAGGGTGCAAGGCAGAGAGGAGAAGGGTGCCAGGAAGAGAGGAGAAGGGTGCAAGATAGAGAAGGGTGCAAGGCGGAGGGGGAGAAGGGTGCAAGGGGGAGGGGGAGAAGTGTGCAAGGCAGAGGGGAGAAGGGTGCAAGGCAGAGGGGAGAAGGGTGCAAGGCAGAGAGGAGAAGGGTGCAAGGAAGAGAGGAGAAGGGTGCAAGGTAGAGAAGGGTGCAAGGCGGAGGGGGAGAAGAGTGCATGGCAGAGGGGAGAAGGGTGCAAGGCAGAGGGGAGAAGGGTGCAAGGAAGAGAGGAGAAGGGTGCAAGGTAGAGAAGGGTGCAAGGCGGAGGGTGAGACGGGTGCAAGGCAGAGGGGAGACGGGTGCAAGGCAGAGGGGAGAAGGGTGCAAGGCAAAGGGGAGAAGGGTGCAAGGCAAAGGGGAGAAGGGTGCAAGGCAAAGGGGAGAAGGGTGCAAGGCAAAGGGGAGAAGGGTGCAAGGCAAAGGGGAGAAGGGTGCAAGGCAAAGGGGAGAAGGGTGCAAGGCAAAGGGGAGAAGGGTGCAAGACAGAGGGGAGAAGGGTGCAAGGCAGAGAGGAGAAGGGTGCAAGGCGGAGGGGGAGAAGGGTGCAAGGCAGAGAGGAAAAGGATGCAAGGTAGAGAAGGGTGCAAGGGGGAGAAGGGTGCAAGGTGGAGGGGGAGACGGGTGCAAGGCAGAGGGGAGAAGGGTGCAAGGCAGAGGGAGAATGGTGCAAGGTAGAAAAGGGTTCAAGGTGGAGGTGGACTAGGGTACAAGGGTAGGGGGAGAAGGATACAAGGGGGAGGGGGAAAAGGTGCAAGAGGGAGGGCAAGAAGGGTGCAAGGCAGAGGAGAGAAGGGTGCAAGGGGGATGGTGATGAAGTTAAAAATGTGCCCCTCTGGGAAACATTTCTGCGGACACCCATGGAACGCACACTACTTTGTGAGGGAGAGTGGGAGAGAGTGGAGAGAGAGAGAGTGGAGAGAAACAGTGGAGAGAAACAGTGGAGAGAGAGAGTGGCTAGAGAGAGAGAGAGAGAGAGAGTGGAGAGAGACAGTGGAGAGAGAGTAGACAGTGGAGAGAGAGTGGAGATAGACAGTGGAGAGAAAGAGAGTGGAGAGAGAATGGAGAGACCATGGAGAGACACTGGAGAGAGTGGAGAAAGAGAGAGTGGAGAGAGAGAGTGGAGAGAGAGAGAGAGAGTGGAGAGAGAGAGAGAGTGGAGAGAGTGGAGAGAGAGAGTGGAGAGAGAGAGAGTGGAGAGAAAGAAAGAGTGGAGAGAAAGATAGAGTGGAGAGAGAGAGAGAGTGGAGAGAGAGTGGAGAGAGAGACAGTGGAGAGAGAGAGTGGAGAGAGCGAGTGGAGAGAGCGAGTGGAGGGAGCGAGTGGAGAGAGCGAGTGGAGAGAGCGAGTGGAGAGAGCGAGTGGAGAGAGAGAGAGAGGGGAGAGAGAGAGTGGAGAGAGATAGAGTGGAGAGTGGAGAGAGAGAGAGAGAGTGGAGAGAGAGAGAGTGGAGAGAGAGAGAGAGAGAGAGTGGAGAGAGAGAGTGTGGAGAGAGAGAGAGAGTGGAGAGAGAGAGTGTGGAGAGAGAGAGAGTGTGGAGAGAGAGAGAGAGAGAGTGGAGAGAGAGAGAGTGGAGAGAGAGACAGAGAGTGGAGAGAGAGTGGAGAGTAGAGAGAGACAGTGGAGAGAGAGAGACAGTGGAGAGAGAGACATTGGAGGGAGACAGCAGAGAGAGAGTGGGTGGAGAGAGAGTGAGTGGAGAGAGAGTGAGTGGAGAGAGAGTGAGTGGAGAGAGAGTGAGTGGAGAGAGTGAGTGGAGAGAGTGAGTGGAGAGAGTGAGTGGAGAGAGAGAGTGGAGAGAGAGTGGAGAGAGAGTGGAGAGAAAGTAGAGAGAGAGAAGGGGAGAGGGTGGAGAGAGAGGGAGTAGAGGGAGACAGTGGAAGGAGACAGTGGAGGGAGACAGTGGAGGGAGACAGTGGAGAGAGAGATAGTGAGAGAGTGGAGGAGAGAGAAAGTGGAGAAAGAGACAGAGGAGAGACCGTGGAGAGAGAGACAGTAGAGATAGAGTGGACAGAGTTGAGAGAGAGAATGGGGAGAGAGTAGAGACTGACTGACTGAGAAACTGACTGAGAGAGAGAGTGACTGACTGACAGAGAGAGAGAGACTGATTGAGAGTGAGACTGACTGACTGACATAGACTGACTAAGGTAGAGAGACTGACTGAGAGAGAGACTGACTGAGAGAGAGACTGACTGAGTGAGAGAGTCTGACTGACAGAGACTGACTGACAGAGCGAGAGAGAGACTGACTGACTGGGGTAAAGAGAGAATGACTGACTGAGAGAGACTGACTGACTGGGAGAGAGAGAGACTGACTGGGAGAGAGAGAGACTGGCTGACTGAGAGAGAGATTGACTGACAGAGAGGGAGACTGACAGAGAGAGAAAGAGACTGAGAGACTGACAGAGAAAGAGAGACTGACTAACAGAGAGAGAGAGAGACTGACTGACAGAGAGAGAGACTGACTGACAGAGAGAGAGACTGACTAAGAGAGAGAAACTGACTAAGAGAGAGAAACTGATTGAGAGAGACTGACTGAGAGAGAGAGACTGACTGACAGAGAGAGAGACTGACTAAGAGAGACTGACTGAGAGAGACTGACTGAGAGAGACTGACTGAGAGAGACTGACTGACAGACAGATAGAGAGCGAGAGACTGACTGACTGAGAGAGACTGACTGAGAGAGACTGAATGACAGAGAGTGATAGATTGACTGACAGAGAGAGAGACTGACTGACAGAGAGGGACTGACTGACAGACTGACAGAGAGAGACAGAGAGACAGAGAGAGAGAGAGAGAGAGAGAGACTGACTGACTGAGAGTGACTGACTAAGAGAGACTGAATGACAGAGAGAGATTGACTGACTGAAAGAGAGATACTGACTGACAGAGAGAGAGAGACTGTGATGGAATTGGGGTCAAAGTGTGTATGAAGCTATGCAATGCCTCTTAAGATTGCTATTGTCTACCAATAAAAATGTATTATCAAAATGTGCTCTTTGTAGTTACATCTGCTTTTGAAATACTGCATTGCCGCTTTGTCCAATGTTTTAAAACGGAAACAGGAAGGAGCAGTGAATGCACTTTTGTCAAAACTAAACGATGAGTGGGCCCGATGTTGTATATCATGACAGGAGTCTGCATCAGGAAACCCACCTAAAATTGGGCAAACTTCCCCGGCCTACTGATGGCAGGGGCCCTGTAATGAATGGACCACCACATATGATAGCCTGCGGGCAGACTACGCCCAACCTTTAACTCCACCATCCACTGTTACTATTAACAGCTGCATTGGTGACATTGGCGTAACAATCGCCCGCATCCCCTGCAGTGTGGCGGGTCGCTGGCCTGAGAGCTCTAGACAGGCATGGAGGATGGGAGGGGGGCCCCCTCCATGTATTTTGCAGGGGGGCCCCCTCATGTTTCGTTACGCCACTGGCTGGACTCCACTGTTTCCCGAAACCCCCAACATCTAGAAAGATGTGCACACTCACACAGTGCCACCCTGTGTCTCTCCATATCCGCTCACTTCACATTGCCAGCGATGAAGAGCCGAAATCTCCCAGTTAACACCCGGGGAGCCAGAAACCTTTACACAAATTGGGTTTCCATCTTTTGTGTGGAGGCTTTGGAGTGCTAGAATCCATTACTGATTTTACAACCTCCCGGAGACTCAGAAATAGGCGGCTCCAGTTCAGAAGCCTTTCATGTTTTTGGTCCAGGGGGAGTGCCCCCCCCCCCCTTTACATACCCCACCCCTTCCCTTGCTTCTAGTCAGTCAGTCAGTCAATCTTTATTCCGGTACCACAGTACCCATAAAAGCACAATATAAAATGCGTTACATACATATTAAAATTTTAACTGGTCAAATAGTCTAAATACATTCATTATACAGAACATATGTGATTTAGTGCGAAATTTAGGATCATCACAGAACAAAACTATTTACATTACTCTCAGTCTTCAACCATAGATCTGCGAGCCCTTACGAAAAATAACGTCCTCATCATCTAAAGTTAACATGGAATCAAATGCTGCCTCTAAACTAATTGGTCTTCTCTTATTAAAATACGAGCATAAAAACTGTTTAAAATATTTGATATAAAATTTGCAGGAGAATATAAAATGCTTTACATATTGCTCACTCCTCCCAACGCACGGACACGGGATTGAGTTTAAATTAGAACAATAACCAAGTGGGAAGGAGAGTGCAAAACGAATTGTGCCAGCCCTTAAACGGAACAATTCTACAGCTCAGACTGAGATGGCTTTAAGCCCTGCCCAAATCTCTAGGCCATGCTTACACCAATGTCCCTACAACTTACACTAGGCTGTGATGGCCATCAATGGCCTGCCACCATCCCGAGGTCCCGCCCCCTCTGCGGCCTCGCCTCCACCATCACTTGGATTAAACTTTTTCAGAGGTTAGCAGGTCTGATTTAAAGAGGGTGTAAATGCACCCTCTTACAATAAGGGTTAACCTCTATAGATGACCACATAACACCTTTCAAGTATTCATTCGCTTTAGATATGCTTTGCTTAACCTCGCTGACAGCCTAGATTCTCGCCGTGCTGTTCATTTTGTTGTGTTTACTCATGGTTGCCAAGATTCTAAATAGGGCAGCTGCAGAGAGCCAAGTGCTTCTCCTCGTGGTGCTGACGAGCGGTGAGTGGCTCCGCCCAGTCTACATACCAGCGAAAGGATTGAACCAAAAACCGCTGAGCTCTGTTTTGGTGCGGTCTGAGATTGCTCCGTCACGGCGAGCCTTTGATGGACGCTGCACGCAAACCCTTTAAACTACATGCTCAATTCTACCCTATTTTCACTGGATGTTACGTTCGGAGATTTCGGATATCTATGTCCTCTATATCTATATTCATTGAAAAAAACAAAGGTTAAAGTGACATTATAGTTAGGTGAAAAGTTCAGTGCCAACGTAATGTTTTAAACAAAACACTGAAATGCACCAGTTATAGTTTTCTCGAGTAACTGCAACTCGTTCCCTAAGGTAACTATAACGTTTGCTTCTAGCATGCACAGTGTTGTTATCAATAAGGTCATGTCAGATGTATCAGTTATATTATCGATGATGTCAAAGAACATCCCATCTGTGATGTAATATGTGAGGTCATAAGCAGTGCATGGCAAGGGCGTGAGTTATAGTTACTTCAGTTAACTATAACTGGTAAATTTCAGTGTTTTTTAAGTGTAAAATGTTATGTTTAAACTTATATTTTCACCTTACTATAACATCCCTTTTTACACCTTTATTTTTTCAGTGAATTTCTAAGTTCTTTTTTTAAAGACCGAGCACTGTGGCCAGTAATGGTGGTCGCAGCATTTTTCTTCTTGTTGCAGCCAGCCAATCAAAGCGCAAGTTCCCATGGGACTCGCAAAAACTTCTTCCTCCTGTGGGAGCGAGGTGCTGATAGGGAAAAAAGCCCCCTTTTGCCAATTAGAACACTCATTTATATGAAGTGGCATGCTCGTAGGACTCTGGACAACCATCAAGATATCTATGAATTTTTAAGTTTAATATCTGAAAAACTACTGAATGGATTTACACAAAAAGTACGCTTTCTGGGTAATCTAGCTTTCTGACAAATTTGGTGTAATTCCGTTCAGCCATTTTGGTTGTAGCACTGTTCAGAAATCCTTATGAAACTTGCATAGAGAAATTATGTTTTTCGACCCCCTTTTTCTTGGCTCTCACTAGACAGATCTTTCAGAAGTTTTCGAGAAGGAGCTGAGGTGGATTAACTTTTTTTGTGGGGGGAACTTTCGTTAAGATTCATCAAGTGGTGCCAAAGTTATTAGCTCAATAAATTGTAGCTGCAACATTTCAGAGGTTTTTTTGGTTTTTGAAACTTTGTTTTTAACTTATTTCCACACCGAATTATAACCTCACTTTAACCTTTGATATATACCTATATATAGATATAGATATATCTATATATATCTATTCCAAAAGTTCCGGGCAAAGAAAGGGAATCACTCCACGAGCCCACTGATAAGGTCAGAAGTTCTTTATTACATGACAAAGACACGTTTCCACCACATCCGTGGTCTTGCTTATATATATATAAAACTGCCACAATATCGCAATCCATAAGGACACACCACAAGCAAAACCTACCAGTACAATGGATTCTGGGGTGTGTAGTTCCTTCGAATCCCAAACAGAGTGCTGTATTCCAATGAGGGGGTGTGACGATCTGCATCCAATGAGGCTGTGGCAGTGAGATTTAAATGAAGGACTGAGTCACCAGAAAGTAATTTGACGGCATCTGAGGAAGGCCACGCCTTGGCCGAAATGCATTATGCCAGAAGTCAAATAAAGTGCTTCCTCCTATGTCCCGTGTTGGCCTCTGCTTCTTCACGAACGGTGGGAGGAGGTGTTCCTGATATATATATATATATATAAATATATATATATATATATATATAGAGAGAGAGAGAGAGAGAGAGAGAGAGAGATAAATATATATTATGTATATGTGTGTGTGTGTGTGTAATCAATTAAAGAAACATAGTGTCAAGGGACAGCTATGGCTATAAATTAAAATTAAAAAAAACACTGATATCAGCAAGTTATAGGGGTTAGAACCGCAATTCATGAGTCGCACAATAGCCGTGCACATGATAAGCCCCACCCAAAAGGCAATGCTCATGAGCTTACCCTTGCTGTGACAGGTTCAATTACAAATCTCATATGTAATCAAACAGATGAGGTTCTATTTCATATCACCAATTAAAACTATGATGCGATGATCATGAATCTAGTATTATTCGTTGGTAAGGGTATGTAATGAGATTTAAAGGCCTTGTGCTTAAGTGTTGTTTCTTACTGGTACATATATTGTGAAGTCACACGCTGCACAAGTATATAGCATAGATTCACACTATTTATGCAACACGAGCATTTGTAGTAGTGAGTTTATTCATTCAGGCTCCTCGAGTTTTCATTCCTGCCCTCCACTAAACCTTACGCAATATATACTTCCTTCGAGGGGCTTTTGCTATTTCGTTTTTAGTTAATGTATGCATTGATCTATGCTCCTGTACAGATAATGCATCTCTGAGTAAGCTTCAAGCGTTCATCTCACTGAGTTATCAGAATCACACCGTCCACTCACTTTGCTTGAAACCTCCACTCTAGGCTGTTATTCGAAAAAACTTTTCTATGAGTAGTTCTGTCTTACTCCTGCCTTTGGTGTGACCTTCCAAAGGATTTCCAGGCCTGATTAAAAACAGTATTTTCTGTCAGTAGCTGTGTCTTACTGGATCTGACTTATTTATGATTTTCCAGGATCAAAATGTGTTTACTCGTGGAGAAAACATTTGTGAATCCCAAAACTTTTATTTAGTAAGTAAACACATCTTACGTTTGAAAATGTAGGTGTAAAACATTACCCCCACAAGAAACGCATTGCGAACAGGGCCTGTAGGCTGAGGAGGAATTCCCACTTAAGAAAAGAGTAATATACAACTACACTCACAAGAAATGCTTGAATCAGGCCTGGCTATTTAAAAGTCATTCTCACTCAAGACAGGAGTAAGACACAACTACTCCCAGAAAAAGTTTTGAACTAAACCTATTACATTTGCAGAAAGAGCCCCTCGCCGGGTTGAAGTCCTATACCAAATACACATAACCTTAAAATGCTATTCATGTTCGATACACAATAGTTTCTTTTTGTCCTGGGGAGAATGCACCAAATGGTTACATTCAGGGCACAAGTCCTAAAAATGGAAGTGGGGGGACGCTGATGTCACGACAGGAAATAAGGTTAGGAAAGGTGGCTGGCACTCAGTTGCAGTTTATGGTTATCGAGCTCCCGGTATAATAAGCGGGGGGACGCCGTCCACCCACGTGGTACCCCGACTCGAGCCCGGGTTACATTTGGCAAATAGAAAACATCAGTATTATAACTTGCTTCCAAATTCGCCAACTTCCTTTGCGGAATTTTGCACAAAAAAAACCCTACGAGCAGCTCTTTCACGATCATAGCAGAATACTATGGCTTATGTTTAGATTGTTCAAAAAATGGTTGAAGTAGTCTGGCAGCAGCAAAACACATCAATCACTCACAATCACAACCGCTCCATTATGAATGCTTGTCAAAAATTACAAAAACCTTCATGGTGTTCACTAATGTTGAAGATGAAGCTGGATCCACAAGTGACAACCATGTTAAAAATAGAAAAAAAGACAAAAAACCCATAAGATGGTCATAATCATAGAGGATTGTCAGGTGACAGCCGTGCAAGACTCTGTGTGCTCCAGGCGTGTAATGTTTTGAGCTCCTCCTGTCATAGGTGACTGCAAAATTTTAATTTGCAGAATACTCCTTGAACAATGGATCAGTCGCGCAGCGTTCAACGGCTGCACGTGCCCACAGTTATTCCTGAATCACAAAGAAAAAACTGAAGAAAATACTCATTACATTTTTTTTTCATGAATGTAAAAACTTTTTTTCAATTTTCATTTAAAATGTTATCTGAAGTGAAAGGTGGGCTTAATTGTGCATGCATACATTTGGAATTCAGAACAGGCTCTTTGACTACCAATTAAAACTATGATGCGATGATCATGAATCTAGTATTATTTGTTGGTAAGGGTATTACCAATACGCTCCAGTTCCATTCGGGGATAAGAAAGTACTTATGACAAGAGTTTTCATTCTACATTGGCCCAAAACATTTTAAATTCAATACGTATTCTTTTTTTTATCAGTTCTCAATTTACTTTTATTGCTTTTGTAGTTTTCTCGATGTACATTTGAAGACTTAAACTTGAGATTGATATAATTAATTGATAGCAGACGTTTGTTTGTTTACATTGAATCTTTAGATATGCTTGATTTATTTTCAGTGTATTGTATATTTGATGATGAAAATTCAGACTAGATGTGCCTTTTGTATTTTTGTTGTCGATTCTTAAAAGTCCTGTTTGTTTTAATATTGCATGTGAGCTCTTTACGGTACAGGTTTCTAGGGATTCATATACTGACTTCTCCTGATTCTGAAGTCAGCCATCTTTCTTGGGGATGATGATTTTGAAGTCAGCCATCTTTCTAGGGGATGATGATTCTGAAGTCAGCCATCTTTCATGGGGACGATGATTTTGAAGTCAGTCTTCTTTCATGGGGAAAGTCAGCCATCTTTCATGGGGATTATGATTCTGAAGTCAGCCATCTTCCATGGGGATGATGATTTTGAAGTCAGTCTTTCATGGGGATGTTCATTTGCAGTTTAGCTTAAACGCGTTACCATGTGCAACTGGGGTCAAGAGCATTAAATGCTAGCCAGGTGGTGAAATAATTATGTATCAGGTTTTTTTGTAATTAGTTCAGCAAACATTGTTGCAGATCTTCCTCCCACGGTGTGCAGTTTGGTGCAGAAAAATAACCTGTGTCCTGCACTCACAGTGTGATGCTGAGTGACTCCGCCGTGTCGTAGTGTGGATCAAAGAGAAATTCCCAGACACACTAAACTCAGTTATTAGTTTAACTGATCTGCAATGGGCTTTAACATAGGGAGGCATAATTGGGGGTTTGTGAAGTTACTGAGTTGTTTTCTACTGAATTGTATATACTATATAATTCCCAGCAAAGTGGAAGAAATACAAAGGCCACTAAATCCCACGTCAAAATCAGGACTTTTGGTAGTATTTCGTACGTGGGTATAGTTCCAGTCTCTCGAGAGGAAAAGCCAGGCAAGGTATGCACCAAATGCGAAATGTTCACCAGTTATAACTCAACATGCTTTAAGAGCACTCAAAAGAAAACCCCACACCAGGTGGGCACCCACACAAAAATACTCGTGAGAGAAAACTACACACGTACATAGAAAAAGAGCTGGCTATAATTGGGAACCCAGCAAGACTACTCTCACCCAATAAAAAGAAAACACACACTCCTAGACATGATTTGTGTAACATATTTCAGAAGTAGAGTCTACAAATTACTTCAATAAAGCAAGAAATAAGTAAAGAAAATGCAGCAAGGGATTTCCACTTTACCGTCAACTATGTTTTAGATCCAAAATAGTTGTTAGAGATGGAGGGATGCTAATCCCAAATCCTTTACTAGAGTGGTTGTACATTGGTTCTGGTTTACTAATTTTTATCCCAGGCTTAGGACAGCCTCAAGACTAATGCAAGTCAGGAAAGATGGCATTGACTTACAAAGGGCTCTGACCAGGTTTATGCTAGCCTGACAAAGTCCTTGGTATAAATCTGTTTTGAGACTGTCTTTTCCGTCTTACAAACATCTCAAGATACTCTCAAACAATTAAAAGATCCGAGTAACTCTGGCCTGTGTTTTCCAGGTTTGATTTGATTTTGGGGGATTTGTAGAGCTCTTGAATGCCCAGAGGTGTATTGGCACTAAATCTGTTGTGATGAAAGAGTTGCTCCATTAGTTGCTGAATAGCCAGGTTTTAAGAGATTTCCTGAAGGACAAAATATTGGGACTGTTCTTCAATTGAACAGTAACAAATCCCACAACTTAGCAGTTCCCTGAATAAAACTTCTGCCTTCTGAAGAGGCCTGTTTAATCTTAGGAAGCACCAGAAGTTTAGAAGTGGATGATCTACGTTTTCTTGGTGGGGAGTATCGGATAAATCTGTCCCGCAAGTAACTTGGACCAACATTGTTCAGTGCCTTAAAGGCCATGCATGCCCAGTGCTTTAAATTTGATTCTTTTCTCTACGGGCAACCGGTGCAGTTTAACCAATGCCTGTGAGGCAGATTCATATTTGGGAATCTCTAAGAGAAGTCGTGCTGATGCATTTTCCAACATCTGCAGTTTGTTGATCAGTCTTTTTTTGGATATTCAGGAATAGAGCATTGCCGTAATCCAATTTTGATAAGGTCAGTGCCATTACAATGTTTTTTCCGAAAATCCAATGCTATGAAAGGACAGATCTTCCTGATAATTCTCAAAGTGAAGAAAACAGATGACACTAGGACATTGACTTCATCTTCACAGGTTGATTTGTTATCAAACACAATCTCCAAATTATTCACTTTCCTCACAGGAGTGGGCAATGAGCCCAGTTCTTGGGGCTACCGAACCGGGGACCAAAAGGAGGTGTCATTTCCCACCACAAAAAGGACCTCCGTTTTCCTGCAGTTAAGCTTTAAACAATAGACTTTCATCCAGTCATTTATCTCACACAGTTGTTAAATCCAGTAGCTATTTCCTCTGGGTTGCTAGATACCGAGACCACTATTTGAGTGTTGTCGGCGTACGAGATAACAGAGAAGCCAAAAGATTTAGTAAGCTTTGCCAGAGTGGTGCTCAGTGAAGAGCCCTGCGGCACCCCCATGGCAGGCAGAAGGTTTCAGACTTGAATTCCCCCATCGCCACATGTTATTCCCTCTGCAAAAGAAAGGATTTCAATAGGTGGAGACCTGAAAGAGCCTGTCAATCAGAGTATCATGACTAACCATGTCGAACGCTGCAGAGAGGTTCAATAGAACCAAGTGACCTTGCCGCCAATATTGACCATAGGTCTTCCGATGCAACAATAAGAGCCGACTCTGTGTAAAGTGCCCATCTAAAACCAAATTGTATCCAGTCCAAAAGCTTATCCAGATCAATAAACGATGCCAGTTCTGAGTTCAATGCTTTTCCTGAAACTTTAGATTAAAACGATACCGGGGATATGGGCCTGTAGCTGCCAGGCTCCTGCAGATTAAGATTGGATATTTTTTTAAGTGGAAGGATCCAGGCTGTCTTCCAATCTAGCCGAAAGTATCCTGTTTTGATTATCTCATTAAAAAAAATTCATTGAAGTGTCCTTGGATATCTATGCAGTGAAATTTTCTCCCTCCATCAACATTTGCAATTTCCGGGGCAAGATGTACAATTTTTGGTGGGCAAGGGAGAGCCTGACTTTAGAGATTTAAGTGTTAAGCAGGGAGAAAGTATTTAACATTTCTGGACTGGAGGGTACTTCTCTTACCATCTGATATTCTGGAACATTCTGCTTACTGATGACAATGGTGTTGAAACCATCCTCCGCTGTTGTCTGAAAAAAACACGCCAGTGTATCCTTCCTTTTACAGAGTTGTTTGTGGGCTCTGAGCCTTTATGCACACCAGGGTTCTGATGGGTTTTTTGTCCGACTGGTGTAGCTTTTTCCAGGCTCAAGCACATCTATTGCCACACCCATACATGACGAATAATTCTGCATAGCTAACTTAAGTTTTACCATACTGGTAGGTTTTGTGTCTGACGGAGCAGTTTGGAATTCTGCTGCATTGATTTTCTGCCAGACACGACTCCTCCTGACCACGGCAGTAGGGCATCCTGTGGGTTGTGAGGATGGAATACTGATCCTGAATGGAACTGCTCTATAATCTGCCCTCGACCGTGGCAGGGAGTCAGTGACGTGGAGAAATGAGTTACTGGTGGAAATGCCGTCTAATGTATGGCCTGCAATATGGGTTGGAAGTTTCACCATCTGATATAATCCTAGGCTAGCCATAGAGTCAATCAAGAAATCAGTATCTTTGTCATCCGTCTTTTCAAGGTGGAAATTGAAGTCTCCCAGCACAGAAAAGTCTGAGATATTAATACTAGATTCAATCAGTGAGCTTACCTTTTTAACAAAAGAAGTTCTGGTACCTGGAGGATAATATAACAGTAGCTCTTTGAAAGTATAATTTTTTGTAAGTTTAATGTGGTACAGAAGGTTTTTGCAGTCCGAACTGCTAGAAACCGAGGAGCAGGATGCAAGGACTTCGATTCAGCAATAAGCCAGGGGTAGCAAAAGTGACATCATATGTCTTATGACCCCCGCATAATGTCATAGTAAGTGACATCACACACACTTTGACCTGGTTACATCACAGGAAGTGACATCACCTGCCCTTTGACCCACCCCAATGTCACAGGAAGTAACATTGCAAGGCAAATGACCTGATGACATCACAGGTAGTGACTTCACATGACCCTTGGACCCCATGAAATCAAAGGAAGCGATATTCCATGACCTTTGGCTTGGTGCTATCACAAGAAGTGATGTATCTATCTTTTGGTTACTACCATCAGACACACAGGCTGTAAAATCTCTACAGATACAACAGAAGTATACAATAAACAGACATACTTCAAATCCTATTGAAAATGCAGTTGCATACATTGTTTCAGGTAGTATCTTCAGATATACAATTAGGATAATGTAGCATTGATTAAGAACCTATCAAACACTGTACAACAATGGAAAATGCGCTGATCAAGTTTAAATCAACCATTATCAATATCAAATAACTTATGAAATTGGAAGGTTGCTGGGTCTTTAATGTTCAAAACAAGTTCACTTTATAATTTGTTTTAGAAACTAAGAGTACCATGTAATTACATCTCAGTCTTGGATCATACATAACAATGCACAGGAAAAGTATTACAAATATTAAAGTACAGTTGTGCAGTTTTCTCCTTGCAGGGTTCCTAGTACCTGTATGCTTCACATTCCTGGCTTTTGGCTTCTTTCTGGATTTATATGCCATACACTTGTAGGTCCCTGCAGAGGGGACCCTGCTCAGAGCCTTCTCCAGCTCCTCCAGCGTTCCAGGCTGCGCTCCTGCGGCTAGGAATAAGCGCACATTTACATGCATGTACAAGCACCCACCTTAACATGGGCTGAGAACCCCCTTACAAGCAGTATCTAGCAGAGGAAATGGGAGGCAGCCATGTGTACAAGCAGATTTTCTACAGGGGCTGTGTGGAGAGTTTAATTTCAGTGTCCCAGTTAAGCAGCAGGTAATTTAAGGACGTTACTCATCAACATCCTTTCTACAGACTGTCCTCAGATTGAAATGAGAACATTATGCTATCAACATTTTAAGGATAGAGGAATAGAGAACCATACTTGAAGAAACAACACTAAATAGTGAGGGGTGAATGGGGAATGTATGGGATCACTCCATAAGCAAGAGAAGAAAAAGTAAAAGTATATAGCATATCTGCGTTCCTTCCAATATGTAACAAGTGGATTACGGCACTCTGAATGTAAGTGTTTGGATCCTAGTTTTCAATGTTAATTCACAGTTCTGTGAAGTATTAACATTTATGTTTTACATCACCAAGACCATTTAGAGTTCCTCCCGGTCATTTAACCCGTTTGCCGCGGCCGCGATTTCGCGGCAGTGTGGTACTTCCGCAAAACGGGCGGGGCCGTGTCGGCCGTTGGACGTGCGCAGCACTTCGGAGGTAGTGCTCGCGACGTCCAACGGCTGACAGCAGCACCCAAGGGGTTAAGCAGCTCTCAGTCCTCTTTAAAGAACATCTTCAAAACACTGAGGCAAATTCACAAGGGGTTTGCGCCACCAGAACATCACTTTTTCAGACGTTCCGGTGGCGTATTGCCCTGATCCATATTTACAAAGCGGCATTAAGACACTTTGCGTGGCTTCAAACTGCCTTTATAAGTATCGTCCCCTTTCACGCAGGTATGTGTGGCAAAGGGGCGTGCAGTGGGTGTTGCTCTGGGCATTTCACCGCAACACCCATTGCTTTTTGACGTGGCCCCAAATTCACGAGGATGTGTAAATATGAGACTGCATCAAAGACTAACGCCATTGAACACCAGGCGTTAGATTGGTGCAACAAGGAGAAACACTTGTATTTATCTTCTATTTTGCTCTTTCTATATGTGCTATGGCACACCCAGAAAGAGCAAATCGCCTTTAAAGATGTTATGTGCAGGGAGGTGTCTCTTCCTGCACATAAACAATCATACTTGCAATACAGACACCCTTGCACCATATACTTTTCTGTACATCACCTGTTTATAGCACATCTCATCTGTAAAGCACCCCTTTCGGGTGAACCATCCATCTCTCTCTCGCTCTCTCTCTCTCTCTCTCTCGCTCTCTCTCTATCTGTAACTCACTTGTGGACCTGTCTCTGACTTAGCTGCACTGAGGCAGTGCAGCAATGAGTCTTCAGTAATTAAACTGGGTTATATGAGCCCTGGAAGACAGCCGCGCACACCCACTGGGAGGGCCTGCCTAGATTGTTACAATTTTGTAACAAATGCACCTGCGCCTCGTGAAGAACCAGCAGCAGTGGCCGCTTTGCAAATGCACCTGGCAATAATGCGCTTATGTTTTCTGTATGCATGGTTTTGCAATTTAGGTGGGCTAAAAATGGCTGACTTCTTTCTTATTTTGATTTCCGCTCTTAAATTCAGGTATTATTTAAAAGTTTGTTTATTGTATTTCCCTACCTGGTGTTTTCCTGCTGGAACTTCTGTTTCTTTTTCTCGACCTTCAGCCTCAGAACAGTTCCCAGAGAAATCTTTTGAGCACAAGACAACCTATTTACATAAATTCCATTTCAGAGCCTGCCTCCCCACCCTATGTTCCCATCGGCTTACCCGCCCCCTTTGTGAGGGAAGAAACTATGTGTACACGGCCATGTGGTTTAAGCGGGAAAATTGTGCTGTTTCAGGTGATTAGCATTTATTTCCCGGGTGCTAAATTTAAACAGAGCTGCACACCCCGTTTTTCTTCTCTGTCTGATGCGCTGCTCCTGCTTCCTTTGAGACCAGGGGTCACAAGTTGCAAGAGAGGGGTTGCAGTAGTGACCGCTGGCGACCCCTAAATAACGTCAATGGCAGGATACAGAAAAATGGTGGGGGAAGATAACTGCCAACCCACTACCCCGCTTACCAACTCTGTCGGCTCGAGAGATAGAGAATCCTCTCGGAATCTCCCAAACCAAGTCGGATCCGGAAACGAAATCTGCCCAGGTTTCGTTAACAAATTTAATATCTGACTTATGGACTCCTAGGAATTCTGCTAACTCAAATGTATGTTTGATTGCAGATCGTGCATTGAGCAGAGCACAAGAAAAGACTTTATGTGAAACTCCTGGAGAGTCATACACAAACGGCAACAGGAATGTTCAAACGCTTGTTGGGGAGCCTCCTCGTAGAAAATTTATCAGAGCGAGTTCCAAAAATAACCTCTTGAATATTCAAAGATATTGGAATAGACGCCTCACTTACTTATTGTGACATGCTTCATCATCGGCGCCTATCCACACCCTGGTAGGATGATACCACCAGGATGGACTCAACCAATGGTAGAAATGGGAGTTGTTGAATAAAATCTAACTGGATAAGCAGGGATCCAGGTGAAACTTTTGCTGATAAAAATACCTACAGGTATACCCAATGGTTTCCTGTATTCTTCAGGTACCTGTAGTATGGATAAAAACGTATTCTGAGGTTTTTATATTGAATATAATTGTTCAATTAAACCTCCTGTGAATATGCTAATATGTTTCGGCCCACTCTAAGAGCCCAGACAGTTCTGAGGCCTTCATCAGGGCTTGATAAATCTATCCCTGCCTTCTAATTCACGCATTCCATGCACACACGTGAGGCTTAAAGCTCTCACCTTTCTTGTTATTTCTTCTTTGTAGGGTTTTCTGAAAGACAAAACAATTTTAAATATATGTGTGTGATAGAGGTTAAACTTAAAGTATTGTGTTTGGAGACGTTGTGAGATACTGGTTTTAATGACCAAGTGACTTTCAAACATTAGCCCCTATCTGATCCAGGTCTAAAACATGTGTGGGGATACCTCCCATAGTACAAACCAGTGGTCACTGTGTCCATCCCAAGACTTTTGGGGTCTCTATGTGTGCAGGTTCTTGAAATTCATTAACAGACTTTCAAACTTGAAATATAGTGTCCATCCACACATCTTGTGCCTTTTCTGATTATAGTGCTCCAAGGTGAAGCATAATGGAAGTAAAGGTGATTCACTTTTATCCAGATATTGCATACGTTCTCTATGCTTACAGTCTATTTTTTTCCCGAGTCATGTGGTCTCTTGAGTGTGGTGCTGGCTTGTAGTACTAGTCATACACTTGTTGAATGGAGGAAACATTTTTGTTAAGGGTCAAAATAGGAAGACAACATCATGTTCATTTATTGTGCAGAATCGCCAAGATTGTGAGAATAAGGGAGGGGAGGGTTGGTACTGCCCGTAGCGGGGTCACAGGTTGTTCTGCATCATGATTTGTATGACGTTATTTTTATGTTAGGTTTCTTATGCTTTTTACGTATTTGATATGTAGTGAGAGTTAGGGAGGTGTCTAGGATCAGGGGAGGTGCTGCCAAAATAGACGATATCCCATCATCGTTGAAAGAGAGACCTTCAGCCATACCTAATATTTTTAGGGGGTAGTGGACCAGTTCTTAGTGTCTGGTTCACAGTTTCTTCACTTTTGCGTGTTTCTTTCCTATATTGTACGCTCCTGGGGCTATGGGCTAGGGCAGGAGCTTTAATAATGGGGTGCACTGAAGAATTTATTTTTGCTGCGCTTCTTATGACACGATCTACCTCCTATCAAATACGTAATTTGATAGGAGGACTATAAGGAAGATGGCCATTGGGAACAGACAGGCATTGTGGTCCAAAATTATTACAGTTTTGTAATGGCCTTCTGATGTCACAATGTAAAGCAAAAAAATTGTTTACATTTACTTTCATGAAATTCACTCACAAGTTTATTAGCGAAAATTGCACTGGGAAGAAATGTCTCACTATCATGGGTCACAAATACCAGCAGGTGACAGTTTTTAGGTGAAAATATATCAGACTTCACATTTTCTGCTCCAACTGATTTTCTGCAGGTAAAAATGATGCAAAACGTCATGCCCTGCTAGATTTGTGAAATATTGTGAAATTCAAATATATTTAAACTTTGTGAACTTCACCAGGATTAAAAATGTTACCTACACCTACCTCCTCTCTGGGCCGCGGCTTGGACCAAGATATCAATGGCTTCATTAAAAAAAGCTCATATAGCGATGATCAATAAATCCCGCTTGTAGGGTCACCAGATGTGAACAAGTGCTTCAAAGATTTGCAGTCCTCTTAAATGCAGTCACCAAGGACAGAGTAGCCTCGCAGCCTGATCAAACACCTTAATTAAAAGAGAAGCAATGTAAATGAGATAAAGCGTTTAAAAAAACGTTCAATTACGAATTAGTTAATGGCCTCCGTAATTATTGAAATCACATTTTAGATTCAGCCTATCTATATAGTTTTTACTGAAGACATGGATCATGGGTGTCCAACCCAAATCTCGGAGGGGCAGTCCATGTTGGATTTTCATGATAACCAATTACTTTGTAAATTTGATCCACTGTGATTAAAATGTATAGTATGTGAATATCCTGAATATTTGTCATTTGTGGAGATCATGGCATGATAGGCCATTCTAGACCTGCGTTGTATGTGCCTGGCCTACATGTTTTAGAATATTTGATGACTTTACTAAGCTTTTTACTAGGATTTTATGTTTTAGATCATTTTTTTGTTGCTTGTTTTTTTTTAAATAAAATAAAGGTGTAGCTTTGGAGCAGACCAATATACGAACCATAGTGAATTTTAAAAGCAAGCTTTCGCCAGCTTTTTAGTTTCTTGTTCACAAACTAGGGCTTCCAGACGTTAGAAATCTGCTCCCGCAGGTTCGCCCCTACCATAGAGTAAATTATTGCCTTTTTGGAGTTCACACAAATGCCTTTAAGTGGTCTCCCACCCGCCCCTAATGAATGGATGGCTCCTTGGGAAAATGACGTCTCTAGAGAGTGGAGCGTGCTAGGGACCTGGTCGGTCAGAAGCTACATTTGTATGTGTTGGTTGGAGCCAGCCACCGGAGCCAAAGAGACTTGTCCAAGATCAAACATTGACTCATAAGGGAATCAATACCCTTCCCTGAACACAATAACTGTGTACCAACCCAGCACCCTAATAACCCTGGTAGACAACCCCCCACGGCTACACTGGAAGTAAATGAAACAAAAGTTGTTTGCTTTTCTTGCCAACCATTTCTTACTTGGGGGTCACCTCTCTGTGGCCTACACAGGCCCTTCTAGAGCATCATGTGCAGAGCACTGCTTCTACATGTCAGCATGGCATGTGAAGTGCACTGCTTCTGCATGCCTGTGTGACATGTGCAGTCCACTGCTTCTACACGTCAGCGTGGCATGTGCAGTGCACTGCTTCTAAATGCCAGCGTGGCATGTGCAGTGCACTGCTTCCGCATGCCTGCGTGGCATGTTCACCGCACTGCTTCTACATGCCAGCATGGCAAGTACAGTGCACTGCTTCTGCATGCCAGCGTGGCATGTGTAGAGCACTGGTTCCGCATGCCTCTGTGGCATGTGCAGTGCACTGCTTCCGCATGGCTGCGTGGCATGTTCAGTGCACTGCTTCTACATGCCAGCATGGCAAATACAGGGCACTGCTTCTGCATGCCAGTGTGGCATGTGCAGAGCACTGCCTCTGCATGCCTCTGTGGCATGTGCAGTGCACTGCTTCTGCATGACAGCGTGGCATGTGCAGTGCACCCCTTCTCAAGGCTAGCGTGGCATGTGCAGAGCACTGCTTCCGTATGCCTCTGTGGCATGTGCAGTGCACTGCATGACAGCGTGGAATGTGCAGTGCACCCATTCTCAAGGCTAGCGTGGCATGTGCAGTGCACTGCTTCTGCATGTTTGAGTGATATATCCTTTGCAGTGCTTCCGCATGCCTGAGTGGCATGTGCAGTGCACTGCTTCTGCATGACAGCGTGGCATGTGCAGTGCACCCCTTCTCAAGGCTAGCGTGACATGTGCAGAGCACTGCTTCCGCATGCCTCTGTGGCATGTGCAGTGCACTGCTTCTGCATGACAGCGTGGCATGTGCAGTGACCCCTTCTCAAGGCTAGCGTGGCATGTGCAGTGCACTGCTTCTGCATGCGTGAGTGATATATCCTTTGCAGTGCTTCCGCATGCCTGAGTGGCATGTGCAGTGCACTGCTTCTGCATGGCTGTGTGACAGGTGCAGTGCATTGCTTCTACATGCTTGTGTGACGTCCTTTGATGGAAACCTCCAGGCAGGCACAGTTTCCTTACACTGCCTCCCAGCGAGCCTGTTTGGCAAGCAAAGGGCAGTCCCTAGCTACCTGTGGAGACAAAGATGGCGCTGAACGCCAGTTTACGCCGGAAAAAGACGTCGAGATCCCAGAGACCGTCAGCTCGTTACACAGGTCACTTAGGAAGGACTGCCTGGCACCATCTTGAGACAATGGTTGCTGTGAACGTTGGTGAGCGAGTTCGACGCGATAGCAAAGGGGATGATGAACGGGGCGTTTGAGCAAATTAAACACTCACCCCCAGTCAACTGATCTGGGTTTAATCCATCACCATCCTTTAGCTCACTCTACCACCCCAGTTCAGACATGGCCATATGCAAATCAGTCTGACCCTGTGCCTCATTCCTTTTGGTATCGCTTTGTTCGGCCTAAGTTGGCAGGGTATGCTCAGACGTGGGTCCCTTGCTCACTCTACCACTGGATTCAAGATAGCCTGGCTGATGAGGATTATGAATCCGATGAGGATTATGAATCCGAAACCGGTCCCAGGATGCTTGTTTCCGGTCCAGGGAAGGCATGGCCTGGCAGTTCGGGCTGGACTGTTCCCATGAGGCACAGGGTCAGACTGATTTGCATATGGCCATGTCTGAAGTGGGATGGCGGAGTGAGCTAAAGAATGGTGATGGATTAAACCCAGATCAGTTGACTGGGGGTGAGTGTTTGATTTGCTCAAACGCTCCGTCCATCATCCCCTATGGTAACGAGTGAGTTCGAAGCGCACAAAGATCAAGGTGCAACCTGTAAAATACGGGTCATTCCCAACACGCCGGACTCTGGCACTCCTTAGCAAGGCCTGATAAATCCATGGCAATACATGCGATGGGTTAATTATGTCACAGCACAAGAATGGGCGGTATAGCGAATTGAGCACTTATGCACATACACTGGTGATAGCATGTGTGAATACTGGGCGCCCTCAAATGCTATCTGCATTTACTTTTACCACCAATCATATGCCAGTGGTAGCAGGGCAGCTGGCCTATGCTGTAGCAAGGTGTTAGTGCGTTTTCAGTACAGAAGCAATACATCACTCGAAGTCTTTCAACTATGATAATTATGCGGCAATGCGATTACCACACATTTATCACATTTTCTGGCCACTCTACACAAAGGCCAGATACTGTTGCACTTTTAGATCAATAAAAGGAGCTCAATTGAATTTTTTGATAATGATCATATATAGCGCTTTATACCTCACTAGGCACTATGTAAGCATTGTTAATAACATTCACGTTTTTTCCAATACCATGAGACAACGCTGTTTTCTCTCTTCCTCATCTGTGATATATATAGTAAGTATCAGTGTAATAAATACTGTGGCAAGCCTGTGAGTGTCGCACACGGGGACACTAGTTCAGTGAAAGTGACATTTTCAGTTCATCAGCTGCGGCTGTGCCCAGCCGAGCTCGTGCGCGATTGGTGAACCTCTAAACATGCTAAGCCGGAGCTCGCAGTGTCATAGTGACCCCGGCCGTGCTGTGATTGGCGGGTCGGCGCTGCGCAGGCAGCTGCTCTGCTGGCAGTCACTGTGCTAATGGAGCAGGGGGTCTGTGCCCAGCCGAGCTACCGACGGCCCAGAGTTTTGCTTAAAAGAATCCCGAGCGCTTCAGAAGTTCAGAGGTCAAATTCCTGTGACCTTCTGTGTCTGGACCGCGCGAGCACCTCGACTGAGCCCTACGTGACCATCGAGCAGCTGTCAGACCGCACTTGGACGATTAATTAAACCCCTTATGCATCATATCTATAAAAATATCTCTGCTCTTCTTTTAAGTACATCTACTCCGTGACTGTAGCTTCAAAGGCTGGCGCCAGTGCTGTAAATCAATGTACATGTTTGTATAAACAGTGGTTAATACGGAAATGAATCTCTTTTAAAGCTTCACCGGGCAGGAAATAGAAAGGTCTATGCAGAAAAACAATTTTTAGCAAAGGTTTAATGAACCGGGGTCACTGACAAATATTCTTTAAAAAAGCCACTGCTTTATTACCTAGAATATCTTCCTTTTTTGGTAATTTGAGAAATGTATTGTGCTGATGCTTTTCAGTGAAGGGAAGGTGCAGTGGGGTGTGATGGACGAAATAGCTACCAGTGCATCACTTATAAAAAGACAAATGGCTCCTATCTTGATAGGTTATTAACAATAAAAAAGGAGTCTATTTTGGTCTGGTGTCGACGACGTTTCGGTCTCCGCTATTATGAGGTCATCATCAGGACAGAGCAAGGGCGCTGTAAGTCTCTTGTATGGGAGCCAACAGTGACAATAATTGATGAGTAGTGGGCCGAAGAATTGGAGCCCAGGTGCGGACGTCCCTGAATGCTGCTTGTATCAGGTCAAGACAGGGAAAAATCACCGGTGTCCTCACGGTCAGCAGTGCGAAAATCAAAGCTTGCATCAAAAAACATTGGCAACTCTTACAATTGGAACCTGATTTTAATAACATTTTTCAATCCCCACCGACGTTTGCCTATCAACGATCAAAGAACATTCAACAGATGCTGAAATCACGTAAAAAATGTGTCACCTACTATTTTTAAGGGGACAGTACCTTGCCATAACTGTGGCAATTGCAACAGTATAATCAAAGGCACAGCCATTCAACATCCTACTCGAGGTACGCCCATCAACATCCGTGTCAATGCCTCATGTGACACTGCTAACGTGGTTTATCTATTGAAATGCCTGTGCGGCTTGCCTTACGTAGGCAAGGTTGAAAGAAAAATGAAAATTCGACTGAATGAACACCGCAGCAACATCCGCACTAAAAATTTTAAGTCCAGTGTGGCTGCTCATTTTACTACCCACTCACACAATATCAGCCAACTAAGGTTCATGGTTTTGGAGGTCGTGAATAAAGCAGCGGGAAGAGATAATAGAACATTTCTACTCCAAAGAGAGCTGCATTGGATGCATAAACTGAACTCAATTCACCCGAAAGGGCTCAATGAAAGACTTGAATATAGTTGCTACTTATGAATTACTCCTCTTTGTGTCTCGCTGTTCTCACCCTGTGTTGAGACCCTTGCTGGTCTAACCTACTTTTCCGCTTGTTCTCTCTTTCTTGCGGTCTTTCTGTTCGTCCAAGATCGCACTATTTGTTCAACCCCATTTCGTTTGCTCTTGTTCCTTGACCCCCCTGTATTTTCCTTCTATTGTGTTCCACTCATCTGGTCCCACACTCTTGTCTGGTTTTGCCAGCCTACCCATATTCACGCTTCACACACTCCATGCCCTTGGCTTTCATTTTTCTTTATCCACTAAATGTATCCTCACCATTTCAGTTCACTCTTCCTTTCACCTTCTAATTTCTTGTATTCTCCGGGTCTTAATATACCCTACTGTTTCTTTCTTCCTTTCATTATCATTTTCGTGCATTCTCAAGCTGCGCCAACGCTCCGCTCCACTGGTTGACATTGATAATTTTCTTTGTTGACTGAGTGCATCTCCTAGTGTTCCTGTACCTTCCCATTATTTCACTCTTCACTCAACTTTATTGTTCGTTCTCGTTTTACACACATTCACCATCTATTCAATTCACTCATTTTCATTAGTCTTTCTCCTATTTTCACTTTTTAATTTCAGACGATACAGCATTACCCTTGTTTTTTGTTCTACAATTTGATGGTTTGTATTGCCCTTTCTCCACAGGTTTTATTTCCTCACTTCATGGTGCATCACAAACTACTTTCTTTTATTTCCATTATGGTTCCCGTTTTCGCACGCATACCTGGCTGGGTCAGCTCTCGCCCCAGTCCTCTCTCTAGTTTTATTATCGGTCCATATGACACCAATGTTTGTCGCTCTCTATACCAACTCACTCAGAGATATAGGATAGCTGGGCAACCAATAAAACTTTAGCAAGTCTGATATACTCTAGTTATAACTTTACACTTTAGCACCAGTCTGATAAACTCTAGTGATAACTTTAGGCGTTATCACAGGTCTGATATACTCCAGTGATAACTTTAGGATTTAGCAGAGGTTTGATATACTTTAGTGATACCTTTAGACATTAGCACATGTCTGATATACGATAACTTTAGGGTTTAGCACAAGTCTAATTTATTATAGTAATAACTTTAGACTTTAGCACAGGTCTGATATACTCTAGCAATAACTGTATACTTTAGCACGTCTGATATAATCTAGTGATTACTTTAGACTTTAGCGCAAGTCTGATAAACTCTAGTGATAACTTTATGCTTTATCACAGCTCTGATATACTCCAGTGATAACTTTAGGTTTTAGAAGCGGTCTGATATACTCCAATGATAACTTTAGACTTTAGCACAGGTCCAATAAGCTCTAGTGATAACTTTAGAGATTGGCACATGTCTGATATACGATAACTTTAGGGTTTAGCACATGTCTAATTTACTCTAGTGATAACTTTAGACTTTAGCACAGGTCTGATATACTCTAGCAACAACTTTAGATTTTAGTAGGTCTGATATACTCTAGTGATAACTTCAGGCTTTAACAGAGGTCTGATGATATACGCTAGTGATAACTTTAGACATTAGCACATGTCTGGTATATGATAACTTTAGGGTTTAGCACGTCTAATTTACTCTAATGAATCTGATAACTTTAGGCTTTAGCACAAGTCTGATAAACTGTAACGATAAACTTAGGCTTTATCACAGGTCTGTTATACTCTAGTGATAACTTTAGGCTTCAGCATAGTACTGATATACTCCAATGATAACTTTAGATAGACTTTAGCACAAGTCCGGTATGCTCTAGTGATACCTTTAGACATTAGCACATGTCTGATATTCGATACCTTTAGGGATTAGCACATAAACTCTAGTGATAACTGTAAACTTTATCACAGGTATGATATACTCCATTGATAACTTTACGCTGTAGCACAGGTCTTTTAAACTCAAGCAACAACTTTAGACTTTAGCACGTCTGATATACTCTAGGAATAACTTTAGACTTTAGCACATCTGATATACTCTAGTGATAACTTTAGACATTAGCACATGTCTGGTATTTGATAACTTTAGACTTTAGCACAGGTCTGATATACTCTAGTGATAACTTTAGACATTAGCACATGTCTGGTATTTGATAACTTTAGACTTTAGCACATCTGATATACTCTAGTGATAACTTTAGACTTTAGCACACGTCTGATAAACTCTAGTGATAACTTAAGGCGTTATCGCAGGTCTGATAAACTCTAGTGATAACTTAAGGCTTTATCACAGGTCGGATATACCCTAGTTATAGCTTTAGGCTTTAGAAGAGGTCTGATGATATACTCTAGTGATACCTTTAGACATTAGCACATGTCTGGTATTTGATAACTTTAGGGTTTAGCACATGTCTGATTTACTCTAGTGATAACTTTAGACTTAAGCACAAGTCTGACATACTCAAGTGATAACTTTAGACTTTAGCACAGGTGTGATATGCTCTAGTGATAACTTTAGTCTTTAGCACAGGTCTATTATACCCTAATGGTAACTTTGGCACAGATCTGACATACTAAAGTGATAACTTTAGACTTTCGCACAGGTGTGATTATACTCTAGTGCTAACTTTAGCACAGGTGTGATATTTTCTACTGACAACTTTGGCACAGGTCTGACTTCGCATACAAATGTCTGTCTAATTTAGAGGAATGGCTGTGTTAAAAACTGTCACAAACAGATTTTGTGCCTGCACTTCTGTGTTGTGACAATGATTACAGAAGTGATAAATAAGTTTTAAAAAAAGGGAAGAGGTTTTCTAAAAATCTAAAACAGGTGCATACAAGCATTCATAGAGGAAAAACACCTTATGTTTTCATACGAGTATAGGATGTGTTATCTATGGCTACTCCTTATGCTAAAACCCACCAGCATGTAATTGCGGGTTGGGTTTGTTTGTATAAGTTATCTAAATATGGGCATGCTTATGTTTTAACAAAACAAGAAAAAATGATAAACAGACATAAAATGTCCAAAAAATGAATACAGATAACTATGAACACAGCTATCAAATGAATTAGCAATATTTTACAAGGTAAGCCATCCAACCGGCTTTATTTTTATGGTTCTTCCTCTGCTCTAATAGTCGGTTCCATTTCTACTGTATGACTATCCATTGTATGGTGCTGTTTAGCGTATCGATTGTGGTATAAAGTGCGTGCTGTTGTGTTTGATCACTGTAATTGTTTGTACAATAAAATCTATGCTGTTCTTGCTGCAACTGCCTCTAAAGCAGAATGCATTCTATAGTCTCAATGAATATTTTACCTTTTCACTGTGTCAGTCGAGTCTTTGTGTTGCGTGTTAATACAACCATTGATGTTGTGTGCTTTCTGTGTATTTAGTTTTTTATATTTATATGTTTTTTTTATATTGTTTGATAAAGATATGCACTCAATGTTAATGTCTACTGTTGCTTCATATGCAGTTATTACTCCATTACAGTTCAGTGTTATAACTATAGGTGCCTGCTTGTTTTTATGATTTTCCTTTCTATCATATACATTTGGAGTCATATTTATCAAGTAGTTGCATTGCCCTTGCTCCACGCAACGGAGCACAAAGGCAACCAACTCCTAAGTAAGATTTAGCAAGACATGCAAGGCCACCTTGCGTGTCTCTTTGGGCTAGATAATTCTGGAGAAGCGCAAAGTAGCGCAAATCTCTGCCTTGTGTTACTCTGCACCAGGACGGCGTTCCATGGGTGAGCGTGGGTGTTCACGCGCATCCACCCATGGATATTGGTACAGTCCTAGATTTTTTATTACTGGTCGACCTGGGAATGTGTCAAAATGTTACGCTTTACACAAAACGAGGAGAAAAATCTTTATTTCGCCTTGTCTTTTCCTATGCAGCACACATAGAAAGAGGAAAATGCCTCAGGAGATTGTTTTTGTGCAGAAAGGTGTATTACTGCACTTTCCCAATCACGCAGTGTAGCAAGGTGGCCGATGAATATGCCCCTTACTGTGATATACATTACATGTACATTTCTGTAAAGTAGGTTTGTATTTAGTTTATCATTATGTATTTTCATTATGCCACACCCTCAATATTAATGCTTTGTGCCAAAGACACAGGGTCCGTCTCAGCAAAGAAAAAAGGTTGCCTCTATAAATGTACTTTTAGGTCTCGGACAAGCGGGAGAAAACACCAACAGAAAAATGCAAAGTCCCACTTGACTTGTATTGCTTCCGACATGCCTATCAAGTGCTATGTGGTTCAGTCCCCCCAAACGAAATTATACTCAACGTGTAAGGTCATTTATCAAGCATAATTTATTCTTATATCATATTTTTTCCATACTTGATATTACCATTGAATATATACAAAACAAATCCATAATTGAGGAATCTGGTGCCTCCAGATTCCTGCAGAAGTACAGGAACCGGATAACGCAGTTGGTGCGATAATCGGGACGACTTTGAGGATGTCCTATCACAAGGAGAGAATTGCGCAGAAGTTAATCACATATGATTCATCGTCCTTCGTAGGAAGCACTTAATACAAGGACTTTCCCTCCATCCGTGTTGGCCCCTTTGTGTAGATACTTTCCGGAATATATATATAAAATATTGTTGAGGATGTGCTTTGTTACTTTGATGTGTGTGTGATCTTCATTCACATGTCAGCAGCATTCCTTCCCTTGACCACCTTTTGAAGCATCTACATTCTTGTGTGATCCTGAAGAAGGCGATTGGTCAAAACCATTGCACACACCGAAACGTGTGTTGACCGTTTGAAGAGTGATCCCAGCTCACAACACTACAACGGCCAAAAAATCAAAACTGTTTTGCTATTGCATCTCGTGCTGTCTGTGTAGAGTGGCTGGGTTAGGGTGTGAATGTAGAGTATGATAGGTAGTGATTCTGGATGTGTGTAGGAGTGAGAGGATTGATGTGTGGTGGTATTGTTTATTTTAATTTTATGCATGTAATGTGTGCACACATTTGACAGTATTCTCTTTCAACAAAAAGTAATTTATGGAACAAACTTGTCAAAAGTATGCAAAATCAATCATGGATTAGTTTTGTATATGTTCAATGGTAATATCAAAGATGGATAGAAATATGGTATAAGAATAAATTATGTTTGATAAATGATCTTACACATTGATTATAATTCTGTTTGGGGGGGACAGAACCATGTAGCACTTGATAGGCATATAGGACTCAATACAGGTCAAGTGGAACTTTACATTTTTCTACATGAGTGAGGGCTCCCACCATGACTGTGGGGCCTTTCCCACAAGTGTGGAAGCCATCTGTGAATCTGGTCTAAACTGTTTATAAGAGATAACGTGAACAATGTTTTGCACATTACACATCAAAAGTCTACGTTCTAATGTCCTACGCACTGTTTTGATTTGTTCATTATGTAAGATTGTTAGAGAATAGTAGTGCAGCTCTGGGCACAGTGATATGCAATTTTTTTTAATGAATACTCATACAATAATTCCAAATATTTCTTTATTATTTTATACTATGGGAGCAGAATTGAAAAAATTAAATACATGAGATGAGAATCCAAACTATTTAATCAATATTATACATAAAACAAGGTTCTTTCAGTTTACCCATATGAATAAATCATTAACTTTCCTTGCTTCAAATTAAACCTCTTAAACCAATCGGTCACTTGAGAAATCAATTCTTGCAACCAGCTGCACTTATTTAATAACCTCCACCATTCTCAAAAGTCATCTGGTTTAGGAATTTTCCAATTTAGTGTAATCATGCACTTAGCTATTGTAGTTGCTCATCAAAAGTTCTAAATTCATCGTCCCACCTTAAAATTATCCTCGACGGATATGCAGATATCGCAACCTGAGTATTTTACACAGACTGTGGTATTTGTTTTGAAACTTAAAAATAACTGGGCACCGAACCAACACGTGAGTCATAATTTGTAGAGAACTGCATTGCACAAATCTTGCATTACTGAGGACTACGATTTAGGATAATTTAAATGAAACAAAATATGTAATTATAATGAAAAATGGGTCTAAGAACCTCACAAATATTTGTTGTAGTTCTTTTTTTTTAAAATCCCTTATTTACAGTCTAATAGTTGTTTACCAAATTTTAATTTACCTAAATGAAGGTAAGAAGTGATAAACTGTAAACTGACATCTGATGAGTCTGACGGGTGCTCATAATGAATTTAATAATTTAATGATTCTGCTTTTCTTTAAATAGATTGCAGTGTGTTAATCAATGAATAGACCTAAGTCGATTTCAATAAACACTCAAATTACCCAAAATTATTAAGCTATGAACTACAATCAAGTCCTTAATCATCTTGATTTTAACTTCATCTTACATTTGTGAGATATGTTTTAAACATAAGTGCATATATTACTGTTTTCCTAAATTTGGGATAATGACCCAACAATGAGTATTTATAAATATTAACCAATAGCAACCATACCACTTTATAGAACCTTTAGCATGATGCTCTGCAGAAAGTGCATACATTACTCAAAAAATGGCATAGGCAAATTCATCTGTTCAGTATCTAAAGATTAACAAATGTCAAAACATGTTTGCACATTACTGCTAAGGAGTACGGTACATGTCTATTGATATAATGGCTGATTGATAACCCCAAACAAATAAAGATTGTAGTGTATTGTTTTCTTTATTTGAGACAAAATGAGGAACTTCATGAAAAATAATTAACATGCCTGGCAAAGCAATAATCTTTTTGAAATTCAAGTATCCCAACTAAACTTGAAAAATGATTATCACATTTGGAAAACGCAAGATTATTCGGCATACAATGTATTATAATACATATTGCGCACATGTATGTAGCATGTCTGTGGATGAAGGAAACAATATTTGTTTTCCCTTCTGCTAAGATCATAAGATCAAAACACTTATTTATTTATTATTTATTCCGTTGTTACTAAAGTTCAACCATACTTCGAATGGATGTGAGAGTGTTTTACAACATACTGTCATCAAGTGCATAGCTGGATTTGCAATGTGGATAGAGCAAAGGAAAATTAGATACATTGTACAGTGCAAAATGAATCCTCGACTCCAGTTTGGATTCGAGGGTGCATTTTGCACTAAGAAAATTGTGCTAAACGGTAGGTTACACTCCTCGCGTAATTCTGCATAATCACGTGTGATTTTGTTATAATTTAGTGTAATTACGCTATAGCAAATAATGCAAATTACGCCCACCACTAGTTAAGACTGATGTAGTCACTTGCATCCTTCTCTTTCTTGTTGCCTATAAATAACTGCCTGTTTCATTCTTTTAGTGTTCTTTGTGGTGGTCATTTAATAGTTATCTAAGTCTAGAATGTGCGAGAAACTCCCAAGGGGCAGCACCGCTAAAATATCTGTATGAAAATCTGAAGCATTTTGTGGGGTGGACAGAAAGTGCCTAACCAGCTCCGGAAGGGAAAGCACTTATGTTGTTTTCATGCCAGTGTTTAATTTATAATAAAACAAGTGCCAGGGCCATCGTCAGGAGGCCTCCGTAGCTTGCAGCACCCTTTAAAAATGACTTTGGTGGTAGGTGTTAGTTGTTTTAATGTATACTGAATTACTAAGCAATTGTTGTTGTGCTCATCTCTAAATTACACAAACAGTGCCACCATGTGTCAACTGTCATAAGTGCTGATATTGACCATTAAGAGCCAGTGCTGAGCACCGAAAACCACTAGCTCAAATTAAGCACTCTTTCATGCACAGGTAAATGTTGTATCACATCCTTCTGACCTACAACATTCTCACTTCTTCATTATTTTAGTGTAAGGCTACCCATCAGAGAGTGATCCCATCACTTCTGAAATAGCATCTTGTTGAAGAGTTGCGTTAGACATTGTGGTTAAACTCTGCAATTGGAAAGCAACACATACACAAATTATATGTATTGAACCCTAAACCCACATATTACTTGAAAAATGTAACACACAAGAGCTTTTGTTAGCCACACTATTTTCGCAGTTTTATGGTGAAGTTGGTGTTTTTTCATAAACCTAAAGTTGAAAGTAACAAATATGATATCATCTCTTACATAGATTTCTTTGATGTGCATGACAGAAACATCCTGCTTCCTATGCGTTGACCTTTGAACTGGAAATAAACCAGGACGTTTGCAAAGGGAAACATCAAGACATATTCTGGCCTGGTGAGATACATTTTCTCATACGAAAGCAAATACATAGTTAGGGTATAAAAACACTTTCAAAGCTATCGCAGGTTTTTTTACTGGGTTAATACTTGAAAAACAGCCATTCTTGAAAATAATTAAATAAAACACAGATCCTTTATTCCTTTTGTGATCTTGTTCAAGAAAGATTTGGTGCACATTTGCAGGGCCATTTGAAGTTGTACAGTGTGGAAAAGCGGAAATTGCATGGAGCAACTATTCAAATCCATCGCTCAGCAGTGGCATGAAAATGGCTGCCGCGGCCTGGCAGCAACACCCTCTCTGCTAGGATCCGTTCATGCAGAAGTGTCTTGGAGGAAGTGATATGCTGCGTTAAATCTGTTTTGAATCAATATGCTTTTATAGAAACTCTTTAAAGCAACAATAGATTTTTCTACTTCATAAGAGGTTTTTTCCTGAATGTGTTTCTCTCAGGTTCTTTTAGCTGATGGCAGCCATGGTAGAAATGTCCAAGGGGGTCAACGGGTGGGGTCCTTTGGGTCAGAGAAGAGGTGTGGCGCAGCGGCCAGGGTGCCTGACTCTGGACCACAGGGTTCACGGTTCGATCCCCGGCTCCGGCGGCAGGTTAGCCCAGCACCATGTGACTCTGGGCAATAGCTTGCTTCATCTTCCCGACGGCCCCCAGCGCCGGGACACCACTTCGGAGGTAGCTGTGCGCTTTACCAATACTGGTATTTCATTTCATTTCCTACACCTCACCCATGCTAGGTGCCCCCATCATGAATCTGTAGATGATGAGAGACAGTACTTGGGAGAACCCTAGGTTAGTGGCCGGATTTCTGGGGTCTCCCTGCAGGAGGTAGAACAGCAGCGAGATGTTATGTTATGTTAACCCCTTCGCTGCAGTGGCTATTCCGCCGCAGCGCTAAGGGGGCGGAGGGGCCGTGTGGCGCGCTCATGCTGGTGACGGAATCAGCACCTTTGACCTAAGCGTGGTTGATGGGCAAGCAATGGCAAGTAGCATTCACGATCCTGGTCAGGTATGGCATAGTGTGTGTCTTGATTTCATTGGTCCAATTGCAGGAACTGATTACAACACTCCGCCTGCACCTGGCTATAGCAGAGATGAGTGTGGCGTGTGTTGTGCACGTTGATGCTGAGGCAAGGGACACCAGAGGTCTTGTTGAGGCCGGGGCACTCGCAGCAGTCTCCCTGCGTAGCCATGCTGCTGAAAACTGGACCCGGGTACCACAAGCAAGGTTGCAACTGTGACGCAGCAGCTGGGATTTATGTGAGCACGCACAGAGCGTCAGCATTTTCTCACAACAGAGGACAGCATATACACAAAGAAATAACAAGGAGCTAGCTGGATACCCGCAGCTCCCTGATGCCTAGTTTAGGCGCTATATACATTAAGTGGACTGATACTGGAAAAGCCATACCTGAATTGCCAAGGGGAGTGCTCTAACACGGCAACTGGTTGTGTGAATTCCCTCTCCTGTGACGCCCCCTCCCAAAGTGAAGGGCACATCCCTTAGTCTCATGACCTCTGACCCTTGATGTAAACCTTGTTCCTGCTGCTTGAGAGTCCTTCCTCGCAGGCTTTGTCTGCAGTGACCGTGACTCCCTCACAGGAAGTGACTCCTGTGACCTGACATTGTCAGCAGCCCCAGCCCCTGAGCAGAGGAAAAGGCACGTGAGGGCAGCAGACAATGGCAGGGGACCAGGCCCGGCTCTGGGGGAGCGCACAGCGAGCAGAGCATCTCCTGCGGATCAAAGCACGGAAGGGGAAGGGCTTTCTCCAGGAGGAAACACCGTAAACAATATCTGACATGAAAGAGGATGGGCCTGGAAGAGCGCGCGTGATGTCCCGCTGAGACCACCCCTCCGGGATACATGGAACGGACCACAAAACATTTTTGAGTGGCGCGAACGCATATCCTTGGTGGTAACCAGTGGCATAACATAGGCCCCCCCAGTGCGGGGGGTCCTGAGCTCCAGGGATCCCCTCAGCACAGTACCCTGCCCTGAGAGCTCCTGAGTCCAGAGGGGGGCCCCTCCATGTAGTTTGCAGAGAACCCCCTCAAGTTTTGTTATGCTACTGGTGGTAACTACTGAAGAATGCAAAAAGTGATGGTTGAAAGGCGTTAATGAGCCTCATTCGCTGCTATTGCTTGGTTTGCACCTCAGTCTGTTGTTTTTTGTTTCCCACCATGAGGGGACGCAGGTGGGACCCAGCTGTGTGCATCCAGCACTGGTCCTGCTCCAATGGGAACAGTCCAGCATGAAATGCTTTCATTCTTGGTGGTAAATAAGGCTTGGGGAACATCCTTTATGACAAAACTTTAACAACGCGGTACTGTTACCATGCTACTTTTACAACGCAAGTCGTTACAATGACTTGCGCTGGGGGGCGCTCCAGGATAGTAAATAGTTTAATTTACTATCCAACTCCTTCCCTAGAGTCCACGGGGACTGGAGTTGGAATAGTAAATAAAACCATTTACTATCCAGCGCCCCCAACGCAAGTCGTTGTAACGACTTGCGTTGTAAAAGTAGCGTTGTAACGAGTAGCGTTGTAACGGTACGCATTGTCAAAGTACGCGTCGTAACGTCATACATCCATAAGGCATTCTTGGTGCAAACAGTTTTTATAAAGACAGACTTGTGGAGTTGGTAATGTGCGTCAAGAATTATTTTACGTCTGTGTTGCTTCATTTTGTTGTGGTGGTGATGTGTTTTGTATGTGCAGTTGTGTTTTTTTGATGTATTATCGCATTGTGTTGTTGCGTTGTACTGTGGTCGTAGTGTTACACTCTGAATGTGCAGGTATGCTGTATCCTATATATTTTAGTTGTGTTGTTATGTTACTTTTTGTTATGAAATTGTGTTATATTCAGTTTTTTGATGGATGTCAACTGATGCGGCTACTTTTCTAGTCCAAAGCAGCACATTCCTTTAACCACATCCGTGCGGGTAAGATTTACCCCCGGGGCTGAGCCCTAATAGAAACGGGCGTGGTCATGTCGCAACGGTTCCGTCATGAGCACAGCTCAACCGATGCTCATGACGGAACCGTTCCGTCATGAGCATCGAAGAGGTTAATGTTTCAGTGACAATCATTTACAACAGTTTAAGATGGTAAATACCACAGCGTAAGGCCTTCCACAATTGCCTTAAATTACCACTTCCGGAACTCACCTGACATCCTTTTGAGTTTTGAAACAGTGCACTTGCAGAAACTCCAGGAGGGGCTCCTAGTCACAGATGCAGGGCCCAGCCCACAAACATTTCTAGGAATCTGTGGATGCCAAATGCACACGGAGACTAAAAATGTCCGTGGCATGATTCACAGACCATTTTTTCAAATGTGCGAACTTTCGCAAGCTCTGCTCAAATGATATTGTGCTGAAGTCAGTATCACAAAACAGTGGTGCACTGTAAACTTATTTTTGTCAGTATCATTTCTGAATAGAGTGATACACGATCCATCCACAATTAAACATATCGAACAAACAATTAAAAATATCCAAATAAATGCAGTTGGAAATGATCAACCAAAACGAAGAGAAACTTAATATTTTTATTTTCACAAAAGGAATTCTGATAGCTTAGTTAAAAAGTGCTCAGACAGTGAACACACAGTGCAGATAAAAGTGACCAAGTGACAACTGTGTATACATAAGAACACACATGACTCTCGACTACAGGTAGCGTTTTAAAAGGGAGGGTCAATCATGTCTATGCATCGTCTGTATTGAACGTGTTTCCACCTCTCAGTTATTTATGGGTCATCATCAGGACTAGATGTGCTAATCCAGCACTGGGTCTAGAATGAAAGTTAATGAATAAAATAAGGAAACATAATAAGGATTAGAGTGCAAAAATAAGAGTAGTGAAGGAAAAAAACTTACAAGTGCCAAGGCCCCAGGGTGTGAGTAGGAGAAGCCGAATAGTATGACCAAGGTGAGTTTAACCTAAAGGAGTAAATCAGTGTGAAAGAATTTTAGTAACATAAACAAAGGAGCCCACGGAAGAGAAACAGGAATGCTCACATGGGCAGGATTCACTCACTGTTTCTGAAGATAAAAAAAATAAAAAAGACTTGAAGCCTCATTAGGATTGCGGTTTTTCCGCATCCTCCGGGCCGGCGGAGCTGCCCGCCGGCCCGAAGGATGTGGAAAAACCGCTGCGGAGCCTTCAAAGACCCCCTGCCAGATTAGGATGGCTAGGGGGTCAGGAAGACCGTCCGCCGCTTTTCCGCAGTGGTCGCCTTACGACCGCGGCGGAAAAGCTCTAATATGGAGGCGGTGTCTAACAGACACTGTCAGCCATATTAGGATGGGGGTAAACATATGCCTTACCGCGGCGGCTTCTCCGCCGTGGAAAGGTATACTGAGATTTCTTTGGGGGCCCGTTGCGGGCCCCCAGGGTGACAGGGGGGTGCACATGGGGGGTACCTATGGTACCCCCCCCTGCATTTGCATGCACAAAGCGGCAGGCACCGCGAGGTGCCTGCCGCTTTGTGCATGCAAATGCGATGCATGCATTTTTAACATTGCGGCGGGTGCTGCTTCAAGCAGCACCCGCCGTAATGTTAAACATACAGGATGTGACCGCCAGGGTGGCGGTCACATCCTAATCTGCACGGAGGGACCGCCGCTGCCCCTGCGGACAGTCCCCCCTACTCTGGGGTGGCGGACGGATGAAGGTCCGTTTGCTATCCTAATGAGGACCTAGGTTAGGAAAGGCAATTGTAGGCGAGGGGAAGGAGGTCAGAAAAGGAAACCAACTTACAGCACACAGTCACATTACCCAAGGACCAGCAGTTCAGGATCAGGGCTGAACCAATCAAAAGAAGCGACTACCATGGAATCGTAGCGAAGAACCAATGAATAAATCTGTGATGGAGCAAATCACGTGTGTGCAAAAAAGAAAATCAGGCGACCAGGCGAGCCTGCGTCTGATCGTGCAATGACAACAGACGGCACATCATGCACTTAACAAGGAAAAGCAGTGCACTTGTGCAAGCAGGTGACAACATGCCCAACTCCCCATGAAAAACAACCAGACAGCATAGATGATGGCTGCGCTCAAGAGCGGGCGTATGCGGGTTCAGAGGGGAAATAGCCTTAACCGCGCAGGCATTAAAACATAATGCCTTTACCTATGGTTCAAGGGTGGGTAAGGGATTAGTGTGGTAAGGGTGTTTTTAGTGTTTAGGGGAGTGCAAGGGAATTAATATGATGGTAAGGGCGTTTTTAGGGTTTAGGGGTGGGGAAGGGAAGGGATTGGGTGATAAGGGTGTTTTTAGGGTGTAGGTAAGGGATTTGGGCAGTAAGGTTACAAAAAAGAGGGGGTGCCCCCAAAAAGAAAAGATATATTTTTATAATAATTTTTTTGTACAGGGGCTTTTCCTAATTTAAAAGTTTTATGTGTGTGTGTATTTATATATCTGTAGGGGTTTTACTGACCAAATACATACTTACCTTGCCTTGTAAAGGCATGCATGGTAAAGGTATATGTGTTGTAAAAATGTTCAATGCACAGGCAATGCGTTGTAAAGCCATTGTGTTGTAATGGATGCGTGGTAAAGGCATGCGTTGTAAATACGTGCATGGTAATGTCATACAAGATCAATGCGCATGAGCATGTAGAGCATCCGACGGGGCGCTAAACAACAAGGCTATAGAAATATATACATTGATTCAATTGGTACAACGATAATCTGATGGCGGGCAATTTTTGAACCTCATACGAAGGTGAGGGGGTAGAGGGATTCGGTGTTAGGTGAGGTCTGCATGGCAATTTATGAATACAAGAGCTTTGCAGAGCATATGATGCCGACAGACCTATCAAATTGAATGATAATACACAATCAGGTTTTATGATGAAACAGATTTTCAGATAAAACATGCTGTGAACAGTGAGTATCGAACAGCAATAGCAATTATTAGATAACCATCTGCAGTGACAGAATGCATCTGTGCCATGTGTAGTTAAATAGGAAATCTCATTATCAGAAGGATCCTGAATGCATGGCACCAAGGGAGGTAAATAGACCTGTCCTGGGGAAACTGCTCGCGCAAAGACAAACATGCAAAGTATCAGCATAAGAGTATAACCCATAAGAAGAGCCAGCACAGACGAATGCAAGGGCAGGGTATCAGGATATTGGGGTGCGGCGCGCCTTCATATAGGAGTATTTAGGGAAACCTAAAGTATCCCATTCCATTCTTCAATATTGTTGAGACCATTGGTGACTGATTGACAGCGGAAAATCCATCTACATTCTAGTCTGCTTAGGAGAAGGTCTATATCCCCACAGAGAAGTGGTCGCGTCACACTGTCAATCACTTGCCACTGGATGTCATTCTTGTTGTGGTTAGCTACTGTAAAGAGATCAACCACAGAGACATGTTTTGATCTGCAGGGAGTTCTACTTGTGTGTTGGCTGACGCAAGCCTTGACCTTAATTGTTGTCTGACCAATATATGTTAGGGTGCAAGAGCCCCGGGTGCAGTACACCACATTTTTGGCATTAAAAAGAAAAAAGAAAAAAAAAAGATCAAGTTTTGTATGTTGGTTGTTATGCACATTGGTGTTAGTGGTGAAACTGCATGCAAAATAAGTGCCACGTTTGTGGTGGCCTGTAACTGGCACCAGCCCCCACAGTGAATCTTTTGTGGTAGTGCTGTGTGTGGGTTTGTATGACATCACTAAATGATTTCTATGGTTCAGTCCATAATTGAATTAAATAAGGGGGGCTCAAAAGAAAGGTCGCCAGAGTACAGTACTTTCCAGTGTTGTTTCACAGTTTTGACAATTTGATTAACGGGGGACAGTAATTTGAGACACAAGTTATCTTATTAAGTGACCGTTTGATGTTTGGTAGCAGCTGTATCTCACTGGGGGAGAACCAATCAATTTTCAGTGAGCGTCCAGCCGCTTTCCTCAGTTATGCTCTCTCGATGAGTTGGAGTGGGAGAATGTCTGCTTCTGTAAAAATGTCATCACTAAACTTACTGTTCCTGCAAATTCTGAGGCTTTTTCTGAAAGGAAGGCCATCTAGTGAGAACCTGGGACCGAAACTCTTGTATTGCAGCAGGGTATTCCGTTCTGTTGGTTTTCTAAAAAATCATGGATACAGTTTATTCTCAGAAATCCTGACCATGATGTATAGGCAGTCAATACTGTTAATGCTTCGAAGGTGTATGAAACGAGGGCCCTGTTGTGAGTTACTCAACCATATCATGAAATTAAATAGATCATTAATATCAGACCAAATCATCAATCTCTTTTTTTTTGTTACTAAAATTCTCCTACACTGATTTACTCCTTTATATCTAACTCACCCAGGTCATATTATTTCGTTTCTCCTACCCACACCCAGGAGCCTTGGCACTTGTTTGTCCTTTTCCATATCTACTCTCATTATTGCACTCCAACCAGTATTATGTTTTCTTATTTAATTTATTAACTTTTATTCTAGAGCCAGAGCCTGCTAACACCTTTTGCCCTGATGAAGACCTCATATTAATACCAGAGGCCGAAACACCATGGACAACAGACAATAAATAGTCTTTACTAACCCTCCTATTTAACACACTCCCTGGAGTCATGCATCTTACATTGTATACTTGTCACTTGTTCACTTTTTTCTGAACTGTCTGAGCACTTTACAACTAAGCTATCAGAATTCCTTCTGTGAAAATAAATGTATTAAGTTACCTCTTCATTTTGGTTGGTCTTTTGCAACTTCATTTATTTGGATATTTTGAAATTGCATATTCAATTATGTTTCATTGTGGATGGATGACGCATCACCTTTTAAGAAATTATATTGTCAAAAATAAGTTTACAGTAAACAACTGTTTTGTGATACCAGCATTGCCCCTGGCTCTTGTCGCGTGCATGGTCATACACTTGTTTTCTTTTACGGTTCCATACAAAGAAGCCAGGCACATTTGGTTGTGGGTAGGATAGACACCAAAACAAACACATTATGTTTACATGGAAGGGCGCCCCTGCTTCTGTGCCTTACCTTGTCGTGTTTCACCTGTACCAGTCCGGGATTGGTGCTTGGCTGGCAGAGGGTTGGGTACAATGGGCGCAGTTCAACAGTATGCCTCTCCCTGCATTGAAAACTACCAAAGCTTTAGTAATCGGTGCTTGAGACCCCGCAGACTAATGTTCCATTGCAAAGATCTGTGGTTAACCCCATAGTCATAAGATAAAATCTCATGAAGTCCACTCACCTTTTCATCCTTCTGAGGTCAATACAGCATTTTCTTCTCCTTTTTTTGCCCCTTTTTCCGTCTTTTCCTCTTTCTTCTTTTTTCTCTTTTTGTTCTCCTTTTTTCATCTTTTCCCTCTTTTCCTTTGCACTCTTTTCATGCACAACTCTCATTCTTGAATATTCACTATGCACCTGCGACCATGTATAGCCCTGAGGAAGCCCCAGGCCTTATGGCGAAACACGTGTTGGCTATAAATGTTATTCATATGCTATGAAGCACCAACAAAATACATTGGATTTTACTCCAAGGAAAAAGTGAATTGAATTACTCGCTCAGACACATTATCTAAACCGGGCTTGGTGCTTGTCTGGTAGAGGGAAGGGCAGAATGCGCGCAGTTCACCAGTACGCCTCGCCCTTGATTGAAAACTACCAAAGCTTTAGTAATCGGTGCTTGGGACTTCGCAGACTAATGTTCCATTGCAAAGATCTGTGGTTAACCCCATCATCATAAGATGAAATCTCAATAAGTCCACTCACCTTTTCATCCTTCTGAGGTCAATACAGCATTGAACTCAACCTGGTATTAATAATCGGTGATCAGCCCAATGACGCGCCTCGGTGTGAACATCCACTCTACAAATAGACCTGTTTTTAAGTTATGTGAAATCAGTTACATTTTTTCTGAACTCCACCTTTAGTAGTGCTTAATTTGAATCTGTAGTTTCTGGTGCTCAGCACCGGCACTTAATCATCAACACCAGCGCTTTCCATGAGTACCAGTTAAGGACACACTTATTTACAGGGAGATTAAGTCATTTGCCCAGAAACACAGGATGATGAACCGACGCCGAGACTCAAACTTGGCTCCCCAGCTTTGGCCATTATGCCACAACCTCTCCCAACTTTCATTGTTAGTAGTTGGTTCTGTTATAGGCAACGCAAGCAGGAGAAAGTTGCAAGTGCAAGCTGAAGCCTGTCGAGAGCCCTGGCACTTATGTGTTTTACAAATTAACCGCTGCCCTTTAGTGCCTATCAATGAAAATGTACTCCCTGGATAGCTGGACAGCACAGCCCTTTTACTCTGTCTCAGTGGACTAACTGATCCACTGAAGGGACCTACCCTTAACCTCATTGACAGTGGTTGAATCAGTGGACACTCAACTATTCATCCTCATAGGGTCGATAAAACAAGGAGCGTTGACTTAGATGGTAACAGACATCTTTTAGAGCTCCAGCAGGCTCTTCTTCCAACTGTGCAGAGTCCTCCACAATGGCGTTGGAATAGGGCCCTCCTGGTAGGTGTCCATGACCTTTCGAGGAATACACATGGAAAGCTGCGGCAGATGTTTGTGAATTCCAGAAAGTAGTAAATCTACACTCACAGGAGGTATAAATTAGCAGTGGGTGGACTTTGCGTAGTCGCGCTATGCAAAGCTCCATGAAATGGTAAAAAATCTCCACGAGCAAGCTCAGTTCCGCGAACACGCGTAATTACTTGTTCTACCCGTTCGTGATGCTTTTTTCCTGTCTGCGAACGCTGTTTGCGTGCTGGGGGGAAATATCTCGCAAAAACACATTTTAAAAGTGCGAACAAGCAAAACATTTCGCAAAGCTGAGGATCGCAGAATTTTTAGTAATTCTGCGTTCTCTGCGGAACGCGAAATTACCCAAATTCTGCAAATTCTGCGAGCGGAACGGAATTTACCGCCCAGGCCTAGTATAAATCTGTGTGACTCTGGCTGTTATGCTGTTATGCATAGGTGGCACGTCAGTTGTACACAACTAAGGCTAACTTTAAGAAGTTTTAAACTGTGCCACTGAAGTCACAGGTGTGTGGAACTTTGGCCTTCCCACTGAGCTAGAAAGCATCCAAGCGTTGCCCGAGGTTCATTTTATCCTCTCACACCCAATCGCTGGTGACAGGCTCATTTAATTCACCGCCGTATTCGCACATTTGGCAATCTGCTTGAGTTGACCGTCCAGGTTGGAAAAGACGGGACCGAGGAATCAGGTAATTATACGACATGCAGGTGCAGCGACGCACAGGTGCCGCAGTATACTAACATTCTGGCTGCCAAGGGTGTTCAGCTTATCCATTGTGGATTTATCTCTTAAATTAAACCATTTTTAGGGTTATGTTTAACCTCATCCCAAAACCATTAAATGGGGTTTGAGCCTTAGGAAGCCAATATCACTATGTCATCACAGCCTGTGTCGAGTTACGTGTCAGGCATGAAGGAAACATCTCAGCCTTTTTTCCCATCCATCTTAGACCACTTTCCTGCATCATGCCATCACAACAACCAGTGCTTAATTTGGGCCGGTGGTCTCCAGTGCTCAGCACCTGCATTTAATTGTCAGGAGTGTGATGGTCAGTAGTTGTGTTGTTACTATCAATGACAGCATAGCGGGGCAGTGTGTGGTGCCAGCTGAAGTGGCCTCCTGACGAGAGCCCTGGCACCAGGGTTGGACTGGCCGAGCGGGCACCAGGCATTTCCCCAGTGGGCTGCCAGGGTGGGGGCTGGTTTTGGGCCCCTGGGGGCCATTTTTGTTACCTGGGGCCAGCAATATCTGCCCGATGCAACAATAGCGTCCAAAACTGGCCCTGGCACACAGCTCGGCTGCACCCCCCTCTACTCCCCTAGGGGGCCGGCTGAGCAGTGTGCCAGTTTCGGTTCCCAGTCCGGCCCTGCCTGGCACTTATTTTATTACAAATTAAGCACTGACAACAGCCTGTGTGAAGAAGGACCGCCACCAGAAGGTTGTAATGAGCTTCTCCTGAAGTCTCAAGCCCCCTTCTTTGTTTGTGAGTCCATCTTTGAGCTTCATTGTGAGAGGTGTCCTCTGAGTGTCGCGCCTTCTGGTGGCCCACTTGTTGCATTGTTATTTCCTGCATTACTACACTCCATGCTGTCATTGCTGGATCTATGACGTTACAACGCAGGCTATTACAACACCTGCTGTTACAACGCGGTTTTTACATCGCATACCATTACAACGCATAGTGCTTTTAGGCGCTGGATAGTGAATTATTTAATTTACTATTCCAACTCCAGTCCCCGTGGATAGTAGGGAAGGTGTTGGATAGTAAATTAAATATATTCCCTATCCTAGAGCGCCCCGCAGCGCAATGCGTTGTAATGGTTTACGTTGTAATGGTTGCGATGTAATGGTAGTGCGTTGTAATGCTTGCGTTGTAAGTGATGTTTCCCGTCATTGCTACCAAAAAGGGCTCAGAAACTCTGCCTGTATGTACTCATAGAAGAACCATGTCATAAGCAAACGCGTATAGTAAATAAAATATGAATCAATAAAAGTCACAAATGTGAACTAAAATAAAGTCACATCCTACCATTGACACATCGTTGTACAGGGCAGACAGAATGAACAGTACACATTTAACACTACTATTTAATACTACCTTATTGCTGAAAGAAGTACTGATTTTCTTTATTTTTGGAGGTGCTTGAAAAAGCCCCACATGAACACCCCCTCATACTTCAGAACCCGAGCAGACACCTGTCCTCAGACCACCAAGGGGGATGGACGTCAGTAGAGGGAGCAGAGAAATGTCACAGCGCACTGCCACTGTTTGCCCAGGCCCGCCGGTGCCAGGCTCTTGGGTGCCCTGCTGTGCGCCGGTCTGAGGCCGCATTGTGAACAGCAGTGCGGAATGCTGGGAGCTTGGCACCCCTCCACGAACACACATACCATGCCACATTTCACACGTAGGGTCTGCAGGCACGCCGGGATGCGCTGACCTTACTGGTGGTGGAAATACACACAGGGGGTAATTCACTGCTCTGTAACATGGAGAGGGCACATGTGCTGTGACCTCACAATATTACTGCTTACTTCAATCACTGACACCCTCTTCAGACACTCTTAAGTGTTGACTGATGCAGATCAGAGTGTGATACAGTTAATGAAATAAATAAGCTCTTTAAAGTCAGGTAGTGTGTTAATAAATGAGATATTATTACCGATATGGAATACTTCTTTTAACTCAGAAGAACCCGGGACCAGGCAGCTCTCTGCACAAAGTAACAAGGCTCGGGGGACAGCCAGAGATGGTCTATTCTAGGGATAACAAGCATTCTGATTGGACGATGCTGGGCCTGGTGACAAAGATGGCTGACAGCACCGCAGAGTTTGCTGCTGTGGACTGTAGGGTGAGGCTAGGAAGACAGGCAGGCTGGGGCTGCGAGGAGGGAATTATATTGTCAACCGAGTTATGAGGAGGAGAAGTGGCATCCAGTCTTTAACATTGCATTTATATAGCGCTTACTACCCCTGACGAGGCGTCAAAGTACTTTTTGGCGAGTAGCACGCTACTCCGGAGCCCAAAAAGGATAAGTGGTGAATTTGTAAAGGGAGATATGAAATTAATTTGAGCAGTGGCCATGTGAGTTAGTTATTTTTATTGAAAAAGGATAGTGGAGGGAAAGAAGAAGGAAGGGTTTGCATTTATATAGCTCTTCCTAACCCTTATGAGGTGGCATAGCGTTTTACATGAGAAGAAAGTTTTTTGTGAGGTTTCAACTTCAAACAAATGATTTTAGTCAATTACTCTGCAGTCTGAGGAATAAACCACAGTCTAGAAGCCAGAATTGTGCAGTGCGGTTTGTAACCGCGTGGGAAATGCATTGCCTTGTCTTTTGGCCTGGACCAGCAGAGGTGTACCTTTTCTTTCAAAACGAACTGCCTCAGGGAGGAGAAAACAGGCTGTTCGCTGCTGGTCCATGAGGTAATATGGGTGTTGTGCGACGACAGAAAGATAAATGTCTCCATCCCTTGAAGCGCTCCTCCCTGGCTAATGGGCAACATCCTTCCTCTCACACAAACACGTCCTTCGCCTTCGTCACTTCCGCTTTCCGCTGAAATGCGCATTGTGCGTGCGGGGTCTGCCCTCTCGCCCTGTTTTCACAGCCTGAAAGAGCGCCCAGAGCCTGTGAAATGTTTCTGGATTCTCACAGTATGCTCACAGCGTCTCTTCCCACCCTGGCTCCTTTTCTGCGGCCTGTGTCATGGTTCTCCGTGTGCTTTGGGTCTTTCTTACATATCTTCATTCCAGGGCTTTAAGTGGGATGAAAAAACTGGGGGTCTCTCATAGGGGCGTGTCCAATGTAATTAAGGGTGTGGCTTAAAAACACATACGCTAAAAATCTCTGCTTACCATATAGTGTGCTGCCCGACTTGTAATTTCCTGTTTCTGTCATTGTATCCAGATATATAATACAAGTAACATCATACCTACAAAAAGTCAGGACTATTGGCTTTGTCACTGGTTGTTAGTTGCATTAGATATAAGCAGTAACCATGGCTCGTATGTAATATTGGAAAAGCTCCACTTAAAGCACCCCGACAATGTTGCTGCTCCTGAGTTTCAAACAGAGAAGGGAAATCCAAAGAGAAAATGACTCTCTTTAAAGGATTTCCCTTCCCACACAACGCTCACCTGGCATGACGTCATGCCGTAACTTCTCCACTGGTGAGAAGAGACCCGTGTGAGCACGTGGCAGAATGTTCGCAATGAGAGTCGTGGCGGATGGCTCGCAGTCATGGATGGGGGAGTCCCTACTTGGGGCTGAATCTCTGCAATGAGAATTGTGGTGGAGAGCCTGCAGTTGTAGGGGAGTCTCTGCACTTTGGACAGAGTCTCTGCAATGGGACTCAGGGCGGAGACCCCGCAGTCGTGGTGGAGTCTCCACATTCGGGCAGACTTTCCGCAGTGAGACTTGTGGCGGAGGTCCTGCAGTCATGGCGGAGTATCCACACTCAGGGCGAAATCTCCGCAGTGAGATACCTGGCAGAGACCCTGCAGTCGTGGTGGAGTCTCCACATTCAAACAGACTTTCCGCAGTGAGACTTGTGGCGGAGGTCCTGCAGTCATGGCGGAGTATCCACACTCAGGGCGAAATCTCCGCAGTGAGATACCTGGCAGAGACCCTGCAGTCGTGGTGGAGTCTCCACATTCGGGCAGACTTTCCGCAGTGAGACTTGTGGCGGAGGTCCTGCAGTCATGGCGGAGTATCCACTCTCAGGGCGGAATCTCCGCAGTGAGATTCGTGGCAGAGACCCTGCAGTCGTGGTGGAGTCTCCACATTCGGGCAGACTTTCCGCAGTGAGACTTGTGGCGGAGGTCCTGCAGTCATGGCGGAGTATCCACACTGTGGGCGGAATCTCCGCAGTGAGATTCGTGGCAGAGACCCTGCAGTCGTGGTGGAGTCTCCACATTCGGGCAGACTTTCCGCAGTGAGACCTGTGGCGGAGGTCCTGCAGTCATGGCGGAGTATCAACACTCAGGGCGGAATCTCTGCAGTGAGATTCGTGGCAGAGACCCTGCAGTCGTGGTGTAGTCTCCACATTCGGGCAGACTTTCCGCAGTGAGACCTGTGGCGGAGGTCCTGCAGTCATGGCGGAGTATCCACTCTCAGGGCGGAATCTCCGCAGTGAGATTCCTGGCAGAGACCCTGCAGTCATGGTGGAGTCTCCACATTCCGGCAGACTCTCCGCAGTGAGACTTGTGGCAGAGGTCCTGCAGTCATGGCGGAGTATCCACTCTCAGGGCGGAATCTCCGCAGTGAGATTCGTGGCAGAGACCCTGCAGTCGTGGTGGAGTCTCCACATTCGGGCAGACTCTCCGCAGTGAGACTTGTGGCAGAGGTCCTGCATTCAAGGCGGAGTATCCACACTGTGGGCGGAATCTCCGCAGTGAGATTCGTGGCAGAGACCCTGCAGTCGTGGTGTAGTCTCCACATTCGGGCAGACTCTCCGCAGTGAGACTTGTGGCGGCGGTCCTGCAGTCATGGCGGAGTATCCACACTCAGGGCAGGATCTCCGCAGTGAGATACCTGGCAGAGACCCTGCAGTCGTGGTGGAGTCTCCACATTCGGGCAGACTCTCCGCAGTGAGACTTGTGGCGGAGGTCCTGCAGTCATGGTGGAGTATTCACACTCAGGGCGGGATCTCCCCAGTGAGATACCTGGCAGAGACCCTGCAGTCGTGGTGGAGTCTCCACATTCGGGCAGACTCTCCGCAGTGAGACTTGTGGCGGAGGTCCTGCAGTCATGGCGGAGTATCCACACTCAGGGCAGGATCTCCGCAGTGAGATACCTGGCAGAGACCCTGCAGTCGTGGTGGAGTCTCCACATTCGGGCAGACTCTCCGCAGTGAGACTTGTGGGGGAGGTCCTGCAGTCATGGCGGAGTATCCACACTCAGGGCAGGATCTCCGCAGTGAGATACCTGGCAGAGACCCTGCAGTTGTGGTGGAGTCTCCACATTCGGGCAGACTCTCCGCAGTGAGACTTGTGGCAGAGGTCCTGAAATCATGGTGGAGTATTCACACTCAGGGCGGAATCTCCGCAGTGAGATTCCTGGCAGAGACCCTGCAGTCGTGGTGGAGTCTCCACATTCGGGCAGACTCTCCGCAGTGAGACTTGTGGCGGCGGTCCTGCAGTCATGGCGGAGTATCCACACTGTGGGCGGAATCTCCGCAGTGAGATTCGTGGCAGAGACCCTGCAGTCGTGGTGGAGTCTCCACATTCGGGCAGACTTTCCGCAGTGAGACCTGTGGCGGAGGTCCTGCAGTCATGGCGGAGTATCAACACTCAGGGCGGAATCTCCGCAGTGAGATACCTGGCAGAGACCCTGCAGTCGTGGTGGAGTATTCACACTCAGGGCAGGATCTCCGCAGTGAGATACCTGGCAGAGACCCTGCAGTCGTGGTGGAGTCTCCACATTCGGGCATACTCTCCGCAGTGAGACTTGTGGCAGAGGTCCTGCAGACATGGTGGAGTATTCACACTCAGGGCGGAATCTCCGCAGTGAGATTCCTGGCAGAGACCCTGCAGTCGCGGTGGAGTCTCCACATTCGGGCATACTCTCCGCAGTGAGACTTGTGGCAGAGGTCCTGCAGACATGGTGGAGTATTCACACTCAGGGCGGAATCTCCGCAGTGAGATTCCTGGCAGAGACCCTGCAGTCGCGGTGGAGTCTCCACATACGTGGCAGAATATTCGCGATGACAATTCTCATTCTTCCACGAGTGCAGAGACTTCACCACGACTGTGGGGCCTTCGTCACAACGGCAGAGGTCATTCGTGAACCAGGCCCTAAAAGTTGTAACTATACTTTCTATTTCTCTCTTTCAATTGCTTTGTCATTTTCTTTTTGAAAATTTCTATTTTTTTTTGTTCATACAATGTAGATGGCTGTAAATACCACAATCACCCACGTGGTGTTGGGAACATAGTTGAGATAATAAATTAAATCCAATGTTTATAAATTAAATCCAATTCTAATTGTTGTTTTCCATTGTTTCATATGTTAATTTTCTTTGTATTTAAAAACTCTTCTTCGATTTTCTTCAGAAGTTTCACAATGGGTGATCTTTCTTTCTCTTACTTGGGTTTACACTCAGTTTCCACTGGCTTTGTGCTTCTTGTTTTCACTCTCTTCCTGCATCTCCCTATTTTATGTGCACACTTTGATCCTGTGTTGTGTTTACACTATTCCCTATACTCATTCCTTGTGTTTTGTGTATGGGCTTGATTCACAAAGACATTCTTACAATTATGTTCAACCTAGCGATGCTCATGAGAGATATTATTCGTGAATTGATTTACTTCAACGTAAAAGTATTCTATTGTTGCATCAAACAACATGGGTGTAACTCTGCTACCAATGGTGGGCATGTTGTATTGCAATGCTAAGTTTATGAAAAACCACAAACGCTCAAGATTTGAAGTATTCACAAAGTTTGTAACGACCCCTTTCGCTCCTCAAAAAGGTTCGAGATATCAACCTGTCAAAGTCAGGTGTAAATCCATCTGTTGGGTGGGCACAGAGAGAGAATGCTAACAAAACATGTTCTTTGTGGAGAAAAAAATAAGTTTTTATGGGTAATTGATTTTTGCTTAGACATTGCACCATTTACATTTATATATGTGCCATTGATGGCATGTGTGAGTGCTACAGGAAAGCAAGCAATTGTCAAATATTATTTTGAAAAGTCTAGGAATTTATCCAAAATGTTAAACCATTTTTAAATGTACTTCAAATGTAGGTGTACACCTACAAGAGTAAATGTACTATTGTGATGGGAATCTGTCCCTACCCTCTTTATAACAATGTTATGCTTTTAGTGTCTCTTTTCTATGCTCACAGTCTGCATACCATGCCTTCTCTCTTTGCGTTAATGTTGCTTCGTGCAAGTCCCTTCTTCATGCTTACACTTTGCTTCCTTCTATTCCTTCTTTCCTGGTTACACGATGATTCAAGCTTCACTATGTCTCTGTATATATTTTTTTACTTCTAGTATTCCCCTTCCTGCATACTCTTTTAGGTCTGGCGCTGCAGACATTTTGTTTTCCCCAAAAAAATCCTTTAAAATGCATACATAAGCAGAAATGGATCTGAGACCCTTTAGGTTTTAGCCCTCTTCATCCATTGGTCTGTTGTAGTGTCATTCACATTTGGCTCCCAATCAACACACAATTCAGTGTGGAACAATGGGTCTTTCTGCAATTGGTTCCCTTCTGCGTACGTAGGGCATTCTGCTGAAGCAAAGTTTTGTCAGCCACAAAAAAAGAGCTCAGTTCCGTGGCTTGGTTTATAGGACACTGACTGCAGTTTTTTTTTCTTCATTTGTACATATTTTGCTTAAGGAGGGCCTAGCAATTTATTAGACACAGTTAGTGTAGTGCTTGTGTGTTTTAATTTGATCTCATCACACAGTTATTTCGTTATTTAACAATGACCAGAGTCATTCCAAAATGGCGGCACGTTTGTGTGCGTCTGTGCGTTCGTCCGCATGCAAGAGTGAGCTCTTCCAATGGGTTTTCTTGTGGTTTACTAAAAACCATTTGAATATAGCTCTTGTGTATGCTGTGCATGTGCACACACTGATGGAAGCCTTAGAATGGTTGTAATCCTTTAACAAAAACATTGAAAGGAACAACCATTGGCAAAGCCAATAGCTCAGTAGCCAACGGCAGACCTATTGGCTTGCTCTCATCTCCTCTTCATCTCATCTAAATTAAAAAGAAGGTTGTAAGAGAAAAGATTCAGACGTGGCAACCTCCCCTGCACTCTATACGCAGTAGTTCCTGTAGTGTCTTGTGTGTTAGAGATAACAGGACCCTCTTGGTTCCTGACAGACTCTGTAGAACAGTGACGTATGCACGTGGGTGTGGGTCATAGAACACATGATGCAGAAGGTTCAGTTCACAGTTACACGCTGATGAATAAAGACGCGTAATACCAAGCTCCATGTGTGGCGTGAGCACTTGCAAGTCCCCGGGCTGGGGTAGGACGCTATAGTTCCTTTGCGTCAAGTGCTTTGAAATAACTGCAAGGCAACATTCCAACAGCTCCCATGTCCTGAATGGTTCAACCAGTTGTGGTGAAATACCTTTATTCAGACGAGAAGCTGCTTTTCCTCTGAGACAGACCATCAGGTCCAGATGCTAATAGAAAATGCAACTCAACTCTGAGAATTTCAGATCAAACCACCCATTGAATGAACATAAACACCCCTCAAAGCTCTAAGAAAATGGTTTGTCCATGAAGGCCGTGGGCAAACTGCGCCTGCGCGTCAGTGTTTATATGGTTGCCTTTGCACGTCAATTTGTAACCATGGAAAAAATGGATTTGATATATGCAAAAGGTAAATATCTCAACGTTGCTTAGACACAGCTGCTCTGCCTCTTCCTGACACTTTCTCAGGAGATATAAACACGCAGGGGCGGCTCTCAGATTGCTTTAGATGATTAATGATCTTGAAGAATCACTTGATTTTTAAATTGCATTTATATAGCGCCTAATGCCCCTGACGAGGCGTTATAGAAATCAATGAGGTGCAGTGACAGCCTTTCAATGGTGACTCTATTATTGCAATGCCTTGTATCCTGGGTCACTGGACATACCCTGTAATTGCTTCACAGGGCTGATCAAGTAGATCCCAGCACCGGATCACATCTGTGCACCAAGAAGAATCTACCGCTGGCTTCTGGTGAAGGACCGGTTTGGCTCCAAACTGGCTATTCTGGCCTTCAAAAGCATTCACCATTTTGGCACTGATTTCTTTTGTAACAGAAATCCAAAGCACATGTCCAGACTTAGCATCTTTTTTTCAAATGAAAAGTCACCAATATTTTAACTGTTGTTTTACTCTGGTGAATTGAGTAAATTTCTAACTTTTTTCAAATTCACCAAAATAACTAATAGTAGTCATGGGAATTATTTTAAGCTGGTGAGTTGAATGTACACAGAGACCACTGACTCTGTGAGGTGGACTATGATTATATTAACTCAGATGACCCCGTTGCTCAGTGGGCAAAGCTCCAAATATTAAGACCTGCATGCCTTACAGTAGTGCAAAGTTTTTTTCTAGTGTACTTCTTGTAACTCGCGATTACCACATTTACTGGCCAAAGTTGACTACGTTTTCTGCATGTGGATTTTCCCATTAAAATTGTGATTCCATTTTCAGTTGTAGCGAGAAAAAAGGGTGCGCTTTCAGTTTTAAATTTGCAAGGAAAGTGTTTTAAACCTTAATCCGCCAGAAAACAGTACATCCATTTTTCAACTCAATCGTGTGAGGAAAAGTTTCAGCCAACTTTTCGGGGGAATTTAAACTAGTGTGTAAATGTATTAAAAGCAGGACACTACACAAACTATAAGTAGCCCAGTAATTGAGCGTTATATAAAAGTAATCTGGACCCCCCCCCTACGGGTAATTTGTTTTGTGACGCCAGAGCACCCACATCTCCTGGACTAAAGGGATGTCTCACAATTACCATCCGCGAACCAGATGGTTCATTTAAAATGGAGAGAATTGTCACAAATGTACCTGAAAGCAAAACACATCCCCGATTCTTCCTGAAATATTACTCAACAAAGAGAGTAAATATATTTCTTGTTATTACAGGTATGCCACTCCGCCAGTGCATTATGGGGCGGTTGCAGAATTTAATTTCTTCTATTCACCATGACTTCCTTGAAGTCAATTTACACAAAGTGGACAGGCTGCATCTGTAATTGTCTGTAACTAAATTGTTCAGAACAATGTTTCTTTTCTATTGCACAGTATGTGCTGCTTTAAAAGCAATTTAATTTCAGAAGGTTTGAGCTTAAAAGCAGAGAATGTCAGAGAGGCAAACCTGGAAAAGGACATTTGGGGGCCGAGGAGGAGGAAGGGAAACAACATGACGTTCTGTTTTCACTGAAATACAGTGATTTTTCCCACCGTGTGTCGCCACAAAGGGAGGCCTTCCAAGAGCTGCAGTCTTTCCAGCCCTGGCTCTGTATTTCCTCAGGGTTAAATTACCACCCTTTTAGGGTTTTGGATGTCAGGGGAGGGGGAGGGTTTGTGTGTGTGTGTGAGCATGTGAGGAATAGTCTTCAATCATTTTTTTTTTCAAATTAATTAGCAAAGCACTTTACTAGGCAAATTGTAGCAGTATATGCAGGCCTGAAAGCAACTCCCCCTTTGCAGATCACCGGGGAATTGACAGAATCCCAAAAATGGCCTGTGCGGCCCTGATGGTTTTAACATTCCGTTCACTCCCAGGTCAGTTCAGTTGTTTCCTCCTGTTTCTTCTCCCTTCGAGTCATCAGGAAGATTTCTCGTTTTTTTTCTTTACCCGCCCTAAAGATTATAGTGATGGCCATGGTGCTCTCGCGCCTTGATTATGGGAACATCATTTATAATGGCGCTCCAGCTTACGCCATTCGCCGTCTGCAGCTAGTGCAGAATCAGGCTGCCCGCCTGATTCATGGCCTGCCTAAATACCATCGAGCCACTCCCTTACTGCAGGCCTTGCACTGGTTGCCGGTGAAAGAGCGCGCCCTGTTTAAACTTGGTTGCACCACCTTCCAGGCTAAAACAGGCACCGCCCCGGAATTCATCTGTTCTGCCATCACCCCCTACATACCTGGACGAGAGCTTAGGTCCACTCATCAGGCTCTGTTAACTATCCCCCGCTTCAGCAAGAAAAAGACTGGTGGTACGAAATTTGCAGTGCTTGCTCCTGCGTTTTGGAACTCCCTCCCCTCGGAACTCCGCATGTCATCTTCCTATATGGAGTTCCGGAAGGGTCTCAAAACTTTTCTTTTCTCTCGAGCCTACAATGCTTAATCCCCCTCTGCTCCTGCCAGCCTCTCACAATCCAACAGCGCCATGAAACCGCATGGTAAAAGTGCGCTATAGAAATGTTTTTAAATTCAAATAAATTCAAAGCATACCTCAGAATCTCCTTACCTATCCAACATGAATAACCCAAATTGTTGTGGTTTTTCTACCCCTCCCCACCCCAAACAGAAATGCACGGCGAAAGGTGTGCATGGAAAGTCTTCCAGGTGTGTGTACTTCATGCTCCGCGTGTAGTCCTAGTTCGGGTGCCAACTCCTGAGAGTGTCTGAGCCGTGTATTCTGCAGCACTCCTTATGAGGGCTAGAGCCATTTATTTCGACAGGCTAGCAAACTTTGTCGATGAATTTGCAGATGACTTGATTTGCCAGCTCACTTTCCTTGCTATAGAAATATTTTGTTATTCTTATACAAGTAGGGGATGAAATGCTACAAAAAGTCATGGAGCTGTGACCATCCTGATAAGGAAAGCAGTGATGATGCCGGAAGGATGGGGTCTGGGTGGGGAAATAAACCACAGTCTAGAAGCCTCACGCCGTACTATAAACGCATTGTGGAACTACCTAAAGTTCAACATATAAGTAGCGGGCATCATTTCCCATGTGTTCCACCTCACTTCGACCTCTGGTAATTGGAGCTTGTGTGGGCACCATTATTTGGTGTGAGTCAATGCGTGTGCACACAATTCACACGCTTATTGTTCCGATCTCTCACTCTCTTTTATGACAATGTTAATGTGGTGGGAGGTCTTTAAAACAAAGTTACTGCACTATAAACAAAGCGCTCAAGTTTTGAAAATGTATTGGATGACATCAATGACAACATCGGAACTGACATCAGTCAAATGATAAAACAGTCAAATCGAATATAAACTCAGTAGATTAACTCCAGATCATCACTAAGGTAGACACATAGCTGGCAAAATATGCGGTGCAGCACTTAGATGTGTCTAACTGGTCTCCTCCCATCAAATGAAGGTGTCTGTGGGAAGGCTCCCCCACAGGTAATGTTGTTGCCTATGGTTACTGCATCTTCCAAGTGCTCCTCTTCATTACGCAGAGCTCTGAAGATGGGCACATATAGAAATTAGGTAAAAAGCTTGTCCCTGCAGGTGTGACATTTTTAGGTCTCTCCTCAGATAGTACTTGTGCTGTCGCTTGAAAGACATTTTGTTTACGTACAGGTGGCTTAGAGCCTACCCATTGCAAACCATTAGTTGGCTTTATCGACACTCTCACTTCCTTTCTTTTCATTGGTTAGTACATGCCGGTTTGACTTCCCATTCATGGATTTGTCCCTCCCCTGGAGCATGACCCAAGTACTGCTTCCTTGCTCAGTGTCCTTTCACTGGCCATGGTTTCAGAACAACATTTTTCTTTTAGTTGCAGCACTCCATAAGAGTGTATGTGTTTGCAGGCCATGTCCCACTCCTCACATCCGCTCTTGCCCCCTCCCACTCTGAATTGTTGCATTGAAACAATGCCACACTCTCTAAACAGGCAAAGTGCATTTTTAACAGAAAACATTACTTGCAAGTTACACACAGACACATGAGCGTATCTAAAGAGAGAGAATGGATGGGTGGATATGAAGAGATAAGCGCAAGGAAAGAAAGAGAGCGGGCTGATTTGAGCATTTTTGCCAGGGCTGCGTTTGGTCCCGGTCCGACCCTAGTCATTTTATCTCCCTCTTCCTTCCATTGTAAATGCTTGCAATGCAATATAAATATGTTTAATCCAAATATCTAAAAAAGCTATTTGATTTGTTAGTGCTGCATCAGTTATCATTCCCTCACCATCACATCCATCCTTGTTTCTGTAATGGGGTCTCCTTAGTGTTTTATGTACAGCTCCCTCTGTTCCAGATGCATTACAAATTGCTTCATTGCGCCTTCGAGCTAGGTACATGCTGTATCAAATATATCTAAAGAGATTGTTAGTAATAATGTTGTTGATGTTATTAATATAATATGATGCATGGGATTCTGCAATCCCTGTATAAATGCAAATGTCTGATTTCTTTATAATTGGCGACTAGTGATGCACTCAGTCGCTGATTATAAAGGAAAGACTGCAGAACTCGACTGTAGTAAGTTATTGTAGTCGAGTTCTGACGTCACAATGCCGGCTGCCAGAGTCAGCAGCGGAGGTGAAGACAGCTCAGGTCACCCAGCAGCTGTTTAATGCAACGAAAATGAAACATTACTTTCCTTTCTCCTACTCTATTTTTCTAGCTTACAGTGACTAGCAGAAAGAGCATGATTATTGCTTGCATTCGTTGGATAATTATAGGGAAGTTGTAATCTTTCTGAATGTTTCTACCAATCTGAGTTACTGAAGCCTTTTTTTAAACTCAGGTATTGAACTGTTTCTAATACCTTTTTTTGAAGCAAATATCTAACAGGTTTTTGCTGTGTTTAATTTAGCACTGTAGGTTCTATTTGTATTCTTCATGTTTGCAAACATGCTCACTCTTTCATATAAACAAGCTACGCACCAAGGTTTTAAGTGCTTTGTGAGAAAGGTGATGTTATGACCATGTACTATATGGAATAAAGTACACCCCTGGCATATATGATAAAGTTATGTCAAGTCACCTCGGCATTTCATAACCTGATAAAGGAACATGGCCTTCTGCCTAGTTCCTCTATATATTTATGGAACTCCTTGGCGACTTGCAACGTTCTCATGATGCATGCCAGGGGTTACGTTTTCCCTACTATTATTGTTATTTGTATTTATTATTATTGGCTTTAATGCAATCACTCAACCTGTTTATTAATAAGGATTATTTAATTGTTTCTGGTAAGAGGTTGTCACAGGTGGGCTCTAAATATCACTCTCAAAAACATATGGTGTATTGAAAGTGGGATATTCCAAGGTCTGTTTGTGAATCCTTAATTACTATTTGTAATTTGTACAACATTTTTAGCGTGGTTCTCCAGTCTGAATCACAAGTCTGAGGTCGGTGGAAGAAACGTCTGTCAAACCCTGGAACAACATCTCTGTATCCATCAGGACCACAGTTGATGGCTCATCTCTTTAAAGAACACTACATCACAATGCATTAACCATCTACAACCCAGCTACCTCCCCTATTCCATGTACCACACTCTGCTGCTGTTTTATTACGTTTGTGCTATTAAAATATCAAACACCTATATGTACATACACACCACAGGAGGGTGCCGGAGTCTCAGTGTTTGCAGTGGACAAGATGGTGATTTCTGTTCCTTGGTTGTTCAGTTTGAGAAAGCTATGCCTCGTCAATAGATAGGATGAGAGGTTGGAATTGTCAATTGTGTACCCACTGTTAAGAATACTTGGGTGTCATGACCCCATAGCATTCTCTGGGCAGCCTAGTGTGTGGATCTGGCACCATTCACCCACACAGAACCCACCATCAAGGCATATTTGTGGGTAATCATTATGTGGTGTGTGTGGTACATGAGGCATTGACCTTCCGGGACATAGAGCATGAATATCCCATTTCCACTCTGTGGTAATATGTCACGTAAGGGTGCGTCTCCGCAGGCAAGCCGGTGCACTGGAGTGGAAACCACAACAGTAACATTCCCATGCAAAAGGCATCCTCTCGATTGCACAGTGGTGTGTGGCGCCTCAGTACCCGCACTGAAGGAGAGAAGATCAGGAAAGGCGTGTGAGAGATGTGTCTGGTCAAGACAGGGTCATTCTCTGCTTAGATATTTTCAATCCAACTCTGGCTTGGCCGCAATGGTCAGGGAATCCATCCAGGGAACGAGGAGGCGCTGCTCCAAGCATATAATTAAGATATGCATTTCAGGCAGGTATACTACCATTGACTTCATTTATGGGTCGCCAAGGGTCGCAGTTGCAACTCCTGGCTTTCCCCAAGAGACCCCTGGCGCTCAAAGGTGGCAAAATCAGTGCCTGGAACACAGCGAGCAGTTTGTCCTCATGGACGTCAGTTGGGGCTTCACTCTCCTTGTTTTCTGTCAATCAATTTATTACACTAATGGTGAATAATAGTACATCAGACACTATAAATGGTGCATAATTACCTGAAATATGACCTGAGGTAAGTAAGAAAACAATACTTTTAACCCCTTCGCTGCGGCGGCTATTCCGCCGCAGCGCTAAAGGGGTGGGGCGGCCGCGCGGCGGTTCCGTGCTTGTGACAGAACCGCTCCGTCACGGCTCGCGGGCGAGCTGTGCTTGTGATGGAACGGTTCCGTCACGAACCCGCCCGCCCATTAATTCGTCAGCGCAGGCGCGGAATTCGCGCTGCACAGGCGCGGCGAGCGGGCCATGACGGAACCGTTCCGTCACAAGCACAGCTCACCCGCGGCTTGTGACGGAACGGTTCCGTCACAAGCATGCAAGGGGTTAAATGCTGGTTGTGTGCATGCTTGTGGGTGAGAGAATGTGTATGTGTGAATGTGTGTGTATGTGTAAGCATGTGTGTGAGTGAAAATGAAAGTCAAAGAGTGTGTGATGTCACTTCTGATTCCTCAGGCATTTTGATGAATTGGTGTCCATGGTATTGGGAGGGAAAATGATATCAAACATGAGCAAAAATGATGCAGAGTGAATTAATAGCACAGCTCTGATCACGTGTGCGTGCTACCACTGCAAATTATAAATCAGCTTGCGTTTGTGCATTGTGGCACAGGGCAAAGTGGTTTTACTAGGACTTTATCGAAAGGCAAATTGAATATTTTTAAATGATTATCTTTGGTCCCATAACCTTGCAGGGCTGTCGTTGCAAACCCCTAACGTTAATTTGCCCTGAGGTTGGGCACAATGCTAATCTCCTGCAGCTTCCTAATTCTCTGGAGCTCCCTGTCTATATGTAGAATCTCCCATCCTCTATCACGACTCATGGCCACCTAAAATTATGACTGGCCTACTAGTCTCGCTAACCTGAATTTACTGGTCCGCGGGTAAATCTTTCTGCTTAAGGACCAAGGCTGCCCTAGCTCCTTGACTGTCACACTCAGCACACTCTCCTTGAGATAATGATCAGTGAATGCTGATTAAATCAGCAACCCTTCATACTTACTCCCTGAGTACCTAACATCCCCCCTTGGATAAATGTCCCACAAGCCAAGGCCGAGATAGTTGACAGCGCGTCTACCAAGGCGGGAGCGATTGATTTTTTGGAACTATGAGTATGCGTGTAGAGTCAGAATGAAGAGATCTGCTCATGTTGTGCCTGACAATGTTTTTGTTTAAGACAAAAGTTATCCTGGTTATGGTAGATTCTGTACATGAGACGGGCAGCTTTAATGCCTCATACTTTGATTCTTTTTACAGGAATATAGGGAGCTTGTGTGCCCACAATACCTCAATGTATGGAGCCTCACACCAGAAGAGTTTTCACAACTTAATAATTATTAGTCCACTCAAGGCTGAAGTGAAGCATTCTGGTAAACCAAGTTTCGTGACAAACACACATGAGCACCGCAGGTCTATCGTCTACTGGGCAGGTACCGGTTGGGGAGTAAGTGGGATAGTTATATTCTTTTGTACTTGTTTTGTTTTTCCATCTGGATGTAGGTAGGAGTATTTGTTATAACACCAATAGAATCTAGTTAAGAGTAAATATAGTACTTTGTTAGAGCAAAGCCAAAGAAGGGCCTGTCTTGCTCGCGTGACATGATCATATTCTCTTCAGCCTGAGGGTTTCCTTCCTACAAAATATTCTATTAGTTGTAATTTTTTCTTTCAGATCATTTTCAGAAAAACCTGCATGGAAGCTGTTGCAGTAGCCAAGTTTAGATAAAACACACCCCGACATGACTACCATTAGTGGGTTTAAGAATGAAAGGAAAGACTGTGTGGATTTGACAGTGTTGTGTGGTAAAAGGTGACCACAACTTTATTAATCTGTGGCTGAAAGGCTAGAAGGATGCTCCAACCTAGGGGTATCCATGATATCCCTTGTGGTCTCTTGGTGTACCAAGCTCGTCATCTCGGCTTCTTCTCAAGATATACCCCTGCCGCCCAATACACACCTGTATCACCCTAGGCACTCTACGGCGGAATTTAAGCTGCTTGGCAAATTTACAAAAATACGGTCCCTAAATGAATTAATGTTACTGCCTCTAGATAGGATTATTACTGCGTGCTGTGTGTGGGCTAGCCCAAAACATGTTGGTGCACCTCCAGTTGATACACATTGTGGCGACCCACCTCCATTTTGGAGAGCATGAATGTGATCATATCTTCTTGAGGTCTCTGAGCCAAAGATCAGAAGACATATGCATGATCCACTGATACATCTAGAGAAATGGTCTAGTGAGTGGAGCAGGCGATCTTTTCCTCTCCTGATTGCACTTTGTGGTCTTGTGTGCGATATCAATTTATGCAGCACTTGTCGAAGCTTGGTTGAGTTTTTTCAATGATGATGGCAGCCCCTGCTTCATGGAACAGTCTACAATTATCCCTGTGCCTCATCAACAGCCATCTGTTGTTTAGGAAGAAAATAAATACTTAGCTATTCAGCCAGATTTGTGCTTGGATAGTTGTTCTTTTTTCCTTATCTGGCCTTTAAGACAACAACGCTGCTGTTCTGATTGGTATTAGGGTCTCCTAGCTCCAAGTAACCCTTTCGATATCCGTGTGCTCCTCATAAAGCCCCATCTATTAATGTGCATTCAGATAGGTGTTTTTTTCTGGATTTGTTTGCTTTCTACCACTTGTGCATTTTGCCATGTGAACTTGTAACGCATATTAATTTTCATTATTTTCAAGCATGTCATCCGTTCATGGCTAAGGGCAAACTTGAACTTTTCTTGAATAAGTTGTTCTCCGCGTGTTAGTGCACCTGTGTGTATACTCTTAAGACACTTTGATATTACTGATTTTTGACTTCCATTCTTCTATGGTGATTTTATTTATCGAATAAAGATTTATTGAATTGACTAGTAGTTGTGCAAGAAACCTGGGACATGAATCCTGCAAGAACTGCTTCTTGAATTTCCTTGAAGGAAGAAGTCAACACGCAGTTATGGGGCACTACAAATCAAACCCTGCAGTAGGTACCTCTCACGAATAGGACACCGCAGCTGTGTGGGAAGGACGAAGAAGGAAGGCAGCCAGTACATGGCCCAGGGGGGTATCAGCTCTATAGAGGAACCCTGTGGCGAGCTCCCTGAGTCCCTGACCCCAGTGTTTGCACCTAGGAGCTCCCACAAGATGCTGAATGCACTTTGTCCTCCTTCCTGATCTGGAAGTGGCTAGTAGGATTTGCCAAGTGGTACTCAGTGGAGGAAATTTACCTAAGCCACTTGTAAATCTAGCCAGTGGCTGCACAGATGTTACCCCGTCAATGCCCCACGTACGTATGATTCTGTGCTATACGTTGTCCCATACGGCGCTCTGGTTCGCACCATTGTGGACCATGGAGATTCTAGTGTCTCTGCTGAGTTCCAGGTATCTAACCCACATCACCTCCACGCGTAAGCCTCTTACTGTCTTGAGGGTCAAGTTCTGAAGGGGCATTCATGCCCGCAGTTTTGTGTCCAGTAGTAACACTCCCACAGGACACCAGAGCTAAGAGGCCGCAATTAACACAATTGGAGCCAAGTAACCTCTGATCTCCATGGGACCAAGAAACAGATCCCACAATCATGCTATCGGTTCCTGCAGTATATCCCCAGTTAATACACTGATTGGCATTTTATAAAGAAATAGGATAGTTAGTGGTGCACTGTCTCCCCTACACAGCATCCTTTCTTTTTCTACATCTTCTTCAGCACAAAGCAGAACCAGGGGCATTCCCATGTGACATGTTGTACATTACGGGGCAGATGTACGACTGTTTTTTGTGGCCGCAAAGGGAAATTTGCCTAAAAAAATGTCTGCCCAGTGTGGTAACCATATTTTGCGAATCTCTAATCTATTATTGACTTGCAAAATATGGTTAGCGACTTACTATTAGGAAGGGACATGCCAAGGACGTCCCTTCCTAATAACAAGTCTCAAACCTATGTATGATTGTTTTGAAACCGCATTTGCGGTCACAAAACACTCACAGTTTACCACCCTTTACAAAAGGGTGGTAAGCCACTCGCAAACGGGAAGGGGCCCCCAGAAGACCCCTTCCCCTTTGTGATTGGGTTTGCAAATATAGGTCAGGCAGTGGTTATCAAAAAAGCAGTCACAGAAATGGTGGTCTGTTGACCCCAGCAGGCCACAATCCCTGGGAGTGCTAGCCATACCCAATGGGATCACAAATTGCGACAGCCTCATTAATATTCATGAGGCATGAAATTAGCGACCCCATTAGTAATCGCAAACAGTGTCTGTGACACTGTTGCAATTTTGCGCAAATTGCAACTCGCTTAACTTAATGGTCATACATCTGGCCCTACAATCCTTACTCGAAATGGAAATGGCACATAACATAATAGTTTTAGATAACACAGCATACCATAGTAAAGACTTGCAAACAAAGAAATAAACGCGCTATAGACAGCATTTTTAAAATTGACCATTTCACCCCAAAGTTCCTTGCACAAACCCGTAGTGATCGTTTGCCATTTTTAGAAGGCAAGTTGGACTTCGAGCCCCGGAATTTTAATTCAAAGGGGAAAAGCACAGACAAGCTGATCCAAGTGTACATCTTTTTTTGTATTTTTGTGCAGAGTAAAATGCCAAATGAAACTCTCTCTTTGCAGAGGAAGATGCCATCTGTCGCAGTGCATGCCAAAGAGATACTTAGAACTGCATTATTTACTTTCTGTTATTGGAGAAAGTGGAAAGCACCTGTTAGTTTTGGCACAGTCAGGCAGAAAATTCATCAGTGCTTCAAGCAGTTAAGGCCTGGGCTGAAATTACTTTTACTTATGTTTGCTGTTCTGCTCATGGTCCAAACAATGGCACTTGGATTTAAAAAAGAAAATTCCACCTTGAACGTGCTGAACTATTACTTTTATTTACTAAAAAAGAGAGTTGAAACAGACAACCTCAACTAGGGCCAAGTGGAATCGAAATAGCCCAAGGATGATTGACGTTCACTTCTTTTGCAGTTACAGAAAATGCATAGTTTCGCATAAACTGTTTTAGCAGTAGAGTTCTTTCTCCAAAAGTAGTATTTTTTATGGCGTTTTCCAGCAGAGCTCACTGTTAGGATTTTCCTACAGGTTTTATGTTTTTAAATTTTGCAAATATCTTGTTCCCAAGGTAGGCAAACTTAAAAAAATTGTTTCTAAAAGCAAAATTGAGCGACTTCACCAGCCCCTAAAAAGCATCCAATTAAATTGAGATCAATTAACCTGCAAATGCCACCCCTGGCTGACATGTTTCCATTCGTGACGTTTATTAGTCCATATTTGGCATATATTAGAAGTAGCGTTTTTAGATCCCTCTCTTATGATGTCCTGCTAGTTTTAAATACGAATCTCTGCAGACACAGCGTGGGAACCCAGTCATGTCCCTTCAAGGTTGAATTATTTATCTGCTGTTGTCAAGAATATATATGTTATTGCCTATGCCCGACTGATTTATGGGGTGGGCACATAACAGGGATTAATGCCCTCTGGAGAGTTCAGTAATGATTATATTCCCAAAGATATTCTACCTGTAGGGCCATTACACCTCAACACTAGTTTTAGAGAACACAGCATATTCCCAAGCCTTTACCCAGAAGCTGGGTTTGTTGATATAACTTTTTAAATATCTGTTGGCCAGTTTTCCAGTTATAGTAGGTACCAGTGCACCTAGCTGCATAATCTTTTTTACTCACTGGTGTACAACCAATTTCACGTCTTGTCCATCGCCATTTATAAACAGGTGCGCCACCGCTACATCGAATAAACTTGAGGGTGAAGGTGTCTTCTTCGTAGCAGAGCTAATAGACACTGTCAAACAACATGTTATTACTGTCAGTCTGGTCTGCCAAAGGGTGTTATTGTCATTAATGGCCAACACAGATGTTTCGCGGCTAGTGCTGTGGTCGCAGGGACATCAACCGTGGTTACCAGAGTGTAGCGTGCTGGTGTCCGATGACTGTAAACAATCGCCTGAACCATAATTGTTATCGACAAGGCTCACTAGACCTTTCCAGACTATGGGAGTCTTTTACATTAGAAATAGAGATTATTTGAGACACGTAGAGAGTGGATTTGGAAAAGGGAATAAGCAATGGAAAATACAAAAAAAATCAACTGACCCTAGGCGTGTTACCCCGAAACCGGTCCCAGGATGCTTGTTTCCGGTCCAGGGAGGACCCAGCTTGGAGGTTCGGGCTGGACTGATCCCACGAGGAACAGGGTCAAGACTGATTTGAATACGGCTGGGTCCAAAATGTGGTGGCATGGTGAGCAAAAGAACGATGGATTAAACCCAGATCTCTTGACTGGGGGTGAATGTTTGATTCATTCAGCATTCTGTCCTTCATGTGTTGCCGCAGCACTTGAGTTCACAAGAATGAGGGGGAGTGGGTTAGTTGGTAAATTGTTCTTCATTGAAACATAACATCTGAATTCTCTTCCTGGCTTTACGGTTGACTAGGATATAACGCCCTGTCCGAGTCATTGAGCCTTCCTTCACTCACAAGCCTACATGGGGCGTCCTTGAAATGACCAATTGTTTGATTTTGGCCATTATACGAAGAAATTGAAATTCATATTGATGCTACAACCTCAACCACCACTGTCGGATCATTTCCAGCCTTGAGGAGGAAATACCTAAATAGTGACTTAATTCTGTCATCTCAAAATGTACCTTAGCATTGACTTTTTATTTAATTTCCTAATTATTCCTGCAAGGTACAAGTCCACTTCACCTCCACCTTTTCCCCACTTGCATCTCACTCAAATACACCTGCTGCACAAAAGGAAAAGAACCATCAATCAGGAAAAGTTAGAGGCCTGGCTCTGGCAGAGAGAGTGGCACCCTCAGCCATGAGGTGGACCGTGGTGCCAATTGCTGCTTGGTGCGTGGCCCACTTCCATCACTGTGCAGCCCCCTTCCTCTTAAAGAGCCCCCCCATTGCTTGCCACTCTGTGCAGGGTCTTCTTTGGATGAAGACGAGGCAGCCTCATGGGGAGGGGACAGAAAAGGACAATAGTCCCAGGACTTTGCCCTTCGGCATCAAAACGCAAGGGGTCTGTGGTTATGCAGGGGGTGAAGGAGAAGAGGGTCTCCAGAACACTAACAGCATGAGACACTTCTTAATAGTAAACCAAGTATGCTGTGCCTTTTACAGTTTCTAGGTCACTGGTTAAAAAATTGATTTTAATAGTATGAAAATATTTGATTAAATTCTGCATTGCTGACCAGCACGTCTGCAAGGCAAGAGGTCAGCTGAACTTCACCCAAATAACTTAGCATGGCTGTGTGGGAATCTACACCACTAGTTGGTGCTGCCAAAACCTTTAAAAGTTTTTCAGATAGTCATTATTCAACAAATTCTTTTCAGTTCTGAATGTTTCTCTACTTCGAGCTAAAGTGCTCCGCTTGGTCAGTGTAACCAGAAAGGACCTACACTACATGATGTCCTACCCTTCTGATGGTGAAGCCTCTGAAGACGCCATCTTGAATTATGTCCCAGCTCTGATGCACATGTTGTATACTCAGCAGCCCCCTTCTCGTTCAAAGCGTGGCAAACCCACACCAGCTTAACTCCTTTGCGGAATTAAATCTCCAGGTCTATGGTGGCAGAAGATCTATAAAGTAGTTTGTGCCCAGGAGGTAGGGATATTATTTTGATGAATTTGATATAGTAAACATCCCTTCCCACACATACCTTTACTCCACAGTCACTATGCCAACGTTACCACGCGTTCCTTTACCATGCACAAGATTACAAGGACGTGCCTTAGGGGGCGCTGGACTCCAGCATAGTATAAATTATTATTCCAACTCTAGTCAGTGTAGCAGTAGGGAAGGTGCTCAGGCTGTGGTTCTGCCTGCAGGGTAAAGGAATTTTCTCCTACAAGTGTGTGTATTTGTGTGTATGTGCACATGTATATGTTTGTCTGAAAACGTGTCTTTTTGTGTGTGTGTGTGTGTGTGTACTAGATTTGCAGATCTGATCTCATTGACAAAACAGCTCACTTCTGTAAAGGCTTGGCTCCCAGGTGATCCCCACTAGGGTTTAACACAAGGGCTTCCTGCTTCCCTGGAGAGGTGACATGGTGGCCAGTCTGAATTATAAATGCAAGCCAACTATCTAATTCCTAAGACTGGCAAGGGTCTTTTTGGTGATTTGCACGACTCCACACAAATCACCATCATCTCTGCTGTAAACATCTTCCTGCCTTTCTCCAGATAGACCCCTGCGCCCTTCAGTTGGATCACCCTCCATCGATCATTGAGACTGTTCAGTATCCGGCCAGTGCCAGCAGCACTTGATTCTGTACTGAAGCTCTAGAGAGAACCAGAGGGCATTGCCCTGCAGAGGCACCAGCCTTCGAGGGGCAGACAGTGGGCGGTATGCTGCTCAAGCCTGGGTTATGGGGCGCCAACCTGCCGCTTCTTGAAATCTTACCCAGAGGATGGCAAAGTCTTTTGAAGTCCAGTATGGGCTCTGAGCACCTGGAAGCTGCTCTGTCATTACTAATGCTTCAATGATGCAGTGCCAGTCTACCCATCTGTGGTCAGTGCCAACTTGCCAAAAGAAGCAATCCTATAATGCTGCAAGTCACTAATCCCAAAGGGCACCTCAAGCAGCCGCCAGCTCTGCCCGTTCAAAGGCGCACCCCGGCACTCAGTCAACACAGGTGCCAGTGGCGGTGCCAGCTGCAATGCCTACTGCCAGCCAAGGAACTCAAGGGCTGCCGGTGTGGTGCCCCACCTCAGACTCCAGAGCCTGTCATCATATCCTTCAGGCCAGATGAAGTATGTCAGGGAGTTGTCCTGAGTGGAAACCACCACGTCAAAGTGCCAACTTGACGCTCCCCAAAAATTGACTTAAAGGCAGCACAACAGACCATCTGAAAGCAACATGGCTCCCTCCGGAAAGTGCCAGTCGCCGTTTCACCGTGTGAGGAAGGTAAGACGTGATGTCCACTTCAAGTGAAACTAGAAAAAGATTTGCTTTTGGTGCTGCAAACCCTGAAGAGGAAAAAAGGCATCACACTGACCATGAGTTTACCCCAAGGATGCTTGTAACAGTCTAGCATCTGTATCTGAGTCCCCAAAGGAGCACAGTTCTCCATCCCTTCCACAGCGGGAGACTGAGGAGGGACATCTATCCAGCTTGTTAAGACCATAACAGCTGTATCTCCATCACATGAGACCAGTGGTGCAGTCTTTTCACACAGAAAAGTCCCAAATAAGCCAAGTTTCCAGTTCAGGAAAGCCAAAGAGTAGGAATCATCCTTTCCACTTCCAAATAGGTAACAGGGCCACCTGCCTGTGGGGGTCCAACAGACCCATTGCCCCCAGCCGCGGCCCGTGGAGGGAGTTAGGTGGGGCAGGGAGGTGGTGTGGGGGAGGGGCAGGGTGGGGGGTGCAAAATGCGATGCAGCGCGCTACGAAATTCGTTTTATTTATTAAATTGTGTACTTACCTGCAATTATCCATATTCCGTTGTTTACCACCCCCCACCCTGCCTCTCCCCCGCACCGCCTCCCTGCCCCACCGAACTCCCTCCACGGGCCGTGGCTGATTGCCCTAGTCTGGCACCTTATCTATGGCACATGGGAATCAAGAGAATCCTTTTTCAGCCTGTGAACGGCTACAGGACACTCCCTTGAACCTGTAGAAATTGAACAGCATCATCTCTGCGGCTTGTACTTGTTTGGACCCAGCAGAGCTATCTCTTGACCAATAAATTCACAAGTGAACCACGTGCCCTAGTCATAGCAGCTCAAGCAAACCATCTCCCCAGCCTGCAGACAGCAAGAGAGCCACTCGCCAGCCTATTGAGAGGACAGAGTACCCTGCGGCCTTTTGACCCCCATTGTGTCATCTCTGCAGCCTTTATGAATTCAAAGCCTGTGGACACACTAAAATATGTTGCTCTAGCCTGTGATGCGCACAGGATTGATATATGCCACCTGTGGGAACTTAAATAGGAGATATCTTTATCTTTTGTGATAAACAGGTCCATTCCCAGCATGCAATGTCCACCAGGGATCTCTCTCTAGCGACGAGAACGCCAATATGCAATGAGGATGCTGTGCAACATTGGGAATGTGTGTGTGTGCACATGTACATGTGTCATGCAGATATGAAGGAGTGGGATGGTAGATGTGTGGGTGTTTATTTGTGGATGCGGTGTAATATATGATGAAGTAGAATTTAATGTGTATGGGTGTGTGTACATGCAGCTGTAATTTTCAGAAATGATGCATGAGAATCGTTGTATGTGTGTGTGTGTGTCTGTCTGGCAGAGAAAGAGAGTGTGTGGATGGTTTGTGCCAAAGACCTGTTAACCGTAAGATAACTTTCACAGAGTTATCTTTCAGCGAAGGGGCGTGGCCTTGCAAGGGGGCAGGCACACAAATATTGCTGCTTTACACGCCCTTCTCTGCCTTACTATCCCCCACTTGCCCTAAACTCCGCCCCAAAGCAAGAATTGTTAATTGCAGCCTTCAGTGCTCTAAGGAGGTTCAAAATGGAGCCCTGCTGTGTGAAGCATTCACTCCTGAGCAGGAAACCTATTGTATTAAAGGGTTTCCAGATCACTGTCTGATAGTGCTTCTTTCTTCACCAAGTCTGTGTGATGAGGAGTGAGAGTGTATGTCAGAACATGGCGTCTTGTGAGTTGGTAAACTTAATAAAGAGGGGAAAAAATCAGAACTTTGGTAGAACCATTTTGGTGACAACCATGCAAGGGCAAGGATTAGAGATTGCCACCCTTTTCCTAGGGTGGCATTTTACCTTCCAAGTGGAATCAAGTTGGAAGAAACTAACTGTGGTGCCCACACCATCATGTTACTCTAAGCTTGCTCTCTGGCCCGTAGTCACAGAATGCAAGATTTCCCATCTTGTAATTGGTTCAGTTGAACATGGTCCACAATGAAGGCAGGTGGCAGTACTGGTCACGGTGCGATGGCCAACCATGCCTGTTGCGATGAAGAAGATTTGTCACCATGTGGCAAGGACATTGATGAACTTTGTCCTAGTGGGTCCACCTGGGATTAGAAAACAAGCAATCTCCTGTTCTGCAAGTGGTAGGTGGCCAGGCATGGTCAACAGTGCATGCAACGCTTCCCTAACCAACCTCCTGGTGCTGCTGAGGACTTTATCTCTCTCTATCGCGGCTCTCGCACCTTACTAGCTCTCTTGGCAGCCAGCGACTCTTGACTTGCTGCTCTGCCAACCGTCTGCTGCAAATGCAATTACCCGCTGGCACGCCTATCAATCACACACTAATTGATATGCGTTAGCAGGCTGAATAAACGGGGGATGATCTCATCAGGAGCTGCATTTTCTCTTTTTTGGCCACAGAATTTGTTCCTTTACGATGGGATGTGTTTTTTCAGGACTTTGCTGAACGCGCACGCTTTATGTCACGTGGCACTGAGTTGCAAGGTTTTTGAGCTCGTGCCAGCGGGCAGCACTGTGGGACAAGGCTGCTCTTCCTTGGTGTAGGAGATAGGGGTGAAGAATGAACTTGTCTCCAAAATGGAGTCTAAACAGCAGTCTAGCGAGCACACCTCATTCTGTAGACACATGCACACCTGATGCCAATGAAATTGGCTCTTGCTTCTGCTAAAGGCCAACAATGGTTCATGGGTTGTGGCAGAGCTATAGGTCGTTGAGTTACATTTGTTTCTGGTAAGAAGTCACCAGAAGTGATCAGTGACCTGTAATTCACCAGTAGCCTCTGTGAAATCAGGAAGAGGCTTTAGACCATTAACCAGTGCCTAGATGTTGATATCGCCAAAGTGCACAGCCTCAATGGGCACCATGCGGGCCTAGGACGCCTGTCTCAATTACTGGTTTTCAGCCGTAGCAGAGTTATCTGTTGATTTTTAGTGGCCGACGTCATATGTATCTAAACTGGACTTCATGTCACCCACACATCACCTACAGCCGGGCACTCAGAATAAGACACATCTGCAGCAATGTGGACACCTGCAAAAAACATCTATAGGACCTTGAAACATTATTTTAAAGGCAAGGATATCCTCTGCATATCATACAGCAACAAATTGACAAATCTTTGCAATTGCCCAGGGAAGCACTTATTTGGAATATCAGCAACAGAAGCAAAAGCGACAGAACTCCATTTGTGTTTGACTATCATCCATCAGCTCCCAACTACAGAAATATAATGCAAAAAACATTTCCCTTACGGTCCACGTGTGACAAATTGCAACATTGCTTACCGCAGAGCTCCCAATTTACGATCCTTATTTTGAGAGCTGAACTCAAGCGAGCTGTAATAAATGCAGGTGTTCATTGATGTGACTCTAAAAGGAGCATCACGTGTGAAAACATTTTACAAACATCACCAGTAACTAATTCTGTTACTAGAAAGACCTATGGTATAAGACAGCATCTAACATGTCGCCAAAGCTGAAAAAACACTATGTAGGCCAAGCAAGTAGAGTTGGCCAGCCTGTAGCCAAGCATGTTATCCCTTGTGGATCATTTACTATCAGATTTTAAGATTTTCCCTATGAAACATGTCTTAAGGGACGAACTACCTGACACCAGTAAAAACCACTGGATGTACCGTTTAAAATCCCTGCATCCAGATGCACTGATCAGCACAGACAATACCACCGGATTACTGCATATCTCAAGTGATCTCAGGACTGCATCGATTCCACATTCAAAATGGAATCGTCACTCATGAAGCTTTTTGAAAATTCAGCTGTGTCATCTGTGCAGCCTCTGAGCAAACCATCTTGTACTACCTGAGGGAGGCGGAAGCTGAAACGTTGTAGTGGTATAGTGGAAATGTGGCTCGATCTGTTTAAGTTACTTCTTTCTTGAATATATATATATATATATATATATCAATCAAACAACGAATCTCCAAAACCACTTCCAGCTCAGCAGAACTAGCGAAGAAGGAGAACAGACCACTAAGGTACGGCAAGATGTTCCTTATTTTTTTGCCAAGTTTCACAAATGACGCGTTTCGGGCGCGAAAGCCCTTGATCACACAACAGTCACAGCAAACTTTTTAATTTTTAAATGCTATATATATATATTGTGTTATCAAAAGAGACTTGCTTAAATATGACCAATATTGTTAGGACTCTGATTAGATTTGTCATGGGCACCTCGTTGGTGAGTTCATGAAACCCTCACCCACCAACCTGGTTGGTGGCATGCTTCATCATCGGGCCCACCCAGTGACACCTAATGTGTCCCGGGTGTGCTGCGACGCCTGATTACAGCGGAGCTGGTATTTTACTGAGAGTGCAGTGTGAGGTGTAAAGTGAAGTGTGAGTTAAAACGGCTTGGCGAGGGTCCCAGTACCCGAGGGTAAATTAAATTTTAATAACTGGGTCTCCGTCAGCGGTTAAAATAAGGCTTGGGGATGTTTAAGGGAGGCGAGTTACTACCTCCTACATCCATCAGTTGGTCGACATGTTTCAGCCACTGCCTTAAACTAAATCTGGCTTTCCTCAGGACCTTTTTAAAATAGAGTGTAGTGCAGGTTAAAAAGGAGTGTAATCCAGGCTATGTGTTACACTCACTAAGGTATTTCTCTAAGTGTGAGAGGGGATTCCCTTCTCATATATGCGCTTAGATTTTGCAGCCAATGCTTCCAGGAGTGAAGCGGTAAGGGGTTGACCAGCTTTTCTGGTCAGAGCCTGCCATGTACCTGTTGCACCGTCCTTGCACTACCGGAGTGTCAGTGCCCGTGCCAGTTTTTTGTTCTGAAGTGCTGGTCACCCGTTCCCACTATGGAACCATGCCAGAGCCCTGCCCAGTACATCTTCTTCCATCCACCCTGACATGTGCCATGCTGGCTTCTGCGGGCGCACAGAGCAGGCTGCCTCCCTGCAGAATGTACCCGGGCATCCGAGCGTGTAAACAGAAAGGATGCTAAGTGGATTAGTGGTGAGCCTGTTAGTCCCTCCAGGCCCCAAGGGCTGCTGTTTAATATCCTTTCGCTGCTCTTCGGCTTGTCCTCGTGGTTGTGGAGCGGTGCCACGCTGGTACCTGCCCATGGAAATAAAAACAAAACATAACGAGGAAACTGCAACGTGTATTACAGATTTTGTGGCAGTGATCAGGCGTCATGATGGGGCAGTGGAAGAGCCCATGGACAAGCAACAGGGACAGAGAGGGTTTGTACAAGCACCGGGAACAGACAGAGCTTTTGCCAGCGACATACAGGTTCGTGCAACCACAAGGGACTTGTACAAGCACCAGGAACAGGCAGAACGTGTACAATCACCAGGGACAGAGACTGTTTACAAAACCACCAGGGACAGAGAGGGCTTGTACAACCACCAGAGATATACAGGAATTTTGTAATCGCCAGGGACAGAGACTATAAAATCACCAGGGACAGAGACTGGTTGTAAAACCACCAGGGACAGAGAGGGCCTGTACAACCGCCAGAGATATACAAGAATTGTGTAATCACCAGGGACAGACACTATAAAACCACAAGGGACAGAGACTGGTTGTAAAACCACCAGGGACAGCGAGGGCCTGTACAACCACCAGAGATATACAGGAATTGTGTAATCACCAGTAAAACCACCAGGGACAGAGAGGGCCTGTACAACCACCAGAGATAAACAGGAATTGTGTAATCACCAGTAAAACCACCAGGGACAGAGAGGGTCTGTACAACCACCAGAGATATACAGGAATTGTGTAATCACCAGTAAAACCACCAGGGACAGAGACTGTTTGTAAAACCACCAGGGACAGAGAGGGTCTGTACAACCACCAGAGATATACAGGAATTGTGTAATCACCAGTAAAACCACCAGGGACAGAGACTGTTTGTAAAACCATCAGGGACAGCGAGGGCCTGTACAACCACCAGAGATCTACAGGAATTGTGTAATCACCAGTAAAACCACCAGGGACAGAGAGGGCCTGTACAACCACCAGAGATCTACAGGAAATGTGTAATCACCAGTAAAACCACCAGGGACAGAGAGGGCCTGTACAGCCACCAGAGAATCAGATATACAGGAATTGTGTAATCACCAGGGACAGAGACTATAAAATCACCAGGGACAGAGACTGTTCATAAAACCACCAGGGACAGAAAGGGCTTGTGCAGTCACCAGGGACAGAGACTGTTCATAAAACCACCAGGGACAGAAAGGGCGTGTGCAGTCACCAGGGACAGAGACTGTTCATAAAACCACCAGGGACAGAAAGGGTGTGTGCAGTCACCAGGGACATACATGGATTCTGTGATCACTAGGGATAGATCGAGTTTAAAAAGCAAGCAGGGACAGAGTGAGTTTGCACAAGCATTGGAGACATAAAGGTGTTGTACTAGCACAGTGGTAGACAGGGCTTGCACATGAGGAGGAGAAGGGAAGATCCTTCTCCACGCACAAAGAAGAAAGAGGGTTTGTAGAAGTTCCAGGGATAGAGAGGGCTGGTAGAAGCGCTACAAACAGGGTATGAGGTACAAAGATGGTTTATGCAAGTACCAGTCACGGGGAGGGACTGTTCACACATGACGAACCCAGGGGGTGTGCACAAGTACCAGTGACAGAGAGGGACTGCACACACATGACAAACCCAGGGGGTGTGCACAAGTACCAGTGACAGAGAGGGACTGCACACACATGACAAACCCAGGGGGTGTGCACAAGTACCAGTGACAGAGAGATTCTGCACACACATGACGAACCCAGGGAGTGCGCACAAGTACCAGTGACAGGGAGGGACTGCACACACATGACGAACCCAGGGGGTGTGCACAAGTACCAGTGACAGAGAGGGACTGCACACACATGACGAACCCAGGGGTGTGCACAGGTACCAGTGACAGAGAGGGACTGCACGCACATGACGAACCCAGGGGGTGTGCACAAGTGCCAGTGACAGAGAGGGACTGCACACACATGACGAACCCAGGGGGTGTGCACAAGTACCAGTGACAGGGAGGGACTGCACACACATGACGAACCCAGGGGGTGTGCACAAGCCCCAGTGACAGAGAGGGACTGCACGCACATGACGAACACAAGGGGTGTGCACAAGTACCAGTGACAGGGAGGAACTGCACACACATGACGAACCCAGGGGGTGTGTACAAGCGCCAGTGACAGGGAGGGACTGCACACACATGACGAACCCAGGGGGTGTGCACAAGTGCCAGTGACCGGGAGGGACTGCACGCACATGACGAACCCAGGGGGTGTGCACAAGTACCAGTGACAGGGAGGGACTGCACACACATGACAAACCCAGGGGGTGTGCACAAGTACCAGTGACAGGGAGGGACTGCACACACATGACGAACCCAGGGGGTGTGCACAAGCACCAGTGACAGAGAGGGATTGTTCAACCACCAGGGACAGAGATGATTTAGTACATCCAGGAGTAATTGATGGTCTGTGCAAGCACAAGGGACATAGATTGCTATGTACAACCAACAGCAACCGATGACTTGTACAGACACCTGGGACATAAATGGCTATGTACAAGCAACAGAAAGTGATGGTTGATACAAGCACTGCTGACAGGGAGGCATTATATGCAAACATGACAGACAGCCAGGAGTTGTGTAGTACACGAGCATCATAGGGCAGGGAGCGTTGTCTACAAACACCATTGACCAGGAGAGCTATGTTCAAGCGTCAGGACGCTCCGACATCGATGGACAGGGATGAGGGAAAGGTGGGTTCTTGGAACAAGTACCACCAGTCACCAACGACAGAGACGGTTATATACAAACAGCGGGGAGCAGTGAATAATATATCCAAAAACTGGGTGTCTGTGAGGCTGATATACAAACACAGCAGAACTAAAGCCAGAATGCGTTACAGTCATTCGGATACAAATACCAGCAAGAAAGAGCATTATCTGCAAGTCGAGGAACACAGTAGGTTGTGAGCAAGGACCAGGATTCAAGATGGCGGCGTAAAATCTCTGGAGAGGGTATGTGTAGACACTAAGGACAGGTAAGGGCTAAAGAGAAGCAACAGAGATGCCTACGTCAAAAGGCGTAATAATCAAACACCAGAGGCATGTGAGGGCGATTTACAAATATGGAGACTGAGAGGATCGCGATTGAGGCACCAGGAGAGGGACTATTGTGATGGGCAAACAATTGCTCAAGCCCCAAGGATGGATATAGGGTCTGAACACATATGGAAGCACTAAAGGATAAAGAGCATAGAGCACAAACATCAGCGATAAAGAGACATCCGATGGAGAGGGTAAGTTACAGAAACTAGGGCCAAAGAGGGCTTTGTTGAAACTCCAGGGAACAGTGAGGGCAGAGCACAAAAAAGATGGATGGAGAGGGGTTTTTTGTGAAAACAGTGCACACACTGGGCTGCTTCCAAACACCTGGGCGAGGGTGAGTGAATCACAAGATCCAGAGGCAGAAAGAGTGATGTACAAATAACAAAAATAGTAAGATCAGATTTTAAAGGCTGGTGAAGATGAAGTTTAGGCTTAGAGGGGGGATACAGCCTACTCTGCCCTCGTGGCACACCTTCCACTATTGCATCGCAGTCCCTCGCGAGGTGAGGTCACAGCAGCATCATCAGCCATTCAGGGGAGCTTTAAAAAGAACCTTTTGCTGCATAAGACAACCTCTCTCTTTCAGCACTTTGTGTTGAGTGTCTGCTTTACTGGTGCCAAGAGGCATCCTGGTGGCCATCTGTGCGCCTTGAAAAGCACAATATTATACCAGAGCATGCATTTCATTCGACCAATTATAAGACCCAGAGAAGAGCCTGGCTCCCACCAATCAATATGTTCCTTAAATACCATTTTCAGCTGAATAAACTGCCCCAGACAGTCCCTCATCTTAGAAGTTGTAGCAGAAACAGACCCTTGTAGTGTGCACCGCCGTGCACTACTCATTTTACACAGCTTTGATGTATTTCTTCTACTGGGAAGGTTTCCCCTATGGATGAATGCAGCATTGCTACAGTTGCATTAGTCCAATGCACTCTGGCAGCTTGAACGGTTCACGGCCAGACACAATGTTCTCTCCTCTCAGGCAGTGGTCAGAGGTGGGGGCATCTGGTTGCTGGGATACTGTGTGTGTCCATTTTTCCTTTCTGTTCAATGACCATGTGAGCAAACATTTTGTGAAAACATTCCTTCCGAGCTGCGAGTACAGTGCAGGTGTTTTTGAGTGGTTGATTGACAGCGTTACAAGTTCCATTAGATATGCTGAGAGTGTATGTAACTGTAATTGAATTTATATAGCGCTTACTACTAATACTGAAGTGCTTTTCAGAGAGTGGCACACTACTCCGGAACCCAAAAAGGATTAGTGGTGAATTAGTTTAGGGAAATATGACTTAATTTGAGCAGTGGACATGCGAGTTTGTTAGTTGGATTGAAAAGGATAATGGAGGGATAGAAGAGGGAAGAATCTGGAAAGTGTTTTAAGGGAAATTATCGCAGTAGGAGAAGGTTTGAGATTAGTAGAAGTAGAGATGGAGGAGGGAAGAGTCTCTAGAAATGGATTAGGGAGATCATAGTAGTAAAATGAGTTTTCGGAAGAGTCTAAAGAAGGATATTTGAAGGAAGAAGTTACAAAGGGTTGTTTGGGAGATCATTATAGTAAAATGAGGTTTGTTATGATCCAATGAAGGATAGAGGAAGTAAGAGTGTAGAAAGGGTTAATTTGGAGATCAAAGTAATAGAATGAGGTTCGGGATTGAGTCCGAGATTAGAGATAGCAGAGTATATCGAGAGTTATAGGGTGAAATATACGGTAGTGCATTGAAGAGGCTGTTTTTAGAGGAAGAGTAAAGTTATTAATACAAAGATACATAAGTACATAGAATGTATATATACATGAGGAAGGTGATATATCAAGATTTAAGATGTATTTAATAAACTCAGAATTTCAGGTGTTGCTGTACTTTAAACAAATGCATTTCATCTATTTTTTTTACTTTGAATCTTTTTTTCAATATTTCAATAGTGAAGCAATTGTAGACAAGTAGTTATGATAATATTTACATTTTGTGACAGATAAATAAGTGGAGAACTATAAGCATCTAATCAAATAACTTATAAGAAAAAAATATATATATATACATTAGTTAACCAGACCTAAAGAATAACTATATATTAAAAAAACATAATTATTATAAATACTTATACAAAAAGTACACACATCAAGATACACACATAAAATAAAACTAAATGTTTATATACACAGGGATATATGCTGTACTTTTGTGTTTGAGTATGGCTGTTATGTAGGGAAGAGACAACTCTTAAGTCATCTTCTGAAGATAAGATAGTTATCCATGGAGCTTATGTTTGTAGGGTAAAGAGTTCCATAGTTTTGCTGCTTGAACAGAAAAGGATGTGCCACCAATTATTTGTTCTTGTATGGTGGGATTTTGAGGCGAGGTGCCACTCTTGAGCGGAGGTTCCTTTGTTGAATGCATTTAGTGATTTTGTTCCTGATGAAAAGAGGTTCTGTTCCATGTATTGCTTTGTGTGTTATACAAAGAGCTTGAATGTGGATCTTCTGGCATCCGGTAACATGCAGTGTTCAGTGGGTGTTAATTGTGATGGCCCAGTGTCTGTATGCATTTGTGTGCATATCTGTGTGTATTTTCACGCAGGTGTGTGTCAAAAAAACGGTGCACTTTGTGGTTTGATGGCAAAGAATGTCAGAGAACGTCCCCAGGGTCAGCTCTTCTTTAGACAGAGAGTTGCTGGTGTGCTTTCACTGCTACTCAGAGAGATGGCACGCAAGCACTATACTTTGAAACAGATTTTGCACAGCTGTTCATATCGTCATGCTCTAATAAAGCCTTCCAGTGCCCGTTGCCTCCAAATACAGTCTTTTATCTGAATATCAGAATACAGTACTTCATCCTATTGTCTCATAATCCTTGCGTAGTTTGATAATCCAGTACTTCATCTCATAGCCTCATAATCGAGTACTACATACCAGTTTTAAAAACATTTATTCAATTCATAGTCTCATAATCCAGTACTTCATTGTGTAGTTTGATAATCCAGTACTTCATCCGATAGTCTCATAATCCAGTACTTCATCCCCTAGTCTCATAATCCAGTACTTCATCCCATAGTATCATAATTCAGCATTTATTCCCATAATCTCATAATCCATCATTTCATCCCATAGTTTAATAATCCAGTACTTCATCCGGGTTTTATAAACATTTATTTAATTCATAGTCACATTATCCAATACTTCATCCCATAGTTTCACAATCCAGTACTTCATCCCATAGTGTAATAATCCAATACTTCATCCCATAGTTTCATAATCCAGTACTTCATCCGTTTTCTAAACCTATATTTAATTCATAGTCGCATGATCCAGTACTTCATCCCATAGTCCCATTATCCAATACTTCATCCCATAGTTTCACAATCCAGTACTTCATCCCATAGTGTCATAATCCAGTACTTCATCCCAAAGTTTCATAATCCAGTACTTCATCAGTTTTCTAAACCTTTATTTAATTCATAGTTGCATGTTCCAGTACTTTATCCCATAGTCTCATAATCCAGTACTTCATCCTTTTTATAAACCTTAATTTAATTCATATTCGCATCATCCAGTACTTCATCCTATTGTTTCATAATCCAGCACTTCATAATGCAGTTTGATAATCCAGTACTTCATCCCATAGCCTCACAGTTCAGTGCTTCATTCAACAGTATCATAATCCAATTCTTTATCCCACAGGCTCCTAATCTAGCCTTTGATCCGGTGGTTTCCGAACTCATTAGCATCTCAGTCATGCGTCACTGTGCATACAACTCGCACCCCTATCGCCCCATGGTTTAGGCGGGAACCCAAAGTCTGCCATCCTACAGGCTTCCATGTCGCGTCTCCACCAAGAAGCTCCCATTCAAAAGATGCCACTCATTCCTTGATATTCGCTTATTGACCGTCCACCTAGCGGCTGCGATTCCACAGGCTCTTCTCAGACAGGCTCCCTTCAAGGAGCCTATTCTCATGAAGATTCCCCGCCTCAGACTCCCCCCTTAGTTGCACATCCTCCGTTGCAGGGGCTACTTCCCACCGGAGTACTTCTGTTGACTTCCATTGCACACAGTGCCTCAAAACAGGCTGATGTTACCGAATACCCCATTTTACAGATCCCTAGAACACAGGCCCATGTCCTTGTTCCTAATCTCTTACTTGCACCCGCTGCCACACAGAGGCAACCATTCAACATGGTTATATTCTGCAGGCTCCCTATACACGCTTCCATCACAGAAGAAACCATCTCACAGCTTCTTGGCACCTGGGCTCCCATCTCTTTTCTAATATTTAGTTATTTACAAAGAGTGGCACTCATTCTGTTCGGAAACCTCTTCCATTGGCTGCTTCCATTTCACAGATTCACATTCAACAATTACTTTTTTCAAAGTATACAGGCGTCGATACCACAGGGCCCTATCCTACAGGCTTCCAGGGCACATATTCTTGACTTAAAGACACCAAATTCTAAATATGAATCTTACAAAACGTCATTTTGCAAATTCCACCACCCTAAGCTTTGCTCATGCAATCTGCGATTGGCCAGAACAAGATTCCGCAAACTCCTGTCTCACGTTAACCTAGCCATCAGGTTTCCACCCCAACTGGCCCAAATTATACAGGCTTCCGTTCCAAAGCATACCATCTCACAGGCACTCACTCCATAGATTCTAATGTGATAACTTCTTCCTAGGGCTCTAATCCTATAGATTGTCAAGTCCTACAATTCCATGTTGCACATGCATCCGTTTCCAAGGCTCCCAATCACACAAGATTCCATCACATAGCTCCAGTGCCCATTTATTCACACCACAGAGACGTCCATCCCATAGTGCATTGTCCCACGCGGCACCATATCCAACATTTGTGTGTGAGAGTCATTCTGGCCAGAGCGGGAGCAGAAGAACCAAGAAACCAATTGGTGTACGTGCGCTCGAGAAATTAATTTAACATAACATAACAACCCCTGTTGGGCCAGGACTAGCCTATACAGGGTGAATTTAGCTATGAATGAAGACGGGATGAAATGGTGGAGAAACCATGGTGGTCAGAAAGAACAAACAGCAAATATTAAATGAAGGAGGAATGCATACTTTACATTTATATTTGGCAGAAAAATGGGTGAGGAACAGCCAATGTAGCAGTCTAAATAAAACATAAGAGTAACAGGGGTGGATGGTTTGCACTTGACAAAATTCACTAGGGATAACATCAACATTTCCCTAGCCACTAATATGCAGATGGAACCCAGATGTGTCTTAAGGGAACAGATCATTACAGCCAATTAGACGGGAAAATTCTCATGCACACATGAACAAATCCCCTGAGCCGAGAGCCTGCTGTTCCCACAGGAGCAAATGCAAAAACAACAAATGCAAAAACTGATAGCCAGAAACCGGTCCTAGGATGCTTGATTCAGGTTCAGGAAAGACATGGCTTGGCAGTTCGGGCTGGACTGTTCCCATGAGGCACAGGGTCAAGGCTGATTTGCATATGGCCATGTCTGAACTGGGGTGGTGTGGAGTGCAAAAAAAACGATGGATTTAGGCCCAGATCTCTGTAATGGGGTGAATGTATGACATTGTTCTGCATTCTGTCCATCAATTGTTGTTTTTGCAGTTCCCACAGGAGCAGCACGGGAGTTCAGGCTTGAAATATGGTTTTCCCAACTGGAAACTAACCATTGCTAAGGATGACAATGCACCTGGTTCAACAAATCATAATTGGGAGTTAGTATTACTCATCGCCTTGCAGAGAATAAATCATTCTCTGTGAATTGAGTGTATACTGAGGCATTCCTCTCAACTCACCCTTGCATGGGGGGTGTCCAGGGCCAGTCTTCACTCTCCAAACAAGCAAAATGCCTCTCGAAGAGGTAAATGTGAGCCCCAGCCCTAAAATTCTTGCTTCATTCACCATTGCTTTAAATGGGACCACCCTCCAAATCCACTCGCTTCCTTGCTCCTTGAAGGTCCGTAGTGTTGAGAGATAGGAGCTAGGTCTGTGCAGAAAGCTATACTCCAATCTGATTGTGAGGCTCTCGCGACGGATTCTCACCATTGTGCATCCAGTAATGGACCAGTGGTGGGACGCGTCATTCTGGGTGTCCACGTGGCATTCGCCTCCCACAAGGGATGCAATGGAGGACTCTTGCAAACAGTAATACCTTTATGTCTAATTAAAACTTGGCACATATATGGGGTTAGAAGGACGCAACCTGTCAAGGAAGGCAAAACAGAGGTATCCTTTTTAAGAACACAAATAATTGGTCGACCTTAGGGATCCCTTCCCTAAAGCATTCTTCAATTGGATTTAAGATATTTTTGTTTTCTGTCCGGTCCTCTTTGGCCTGCAGCATCAATTTAAAGTTCATTTTGCAGTTTATACCAATAAGGCTGACTGTCCCGAACAATATTGGGTTGTTTTTTGGGCCTCATTTTTGTGGAGAAAGGAAATGTACTGTTTTGCCAGAAGGATGGGGAGGGACATTTCTGTGTTGAAAATCTGTTGGGAAGTTTGCAACTGAAACGTGTGCCTATCGTTTGGAGAGATGTTTAAATGCCTTGGATTTGATCCTATTTAGTCTGGTGCTTTGCCACAGCGAGTTCCGGGATTGCCACCTTTTTTTTCCTGCTCATAACTAAAATCATATTTAGCTCTCCCATTGCTTCTTTCATCTGCTGTTTTGCTTTTGGTGGGAGAGGGGAGCTTGGTTTCATTTGCCAGGGCATCACATGTGTGATTTTTCTGTGCCAAATTCAGATGTGTAATGGCGGTTCCATGACTCTCTGCCAATGAGTGCCTTCAAATTTTTCTTTCTGGTGCCCAGCCCCCGACATTCTTTTTCTCCAGTGAAGCGGTTGTTCTCTAGAGCTGCTTTCTGCAGGGCATTCCAGCTTTTCGGTAGGACTTGGCCTTTTTTATTCAATTAAGATTTTATAGCATTTCCTTGCCCTTTTAATTTCTTTCGAAGGGGCAGGGCCGGCTCTAGGCATGTGCAAGCTGTGCACCTGCACAGGGCCACAAAACCCCAGGGGCCACCACGCCAATATATATCCTTAATATATTAATCCTCTGAGGATGGATACATATTTGCGTGGTGGCCCCTGGCAGGGATTTGGCGGCCTCTGGCTCTGTTCCACTTCTAAACTCCCTGACCCCCTCCCCTCTTTACTGGCCTGCGCGCTCCGCCCCGCTCGGACCCACTCTTCCGGGCCCCCTACCTACGCTCCCTGCCCAGGGCCAACATGAGCCTAGAGCCGGCCCTGGAAGGGGCCTCCTAGTGGACAAGTGTTTTTAACTCCTCTTTCACTTTCCTACAGTCTTTGTTGAACCAGGTTGAATTGACAGCTTTCTACTGCGGACGCCATCTTAGTGTGGACACCATCTCAATGTGGACACCATTTTAGTGTGGACACCATCTCAATGTGGACACCATCTTAGTGTGGACACCATCTCAATGTGGACACCATCTTAGTGTGGACACCATCTTAGTGTGGACACCATCTCAATGTGGACACCATCTTAGTGTGGACACCATCCCAATGTGAACACCATCTTAGTGTGGACACCATCTTAGTGTGGACACCATCTCAATGTGGACACCATCTTAGTGTGGACACCATCTTAATGTGGACACCATCTTAGTGTGAACACCATCGCAATGTGGGCACCATCTTATTGTGGACACCATCTTAGTGTGGACACCATCTTAGTGTGGACACTATCTCAATGTGGACACCATCTTGGTGTGGACACTATCTCAATGTGGACACCATCTTAGTGTGGACACCATCTCAGTGTTGACACCATCTCAGTGTTGACACCATCTCAGTGTGGACACCATCTCAATGTGGACACCATCTTAGTGTGATACCATCTTAGTGTGGACACCATATTAGTGAACACAGCCACTAAGGTGAATGGCCCCACGCCGTCATCATTGCCCACTCCTGGGATTTGGACAAGGCCCGGGAGTAGGGAGGGTTGTGCTTTTGTGAGCATGCGCATTCACTCACTGGACTTTATCCACATTGGAGCCCGGAGGAGGGAAAAATTAAGAATAAGACAAGGATGAGTAAAAAATTATTGATTATTTCATGATGATAGAGCTACAAACCTGCTTCTGTCACTTGTAAAACTTTACAGCTGAACAAGTGCAGTAGGATTTATAACTATCCTCTTCAGCATCCTGAGAATAGCTAGCCGTGTGGAAAGTAAGGTCTGGGAGTTACAGATGTGTCTATGTAGGCTGGAGTTCAACATTGAAGCCCCTGGCTCCTTGCATCAATGTGGCACACAGGGAAAACATAGACATATATGTTTTATGTAATATAATACATTTCTATATTTAGGATTTATATGGCTATAAAGCAATGGTTCAGTCAGTGGCCCTTTGAGGTGGCCCCCCCTGCAAAGTACATGGAGCCCCCCTACGAGATATATATATATATATATATATATATATATATATATATATATATATATATATATATATATATATATATATATATATATATATATATATATATATATATATATATATGTGTATATATGTATATATGTATGTATGTATATATATATATATATATATATTATTTTTTTTCATGCACTACTTTTGGGTTGGAAGGAGGAGGGTATGCTTAATAAACAGGAGTATGACTATTTGTTTTGTGAGCACCCTATCATTCCGACATTCTACCACCTGCCCAAGGTGCACAAGGACATCAAAAATCCCCCAGGCAGACCAATCGTCTCCTCCATAGGGAGTCTACTTGAAAATACATCAAGATTCATAGATGGTTATTTGTCCCCGTTTGTGAGAGATTTACCATCCTATGTGAGGGACACCCAGGACTTTATAAGGCAGATTGAGGGCATCGGTGGGAGGAAGATATGCTTCTTATCACCCTAGATGCCACAAGCTTATATACCTGTATAAAACATCATGATGGAATCTCTGCCATCAAATGGTTCCTGGGGAAAAAGAGTATGCAATACCATCAGCACAACAAAATGATAGTGAAAATGACTGAATTCTGCCTCAACAATAATATCTTTCTTTTTGCAGGAAACATGTATCACCAACTGAGGGGGACTGCAATGGGAACGTGCTTCGCCCCCAGCTACGCGAACCTTTTCGTGGGCTGGTGGTAGAAGCACGTGGCCTGGGGGGGGTCCCAATGAGAAGTGGCTGGATAACATCATGATTTGGTCGAGATATATCGATGACTTGTTTGTAGTTTGGCACGGCGACGTCTCCTCGGCTGAGGAATATGTGGCGGTGCTGAACGACAATGAGTTGAATCTTAGATTTACGAGTACAATAAGTAGAACATCTGTACACTATCTCGACCTTGAGGTCTTTGTGAAGGAGAATTCCTTACAAACCAGGCTCTACCGCAAGCCCACGGCTGGTAACACCGTGTTACACGCGGCAAGCCACCACCCCAAAAGTATGATCAAGAATATCCCGTTTGGAGAGCTATTACGCTTAAAAAGAAATTGCTCAGACCCCAGCGATTTTAGGCAGGCACAGGAAGGGGCGGAAGCCAGGTTCAGAGAGAGAGGGTACTCAAGGTCGCTACTTACAGAAGCAACCAAGCGAGTAGACCTCATTGATAGGAGAGACCTCATACAGACTATCATGAGGGACAAAGCAGAAGACAGTACAACAAGGATGATCACCAGTTTTAACATGAGATCTAATGAACTGGTGCAGATATTTAATCGAAATTGGCACATCCTAGGTACGGACCCAGTAATGAAGAGAATAAAACCGACAAGACCGTCCATTACATACAGACGCTGCCAGTCCCTCAATGACCATCTTGTAAAGAGCCACTATGTAGATCCACCAAGAATTCTAAAAAATAAACCCATCAATGGCTTTTTCCCATGCATGCAATGCAAAGCATGCAAATACAGCAAAAAGAGAACCAAATATGAAGGGAGAAACAACGACCCACGGCACATGAGAGAAATAAAGAAATTCCTGAATTGCAACTCTGAGTTCGTAATTTACTGCCTGGTATGTCCATGTGCCAAAAGGTACATTGCAAGTACCATTAACCAAGCCAAGAAACGTATCCTTGAACATATGCGTGCCATCGCTAACAAGGACAAAAACTACCCGGTGGCACGCCACTTTGAGACCCACCATGGAAGTAATAGGGATCTATTATCCTTCTATCTAATAGATCAGCTGGAGAGAAGGGAACGAGGTGGGGACAGGATAAGGTCATTAAGAGCGATGGAATCCAGGTATATAATTGACCTCCAGAGTAGGCATCCTAAAGGGCTTAACAACGATGAAGAACTTTGGGTCCATTTAGAATAGACAACACACTCCCAAGTTGGTCCAGTAAGGGATATTTACACTGCATAAAACACTACCCAGGGCTGAAAACTAATACGGGTAACTTTCCAGTTGGCAGAAATGAATCTGGTATCAATGTTTGATAATAAAAAGGATTCTTGCCCATACAGGGCAGAATATCGTGTGCAAGATGTCAGGGCTAAAAAAACAACTGTCCACTATGCCCATCCAGGGCACAATTGTGTACAAAAAGAATTAATTTATAATTATAATGTTTAACAAAATGAATGACTTTTTATCTATATTTAATCCTTCCTGTAAATAGGTGAAGGAGGGCACATCGTGAATTGTTGATGCTAAATATGTACACACTCACTGGGCATTATCAGTCATACACCCTGACACTTGTCGTATGTTTTAAGAAAAACTTTTTACTTTTATTCACATTCTTAAACTAGCACTGTCTTCTCTAAACACGTCATATGTCCCCATGTATACACTGCAAATTAGTTTTATTTGCGATTAGTTGAATTGCATGTTCAAATATGGCCGCCGTAAACATCCTGGCGAGCATCAGTCCACTGTTTATGTTGTGTAAAGTGGTTGGGGATATAATGTCGAAGCACACAGGGAATGGCTGACACTGAGGAAGCCAAATTGGTGAAACGCGTCTGTCGAGGGGGCAGGGGGGTTTGCCAATAAACCATCTTGGTTAAACACACTGACTTGGAGTGCCGTCCTTTTTTGACCTCTGGAGATTCACGGAGGTGTGTGGAATCATATATATATATATATATATATATATATATATATATATATATATATATATATATATATATATATATATATATATATATATAAATATATATATATATATATATTTTTTGTTTTGTTTATTTCACTTACCTTATTTATACTTACCTGTATGATAAAGGAATGCGTGGTAAAGTCATATGTGTGGTAAAGTCATATGTGTGGTAAAGGCATGCTTTGTAAAAAATGCACGGTAAGGGCATGCATGGTAAAAGCATGCATTGTAATAGGGTACAACCATCCATGAGGCTTAGGGATATATGTTAACCCTTGTAAAGAGTAAGCGTGGGCAAAATGTTGTTTACACCTGCATATTCTGCCATATTTCTTGCATTTCGCCCTACAATTATTATGCAAAATACTCAAGATTATGTCATTATGCCACATTGCATAATTTAGTTCTGGTAAAATCCTATACCAGAGGCACGGGAGCAACATCACCGAACCGAACACAAACTGCTATTTTTCATGTCCGCCATAATGTTGCGATATTTATTTACATGAAATGCATCCTTACATCCAAAATAGACGCAAGGACACATCCATGCTAAGTAAAATGAAAAATATCAGTCTGGAATTTCATGTAATATTGCATAGTTGTGTGTCATTTTGGGACATTTGACCTAATTTCTGCAAAGGTAATTGCATGAGTTTCACTCAGGCTAACTAAAGAATAAGGCACCTTTTTGCACTAAAATGTAATGTAAGTATTGGTTTCCTCTGTTGTTTTGGAGATAAGTTCACTCTTGACTATTTTTGCACCAAGTCAGAGACTTTCAGTTGAACTCAGAACTAGATTGCATCTATAACCCACCTTGGATTCATAATGTATTGTCACTTTAAGAGACCAAGGGGCCTCATGCACTAATTACTGATTGCAAAAATCTGGTCAGAATTTGCACACAGTATTTTTTTTAACAAGAAAGAATTTAGTGAAGCGACCTATAAACTAAAAGGTCAGTTCACTAAAATCTGATTGGGTGGGTCACTATCCAACCTACCTCATGATTATTAATGAGGTAGGTTGCAAGTTGTAACTCATTCTGATTGGTGGCCATCGCCAGGAAGGGGACCTGGTAAGAACCATAAGACACCAATAGATTAGTAAGGAATGTTTCCAGATTTGTTACCCTTTCAGGAGTCCTAATTGGGGAATACATGTGCCTTCACCCAATAATTAGTGGCATGCTACATCATGGGACTGTTACTACTCACGCTGTGTTACAATCATCATGGGTGGCGCTAGAGGTATTTTTTCAGATAGTGGATAGGGATCTTATTGCAAAAATTATTAAAACTGTCTTGAGGATATCCTATATATATGTTTATTTATTTGTGTATTCCACAGACAGGATTAAAAACCTATAAGGATGGTCTTAAGTCATCTCCCCATGAATGTCATGTACATGTTTCGGCCCATCGTTTAATTCACTAAGGGTCAGCGGCCTTCATCAGGACTGGGGGATCCCTGTTCTGAGTCACTGTTCCTGTTATTCTGTCAGCCTAATCAGTGTATATTTAAAACTGGTTTCAGTGCCATGCAGTGACCTTACTTGTCACCCACATAAAGGACGAAGGAGGTCTTACTAGGTGGCCATCACAGGGATGGTGGCCTGGTAAGGTCATTATGCTACCATGTTTGTGGTTGCATTTCAATAAAGTTAACTTTTTTTTAAATGCAGCCCAGACTTCATTTAAAAAGAAATGTTTTGGGGGGAAAGTTTGAGAGTTGGCAGTGATCGCTTGGACCACTGCCTGCCTCCCAACAAAAGACAATTCACAAAGGAGAAGGGGTTGCAAGGGGACAACGTCCCTTCTGTAAATGTATTATAACCCCATTGTGGAAGTTAGTAATTTTTCGATGTTTAGCAGCCGCATTTCCATTGCAAAACATTGATACATTACATACTGATTCGATATTTGGATGGGGTGCCTACATTACGTCCCTTACTAAAACAGCATCGGCGTGGTGTCTCAATCCCATTATAAGAATTGTTAAAAGTTTACTGATTCCTAAGATGGGATTAATACATTTAAAAATCATTTCTGCCTTTTGAAACTCTGGGAGTTTTGCGAGAGTAAAAATGCATTGTAAATTGGGCCCTAAGGGACTAAAATCGGAAAAAAGCATAACATCGGCGACACGCCGCTACAGGGTAGCAGTCTAACGTAAAATAATCACGAGAGCTCCCTTGTAGGAAATGACTTGGAAATGACATAAACACATAAAGATTACCCAGAATTGCCAGAAATTACACAATTGCCTAAACATCCTGTGCTTTTGCACAAGTCATTTTTTGACCTTACTCTCAAAATCAAAATTGGTTGTGAATCTCCCGCTCTAGAATTGCCCAAATTGCGCTGAGTTTATCCCCCTTATGCCTCCCATCGAGCGCCAAATGAATTGCGGAATAGAGCATTTTTTGCATCCCATTTTTTTTTTGCAATAGTCAGTGATGGCTTTTTTTTAGCTGTTTAGTGGAAGCAATTCAATATTGGGCAATTCAGAAATAATCATTTTTGTGTAGATGCGATTATCACACCGACCTCCTCGGCTCTGATGTTGCCAATAATGGGGTACCCTGCTGCACTCTTCCAGCCGCTTCTGTCTCTGTTCACCTCTCAATCAACCCACACCTGCCTTTGTCAATATTTCTCACCCTGAGGGTAAGGTGACCAGAATTTTAACCCCTTCCCTGCGGCGCGAATTCCGCTGCGGATCGGGGACGTCACGGTAGGCGTGTGCGGAGGACGGCCGGGGTCGTCCGAACTCCGCCCACTAATTAATTATTCCGCACAGGCGGGGAATTTGCACCGTGCTGGGGAATCGGCGGCGTTCGGACGGACACCGGCCATCCTGAGCACACGCCCACCGTGATGTAGGACGGCTAGGGGCCGTCCTGAGCACACAAGAGATTAAAGCCAAAAACCGGGACATTTCACAAAAACAGAAGACGGACTACAATTTTACTCCAAGCGAGTGCACAGAATGACAGCGCTCCTAAGCAGAGAATTACAGAACAGACAGTAAGAACATACATAAAATGCAATTTTTAGACCCAGTAGGTTGCCTGTTAATTAAATTGCGTTCTTGAAACAACTGCTAACTATCCCTGCTTTGTAAAACACCAAAAACACCTCCCTCTGTTTTCAATCCACGCTCTCTAAAAACCGAGACATGAGCTAACTTTCTTGAAATCTGCCGGGACAGCTAGTGAAAAACCGGGACCGTCCTTGCAAATCCGGGACACCTGGTCACCCTACCTGAGGGTTCTCTTCCATTACCTGCCTCTTTCCCTCTTTGGGATGAATTCAGATATTCGCCCATCAGACCTTGTCAAAAAACAATTCTGGATGAATACTTGAATCCACATAGCGCCTGAATAAGAGAGCCACAGAAGGAACGTACTGTGGATTCCAGAGTAGCGTGCTACTCGCCAATGAAGCGCTTCAAAACCCCATCAAGGGGTAGCAGGCGCTATATAAATAGAAACCTCTTTCCCTCTTCTATCCCACAACCTACCCTTCTCTATCCAAATAACTGAATAACAAATCCACCTCTCAAATTACTTCATACTTCACTATACTAATTTTCAGCACTAATCCTTTATGGGTTCCAGAGTAGCGTCCTACTCGCCAGAAAAGCGCTTCAACACCCATCATGGGTAACAGGTGCTACATGAATCCAAACCTTTCTTCCCTTTTATCCCTCAGCTACCCTTCTCACTCCAAATAACTGACTAATATTCACCACTCAAATGACTTTCATATTTCACCATACTAATTCATCACTAATCCTTTATGGGTTTCTGGAGTATCTTGCTTCACACCCCATCAGGGGTAAAAAGCACTATATAAATACAAACCTTTTTTCCCCTCTTCTATCCTTCTGCTATCTTTCCAAATCCAAATAACTGTCTAACCTATCCATCACTTAAAATGTACTTGCATGTTTCACTGTACTAATTCAACACTAATCCTCTATGGGTCCCAGAGTAGTGTGCTACTCGCTGAAAAAGTGCTTTGACACCTCGTCAGGGGTAGTAAGTGCTATATAAATGCAATTACAATAATACAATGTATGTCACCTGATAAAATCTCGCTCCCCTGGATTCACAATTTATTGTGTGTGATAAATAGCACCTATTCTAAAATTTGGTATAATAACACACGCATGCCACACTAAAATCCACATGTCATGATAAATAACATGTTCTTTTGTCTTGCTAAATTCTGGCAGGTTTAACCTGCCGAAATACAAAGATGGTTGCGAATTTTTAAATGTTATCAGAATATACAATTGCCAGGTACAATAAATGCAGCAGAACGCAGAAGTGCGATCCCTGCACAACCGGAGTTGGGGGCCGAAAAATTCTGTCCCACTCATAATTAGGACAATAGAAGCCATCCTGCCTGGCTTGTCTTTCACCCCCACAACTTGAGAAACACTACAAAAGACCTACTAAATTATGAGTCCCCTAAAAAAGTTTAATTAGCCAACGATTGTTTATTCTGGATGGTTGTTTGTCACAATATCGTATGCAGATTCAAAAACATCAACATAATTGAAACATCATTTCTAGTAAACATTCTATTTCAGCTCTGTCATGCCTTCCTCAATGCCCTTTTTATGAAATATGTAAATTCGGACTTGATGCCATGTTACTCATGTTGCAAAGGTCTTAACTAATCATGCAATAAAGTCTTTTGAACAATGCCCTGTGTCAGTGAAATTTGGCTAAGCACTTTTGAAAGTTTGAATATCTGTGCAAGTTTCCTGCCTTGCACAGAACCTGCAGAGGAACAAAATGAGCATTAATTATAGTGCTTTAAGTGGGCCATGTCCCTCAGGGTCTCAGACCCAGTAGTAATTTGAAACAGACATTGAAACCAGACCCTTTCAACCCTGTATTCATGCCATTAGCTTTGCATGCAAAAACACTGATTGGTTTCTGAACAGTGAGTGTGAAAAATGTTTAATCCAGGTCGTTTCTGCTTATATTTCACATGCTTTAATTAATCTTGCATTCCCTATGAGTGTTTCTTTTTTCCAGGATGTTGGGTTAGTCTTTTTTCAGGCAGCATCGTACTCTTGCCTTGTGCGTAGTTTGAATCGAGTCGCATCCAAGAACCGTATTATGTATGCGAAGCACTTTCCCTGTTTGCACTAAGGCGCACCTTTTCAAAAGGTGCACCAGGTGCAAACAGGGACAGTGCACCGCATTACAAAGTATGTGCGGCCCCCAGGACAGCCACAAACCAATGCTGCCCTGGGGGCGCGCATTCAAATGAAAAACTGAGGGACTGATTCAAAGTTGCTCTGTGTTTCATGCCAACTGCACTTTCAGGAGGGGAGACATTCCCTTGTGCCTCAGCACTATCAGTATTACAGAAGGGGACACACAGGCGTCTGCAGCCCCGTCTGTAATACCATTGTGCCCCCAGGGCACACATACGGGGCATACATGACTGTTGTGCCCCCGGGGCACATTGTATAATACAGCCCCCAGGTCTTTATAAAGGAAGGGGTGTAGATTGGTCAGTAAGATGGGGGGCGGAGGGGGGGGGGGGGAGGGTGAGCTTCAGAGTTTCCAACAATCATGGTGGCATATTATATTATATGTTATATTATTATATGAGAAGCAGGTGCATGAGTGGGCCTATGGGACAGTGGAAAGGGAGAGGAATGCAGATTGGTAGGAGTACTAGGAGAGAAACACAATATTTTGTAAAATAACAAATATTTTTGAGGACTTTTAAAACAGAGTGAGAGTGAGTGGGTGAGTTTTTGTCTCTGTGTATGTAAAAGGAACTGGTGGAATTTGACAGACACCTCACCATACCCGCATGAAAGCACCTGTACCCAACTATTTACCAGAAAATCCATTTATTAAGGGGTGTAACACACCCAAACACCCCGCCTGAAGCTACACCCCTGATAAAAGGGCACAATCAAGTGTGGCTCGAGTTAGCCTGGGTTTCTCTCACTGCCAGTAACTCAGTGGGACAAAAAGGTGTTCAGAATATATGGTCATCCAATCCTTGGCCTCTCTGCAAGGTGCACGGAGCAATGGTCACGTATGCCAGTACAGTTAAGATTCTATGCATGTGTGTGAGTAGGGTGGCAATCTAAAGGATTTTTAGTGTATATGTTTAAAAGCCACGCCCTAAATTATGTAGGCATGCCCTTTCAGGAACCCCCACTTTCTTTCATTTCACTTAAAGCCCTGATTAACCCCTTAGCTGCGGCGGCTATTCCGCCGCAGCACTAAGGGGGTGGGGCGGCCGCACGGCGGCTCCATACTAGTGACGGAACCACTCCGTCACGGCTCGCGGGTGAGCTGTGCTTGTGACGGAACGGTTCCGTCACGAACCCGCCCGCCCATTAAAGCGTCAGCGCAGGCGCGTAATCAGCGCCGCGCAGGCGCGGCGAGCGGGCCGTGACGGAACCGTTCCGTCACAAGCACAGCTCACCCGTGGCTTGTGACGGAGAGGTTCCGTCACAAGCATGGAAGAGGTTAAATAAATGCCTTTCAAGTATTCCTGTGGGTTCCGTGAGACGCTGTTTACATTTAGGAAGGGCTCTGCGTCCGGGGGGGGCTTGCTCTTAAGGGGGTCTGAGTTTGAATCATGGGGCAGGCTTGGGGCTAAGTCAAGAGTTCGGGAAAACCCGATAGGAGGGGTGTGGAACATGTGCGCCATAGGAAACAAACACACCGGCAGGCCGCTCCTGTGCCTGGCCCAGCAGGTCTGACCTGTTCCGCCTGTACCTGTGAGTTGTGGATTCTTTTCACAAGTGACACCTTGCGATGTCTACCCGCAGGGTGCAGCCCGGCACGCTTGCGTCATTTCATGTCGCCAGTTGCGTTGTTTGCTACCTGCATGTTTACATTCTTACAACTTAATTGTTTCCCATTGGCTTGCCTGCTCTTGTCTCGCACCCAGTTGGCCCCTTGGGTGACGTAGCATCGTAGACCAGAAACAATGGCGGGAGTTTGCAGGAAACAGATGACGTGTTAAAACCTCCGTTTCCACGTCTCACTGTGTGATCCTGTGCAAATCATGTTATCTCCCTTTGCCTCAGTTCCCTTAGAAGTCAACGTTTGGAGTATTAGAGGCTACATATGCATCTTGACATTTCCATGACTTACGTGGAATTTGGCAAACATAAGTACAATGTATGAAAAGGGCTGCAGGCCTAAAGAAAACAATGTTTAATAGTGTTCAGGAGTTATAAAGAAATCACCCAACCTGTCTAATTGCATGGCATGGCAAAAGAACGAGGCAGTGTATAGATGACTGCATTTTATGGTTTCAATGAACTGCAATGCGCCCCTTAGAACACATAAAACCAACAGCGCATAACCAGGGCTCCGGAACTATGTGACAGGGAGCACCAAATTATGCAGCAGGGTTGACTAAATTATGCAGCAAGAAAAGGCAAATTAGGCAGCCTAATGCGGCTCATTTTTGGATAGAATTAATTCATTATATTGACATTTTGAAACATGGTAATACTGCCTGGGCAGAGATCTCACCTTTTTAGTTTGAGTTTAACAGCAAAACATAGAAATAAGCAAATGAAAGATGACCAGTTAGTCTTTAAAGGGCCTTCCACTGTGTGCAAGCACATGTTGCCGCGTTTTTAGTAACTTTTGATCCGCTTGAGCTAGAAACTATTTTTCTTGTTAAAATCTGCTGATTAGGCCGAAGATTATTAATTATGTGGCAACTGCGGGAAACCAATAAATATGCCAAAAAAAACAGCAGCCACAGAAGCGCATAACTCTAGTGAACCTGAGTGTAGCACACTAGACACATCAACAACACAGTCTCGTGCAATACGCACAGCTTAAGATGTCACTTGTCAACCGCAGTGAGCTAACCAAAACTTTTCAGCATCTACAAGGAAAAGAACTTCGTCTCTACGCTCAATCCTGAAAACACCAGAGGTGTACAGGGAGAGCCAAGCCAGAGCTGAGCCAATGATCTGGCTCAGATCTTAGAGCCGGTGCACGAGCCAAGCCCTGAAAAAGTTTGCTACGTAAATCACACAACAACATCTCGTAAAATATGATAAAGTCACTTCAAATATTTTTTTAAGTTTTCTTCTTTAACATTTAATCTTTGACATTAATAGGTCACATTATATCACTGCCCTGAGGCTACTTATTAAAAGTAATAGTTTTTAAACTTAAACCATTAGTGCACTAAGAGGCAAGACAATTGTCATATGAACCCTATATGTGACACAGATTATTACAGAGCAGCATTATAGTTTATTAAATGAAGCACAATAGATTTTTGTACTACTGGTATTCTGAACTCATATATTTGAAAGTGCTTTCCTAAGTGATGATGAAGAAAAAAATAGTTTTAGTGAAATCATTTTTTTTGCCTAAAATTGCACAATGTAATTGGTGAATCAGTGATTAATCCTGGTTTTCCTGGTTTCACTTTGTATAAATTAGGCTGGAAATGGATATCAATGTATCTTTCCTCATTATAAGGCTTTGTTTTTACCTCTTTGTGGTTTTTATGGGAGTTTTTCTATAGCATGAACTACACTTGAAGGTATTGGAGTGCTTTGCATGAGCACAAGTTGCATTTCACCTGTTCACCATTCATTGTTTATTGGAATGGGGGGGTTGGGTGATTTGCCCTGAATCACAGGATTGTGATCCGACGCCGAGACACAAACCTGGTTCCCCGTTTTCAAAGTCAGCAGCTCTGGCCGTAACACCACATCCTAGAGGGAGGGAGACAGGCAGAAGCCACATGAAAGCTTGGCTCATTATGGGCTCGAGGTTCCTTCAGGACCTCCAGCTGAGCCAGAGCAAGGGTTCAGGCTTGTGTCTGGCTCGAGATTTCAGTGGCTCACCCAGCTACAAAAAACAGTTAACAAATGCACTAATGTTAAAGTGCAAGGAAACCATCACAACAACATTCTGCTCTTGAGCAGGTTGATACGTCAACAGAGGCATGCTTAAAACATACAGTGCAGCGACACAAAAAACACACTGGGCACATCACTACCAGCCTCAAACACAACCAATATCACAAGCACAACAGGACAGAGTAGAAACTCCAAACTATGCTGTTGTGAAATCTAAAGTAGTGAGACAAAAATCGAGTATATCGAAGAAAACCTGCACTTAGGGAATCAGATAGGATACAGTAAGAATTGGTTGTAATCCCTTGTCTAGAAAAAATACTTTTTTTCTAGAGACCCCTCACCCACCAGGGTTGCCCCTAGGTAACATGCTTCATCATTGGGGTTCCTCTCAATCCTTGATGGATTAAGGCGTGCTGCGACTTGCGAATTACGTAGGAGCCCTTTTTATTGTAGACTATGTGTAGTGCCGTGATGTGGAATGGAAAGGGAAAGAAAATAAATCTAAAAATACCTAACTAGTTGACCACTCTTTTATTCCCGGCCCTAGTTGGTATGGTTAAAAATCAGGGGTGGTTTACTGGGGTTTGCGTAATTAGTTATTTAATTCCGATAACGAACAAGACTCCTCCATGCTAACTAGTTACACTACCCCCAGCGACAAAAACACATTAATGAGACAACCAGAATCATTACGGTCAGGTTTCTTCTCAGTAAACGTCCCTGATTTTTAACCATACCAACTAGGGCGGGAATAAAAGAGTGGCCAACTAGTTAGGTATTTTTAGATTTACTTTCCCTTTCCACTCCACATCACTGCACTACACATAGTCTACAATAAAAAGTGCTACTGACAAGAAATGTTCAGCACAGGGTACCACCTGACCTTGCTACGTCACTGTCTGTTGCGCTACAACATCACTAAACTCAAGTAGATTGCATCACCTCCTTTAACACATAAGGCTACAAAAACAACAGTGAACGTATCGCTCATCACCCATACCAGCAACAAACCAAAGCCAAACTGTAGCACATTCCATGCAGGTGGCACTGTATTAATCACCAACGGCACAGTGCCACGTACACATCCCAACAGCAGCAGCTCAGCAGCAGCGTATCCTGTCTTGAATAAAAGAGCTAAACACATCTAAGTCACTGTTGCATGCATACCATTATTCAATACCCTGCAATTCACCTTACAGCATTCCATCGCTACCAGAAATCGTGCACGCGTAACCTGCCACACGAGGTAAAGTACTACAGTCAACCTGTGAGAATATGCAACAAAATGTCCACTCTCTCCCTGCTCTTCACTTTACCCACTCAAATATAACTACCAAGCACATACACACAAAGCTAACACCTACCTAAAGTGGCACAACTGACACAATGGAACATCTCTGGGCTAGCCTCATCTGAGGAAATGTGGTTTATTATATGTTGTGGTTGTGCGACCTCACCGTGTAATAAACTCATAAACCTGTCCTGGGTCCAGTCAGTCTTGTTTGTAAAACCTTAGCTCAGCCCTGGGCTGTGGCCTTGAACAGTCAGGCCTCAACAAAGGAACTAGTGCAAGGCATTTAGAAGTACCAAACAATTGAGCAAGAAAGAAACTGGTCAATGTAAAAAAAAAAAAAAAATTGTCTGGGCCTTAGTAGCCTCTTTGACATCCCGTAAACTTTGACCGCACGTCTAAAGAGTTAGTCAGGGGGGCGTTCAGATCATTTAGAGAGGAAATCAGACTCAAGAAGCTGTAAGATATGCCAAATCTTACTAATTGCATGCAAATTTATGTATCTGTAGGCCCAGAGCCCTGTCTTGGTTGGATATCTAACTCTGGATATACAGTCCATTTTCTTGTCGCCTTTCATAGGGAATGCACTTGGCATGCATCTCTCCCTTGTTTCTCGCTCAGATCCCAGAAAAAGGGAGGCACAATCAGATAAGGCTGCTGCAAGCTTAGATCTAAGAAAGGGGCAACGCAATGGAATAAAATTGCTGCAAGAAAAGGTTGGTACATTGAGATAAGGCTGTTGAAACCTCACATCTTAGAAAGTGCTGGCACTTTGAAATATTGCTGCCGCAAGCTCAGATCTAATGAAGACTCAGTACACTGAGATAGGGTCTGAAGCAAGCTCAGATCTATGCAAGTATTGGCACGTTGAGATAGGGCTGCTGTAAGCGCAGATCTAACAAGCGATCGGCAAATAGAAATAATGCTGCTGCAAGCTCAAATCTGAACGGGCCGAAAAATTAAATAGGGCTTCTTCTAACTCAGATCAAAAGCTGGATCAACATGTTGAAATAGGCCTGCCGCAATCTTAGATTTAACCGCATCGCTGCGGCAGCTTTTTCCGCTGTGCGCTGCAATTTTGTAAATACCGCGTTACATGACGAGCTCAGCTCGTCATGAGCGTACGGCAGGTAAGCCTCATTAATTAAGACTCAATACACTGAAATGGGACCTGCTGCAATCTCAGATATGAGGAAGGGTCAAAACATTAAAGGAGGAGCACTACAATCTCAGATCTAAAGATTGGTGGATACAGAGAAATTGAAATGCTGCAAGCTTGCTGCTGCATGCTCTGATGTAAGGAAGGATTGTCATGTGCAGCTCAAATCTAAGAAAGAGTCAGCACATGGATGCTGCAAACTCATACCTAAGGAAGTGTTAGCACATAGACGTAGGGCCTCAGCAAGCTCAGATCTAAAGAAGGATCAGAAAAGGCTGCTGCAAGCTCAGATATAGGAAAACGTTGACCGGTTGAGTTAAGCCTGCTGCAAGCCCAGACCTAAAGAACAGTCAGCATAGTGAGATAAGGCTGCTGCAGGCTCAGATCTGAAGCAGGGTCAGCACATTAAGATACAGCTGTTCCAAGTTCACATCTAAAGAAGGATCAATATGGTGAGATAATGCTGCTGCGAGCCCAAATCGAAGGAAGGATGGGCCCCTTGAGATAAGGGTGGCGCGAGCTCAGATCCACAGCGAGCGCAGCTGCTCGAGCTGATTTTGCTGCCGCTCGGGTAGATTTTCTAGGGGACGTCAAATCTTGCGTGCACTCACCAACTTACTGTTCTTCTGATGCCTTGCGCGAGAAAAAATTCCACCACGTTGCGAATGGCAGAATTTGGCCGGAACTCCACATTACAAGTAATGCTGAGTCACTAAATTCCACCAATTACGCAGGAGGAATGGAATATCCCGCCAACCCTGCAAATACGACTGCTGCAGGGTCGGATCCGAAGAAGGAGTTGGTAAGTTAACCCCTCCCGTGCTTGTGACGGAACCATTCCGTCACAAGCACAGCTCACCCGCGGGCCGTGACGGAGCGGTTCCGTCATGAGCACGGGAGCACCGCGTGGCCCCGCCTATCCCTTAGCAAGTTTTCATTTAGGGCAATATTGACACGCTATAATTGGGCCCCACAGCAAGCTGAAGTCATAGCATGTTTGTATAAACCCTGCTGCATGTGTGGCTTTAAATCAACGTTGTAATATTAAAAGTAGTGATGCTGCAAGCTATGGTACTTTGAGGGAATTGAATGAATGAAACACATATTTGTATAGCACAGCTTATCACTCATGAGGGTATCCAGGCACTGCCCATAGGCACGGGGTGATTAAGTGATTTGCCCAGAATCACAGGACGTTGAGCCGACACTGACACTCAAACCCGGATTCCCAGCTCCGGAGTAGGCAGCTCTGGCCGTTAGGCCACATCCTTTGCTGTCTATAGGTATTACCTAAATGTGGCATCACTTTTGTGTAATTTCGCATAGACAATTGTGCCTATCAGCCAGTGCTAAACAACATTTGCACATATCCATTACTGCAAGAATGAAACTGCCCAGAGCAAAAACTACACTTTTGCAGTAGTCGTGTAAATGTTAGTTGTTCACTGGAGCGTCGCTGCAGATGTTGTTGCACGCCTGGGCTGCACACGTGCCTGTAGCCGGGCCCCGCCATCCCTTCTCAGCGGGTACCATTAACATTCCCGGCATGCCTTGCGCCAGTGACAGGCTGTGGGGCTCGGCGGCCACAGGTCTCCGTTTACTGACACCGGGGGTGACAGACGCAGAACGGGCTTCGCAATTTCTCCATCAAGTGCTGACAAATAAATGAAGCTGTAGCCGGTTCTAAAGATAACATCTCCTTAAACTCTCAGGCACGCGCTCCTGCACCCTGACAGGAAAACACGCCATTCTCCCAATTATCCGTGCTGTCTGGAGAGGGCGTCCGTCTCGCGAGCTCTGTTTAACCGGGAGTTTATAAACGTGCAATTTTCCATCCGACTGGACCACAAATAAAGCTCTCCTGACTGCAGAGGAGGGGGTTCGTTAGTACGCCAGCCTCGCCCGCCCAGGGCCTGGTTCTGGCAGGAGTACACTTTGGCTATCGACGTATATAGACCTTTGGTTAACATATAATAGCCACCCTCTGCATTCGCCTCTGCCAGAAAAGACAAGTTTGCATTTCATTAGAAGTGTGCATGAAGGTAATTTCATAAAAATTATGGTGGTAGTGGAATTGACGTCACATGCCCTTGGCTTACTTCACAGTAAGTGCCTTTCTTTGACATGAATGAGAGACCATTGTATATTCAGGGCCTGATGTGTGCATATTTACGTCATAAATAGTGGGTGCAAATGGCACACAGGAACTTTGCTACCTGCCTGTCCTTTTGAGATGCAACCTATGCCCATTTGGAGAGGGTTGTAAACAATCTGCCTAGGGGTCATTCATTTCTCCTAGTTCCCCTATTTATAAAACTGCGAAGAGGAGCGGCTGTCCTCTTTCACAGTCAGGACAGCCAACATCTGGAATCAGATGCCTGCACATCTGACATCTATCATGGAGGAGACTGCATTCAAGGAAGAGCAGAAAACCTAGGTATTCAAACTGCAGGGATTTTAGGACCCCTGACGAACCAGGCCACTACTTACGTCCCTGACTGCCAAAGCGCCGGGACACTCCTGGAGTAGCCAAGCGCTACATAAGTACACGTGGCCCTTAATTCTCAAACACTCTAACCTGAACATTGTAGGCATTACCACTTTAATAAAGGTTGGTTTTAAACTAAGGCTGATTGGACCAGCTTTACAAAACCTTATGGCAATTGCAATTAAACGAACATTAGCAAATCCAGTTTGTTTGGTAAAGTTCGAACACGTGCAGCATTAGTATATTAGCATTGGACTCATAGGAGGGAGCCGGCAGGAGTATTGAGGGCTAAAGTTAAGGCACGCGCTGCAGAGATCAGGGATTGGTGCTTTAACCCAATAAGCTATTTTAAGTCTGTTTGCGACCAATTAAATAACCAAGAGCAGATATACTATCACATTTGTCCTTCTTACAAATTTATTTGGATTCAGAGTTTAAAAAAAGTTGTATAAATTGATTGTCTGACTCCACTCCATTTGACTCCACCCCTAATGACTCCCCCTACTGTCTGTCTGTCCCCAACCCTGTACTCCCAATGCATGTGATACCATGGGGCTTATTTATGAGACCTTGCGTCACTTTGGCGCCGCTGGTGCGTCACATTTTGTGATGCACCAGCGGCGTAAAAAATGTGCCTTGTTGCACCATATTACAAAGTGTAAGATGCATCACTTTGTAAACCCCTGTGCCACATTGTACCTGCGCCAGGCATAATGTATGCAGGGGGGGCGTTCTGACGCAAGAAAGGGTCATAGAAGTGATGCAGTGAAATCTATAAGATTTCACTGCGCCACTTATAGGACGCAAATGCGTCAATATCTTACGCCTGCCTCATGGCAGGCGTAAGACTGACACAGGCACATTTCACATGGGACTTGCCCATGTGTAATGACCCATTGCTAGAGTTGCGTCACTTTTGTGACACACTCCAGCAATGCGTCATTTTTTGCGCCTACAGAGACATCAGAAATACTGACGTATCTTTAACTCCTTGCGACATGATGCGTCACACTGTAAAAATGATGCATCATTGGTGTCGCAAGAAAGGTGCAATGAAAAGTGACGCATCGCTGTTTTCTCGCAGCGATGCAGCACTTTTCATAAATGAGGCCCTATATTTTTCTCGCTTTTCCAGCCCTGCTGTATTTCCAGTCTTTGAATCATAGGTGGTATTCCAAGTTCCAACCTATGAAACAGTTTGCGACAATAGACCAAACCACTTAGGTTTAGGCACGGTTTGTCATCTGTGACCTTCTGGCTGCATAAAGGTCACTACAGAAGGCACCCAAATTACTGAGTTATTTTACTGGAATTCTAGCCTTTCATCAGCATGTACACAACTCACTGAGTTACCTTAACAAGCTTCAAGCTTGTGAACTGAAGTTACGCGTTTGTTTATGGATCAGGCCCCAACCACTGTGGTATTTTTTCTACAAGTCGACCCTGTGAGCTTTAGACAAACTCTACTTACTGGGATTCGAAGCTTTGAAATACACATTGCATGCAGAGCCCCTCCGCTGGCACCAAACCCACTGAGCTATCTCGCAAGCACCTGAAGGATGCACTCAGATTCAGCAGGAGCTGAGACCCCTAAGCATCCCTCCCCGGAGGCCTGCTGCTTTTAGACAGCAGAGAGCCCTCTCGCGTTGTCTCTCAGACAGATGGGGCCTGTGGTGGTTCTGCAGGTTCGCTTTGTTATGAAAGGAAACCGAAGACAATAGGGTCATCCAAGAGAAATGGAGCATTCTCCGTGGATGGGCGGCTTCCTGCCTGCGCACATTCCCGCCCGCCTGGGCACCGTCCGGCCGCCCATGGATGCAGGCACCAGGGCGCCCCACGCCCGGCGCTGTCTCGGAGCACGCGCCTTCCAAGCACCAGGCTTTATTTGATTTCTGTGTCGATTTTGCATAATCCCCTCGTTTGCTATTTATAGGAAGCACAAATTGAGAGCATTCGGTTTCCCAAATATCTATTTACGCGAACAGGAATGGAGGAGAGCTCGAAACTGGATTACATTCTGCAGGGGGGCGGGGTCTGCAGCTGGGAACATATGATGTGGGGGCTGACAGAAACTGGATAGGTCCACAGCTTTCAGACCCTACAATGTCAGACTTTTTGCCTCTAAACCTCCATGTGCCGGCTCTGCCTCCTTGCTTCTTCCAGAAAAATAATTCTAACATAATTCCTTAACATTCGCCATTCTTTTTCCATCTCTCTCTTTACACTTATGTTTTTTCTTCTTCTTTTCCTTAATTTTTTTCAGGTTTCTTGTTTCTCCGAAGGCGCGAGTACTTTACTTAATGAAGAATTATTATGACCAATAAAAAAAGTTGTAATTTGCAATTAACGTTTAAACTCTTCTCGTCTTTCCTGCTTAGAGCGTATTTCGAACATTTGAAGATGATTATTTTCTTATCTAAGCTGTACTCTATTTTGGAAAGTACCTTCAACTCCTGAACAGGAAGTGACTTCAGAGAAAGAACGGGAAGTGGACGCTATGGGCCCCACAGAGCAGCAAGGGAGTTAAGTAAACAGTTTTTTTCCCTTTAGGGATCTTCACACTGAATAGACTTCAAAATAAATACAGGTGATTTCTTTAGCCACCTTAGTTGTGCTCACTGAAGGAACAGTATAGGTTACCTGTTCTAGTCTTCACCCCACACAGCCCTCTTCCTCAGGCCTTCACCAGTGAATTTCACTAAGGGTTGGATCACTACTTATTTCTGCCAATGGGAAGCACAGTTTATTAGGGGTGCATCTGCTACTTCTAAGACTCGTTTCTGTACTTGCAAATCAGGGTGGTATGAACCACTGAGAGATTGATGGCCCTCTCATCCTATGACAGAGAGTCCACGACATGACGGGTGACGTGACAAGGCCCGTTCTGGATAGCTGCAGAGCAACAAATCAGAATATTCTTACCACACACACCCATTGTAACTGTTTCAAAGCAGCTAATCGGCACTGCTCACAAACTCCCTGTTTCAGCTATTCTGATTGGTCACCCTCAACCAATCTGAATGCATCTCTGAGGTTGTGCAATTCTGACTAGCTGCTAGGTAGCCATTCATAATAGCCATGGGCAACCCATACCACCCAGGCCCATTGAGAATTTCAGGGAAGTGTGGCCGGACTTAGTACAATTTTCTTTTGTTTTGGGTACATAAACCACTTTTTTCTTGTCTGCACAGGAGGCTTATTATTATTATAGCTAAAACTAAGCTAAATACTTGAATTAAAAGAAGGTGGATTACGCACGTTGTCTAGAGTTCAGCAAATAGGATTGCCATGCTACAAATTTCACCCCAGGACCCAGGTTGTTGAGATGCTGATCTGATTTGCAACATAAAATATTAACCTTTTATATCTAGGGATTCCAATCAGAAAGATAGAAATACACATCTAAATGTTATTTAATCCTTAGGTCTCCTGCCAGACGGTGCAAGCTGTTGGTTGCAAAAGACCTTTTGTTACTTACTGAAACGTACAGTGGGCTTACAGCTTACCCATAGCTTCCCATTAGTTACTTCAATATCAATCTTGCTTGCTTCTAATTCAAAGGCTTGCCTTCCTCTTCTTTTATTTGTCCCTCCCCTGGTCCCTTTGTCATACTTTTCATTGGCTGACGTGTACCTTCCACAGTTCACTTTTACGGAACCACTTTTCTTTGAGGATAAGACATCCATGAGAGTGTATGTGTTTTCCAACTCTCTGTTAAACACAAGTGGGGCTGCTCCTAGTAAAGTGACTTACAGGTGCTTAAAACCGAATAGTCAATGTGGACATCTCACAAAAAGTGAAAGACTGGCCTCACACACCACCTGGTGTCATGCTTCATCATTGGCCGTCCTCGCCCTCTCAAAACTCGGTTTGATAGAGGGCGGGCATACACACCTGACGACAAGGATGCACTTCTAAACTAAGTGGGGGCCCGTGAACAGTGAGCGTAATATAAAAACCATTACAGTTGTAAAATCAATTTTTAATAAGGAGTGCAACTGTATGATATTAAAAAGGTGTACGGTGACCTAAGGAATTAATTATCCCATCACCGTGATGTATAGGGTGTGTCCCATAGGGGTATACGGCATTCATCAGGACCTGTTTTAATATGGGCTCCGTCTTTACCACCTTATGATACCCACTTGGTGGGGTATCGCTAATCACTCCGCACTATTAGGGGGCTCCATGTTTAGCCCAATAATCCTACACTACGTTCTCCATGGGAGGGGTGGAGGAAGCCCCCTGTAGTCACACTTGTGGTCCGACAGAGAGGAGAGACGGGCACATCTAGGTTCTACAGTGGAAGGCGCACCTTGACACAAAATCTCGCTGGATGTCCTTCTTGGAAATCACGCTAGCGAACACCAAATCACACTCCTGCTCGACAACGTACCATTCTGGAGTCTCGCACAAAAAACACAAAAAATCCACCACTTGGCGATTGGCAGAAATTTGCTGGAACTCCACATTCCAAGAGTAACTCGGAGTTCCCAAATTCCACCAATTCTGCAGGCGAAATGGAATATTCCGCCCACCCCTATTTGAAAGTGTCCCTTTCACCAGCATTCGTGATGGTGCCTTCTTTGGATTTGCCACTCATTTTGCCAAAAAAACAGGCAGCACAATTGTAATTTACTGGGATTGTCTCCTGCTGGTTCAATTTTTGCAGTTGTTTTCTGCTACTTTTTTGTATAAATTCCAAAATTCCCAAAGTTTTAGAATTCTCAAAACACGTATAGTGTGTGACAGCAAAGTATCATACCCTTTGCATAAACCTGTCAGGACCCACCACTGTGATGCAGTTTTTATGGACATTGCTTCACTAGAATACCCTGGGTAACAAAAGTGGCATTACCCAAACCGTGACTCCCGAGAAGGTCAGAGGGCAGGTCCCTAATTCCACTCTTTGGCCCTGATTACTTCTTGATAGCTGTTGATGGAATTGGGTAAAGGCATTGAGCAGAAACTACAGAAAGTATGTTTTTGTTTCTGTAACTGCTTTCATGACTCATGAGAGGAGGGGTTGCAAGCGTAGGAGCCATCTTCTATGGGCTCTGGGGCCCCTGCAACATTTTTAAGCTAGGGTCCTGTGTCTGCTGGGGTGGGGCCCAAGCAGCACTATTGATTAGAGAGAGCCCAGTAACCTGTTCCCTATCACTGCAGACAACCTAAGGAAGGTGTGTCTGATAACAGAGCAGGGGTAGGTCCGGGGCAGAAGGACCTGCAAAGGCAGGAAAAAGATGAGGCACTCTTTGAACTGATGTGCCACAAAAGGGACAATCTGATCAGAAGGGGCAGCGCGTTAGCAGAGGGGGGCAGTGTGTGAGCAAAAGGGGCAGGCAGCTGGGAGGGGCAGTGGGCAAACAGGGGGGAGAAGGGCAGGGAGCTGATAGGAAGTGTGGCTCACTGGTTAGAGGAGGCAGACCTGGAAGCAGAGGTCAGCCCGGGACCAGGGTTCAATTCCCAGCTCGGCGGGGTCTTGTGTCCTAAAAATGTCCATGGACTCGACAATTCTCGCTCCGGTGCCTACTCGATTCACGGGTTCACACTCTACGACTCTGGGCAATAGCTTGCTTAATCTCCACAACGGCCCCTCGCGGTGGGATGCCTGGCTTTCACCTTGCGGATACCCTGCCGGGATTATCTCACAGGGGAATAACAGGACGGGTTCCCTAAGCAAGCGCTTAGAAACTGCTCGGTGATTCGCTATATAAATTCCTGTACATTTACATTTATATAGGAGTAATGTGTCCGCAGAAGGGGCTTTGAGTGGGTAGCCAGGGTAGAGAGCAGATGGTACAGGGTAGAGTAAAGGGGGCATTTTGTGAGCAGAAGTGGGCTGGAGGACAGGGAGCAGAGGGGGGTACTGAGTGAGCAGACGGTGAGGAAGAAGAGGGGCAGTATGTGAGCGGATGGGGCAGTGAGCATGACAGTATGTAAGCACGTGGTCAGAGGTCAGAGAGAATAGTCTGTAAACAAGGGGGTGGTGTGTCAAAAGAAGGGCAGGGGCAACGTAGCAGGGTATGAGCAAATGGGCACTGTATGAGCAGAAAGGCAGGGGGCAGAGGGGGCAGACTGCAAGCAAACAGGGGCAGTGAGAAGACGGGCAGGACACGGGTGGACTTGGTGAAGGGAGGGGTTAGTGTGTCACAGGTGGGGCAGGGGCAGAGGCCAGATTTGAGCAGCAGGGGCAGTGGACAGAGGGGGAAGCTTATGAGGAAAGGGGTGACGCTTGAACATAAGGGGCAGAGAGCAGATGGAGACGCGTGAGCAGGGACAGTATTTGAGCAGAAGAGACAGAGAGCAGAGGGAGCCGTGTGTGAGCATATCCATTCCTACTGAGTTTTAATAAATGTTTATTGTATTTTAAAATACGGTGTCAGCCCTAAGATGGTTCAATTGACCATATTTCATGAGCGGATATGCCCACCGTGCTGCGTTACACCTGCAATTCTTCCACATTCAGGGCTTTAAGTGGGCCGGGTCTCCCCGGGTCTGAGCACCGGCAGTTTTTTTAAGGAGGCCTCGAAACGGGTCTCTGTTTTGTGCCCTGGCACAGGTGGTCCTATTTGTTTCGAGCGTTATAGGGGAGGGGAAATCCTTTAAAGAGAGTCATTTTCTCTCTGGATTTCTCTTTTTTCGGAAATCAGGAGCAGCAACATTGCCGTGGTGTCACCAGGGCTATAAGTGGAAGTGTTTTTATTATTATATACAAGCGATAGCTGGTGCTTATTTATCTTATGCAACTAACAACCATTGACAAAGCCAATGGTCCTGACTGTTGTAGGTATGATGTTACTTGTGGTATTATATATCTGGATGCAGTGATAGAAACAGCAAAATACAAGTCGGGCGGCACACTATGCTAGGTACAGATGTTTAGGTTGAGTGTTTTTAAGCCACGCCCTTAATTACTTTGGCCACACCCCCTTGAGAGACCCCCCAGTTTTTTTCAGCCCACTTAAAGCCCTGTCCACATTTATTACAAAAATTGTATCATCTGATGCTAGCCCCACCTACCTTTTTGTGAATCTGCGGTTGTGAAGTCACTGCAACGGTAACCAATGAGAAAGCCACGAGGCGTGGCTGCAACCAGTGACACTAATTCATGCTTTGAGAGCGAAGAAAACTTGATGGTTCTTTCCCCAAGCAAGCTTGATTACATGGGCCGGAACGAGAGTTTGATGGACGGGATTCTCCGTTGAAACGGAACGGACCTTATTACATGTGCCACAGGCTATAATGCACTTGTACCAGGGTGGGCGGGCTATCCGTCTCGTTTGCGGCAGAGCACCACATCTGCTGAACTCTAAACCAGGCCCCTGGCGAGTTAGAGGGCTACAACTCTGTGCAAAAGCCACAGTCCTCCAAAGAAGCTGCACCGCACAGCCCTGTCTCCTGCTTTTCCTTCAGACCTGGGCGAGTGTTAAATTGCACTGCGCAATTTCAATAATTTCGCATCATGCTTGTTATGTGAAATTCCTGACATTATGCCACTCTGCGTAATTACATGCCATTCGTGGTGAAAATTCACTGTGTACACACCGTAACAACTTACCACAAACTCACAGGAACAGCAGAACACAAGCAACTATTGTACGCAGTGATTGTTTTCAACAAATGTTTTTCTGCAAAATGTGTTCTTGCATCAAAAATGAATGCAAGGACACATGATGGGTTTGCATTTAGCGTAATTGCAGGCAATTTCATGTCATTTTAATAAGATTTCGCATAAATTGTTTGAAAGCAAACTACGCACATTTTGTACACCCCTACTTTTCTTTTAACAGAAGAATCAAGCATGCAAGTGAAAGTAGCGGATGTTATGTAGATTTTAGCTGGGAATCGCACACAATTTAGCCTCCGAAATTCCTACAAAACGCATAGGAAAATGATATGCCTTTATCAGCCGCGACAGACACCCCTCTAAGTTGGCCAAGGATCACTGACAAGTCTCCCACCAGAGATGCTGCCAGCGCAGATGCGCCTGCAGGTTCCCGGCGCTTGAGATGAGCGCGCGCCTCTTCGACAGAGCGCGCCACCGCGCGCAGCCGGCTTCAGGCCGCTATCTTCATCAAAAGCTGCCGCCGAAGATGCGCCTCGCGCACTAGAGACCTCGGCACAGATGGAAACCTTGGCAACGACGACACCCTCCTCCGTGCCACCTGACGAGGCCTTCCTTTTAATTACACCAAATGAACGCCAGTCTGCAGCTCCTTCAGGTACAGATGGAGGGGGCGGGGCCTCCCGTTCCGCTCCCTGCGCGTGCTTTGGGCAGGGCTCATGGGATCTGCCCGGGGGCACCTGGAAAGTGATACTATGACGACCCACAGGAATCCTTAATTCGTGGAAAAAAGACCAGGGCTGATTTGGTGAAATTCCAATTTCACAAATAATAAAAGGTAAATCATATTTATACGGTGCCAACAGATCCCTCAGTCTCCTGCAGACGCGGTGCTGGAAGCATCAGACGTTAAAAACACAATAAAAGTCCCTTACCTCACAAATTATCACAGTTAGAAGAAATTAGTGACTAATACTTTGACAAGTGAAGCTTACAGTATTATCTCAGACAAACTATCGTAAGCCGGGTCTGGTGGCTCAGTGGACTAATGCATTCACTGTAGGGGCGTTTGTTCTACTTCATGGTCACAAATTCAAATCCCTGTGGATCCGCTCAGCCTTTCATCCAACTGAGGTTGATAAAATGAGTACCGTTGGGTAACAATATACAACTGTTTTAAGTGCCCAGAGACTTACGGGTGAACGTGTGCTTTACAAATACTTATGTTATAAAAATGGTCTGAGATAAGATACATATAGTGCGCCTGGTTCACAAAGTTACATTTACACTTTCGTGTAAGTTTACCTTTGTTAGCTATTCACAAACGGGTTTATGAGTAGCAGCTTTACAAGTGCAGACTCTCCTCACATAGAAAGACCTGTCTTTTTTAGTGCGGAGACTCTGCACTCGTAAAAATACCACTCTTAAATCCATTTGTGAATAGCAAACAATCGTAAAGTTAGACAAAAGTGTAGGTTGACCTTTGAGAATCAGGCACTGTACGTTTTATTTGACACAGTACTGATCGTTAATTTTTTTTAACTCTTTGTTATTTGCCTTTTCTTGGTCTGTATACATGATGCGTTATAAATATGTTTCAAAGTGTGTGATAGCAACACAATAAAAAAAAAAGGTGCTCGTGTGGTGAAATTAGATATTGCTCATTTATAGTGGATGAGGGTCATTTCTTGGGTTTTTAGGAGTACCTTCAGCCCCATTCCCCAGAATTGGGTCAGCCCCATATCTCGGTAAGAAGCGTACGTCATTGTCGCTTAAGGTAAGTTAGCTGCGCACTAAGGCAGGAGTGGTACTCACGTGGGGACAGGGGCTGTTTGCAGTAGGTGTGTGCCGCAGGGGTGCTGGTGGCTCAACATCCAAGTCTTTAGGGATTTGGCATTTTGGCGGGAGCCGGGTACGCACTAGAAAACTAAGAAAAAAGAAAAAACCCAGCCTCCATCTCTGACTGGATGGAAAAATGCCGGGGGGGGCGGAGTGGTTGTGCGGTGCCAGGACAGTCCAGTTTAAGGGTTTGAGGATAATTATCCGCCTCTTTTCTGGTCTGGATGCCCTGCGGCACCTCCTGGCCTGCACCTTCATTAGGGTCTGTAAGTCAAGAAAATGTCCCCTTTGGATAAAATACAAACCAGATACTGCACTTACAACCTCATCCTTATAAACGGAATTAGTTCAATCAACACAGTATAACAAGAGCAAAGATGATGCATATGGTCAAAATTAAAAGCGTATACAAGTTATTATTATTATAACATTTATAAAAGAAGAAAATACAATAAAATAATTGCGCAAATATCCTAACACAATAAAATAATTGCACCCAAAAAAAAATTGCACAAAAAAAAATCATGACACAGTGGGAATAATACATTGAAAATAGTTCTAATTAAAATAGAAAAGGACACAATAGTCAGACATAACTAAATCAAACTCCAAATTGTACATATATCTTGAGTGGAGAAGTTATTTTGTCCAATGACTTAGCGTATCACAATTCAAAATGGCATTGACGCGTTTCGGTTTTGCAACTTGATTAAAAGCCAACACCTTCTTCAGGATTAAAATATAAATTCCCACATTTTACAGTATATCTCACTCGGGATATAAAAGATCCTCCAAAATACTCCATTGCTTGGTCCAACCCTTCTTGTTGGAAGGCCGCACAGAGTGGAGCCGTCTATTATGTTTTCTTTAGATTCGTCGCAGGATGGACCGGCGATAATAAAACGCGAACCCTTGAGATTCTAAAAACAAGGCCAGAAGACGATGCACGTAAAATTATGTCGCAATTATGGCTCTTGTATCCGATTGTACTCGAGATGAGGAATAGTACACACTCCCGTTATAAGCTAGACCGCCCGCAGTCTGCTCGAAAATACAGCATAATGGCGTGTAGAAGTTTCCGGGCCTTGATAGAGAATTGCATCCTTCATTAGGGTTGCCTTTGGCATGTTGTTGAGGGTCAATTTGTTAGTTGGTTCAGATCCCTGTGTTGTGATCAGGTGAAACCGAACCTAAGAGAATTCTGCAAGGAGCCCAGAGAGTTTGCAGAACGGGCCCCTGTAGCAGAGGGGGCCCCATTGAAGTTATCCAATGCTGGAAGGGCCATTTGGATAGTCAGCCATGTCTATTGGTAGATCTAATTTGACAAGTCAGAATTTCATATATCTGGATACTTGTGTTGGTTAAACTGTTGATGTAAATAATTTTGGTACTGTCTGTTGATCCTATTTGCACAACTGAAATGATTGTTATTTCTGTAAATACGGCCTGAGAATTGCGTTCCCTCCCAAAAAATGCTGGGTCTCTGGATAATCTGTTGGCAAGGAGGTAAGCGTCATTCAGGCCCTGTTCTGGGGTCTCCCACCCGGTTGCATATCATGTCCCTCACCTATTACAGAGACTACAATTTGGTGTGGAGCAAAAAATCAGCTATGTAATCTCTTTGTGATATATAGGTGAGAAGGGCTATCTCGATGGGGGAGTCTTTTCTTGAACTGGTCTAGGCGCTAGAAAGGCTCTGCTGTATCCGTCTCATGGTATATCCGTAGAAAGCTAAACTTTGATGATATTGATTCTTTATTCAGCTATGCCAACAAAATAAATGATAAAATATCAATCTGGATGTGCTGTGGTCCAGAATGAATTAAGACACTTTTTTCAGTAGCTACTACCGGTCTGTTACTTTTTCTCCTTAGCCTGATTATTTTATATCTGCAAACTGCCCACAGCCCATTTGCAAGATCACAACCTCTACCCCTCTGAAAGTCATGCCCCTGCACCCTAAGGCTACATAGCCTCTCCTAGCTCATCTAACGAAAAAGAACTTGGGCAACGGACTTGTAGAAAAACACCTCAAGGCTGTACTGCAATCCTATTAGCGTAATGGTTTGTGCACACATCAGAGCACCCGTTGCCCTTAGGTGCAACTGTTCATAGATTCAAAAGCTAGATTCCATAAAGAGCAGTGCACTTGAACAAAAAACGTTTCTGTCTCTTTGTATTTTCTTTCAATCCTTTATTATCAAATCCAAATGAAGTTGAGAAGTGTGGCTCAGGGGTTAGAGGCGGCAGACCCGGAAGCTGAGATTGGCCCTGGACCAGGGTTCAATTCCCCGCCTTGGTGAGTCTTGGGCTCAAAAATTCCACGGACTCGATAATTCTCGCTCTGGTGCCATCTCGACTCACGGGTTCACACTCTGCGACTCTGGGCAATAGCTTGCTTAATCTCCACAACGGCCCCTCGCGGCGGGATGCCTGGCTTTCACCTTGTGGATACCCTGCCGGAGTTATCTCACAGGGGAATACCAGGACGGGTTCCCTAAGCAAGCGCCGGGAAACCCTTTGTGGGTAGCTGTGCGCTATATAAGCTCAAATACATTTACATTTACATTTTACTAAAAAGCAGCCAACGCGTTTCGTTCTATTCGGCAACAAGCCATGATGAAAACTTCTTCAGGGCTCTTTAATCCAACTACAGGAACCCAGTATCATTATCCTTGGTCAGTTCGCAAAATGGAGGAATAAATAACTTTGCGGCGATAATATACCTCCAACTCAGCATCAAGTCTGCTCAGCGTACTAACAAACATGTAAATGAACAATGGGGTGGGTACCCTTAATCTGTATTCGCAATCCCCAGTGGGATATAATCCGCCGTGATAATCGGTCGCCCACACCTCCCAAACGACATCCGAAGGCAGAGAATCTTCTAGCTCATCTGTTAATCCAGCCAATCACTTGCATTGGCTCATGTGCCCTACAACGAATGATCACACCTAACTCAAATTCATTTAATTCCCCACAAAGAAACAGGAGTGAATGTATGGAATGGTGTGTTTGAACACACAAGGCTAATCCCTACAATTATGATAACACTGAACTTTTCACTGACCGTGGATACCAGAGCATCATGCTGCTGGGCATAAAGCACATGGGTATAAAGCACGTCGGCACCCCGTCATGGGTGGTAAACGCTGTATAAACACATTTACAATATTAGATTTTCTCCTCGGAAGGACATCTCTCATAAGGTGGGGTACTCCTTCCTGCACAAAAACAATCCTTAAGGCTTTGTCCTCCTTTTATGTGTGCCGCAGAATGCAGCACATGTAGAAAAAGGAAAAAACGAGGAGAAATACCTAAACCGAAAATGCTTCCAGACTTTGCACAGTGTGAGTAGCTGCACATTCACTAAACTTTACCAGACTAATATTGTTTTGCACACTCCAACCCTCCTGAAACTGGAGGACGGGTTTGGGGACATCCCACGACCAGGCACGGCCCGTGACATGCGTTATACTGGGGCAGTGATGTCAGGAAGGGGAGGGTCAGGGTGGGGGGATGTAAAATACGGGATAAGGACCATTAGAGGTAAGTATCGGAAAAAAAAATGTGTTGCCTGCGTTGCATCACATTTGGCGATGCAGAGTGGGCAACGAAAATCGTTTTTTTTTTTTTCGATACTTACCTCTAAAGGTCCTTATCCCGTATTTTACATCCCCCCACCCTGACCCTCCCCTTCCTGACGTCACCGCCCCAGTATAATGCCCGGCACAGGCTGTGCCTGCCCACGACAGCTGGTGACTGATGTTTGTGAATGATTCCGGCGGTGACCGTTTTCCTGCCCTGTACCACTAAGCACACGCGTGCTCCAACATCTTTCTGTACTATCAGAAAGTAAGCATTTCACAAACCATGTCCGGCCCATTTCCATCCTATACCTGCCCACGCCAAAGCCTCCTTCCGCTGCCTTGCCTTGTGGGCAGTGCTGACGTCACGCTAATCCCACTGGCCCTGAAAACTCATTAGCAGTAGAAAATGAGAACATAGGCAGGACAGTCACTGCAGGGAACACAGGCTGGAGGGGCAGAGATCCTGCTCCCAGCGGGGGTCTCCAGAGAACATGTCGTTCCGGGGGAGACAGGTGCAGAACGTCAGGTACTGAGACCTTTTGTTGTGCTAAATATACTGGTGTGTCATAATCACATTAACGTCATGATGGTAGCACACGCCTCTAAATATAACACAGAGCTGCCTCCCCCCGTTAGAGCCACAAGCAGATAGCCGTCAAATAGTGCACTTGAACAGAACACGCACATATGTCGAGAATCACACAGATATGCCACATAATGTGGTGTGGCTCACTGGTTAGAGGCGGCAGACCCGGAAGCAGAGAACGGCCCGGGACCAGGGTTCAATTCCCGACGCGGCAGGGTCGTGGACCAGGGTCAGCGGACTCGATAATTCTCGCCTCGGTGCCTACTCTAACCAGGGATCACACTCGGCAACTCTGGGCATTAGCTTGCCTCATCTCTACAACGGCCCCCCACATTCGCTGGGGATGCCTGGTTTCTCCTTGGAGATACCCAGTAGGGACCATCTCACAGGGATAGCCAGGACGGGTTCCCCAGCGGTCTACAGCGCCACGACGCCTCAGGGCAGCAGTGCGCTTTACAAGACACATACATTACATTATCGTGCTCTCATAACACTTTCCACCAAAACAACGCTCCCCTCCCTTACCCCAGGACACATTAAGTCCAAACTTTTACTATACACAACTCATGCTGTTATGGCGCGCAACAGCACTCGTTACCAACAAGTGGCTTACAAATGTGTTTCTGCCTGTCCGTAGACGTGTCTGCCCAGGGCTTAATTTGTAAAAAAAAATAGGTGCCATGGCCCTCGTCAGGAGGCCGCTGCAGCCTACACCACCCATTGCTCCAAACATTGCTGCCAACGACAGAACCAACACAACTACAAACCATCACACTCACACATGAGTGACAATTCAGGCTCCCAAAGCCATGGTAATAGCTTGGACGCAGGTATTAGTAATTTCTAAAATATATATTGTAATAATAAACATATGTTGTTGTGCTAATCTGAGTCCCTGAGTAGCAGGCGATCTCCTCGGTATCTTTCGCCTCTTCCCCACCATGCCTGAACATCACCCCGATCTCTGTCCTATTCAGAAAAAAAAGAGCTCCCACATGCTGTCTCCCTTTTTTTCCGCAAGGGTTTCCTTGGTCCTAATGCTGGACAGGTGTCAGTAAACTCACTTAGCTTTTCAATATATATTTAGGACCAAGGGGGTGTACAAAGGAAGCATTGGGTATCCGACATCTTGAGGAAGGGCTTGATAGTATTGAGTCACAGGGAGCAGTCATGGTGGGCGGCGATATTAATTGTTCCTATGAACCGATGGCCGGAATGGACACGATGAGGAAAATTCAGCCATGGGAATTCCTCTACTTGCATTAAACAAACAGGTGGCGTGCTCTACATCGTCAACCCAAATATTGCATTTTACTATTGAGAGAGGGTTAAGGGCATGTCCCTTAGACATTGGGTGCTCAAACACTTTTACTAGAGGAAACGCCACTTCCCGTATTGACTACATGATGGCAAGCATAGCGCAATGGAATCAAATCCAAGACTTCAGGGTTGATTAAAGATGGGAGAGCGATCATTACCCATTATGTTTAGATCTAGCGGTGAGTTGGTTTGCTAAACACTCATCGAATCCAACAAACCTAAGAGAAGTGACTCGTCTCCCAATAGTAAATAACAATCGGAGAGCTGTCAAATGGCCAACAATTTCAGATCAGGTTCAGCTCCTTACTAACATATACAACAATTTCTTCGAACTATTAACGGGCTACGCAGAGTCATGTCCGGGGGCTATATTGTTCACCCAGATCCACCAAAAAATGGCTGAGATTATAAAAATACAGTTATCTAAAACCCATAGGAATACCAATAAACCAAGATTGCGACCAGAATCTTCAAATACATGGTTCAACAAGGAATGTACCAATGCCAAACGCAGACTCTAGGGAGCCCTAAAATCCAAAGATGTAAACCAGATTAGAATTGAAAGATCAAATTATAAAAAGATACAAATGAACGCCCTGGGGGACTGGAGGACGCTAGCTAGAGTGACCTCATTATAGCTGCAAAAACAAAAGATAAATCCAAATGTTGGAAATTATTAGCACAGGGGAACAAAATGAGTAAGGTGACTACTGACCATTTTTTGGATCCAGGTACATGGTGCAGATACTTTTCCATGCTTTATGCCGCACCAGATATACTTGCCCCAGAATCATGCACACTCTTGCCTGAAGCACGTACTACACACCTTCCATTTAGTTTAGAGGACACTAGGCTAGCTATAGATAGCATGAAGTCAGCAAAGGCGCCTGGCCCAGATAAACTTCCCAGGGATCTTTTGAAACATGCCCCAGAAGTTTGGGCTCCTTATATGAATCAATTGTGCAATGCAATAGCTAGGGGAGAGCCTATCCCAGATACATGGAAGGGGGCTGAGATCGTCCCTATCCACAAAAAGGGTAGTAGGGACGATCCAGATAATTATAGCCCTATCAGCCTGATTGATATTACCCAAAAGGTTTATGCCAAACAAATTCTGGCCAAGCTAAATGCTTGGATGAAAGAGAAAAGACATCCTCTCACCTTCTCAGGCTGGCTTTAGACAGTGAATACGTACAAAAGATAAAGTATTTAGACTCTTCAGTATAGCCTAGAAGTATACAAAGATAAAGCAGGGACACTTATATGTTGCCTTCATAGATCTGCAGGCAGCTTTTGGTTCCATTCCCAGAGATCTTCTATGAAAATCATTATGGAGCCAGGGAGTCCCAGAGAAGATTTGAGATCAGATCATAAGACTCCACAACGGGAATTTCGCAAAGGTTCCCTGGGGTCCAGGAGGAGTGATGTCGGAAGAAATTCCGATTAGGAGAGGGGTGCACCAGGGCTGCTTCCTGGCACCAACACTATTCCTATTATACATAAATGACATGGTAGAACACTTACACTCAGCTTCACACAATTCCCCCAAGCTTGGAGGCACCCATGTTTGTGCTCTCACCTTTGCAGACGACACAATACTGCTGTCACAAACACCTAGGGGTCTCCAAAACGTACTTGATAGCCTTGAAAAATATTGCAAGACAAAGGGATAAACACCAACAAAACCAAATACATGGCTATCAACCCACACACAAACTTTCAGAACAAATTAACATTGAACAAGGAGGTTTTGGAATGTGTCCCAAATTTTTTATATCTAGGTGTTACACTAGATTTGAAACTTACATGGAAGTCTCAAATAAATAAGTCAAATAGAATCCTAATGAAGTACTCTATTCTCGTAGTGAAGAAACAGCACTCCACCCCATCAAAGGCCATTACTCCTGCATTAGAAGTTTATAAAGCCACAACTAAATCAGCTACTCTTTATGGATCTGAGCGATGGGGGGAGAAAACCTTCAGTCTCTCATCATTGGGGAAAAAAATCATGAGAATGCTGACACGCATGCCCCAAAATACCCTGATGATCCCTCTTACATATGATAGTGGGATAAAAAGAATAGGATTTCTTGCTGTATGGAGGTTATTGGCCTACTGGATTAGAATTTGGACAACAGAGTGAATTAGAGGTCTACAGGCAGACCCTGAGGGAGCTACAGCATCTGGATGTATTTGTCACTCTTCCCTGGTTGGCCCACATCCGCAAATGGCTCTCCGATCTAGGTTTGAGCCGATATTGAGCCTGCTGACCCCTGATTCAAAGAGAGAGATCAAATCTATGTACTGGGAATTCATAACGCACAAAGCCACTTTAAACCCTCAGATGGGGAGACTGACTAATCAATTTTTGCTTTTAAACTGGCTCCGGGCTTTGAGCCTTTTTTAGATGAGATTGAACTGCAACTGGCAAAGTCCCTCTACATGAAATTCAGGTTTGAGGCATTACAAGTTAATGCTTTTACAGCTAAATGGGCAAAAGTTCAACTGAGGGCTAGTGATCCTAAATGCTCACTGTGTACAATAGGTGCTAATGATGATACTGTACATTTTCTATTCGAGCGCAGCATATGCTAGCCCCAGACGTAAGTGGATCAAGCCCCTGTGCATAAGTTTGAACATCAGGAGCTACCTAGAGTCCCTTAGAATTTTAAAAGCTGACATTGGCCAACTTATTGTATTTGGCGTTAGTAAATAATTTTTGTTAGCTGTCAGTCACATTAGATATAGGAATGGGCTTTAATTTTAAAAAGTTCTAAAAAACGGATTCTTATAATGTTGTTTACACTCCTAATTTTTTAATGGTTGTAGTTGGAATCATCTGAAAATCGTAGCAGTAGTGGAGCCCAAATTTTTTGGCTCGTGCTAATTGAATTGTTATCTTTGTACTGTATTGGGTAGATTTTTAATCAAATTAAGTGCAATAGGGGTCAAGACTAAAAGAAGCAATCTTAAACCGTATATATGTCTTGCATTTTAGAACCTTGTAAATACAATACGTGTTTATGCTTATTTTTAGATGAGTGTAAATTTCAATAAGTACAAAGACCTGTTTTATAAGCTTTGATGATTCTTTGAATCCAATAAAGATTTTTGATGATGATGAAATAAGTTCCCATGCGCCTATTTTAAAGGTAGACAGACATAATTGTGATGCAGTGGGCCCCTCAAACCCCAGGGCCACAGTCCTGCTGCATCTGCTCAATTAATGATAACCAGCAGTGGCCACTTACACACCTGGAAACAGTACACGCTGCACTCAAGAATGGCCCTTTTAAAAGAAATGAGAAAAAGGCCACGTTGATTACTGCATTTGCTACATAATCCATCCTCTGCTGCATAGTAATGCATATCCAGTTATTCAGTGCTGTAGACTAGTACTTACAGCCGTTCTATTCTAAAGGACATATTTGTGGTATTTTTGATAATTCTGCTTTATTGTGCAGTACAGGAAGACACGTTGGTTCTTGTTGCACACTTACATTTTTAAGTGAACCTAGGTCTATGTATGTTGCTGTTTATTTTGCTGCACAATTCACTTCTTTGGTGGTCCTCTGCCATGTTTTTAAAATATTTTGAGCATGGATTCTGCAGCCGTTTAGTCTCCCAAACCTACTTTGGGACGGGATCACCATGGACACCAATTCAGCGCTGTGAAGCGATTACCACTCCCAAATCTCCCTGGGTGAACACTGCAGTACTTTGCAATCCACCCAGTGCCCTGCAATGTGGGGTGTCTGTGTAAACTTCAAAGGAAAGAACACGATTGAATTTACCAATACAATGCGGTTCTGTAATTACCGCGTATCTCATAATCATGATTCAAGCAGAAATAAACAGCTTCCACCAGAATTGGGAATACCACAATTTCTGTAATAAACTACGTATGCTTATGCATCTCAGTAGTTACGGCCAATTGCCAACTCAATGATATTCAATGGGTTTTGAAGCATCCTTTCGGTACTCTTGCTGTTAGCAGGATGCCAGTTAGATACATCCTTGAGCCATCCTCACATAGGTCAGGAATTGAAACTGGGCAAAAATACAAATACATGCATTTTTTTGTTTTCAGCAATTCGTCAAGCACGAGGACTCCTTCCATAACAAGCCGTAGCTAGACGTGTGATTAAAATACCTTGTTTACAATGCCAATAGCTCCAACTCTCACAAATGCGATACCTATTGCTTTGCACATTTTTTCTTTTTTTTAGCAATCTCTTTCACCCTGCCAGCACACTCATTGACCGCCCGCCCCCACGGCACTCTGATCACAGTTCCCACTACAAGGGCCCGGAGAAATTGAGGACAGCCTGGTAATGCGGCAAATAAACATTGCCGCACTTCTAGGCCACCTTCATTTACATGTACTTGCAGAGGCATTTGCGCCCCCCTAGGAACCCATCCCCACCCCATCCTATGACTTCGGGCAAATCACTCCAGCTCGCATGCTTACAAAAACGGATGTAATGCAACCAGTGCTCGTGCAAAGCGCTCAGACAACCTCGGGTCCAGTCCGCGCTATATGAAACTGCAAAAATAGGGAAAAAATTCCAGTTCACCAACTGAAAATAGTTTCACCTGGAACCAGTTATAGAATATATATATATGCATATATTTTAACATGGACTGTCCAAACACCAATAAGAACGACAAAGCGATCTTTACTTTCATTTTTACCTTTGTAAACATGGGCCCAGAAGCCCCAGAAAGCCAGGTGCTGCTGGTGAAAAAGCCAACACTGCAAGAAAGTGTCAGAACATGATTTGCAACACTTGGCAGCTAAGGCTTTCCAAATTCCTAGTGGAAACATTCACTTTTTATAGCTTCAAGTTTTTCAAACAAATCAGGTTAGCAAGAATGTTTATCTAAAAATACACATCTGTCACGGGAGCTCAGAGCCACATTTCCATTGCTGTTTGTTGGAGTTTATTAAAATAGTGTACCTGACATGCTTTGAGAATAATGAGGCCAGGGGTGAGGTTATCATTATCAAGCAATTCAATTGATATGAGTAAAAAACATGTTAAATAGGATAGGGAAAACATTTAATATGTCCCACCTTTAATTTAATCACTGTTTCATCAAGGCGAGGCCATCGGGGACTGAGAATCATTGTTGTTTTCTTCTTTTTACAAATCATTTTTTTAAGGTGTATTAATCCACATTTTAGTAAACATAGACTACAACTCCCAGAATGCACTCGTTTGTTGATTAAATGTTTAGTTCAAATAGTGATATGAACTAAAAAGACAGAACTGGCTGAAAGTCACATTTGTGGCAGACAACAATATGACAAATATGAATTTCCCTCCCAGATAGGTAAGTGTTTTTGGAATGTGCCTGCTTACCCAAGAATCCACTTACCTTCGTGATTCCAGCAAGGTGTGCAGATGATACAGGAAACAACAAAGATGGTCCTTTATCAAAGAGAGGGAGGGCAACTTTCACTTTGCTCAGGGTGGCCAGTGCTTAATTTGTCCCCTGTGGTTTTCGGTGCTTGGCACTATCACTTAATTGTCAACATAGGGGCTTGTGACAGTCTGCCACAAAGTTACGCTGTTTGGCAAATTTAGAGATGAACACAACAACAGTTAATTATTAATTCAATATGCATTAAAAGTGACTATTACCTGCTGCCTAAAACTTTCTTATAGCTTTGGGGGGCCTGAAAAAGTGCGAATTATCACACTTGTTAGAGTGTGGAGGTTAGTAGTTGTGTTGTTTCTATCATTGGCAGCATGGCAGGGGACATGTGTGGTCCAAGCTGCAGAGGCCTCCTGGAGAGAGCACTGGCAATTACTTTTTTTTTTTTTTTACAAATTAAGCACTGACCTGAGTGGTAAACGTTTCACACTTTTCTTTTAAGCCTGTTCTCCTTCTGCGTAAAACAATATTTAACAATTGATCACGGAGTGAGCAAAAAGTTTTAATCTTGTGATTTTTTTATAGGAATTTCTGAAATTATAATTCCCCTGGCTTAAAAGTACAGAATTCCTATTCCAATTTTGGAGATTTACATTTTTTTTTTGGTCGAGTTGACAGGCAGCGGGCTACAAGACCTGTTGCTTAGATTATACATAGAATGGATACTGTGTCAGTCCTTTTCAACCACTGGCTCATTTGAGTCCGCCTCTCTCCACCATTGGCTTGAGGCATTGCCAATGACATCTTATAAAACACCAACATGCTGTCTGGAGACAGGGCAAAGAAGGGCAGGGTCTTGTGCCGCAATGCAAAGACCTTTGGTTGAAGTTTGTCTATTTCAAAGGCTGAAATGCGTATAAGTAGTAGGCCTCTGACACCATTTTCTCAGAACACTTCTGGACTGAGGACAGTCTGCAAGGAAGAACTGCGTTGCTGGCAGTAGCGACTGCCACTTTGCTGTTTGATTCGCTGTGCTGACCTACTGCTTGATGCTTCTGTCCTGGGAGTGAAAGGACTAGGCTTTGCTTTCTACGTCCTGCTTTCCAAGTTTCTCCAAGGGCTTGAGTTGAGCTTGCCTCCTGTTAGAAGTCTCAGGGCCATCAAAAACGTTATCCGCCAGCACCTGAGCTCCTCTGATGAGAGCCCTGGTCTGCCAAGTGGTGCCAATTCCAGTTCCGGGCCCTTGGAAGTGAGTTGTGGTGCAACAAGAGGAAATAGCAATGCATCGATCCATGCATCATTTGGAATCGCGCATCATCACGAAACTCTCCGCATCGCTGCTGCATGCACCAAAGCATGGTCCTCTCTCCACGCAATGAATGCAGCTTTCAACGCAAGCCCTGGCCTTTCGACACATCACCTCCGAAGAACCACCTCTGCATGAATACCGATCATCGCTTCACGGAAGTCCATGAACGCACCGCTCCGACTCTGACGCAGCGTTGCTCTAACATTGTGGAATCGATGCAGTGTGACTTCACTGTCGATGCACCATCGGCGAATCGTCTCTGGGCGCTGATTTCATCATCAACACCACACCGCACTAAGGTACTGAGGTATTATGCCCGCAAATGAAGCATCATCCCCCCTGCGCCATTCATCATCTGCGGATGTGGACGGCTCAACAACTTTACACTGCCTTAAGGAACCAACACATCCCTGTCCACAGCAAGGCATCACCTTCTCTGCACAATGTACTGTCCCCAAGTGTTGCTGTGCCATCAAACTGCATAGCAGTAAGAAACCAACGCATTACCAGTTTTTCCGATGCCTCAACTCCCTTGTGCCATGCATCCTCTTTGATTTTTAACGCATTTAAGGTACTTTGTCCTGGTCAAGCGCAACCATAGATTTCTAAGAACTATAACTTTATTTAATTTAAAAAATTCATATCTGGAGTAGTGTATGTTGGATTTCTGTGATTTTGGTCTTGTTTTAATCAGATAAACATTGGCTATTTTTCTAAACTGGTGTGGAGCCCTATTGGGGTGTTTTCACATTGTTACTGTGTGTGTGTATACAAATACTTTACACATTGCCTATGGGGATAAGCATGGCTGCTCCTGCCAAGCTACCAAGGGGTTGAGCACAGGTTATTCTGAGGGTGTAACTTACTTACCTTTATCACTGCCAACTAGAGACCCCATTTCTAACAATAAGACACTCATGGGAACGGTGGAAGAGCGATCATGAGGTTTTATTTTGCGTATAATAACTTGTCTTTATAAGGTGCTTAATACCATAACTCCGCCATTCCCTAGAGCTGTAAATAATAGATGCCGCTAGTGCCTGAAATAATGTCACACAATTCGCTGACCTTGGAATGTTAAAAGCCATGGCAGGGTTTGAACTAGCAATCTTCAGCTCAATGATGATGTTAGCAGCGAGCATCAAGATGTGCGTCCACCTCGCCAGACCTCCTCTGAGTTTCAAGGGATGCGCTGGCTGGTGTTAGTAGGTGCCCACTGTTGCTACAACAAGTTGCAAAGAGTTCTTAGAGTTGTGTCGCAACGACATTTGAAGACGGGCACTAGGACCCTGTATAGGGCAGATGGGGAGGTGACTGGACAGGTAGCGGGAACACAAGACATTACTACGTACACGTAAGAGGTCAAAGGAGGTGCCTGTGTCAGGGGCGGCTCTAGGCTCATGGCGGCCCTGGGCAGGGAGCGAGGTAGGGGGCCCCGGAAGAGGGGGTCCGGGCGGGACAGAGCTCGGAGGCCAGTGAAGAGGGGGGGGGGCGGTCAGGGTGTTTGGAAGTGGAACAGAACCGGAGGCTGCCAAATCCCTGCCAGGAGCCACCACGCAAATATGTATCCATCCTTGGAGGATTATTATATTAAGGATATATATTGGCGTGGTGGCCCCTGGGGTTTGGTGGCCGTGTGCATGTGCACAGCTTGCACATGCCTAAGGCCGCCCCTGCCTGTGTGCACGAAGCAAGACACCACAAGTTGTCTCCTGAAAATTTGACTCGAACGATTGGAAATGTTTCCCTCTGAGGGAGAAACATGACACTGCAGCAGGACAATGGCCCGAAAACTTTAATAGAGCTTGGCCCATCAGGATGTAGCATGATGAAGTTAATGTTCTGCTCTCCCTGAACAGAGCTCCCAGGGCCGGACAGGCCATTTACTCCACCGGGCATTTCCCCAGAGGGTGGGAGACCTCGGAAGCAGGGTTTGAGAGCCCAGGACCTCTGTCACTTTCCCCCACATCCTCGGTCCTGCCCTGAGAGCTGCCAGCAGGTGCAGGGTCGTGGCAGAGGTTTCACGGGCCTCTCTCCTGTTATTGAAGTCATGACACGTCCTGTGCGTCCTGCCACAACTGTGTAAACACTGGGCGGGGCCGGCGGGGCCGGCGGGGCCGGCGGACCCTGGAATAGCCCTGTGCACGTGCCAGCGCCCAGCCGAGCGTCACATTTCCATGCCCCTAAAGCAGAGTTCTTCAATCTGTGGGGCGCGCCTCCCTGGGGGGGCGCAACACCATCTCAGGGGGGGCGCAAACTCCACTGTAAGAGCTAACCTTTCACTGTTTCCTAATCGGGGCACGACGTAATTTCGAAAGAAAGCTAATTCCAAGAGCTGAAATGTTCCTGTGCTGTGAAACCGAAATCAAAACATTTCAGCTCTGGAAATTAACTGTGCCGGGAGGGTTCGTTTTTCACAGAAAGAAAGCAAAGTTTCTCTTTAAATTACATTAAGTATGGGAATGCCATACACTCAGGGTTTTCTTACAAAAATTACAAAAGTGCACATTTAATGTAGCTATTTTAATGCTTTTTATACATTGTGCTCAAAGAGCACACTTTTTAAGACTGATCTTTCTTCATAATAGGCTGAAAACAAATGGCTTAGGGGACAAATGAAGGGCAGTTGGCTCATGCTACTGTGGGATTTGGCAGCTGAGGTTCCCTCACATGAGAGTGTACTCAATTCAGCAACTACCATTTTATTTGTACTAAGTGAATGTATTTCAAGTGGAAATGACCAAGAGAGAGCAAAACAGAATAGGGTGAAAGAAAAAGGGCAAGAAAGCTGAGAAAACAGAGACAAAGGGATAAAGCAGAGTTAAAAAAAACCTGCTAGAAGGAGACAGAGGCAAAAATAAGAGGGATTTATTTATTTAATTTGACCTATTCCATTGTCTGTCGACTTCCCCGCCACTGACCCATCGCACTTACCTGCGTCGGCCTCCGCTGAATTTAAATGCACTGCAATGCTGCCAGTTCACTGTGCAGTAGGACCGAGATTCATTTGATCACTACAAAGGCTGTCAGACAACATTGCTCTGAAGTAAAATAGGCAACATAATTCACTTTTTATTACTTCTATTTTTTAACCATAAGCCTGACATGTGTCCTAAACCCCCACTCAGGGCATAAGTGAAAAAAAAACAAGTGGGGGGACTAATAAGCATAAGCAATGCGCATTGGTGTCACAGGACATCACAGGAAGGGATGTCAGCACCCTGTGAGATCCTCCTTTTTTTAAATAAATGAGCTAGCCTTTCCTTCCTTGCTTGCTATGGAAGGAAAGGTATTTACCTGGATTGAGGGTAATTGCTTTGGAGGTGAATGGGCTGCTCCAGATAACACTGTCTCATTATGACTCAACTGCATACGTAAATCCCTAGTAAAAATAATTTGCGCACAATTTAACTTGGAAAGATTTGATTTGGACTTGTTAATAAGCCTCTGTCATTTAACCACACCCACTCACAAACCTGCAGTTTACTAAACACTCTTACTCTGTTTAACATTATTTGCTGGGTATGGCCGTGGATATGCGGATGCGGATGGCAGTCGATTATGTAGTGCTCCAGACTCAAAAAAATTCTGTCAAGTGGTGGGGGGGCCTGACATCTAAAAAAATTCAGCTGGGGGGGCTCAACCTAAAAAAGTTTGAAGACCTCTGCCCTAAAGGAAGGCATGGGCGCTCAGAGAGACACTGGCAGATATAGAGAGGGGAGGAGTACGAGAGGAACCGAGAGACAAAGGAGAAAAGGTGCGAGAGGGAGAGCGCTTCAGGCATAATTACAAACATCTGTCTCCCGAGAGCATTGCTCGATTTTCAGACGCAGTTTTAAAATACACTTTTATGGGTACTAAAAGGGCTTTTCAGCCTCTCACTTAGGGGTTCTTTTTACGGCGAGGGACTCCTGAAGCCTACTTAACTTGCGTGTGTTTATTGCTAAAGCTTTTAAGCCACTAAAGTGAGCGTACACAATGTTACAGAACTAAATACGGCTAAGCCAGCGTTGTTTACATGTGTGCATTTCATGTTATACTCGGAGAAGGCGGTGCCTTTCATCCGCACCCGAGCTGAGCTAACAGAGTTTTGTAGAACACGCATGTCAGAGCAGAGTGCTGCAAAACAGCATCTAAGATTTAGCCAGGGATGGACTGACAGGTTTAGCTTCCGCCCACGCAGCCTGGAGCTGGCCTTTAGGCGCTACATGATTTGTGTCTCCTGGGCACTGTGCCAGATTCTTAAAAAGTTGCATATTTCACGAGTTCCTTTCCAAAACTGCTGTAACACTCACCGTAGTTAAGCTTTTTATTCAATCCCCTTTCCAAATTTTTGCAGAAAAAAACGACCAGTACTATTTTCAAACAAGCATTGTCCAAGCCAACAGATTTTGACTTTTGGCTTTGCCATCGTACACCTATTAGCTTTCTGATTTGTTTTTCTAATGTGGTTCCGCATCGGGAAACAGAAAAATGGTGAAAAGAATCACAAAGGAAAAAAAAAGAGTAGTGGTGTATCTACCTGTGCATGCCTCACCGCGCATGTATGTGTATGCATCATGACGTCATGGCGGCTCAGTATGATAAACAAATACTAGCTCATACATTACCAGGCATGCATATCATCATTTTAATCCTTTTTGGGTCTTACCAACAAATCACTTTTAGCTGCCTGTTATCAAAAGACCTCTGTGGAGCATACCAGAAACGTACAGTGGGATTAGAGCCAGTCCATTGCTTACCATTGGTTGGTTTTCTTGTCACTCTCAAGTGTTTGTTTCTTATTCGACGGTTTTTATTCCTGTGTTTTTTTTCCGCTGGAGCATAGTTTCTTTACCATCATTTTGATTGGATGACTTGTATCCTTCCACTGCTTTCATTCAGGGAGCTACTTTTTTGTTTTATCACTCTATGAGTACATTTGTTTTCTGGCTCGTTCCTTCGTACCTTGCCCGCTCACTGAAATGCTCCCTCACTTGCTGTGTTGCTTCCTCGTGTTCACCTCTTGAGTCTCCTGCCCACCCCATGCCGCCCCCAGCATGCCTCCATGTTTCCCCATCTCATGTTCTTGCCAGTGCGCCTCTGTATTGCTTGACCAGAGTTGTCATTGTGCTCAAATGTAAATTATACTGCAAAAAAATGCTCTCAAACTTTAATATTCTATTTTACGCAGTGCTTAATTTCAGCCGGTGGTTGCTTATGGTGGCCACCAGCACTTATTTTTGGGGACAGGCACTTATGTTTTTTGCATTGGATAATTATTGAGGCAAGGGAGGGGAAAACATATGAATGCGGAAAGACGGAGGAAGAGAAACATCACTCAGCGAGATAACTTTTGACAGCAAGAGTGAGGTAAAACGGAGCAGGGAGAGTGTATGGCTGGATTTAACACTACCAGCCATGGTATGTGGATGTTTAACTGCACCGGTAGCGGGCTTCTGGGCAGAACTTTGGGCACAGCACTCTTTCTCTTACAAATTAAGCGTTGACTTTAAGTATGGCACATACAACTGCAATTAAATGTAAAGGGCAAAGGGCACTGTCATCGAATGTTGACACTAAAACTAATCCATGCACTAGCCTAGTATTGACTAGTTTGGTCTGCTCTCTGGCCCACAGGTTTCCTTCCAAGGAGCACTGTGGGAATGCCTGTGCCAATTATCAAAGGCGAGGTTGTTTTTTCATCCCTGCTTGTTTTGTGATCATTATTTTCTATAAAACAATGTGGTTTACAGAATTTAATCACCAGCTGCGCCATTAGTTCAAATGACCCTGTCTTCGAGTTTGAGCCTTAATTATGGACTGTGCATGCCGCCAGCCAATTAAAGAATGCAAGAAGGCCAGATGCTGTGGTCACTCGCCGGGCACTTTGCTGTTGATGTTCTTCTTTTAACTTTGACAATTAGCACTGGATCTAAAACTCATAAGGAAAAAAACATAGTAATCATGAGTGATTGGCGTGATTCTCACTGATAAAGTGGGTGGGGGTCACGAGCTTCGGAGATAAACAGCATTATTTACAAAGAGGTGCTTATTTTAGCAGGAGCGGCTCGTGTCCGGGAAAGGAGGCGGGTGGTCTGGGGGTGGAAAGGGGGATGAGGGAGAGAAATGGAAAAAATCAAAAAGAACTTACCTGCTGCCCTCCAACATGGTGTCACGCCCTTCTTGCTCCTTACCTCTTAACTGCAGGAAGGCACAGCCTATCCTGCGGCCAATCCTGATGCTGCTCTCATGCATGAGAGCAGCTTCAGGATTGGCCTGAGCGTCGTTGATTTGCGCTCCAGGACAGACTGGGAGTCTTTGCCTACTCTCTCCAACCCCAGAGAGCTTTACTGCCCATGTGGGTTTGGCCTGCCTGAGACGGCCGCCCAAACCCACGTGCACAGTGAAGGCAGGGCACCTACCACTCCCTTCAGTGTCGCCACTGTGGCTCCGCCCCCAAGACTCGGCACAATTAGAATAATATGATCATAAAACAGGTTTTAAACCTGTGCTATCATCATTTTATTTTTCATGTTTTGGAGGGTGCTGGCGGGGGAGGGAGGTGGGGGGGGGGACGGACGCTGAGCCGCCCCTGTATTTTAGCCATTTACAATGAGTGTGACCGTTCGTAAAATTCTGCCTCGATTAAACCTCTTCACTATTCAGGCATGAACTGAAACATGTTAACACCACCTATCAGCAGGCAAGCATGCAGGCATATACTGTCAACTTACTGACATGTAGTCAAGCAAAGTATGTCATGTCAAAATTTGAGACTCTTTACACAGATAAACTGCATAATTCTAAGAATACATTTTCTTACATTTTGACATGATATCTTTTTCTTAATTTAAATGCTAATATGTTGAAAGCCACTGAGGACAATATTATAATTATTGTATATATGAGACACTGTAGTATGTTACTAGTGAGGATGGTTTGTTTCTGTACATTGCACAGCCGGAATTGTACTATATATTAAGATACTCCCAAATATGGCAATTAAGGAAAATAAGCAGGAGGGTCTAGGGATATCTCGTATCAGTCTGTGGTACTGCAGCCTTGTGATGCTTAGTCTCAGGATTCCTAATACCAGTCTGTGGTACTGCAGCCTTGTGATGCTCAGTCTCAGGAGTCCTAATACCAGTCTGTGGTACTGCAGCCTGATCAGTCTCAGGAGTCCTAATATCAGCCGGTGGTGCTGCAGGCTTGTGATGCTCAGTCTCAGGATTCCTAATACCAGTCTGTGGTACTGCAGCCTGATCAGTCTCAGGAGTCCTAATACCAGTCTGTGGTACTGCAGCCTGATCAGTCTCAGGAGTCCTAATATCAGCCTGTGGTACTGCAGGCTTGTGATAATCAATCTTAGGACACCTTGTACCTGCCTGTGGTACTGCAGATAAGTGTCACTCACTGTCAGGACACCTAGTACCAAACACCTTGTGGTACTACAGTTTTGTGCTACTCACTCCAAGACTAAAACAACGGCTGTGCGACACGGCAGATGCTCATGCGTGATGCAGCATCAACAACCGCAGCCCCCGGTGCCTCACTAGTCACTCCCATAAAGGGTATCCCACAATGAGCTGCGCTTTCTGTGCAGGCAGGCAGGGACATCTTAAGGATTTTGGGGGCCCTGGGTCACTCATATTTTGGGGGCCCTGGGTCAATCGTATTTTGGGGGGCCTGGGTCAATCGTATTTTGGGGGCCCTGGGTCAATCGTATTTTGGGGGCCCTGGGCCAATTGTATTTTGGGGCACTGGGCCAATTGTATTTTGGGGGCCCTGGGTCAATCGTATTTTGGGGGCCCTGGGTCAATCGTATTTTGGGGGCCCCTGTTTAGAACGGCTTTGAATTTATGAGCTAGTTTCAGCTCTTTCATGCCCTCTTTGGTCAGGTCACTGACAGTGCACAGGCACACTGGTACAAATCCAAAATGTATTTACATCTAATATTAGGGGATAGTGACTCGTGTTTGTATGATAGTAACACAGCAGCAGCTCACTAAAGTTACAGCAAATAATCTCTGTAATTCCTTCATATTTCTCAAATATGAAGTCCTGTTTGGATCTAAAAGAAACTTTTTTTGATGGATGTTGCATGAAACAAACACATTTTCTGAAAAATGTCCGTAATATATTCTCACAAATTACACACATTAAAAAATAAATGTAAGAAAAACGGTATTTAAAACAATCTGTTTAAGAATTATTCAAGGTAATCGGGGCACAACTCTCTGCAGAACAGAGGTGGCTCTATCTTGGGGGCCCCTGAAAGGCTGGGACCTTGGGCCAGACAGAGCCCTCTTTGCCCCTGCCTTAAAACGTCTCTGCAGGCAGGGGGGGCCGGGCTGAACTGTCTGCTGACTGTACAATTGTTTTCAAAAATGTTCATGTTTTTTTCATCTGTTGCTCAGCTCTAAAGTTGCATTTCATTTCTACTTCACATTTTGTGTCCTCCAGAGGATGGTGGCGGTAGCTAGAAAGGGCACGGAGCATAGTTTGGGTGGGGAATATAGGAAAAACAAACATTTCTCTTTCATGCATCCTCGGTTCTGCTGCAGATCAGCTGCCGAAGGGCTTACAAGGGGAAATCGATGCCCTTAACTTGATAACAGCAGCAAGACAGACTGCTGAACACAGCAGCGGAATTATTACTTTGTTCAGCTTTTAAAGAGGAGTTTTACATTGCAGGTTCTATACTGCATGCATTCTAATTTATATATATACATGCGAAAAGTCACCCTTTTAGCCAAGAAACTCAAAATAAATATGAACCTCCATTCAAATATTTTAGATGCTCTGATGAAAATCAGGAGACAAAATAGGTGGCCATTTTCTTCCACAAACTCCCTTTTTTCAGAAATGTTGAAATACACTACACGTAAGATTACACTTCCACCTGTGGTTTCTCTGTTTCAATGTCCCTAATATGTTTCACCATACAAGCATCTAACTTTTTTGCCTTGCTAGGGCCTGTTTTGTCGGTCTTTTTACCTATGCTTTCAGCATCAGCAACAAGCATTAGCAAAGCCAAAATGTCGGCTATTGCCTTTCAAAGGCCAGACCTGTTGGCTTAGCCAATGGTTGTTTATGTACTGCTGCAAGACGGCAGATACCCATGTTGGAACAGTGAATAAATAAAATGTATGTGAAAGCGGATTTTAACAGAGGAGCACCCCGGGATGGGAATTTTCCCTATGTCCTCGTCACAGATACATACTCTTGAGGTCAACCCACCTTCTTGACATGACCAAAACCAGGAAGTCGGAGGGGACTTGCACTAATCTCACCCAGATAGGGTGGTATGAGACATGGCCAATCCCATTCCACTTCATGACATACCAAGCCATCTCAGGCCACTAAATACCACTGTCTGGAAATAAAAGCGTGGAGTGAAGGGGAGTGGCCAATACCTGCGGCGCGCAGACCATTCCTCTGCCATGACCTCTGTGTGTAGTGGTGATACCCAGTCTATGCTTTACGCATTGGAAACTGCTTAGGCCTTGACAGAATTTAACACAGCTGGTATCTGCTCTTATTTTCAGCGATAAATACAGTCATTTCTGCATGCACTTGTTTTGTGGAATGAGAACTTGTGCATATTGCGGTAATTGTTGTGCCTCTGTCAGTGATCCAGCACTGTTTCAGAACATTATGTCTTTGCTAGTATTTTTTTTTATTATTCCCCATAGGGAATGCCTTTGGCTACAGTTGCTTTATTCCCCATTTACCACTGGTGTAAAGCGGGCACCCTTCCAAAAAGGATGCCCTTTGCTTTTTAAGAGACTTGTATGCTTCTGTTATTAACTTCAATGACATTTACTTTGGTGGCACGGGCCTGCTAACTGATGCTGGGATACGATGTTATGGGTCTAAATCCCAAAGCTATTTACATGTGTAAATTGGCAAGTGGGAAGCACAGATTACCTTACAGAGAAGTGCAATCCCACTTTTCTATGTGAGAGAAGTTGTTTTTGCTATTGTAAGTGGATTTACTTACACAAAGTTTCTTGGAAGTAAATCTACGAGCAGGGTAGGCAGTGTGCATTACTGGACTGGAATGCCCTGTAAGTTCTCAAATGCAGCTATTTGTAGGTGTTCACACGCCCCTCTGTGATCCCTTCTTACCTTTTCAAGCTTTGCTGTTGGCTCCTAGTCCAACCCTGGATTAATTACAGTGTTTTGGTTTTTGGTCACTGAGTCACTGCAGACAGGGACCAAGCATATGCAAATTAGCCTAGCCCCACCCCTTGAGGAACAATCCCACGTAAAGGCGACAGAGCCTAGCAGTTTGGGCCTGGAAGGCCCTATTGGACCAAGATAATTTCAAAACATCCATCCATCACTCTCTGTACCTGTCAGTGGCCTTTTTTCTGGTACTTGTTTAATCCCTGAACAGTTCTGAGGACACTGTGTCCTTGCAGCATCCGTAGTATTTTTGGCTCGTGAACTTTTTGTTGAATCATGTACTACTGTGCAGAGTGTATAAATATCACAACCTTCCTTTAATTGCATTGTGTTATCGTGCACTGCAAAAAGCGTGGAAATGAGAAACTCGAATCCTTCTTCACACTGACTTTTTCACGTGCAATACACTCGTGTGTGTATACTGGTACAAGTGACATTTCGGTGTGCAACATACTCGTGTGTATATTTGTATAAGTGATTTTTCAGCGTGCAACATACTCATGTGTATATTTGTATAAGTGAATTTTCCGTGGGCATTATACTTGTTTTTATCCTGGTACAAGTGACTTTTAGGTGTATAACATACTTGTGTGTATACTTATACAAGTGACTTTTCGGTGTGCAACATACTCGTGTGTATATTTAGATAAGTGAATTTTCGGTATGCAATATCCTCGTGTTTATACTGGTACAAGTAATTACTCGGTGTGCAACATACTCATGTGTACATTTATATAAGTGACTTTACCGTGTGCAATATACTCGTTTTTATACTTGTACAAATGACTTTTAGGTGTACAACATACTCGTATGCATACTTATGCAAGTGACTTTTCAGTGTGCACCATAGTTGTGCGTATATTTTTATAAGTGACTTTATCGTGTGTACAAGTGACTTTTTTGTGTACAATATACTCCTGTGTATACTAATACAAGTGGCTTTCGGTGTACAATATGCTTGTGTATACTTGTACAAGTGACTTTTTGTGTACAATATACTCCTGTGTATACTGATACAAGTGGCTTTCGGTGTACAATATGCTTGTGTATACTTGTACAAGTGACTTTTTTGTGTACAATATACTCCTGTGTATACTGATACAAGTGGCTTTCGGTGTACAATATGCTTGTGTATACTTGTACAAGTGACTTTTTGTGTTCAATATACTCCTGTGTATACTGATACAAGTGGCTTTCGGTGTACAATATGCTTGTGTATACTTGTACAAGTGACTTTTTGTGTACAATATACTCCTGTGTATACTGATACAAGTGGCTTTCGGTGTACAATATGCTTGTGTATACTTGTACAAGTGACTTTTTGTGTACAATATACTCCTGTGTATACTGATACAAGTGGCTTCCGGTGTACAATATGCTTGTGTATACTTGTACATGTGACTTTTTTGTGTACAATATACTCCTGTGTATACTGATACAAGTGGCTTTCGGTGTACAATATGCTTGTGTATACTTGTACAAGTGACTTTTTGTGTACAATATACTCCTGTGTATACTGATACACGTGGCTTTCGGTGTACAATATGCTTGTGTACACTTGTACAAGTGACTTTTTTGTATACAATATACTCCTGTGTATACTGATACAAGTGGCTTTCGGTGTACAATATGCTTTGTATACTTGTACAAGTGACTTTTTGTGTTCAATATACTCCTATGTATACTGATACAAGTGGCTTTCGGTGTACAATATGCTTGTGTATACTTGTACAAGTGACTTTTTTGTGTACAATATACTCCTGTGTATACTGATACAAGTGGCTTTCGGTGTACAATATGCTTGTGTATACTTGTACAAGTGACTTTTTGTGTACAATAAACTCCTGTGTATACTGATACAAGTGGCTTTCGGTGTACAATATGCTTGTGTATACTTGTACAAGTGACTTTTTGTGTACAATATACTCCTGTGTATACTGATACAAGTGGCTTTCGGTGTACAATATGCTTGTGTATACTTGTACAAGTGACTTTTTGTGTTCAATATACTCCTGTGTATACTGATACAAGTGGCTTTCGGTGTACAATATGCTTGTGTATACTTGTACAAGTGACTTTTTGTGTACAATATACTCCTGTGTATACTGATACAAGTGGCTTTCGGTGTACAATATGCTTGTGTATACTTGTACAAGTGACTTTTTGTGTACAATATACTCCTGTGTATACTGATACAAGTGGCTTTCGGTGTACAATATGCTTGTGTACACTTGTACAAGTGACTTTTTTGTATACAATATACTCCTGTGTATACTGATACAAGTGGCTTTCGGTGTACAATATGCTTGTGTATACTTGTACAAGTGACTTTTTGTGTACAATATACTCCTGTGTATACTGATACAAGTGGCTTTCGGTGTACAATATGCTTGTGTATACTTGTACAAGTGACTTTTTGTGTTCAATATACTCCTATGTATACTGATACAAGTGGCTTTCGGTGTACAATATGCTTGTATATACTTGTACAAGTGACTTTTTTGTGTACAATATACTCCTGTGTATACTGATACAAGTGGCTTTCGGTGTACAATATGCTTGTGTATACTTGTACAAGTGACTTTTTGTGTACAATATACTCCTGTGTATACTGATACAAGTGGCTTTCGGTGTACAATATGCTTGTGTATACTTGTACAAGTGACTTTTTGTGTACAATATACTCCTGTGTATACTGATACAAGTGGCTTTCGGTGTACAATATGCTTGTGTATACTTGTACAAGTAACTTTTCCACTGTAGGAGAGTAAACCAATCGTGTACACATGTATTAATGCCACATTTTAAGTTGTTTATCAGAGTGAGAAATAAATAACTGTTTTGTTCTGTGTCTTAAGTGACAACAATTGGTTAAATGTCTACATATTATAACTAACTCAGAAATAGCACGTGTTCTCTGGTGCGAGTTCTAGTTTTTGTATTTTTCTATGCTGTGGAATTAAACACGAATTTACTGATACCCTGCGGTCAATGGTATCTTTAAAACAAAGGCAGCACTTTAGTCTTGGCTGCCAAAAATCAATTCCATTGTATCAGTCTAGAGCTGGGGAGCAGCTTTCATTGGTGCAGCAGGTGCAGTGACACCAGGAACCAGAGACCTGAGGGGCACACTGTGCTCTGAATATTGCTGTGATTTATAATGCAAACAGTTGCCAGAGGGGGTCACTTCCTTCCTTGCTCAAGGGCCCTTGAGACACTGGCTACACTACTGGTCTGGAGAAACCATGAAGTCCCAGTACACCAGTGGAGCACCTGATGCTAGAGGTCATAGAATGGCGAGTGCATACATGTATGTGTATGTGTATGTATGTGAATGTATGGGTACATACATAGCGCAGACTTAGCTGGAAAGCAGCAGAGCGCGCAGTATGCGGTGGAGGTCCTGGTACATGTTTTGTAGCTTTAACAGACAGGCTAAACATGCAATACTCTCCCTGCCAAGTTGGGCTGGATGGGAGACATGTTAATGACATGGAATTGAAAGTCCCTGAAGAGTCCTGGGTGAGCATGCAGTTTCTCGCAGTGCACGGATGGTCCATGTGTGCAGGCACAGGATGAGGGAGGGACATGGGCAGTCTGAGTAAATCTTACCTGCAGTCGAAACATGATAGTGCCTTGCGTTTTGTACAGGGTTTAAGACCACTAGACAACACACCTGTAAATGGCGTTTCCCTTACCCAGTTTGATAGTACTGGAAGGGCGAGATTTTGATCAATACCTTATCACTATCGATCTAAAACCCCGGTCTGGTCGACTGAACCTTTATTGCCTGTCATTGAGGGAAGAAAGTGCATCCCTTACCAAGTTAGTTCTCCCAATAAAGGACTCTGCTTCAAAGGACCACAAACAACTTCTAGCTTTCAAAGGTTTATTATAAAGTCAAGATAAGTTGCAGATACAAGCATCTCAAAATGAGATTCACCAGATACACGGGCCCAACTACGTACATGTGTTCTCTGAAAGCCCTCAGACGAACAACAGAAACTACCAATACCAGTTCTAAAAACAATAGTGCTATTAGCATAGACACATATTGAAATCTATCTGTCATTACAGGCGGAGGGAAAATACAGGTTAGGCTGACCCTACCCTGCTCTAGATGGTATCCCTACTTATCCAGGTCTCAACCTATCAAAAAGGTGTCAGCAGTGAATGACCCCCAAGGGAAGTCACCCACTCTCAGTCTCTTGGTGAAAACCTATAGTTCTCCAATCATGACCCCTCTCTGCCTACCCATCCGCTCTCTAAAGGGTCCTCAGGCTTCTGCTCTAACTCCACCCAGGGGTGCTGTCCCTAATACAAAAATACAACAACATTTAGGACGCCCCTCGTGAGACGCCCCTCACGTGGTGCAGCTTCTGGCTTTTTCCATGATGAGGCCTTGTGGTTAGAGTCGACCTTGCTTCTCAGACTCTTCTCCGGCCCGCTGATACCCCTTAAACATTCCGGAACCCTCCTCCATGTCTGGTCCATTTCATGAACAAGCTTCTATTCATTATATTAATAATTGAATACCCCCTTTTCTCTTCCAGACAGACCTTTGGAGCCAAATCCCAATTCCCATGGGTTTCCGACCACGTTGCAACATTCCCCGGTCCAGACTAATATGTGTAAATCAACGTTAAAACTTTCCAGCTCTACAACATTTCTGTAGTATTCAACTTCATTAATTATTAGCATGTTAATACTCTTATTTTACTGATTAAGTAAACACATCTATAAATCAAAACCTACTCATTATTACTAAACATTAGTGCAATCCACATTGTGTAATTTATTCTCCTTTCCCCTCCCTCCTAGCTCTGGCCCTGAGGCCTACCACGTTCAACGTTTCCGTATGCCATCTTACATTTTAGCAGCTACACAACATGGATTCAGGAATAATTACGCTTAATAAAATCGTATTGCTTCATACATTTCTGTATTAGTTCCACTTCTATTTAAACGTCTATATTAACTACATATTTCAGAATATAACTATGGATACTATCAGCACTCATGGCATTTCTCTTCATGATTTGTGCTTACTACATGTAAGTGTGATACATTTCTACATTTTGGTCAGTTTGCGCTCTCTCAGTTCCCCCCTTTGATGACCTCTAGGGGTCATCACTAAATATTTAAACTGCGGTGATGGCTAGCATAACTCGTTTCTGTGTCTCCAGAGCCCTCAGACTCCGGTACTGACTATCTTGTATGGCAGCCAATCTCTGCAGCTGTTTTCTCTGAGCCCTCGCTGACCTTCTTGCTCGGTTCCATTGGAATACCCTTACCAAACCCCATAACACGATCCCACAGATCAATATTATGATGATAGGTTTTAGTATTTTCCACACAAAGCTTTTGCCTAAGGTGGTGAGCCAACCTCCAGCTTCACTTATTCCTTGGCCCACCTTTTCCCAGACATTTTCTCTGCTCAGGTCTTCGATCTCTTTGTGAATATCAGTTATGTTTCTAATAACTTTCTCAAGGGGCTTCGAATTGTCTGGAATGTAAGTGCAACATTCCTGGACCTTCAAAGCTTTACAGACTCCGCCCTCTTTTGCTAATAGGACATCTAATGCAAGGCGGTTCTGAAGTACCATAGCTCTTATCGATTGCATCTCTCCTTCTACTAGCATTAAGGACTGAGCAGTACTGGCAGACAACCTGTCTACGACTGTTGCTAGTCGTCTAATTTTAACATCATTAAGAGCTAATCCCAGAATAGGGAACACAGCTCCAAAGACATCTCCAACCATTTCTGCACCTCCTACATCCCTCCTTCCCCTCGATGATGTCTTGCCCTCGATGATCTCTAAGTCTTGGGCATGATATATTTTAGGGAAGATAATTGCCAAATAACATGAGCCATACCAATTATCAGGTAGCCTTACGTAGGCATTTCTTCCACATACGAAATATACATTTGGAATCACTTGCATTCCCTTCAGGAAGTCCTTGGTGTAGTACTCTAAATTGAAAGCATGTTCACAACTAACTTCTCCCACGTATACATTTTCATAATACGTCTTGGCTCTATGAAGACATAACTTTCCTCTCTGCGTTCTATCTAAAGCTATTGGACCACTACTACCCTTTCTCTTGTGTGCCTTTTCTTCCTCGGTCCAATCTGTTTTCCATTGTCCTGATTTTTTCAAAATCTTTTGTCTCCTATTCCGATCATCCACCTGCCCTATGAACTTTTTCTCGACCTCTGACACCTTGCATGTCAGGTTATTTCTGCGGGCATGTGAAGTATCTAAAGTAATCCAAGGAATGAAAAACTTTGCCAACCTGTCTTCACTCTTCCAGTAGTCCCATTTATTCATTTGTTTATAATTTGGGACTTCTGGTAACACTGCATCATAATTGGAGAAATAGTATTCAAAACTATCTCTCCCATAAAATATACTAAGCAACAAGCTACATGTAATGCCATATGTCAACGGGAGGTGATGATATCGAATGCCTTCATCTACAGACGCCGGCAACTGCATGCAGACGTAACAGTCCTTGACCTCCATGGCATCCACGTATTCATACAATAATTTGGCATAAGCATTTGACCTAAAGTCACCTTGGGACTCATCCACGTGTAACCTGCGGGCTTCTGCAGCTAATAACGCTTTCTCGTGTGTGTTTTCCCCTTTCTTATCAGCAATGGTGGGTGTAAGCGCTTCTACAGATGCCACATCAGTTACCTTTACCTCTTCCTCACGTCCCTTTACATAAGAGACTGTCACTACTAAAGCTATTAGTATTATCACTCCTACTATTAGTGTACCTATTATACATTTCGCTCTGCGGTTCTGGGTACCGGCCTCCATTTCGTCAGATAGTGTGGCTCTCTCGTAACTCCGCACAAAGTTCTTTTCTTCTCGTTCCTTTACAGTCTCTTTTACTCCTTTTGTCCTGAGAACCACGCAACTGGAAGCTGACAACCCTTTCCGCAAAAAGTTCTTTATAGTTCAAATACAGACAACCCTAGCCCTCCTCCATCAACTCAGGGAAAGTCCCTAAGAATCTCTGCTTCCTAGGCGCTAGGTAATCTTCTTTTTTTCACGCTTATTTACAAAGTCTTTTAAGCATCCACTATCAGGCGCTCGCCTGCAGCTTCAACAGCAAAGTTCAATATTTCCAGACGAAGATTGTGCTCTTCTGGGGCTGATATCTTTGTACCAAAATCGGGGAATTGCAGTTCTGTGAGAAACATGTGCTTTATCTTGCTGAGGCGGGGAGGACGGGGGAGCATAAATGTCAGTGACCCTTCTTGTTCAACTCCGGGTACTAACAGTCGTATCTCCACTGTTACAATGGGCTCAGAACTGGACACTACCACCGCTCGGATCCTCCCTGTCACTGGTTTCGAAGCCATCTGTCGCCAGATATGTCCACTCAGGGGTGGAGTATCTTCTGTTCGGCACACGCACTCTTCTTGACCTCCTCAACTCCGGTGCCTCAGCGCCCTGAGCACCTTCTTCTAGGTCTGAATCTTCTGATATCGGAGGAAGTGTTCTCTCTGGAGTTGACCTTAGGCTAGTGCTCCTTCTTTGCGGCCAATCAGCTTCTCCACGTACCCTTCTACTCCGTCTTCTTCTTGTTCTTTCACGCTCTCTGTCAGATCTGTCAGCGTCTGACTCGTACTCCCAGCTACTTTCTCCTTCAGTAGCGTCGTCTGTCTCGCTGTTGTACTGACCGTCTTCAGCTTGGTCAGTCTCGTCCCTCGCTTCCGCTGGCGCCTCTACAGCTTGGCTAGCCCCCTCTATGGCTTCTCGGTCCGCTGCTGGACGTCTATCCGAGAGAGGAGCTGTTTCTTCTAGAGGTGCTGGAACCCTCCGCGTGTGCGACGCGTGGATCCAGTTGGGCAGGCTTCCCACCTTCACAGCCGTATTCGTGGTCAGGATGATCTGGAAGGGCCCACGCCAACGAACATCCAGGCAGCTGTTTCTCACGTGCTTTTTCACCAGGACCCAATCCCCAGGAAGCAAGTCATGACACGGGTCCTGGCACGATGGTACCTCGGCAGCCTGCACCTGAAGGGACACAGAATGAATGGCGTCAGACAGCCCCTTACAATAGTCCAGGATCATATCATCTGTGATGCTAATCAGTGCAGCAGCTGGGACAGAAGGTAACCTCATTGCTCTTCCCATCAGCACCTCGTGAGGAGACAAACCCGTTCTCCTATCCGGGGTACTACGAAGGCTCATAAGGACCAATGGCAACGCATCAGGCCAACTCAAGGATGTTGATGAACACACCTTTGCAATTCTGGCCTTGATGGTGCCATTTATTTGCTCCACAATTCCTGAAGCTTCTGGTCGATAACTGCAATGTAGTTTTTGATCTATATTTAAAGCTGCACAAATCATTTTCACAAGCGAGCTGTTGAAATGCGTTCCCCTATCTGATTCCAAAGAGGCCGGCACCCCGAAGCGCGGGATAAGCTCCCTAAGCAGTAACTTAGCCACTGTGAGGGTGTCTCACCTGCGTGTAGGATATGCCTCAACCCATCTGGAGAAAACGCAGACAACTACCAGGATATAACGGAGGCGGCTGCACCTTGGCATTTCGATAAAATCTATCTGCATTCTATTGAATGGACCTCCTGACCTCCCTATGTGGCTCAGTGCAACTGGTGTCTTTTTCCCTACATTCAACTGCTGGCACGTCACACAACGCTGGCACACTGCTTCGGCTGCTACTCTGAACTTAGGGTTGTACCAGGTTTGTCTAAACACTCTCAGCATAGCATCTCTTCCTAAGTGGACAGGACCATGTATGTGTCGGGCCATCGGGCTCACCATCTCATTGGGCAACACTGCTCTGCCATCTGCTGAGACCCAGAAATGGGCCTCACCCACCACACATCCTGCCTTTTGCCATGTTTCTCTTTCACAGTCAGGAGCATTTTCTTGCATCTCCTTCAGTTCGTCCCAAGTATCAACAGTTTCCAATATCATAGCTAATTCAGTCCTTACATTTATTCCACCTACTTCTACCTCTGTGAAAGAGTACCCTGTTTCCGCGCAATACCGTGCGACTTCGTCGGCATATCTATTGCCTTGTGACACGAAGTCCATATTTCTGGTATGCGCGGTACACTTCACAACTGCGATACCTGCTGGATATTGCAACGCCTCTAACAACAGGCGCACAAACTCTCCATTGCGAATGGGAGAGCCTGAAGAGGTCATGAAACCTCTTTGAGACCACAACTGCCCGTAATCATGAACTACCCCGTAACCATATTGACTGTCAGTGTATATGGTGACTCGGATTTGATTGCTTGCCAGGCAGGCACGCGTCAGGGCAATAATCTCGGCTACCTGAGCGGAGTGTACTCCTTCCAGGCATCCAGCTTCCACTACTCCAGTAATTGTACAAACAGCGTAAGCTGCTCTCAACTGCCCAACTTCGTCTCTTACACATGAGCCATCGACAAAGAAAATTTCATCTGGGTCGGTCAGTGGCTCATCTACGATGTCGGGTCTTGGTTTGGTGCATAGTTCAGTCACATCGAGGCAGTCATGGTCTGTACATTCATCATCATCCTCAATCTCGTTTGGAAGTGGCATCAAGGTAGCAGGATTTAAAACAGAGCATCTCCTGAGGGTCACGTTCTCTGCAGCAAGTATAACTTGTTCATAGCGCGTGAGCCTGCTATTCGTCAGATGCTGGGTTTTAGTCCTGGTCATCAACAATTCAACGGAATGGGGCACGTATACCTCTAACGGGTGCCCCATAACAATGTTCTCACACCTCTCAATGCTGACACCTGTTGCGGCAACGGATTTGAGACATCCGGGCAACGCTGCGGCTACTGGGTCTAAAGTAGCCGAGAAATAAGCGACTGGTCTACGGGCATTCCCATGGATTTGGACTAACACAGACAGCGCGCATCCCTCTCTCTCACAGCAGTAGAGCAAGAATGGTTTATCGTAATCTGGCATTCCCAGAGCCGGAGCACGACACAAGTCCTCTCTCAGCTGCAGGAACGCCATCAAACAGTCTTTGTCCCATGGTACCGGATCACTCACCTCCTTGTGCGTCAGTTTTTGCAAGGGCTTTGCTTTCAGTGAAAAGTTTGCAATCCACTGTCGGCAATATCCCACCATTCCTAGAAACATCCTGACTTCTCTCTGCGTTTTAGGCGCATTCATCTTCATGATGGCCTCTATCCTGTCTGGTGACACCTTTCGCTTACCTTTCTCAATTCTGTGTCCCAAGTACTGTACCTCTGTCAGGCAGTACTGTAATTTTCCTGGGGACACCTTATGCCCATTTTCAGCTAGGTGATTTAACAATGCAATAGAGTCTTCCCTGCAAGCTTCTTCTGTTTCTGACGCCACAAGAAGGTCGTCTATGTACTGGACCAGAACTGACTTCTGGGGCAGCACTAGACTTTCAAGATTTCTCTTCAGGAGCTGGTTGAAGATCGATGGGCTCTCTGTATACCCCTGAGGAATACGACACCATGTTAGGACGCGACCTTCCAGCTTAAATGCGAAAAGAAAATGGCTTTCTTCGTCCAAAGGGATCGAAAAGAAAGCCTGGCAAAGATCAATTACAGTGAACCATTCTGCTTGGAACGGTATCTGAAACAGTATCACTGATGGATTCGGTACCACTGGACAACACGAAACGACTATGTTATTAATCTTTCTGAGGTCCTGCACTATCCGAAATTTCCCATTTGGTTTCTGCAAACCCATAATCGGGGAGTTACATGGACTACCCACGATTTCCTTCAGTATTCCCTGCTTAATCATGGACTCAATCACGGGTTTTATGCCTGCAATCGTTTCTGGAGTCAATTTATACTGAGGTGTTCTTGGAAACTCAGCATGAGGTTTCACTACAATTTTCACTGGGTCCACCCCTTTCACCAACCCAATCTCTTCCCCAGTGAAATCCCATACTTCTGGAGCAACTGTCTCTCTCAGATCCCATGGGAGCTCGTCTACTGTCAGAGTGGGATACAGTTCCACACATATTCTGGAATTGGCGACTTTAAAGTCGGCATCATCGTCATTTGTCAGTACCTCCACTCCTTGCGGTGTACAGTATATAGTGCAATTCAATTTGCACAAAAGGTCTCTTCCTAGCAGACATACAGGACTAGAATCGCACACCACAAACTGGTGCTCATCACTGTACTTCCCTATTTTCACCTGCACGGGCTCAGTCAGGGGACTGGTCATTCTCTTGTTAGCGACCCCCACCACTTGTATGGTCTCCTCAGACATGGGCAGGCCTGGCACTGCGGCCGACCTGATCGTGGATCGAGTGGCTCCTGTGTCCACTAGAAATGTTGTGGGGAACCCTGCCACTTCAGCCTCAACATAGGGTCCCCTCTGGTCTACCTCCAGGGCTGCCCCAAGGGTGCAGTCATCCCTTTCCACTCTCTGTCCAGTTAGTGGGTCCACATAATAGCATTCCTCTCCTCCAACAAACAGGGGCATCTGTCTATACGTCTTACCCATGGTCCCCACTCTGGGTGGCTGCGGGAACTGAGCTCGGGGAGGTGGACCCCCCCCTTTGAGCACCTTTCCCTGGTATTGCGTTATCCCTCTTGTAGGCACACTCTGGGTCTCTTCCTCTTCTACCTCTTGGTCTCCTATCTCAACATTATAGGGACACTCACGTTTCCAATGCCCCACCTCGTTACACTGGTGGCACCTAGTCGTTTTCTTTAAGGCAGCTATATCTATCCTGGGTCTAAAGGTGGAGTTCTCCTCATTGCCCTTGTTCTGGCTGTATTGTTTCTTTCCTCCAGTACCTGTTCCTGGTTGCTGTTGCTGCTGTCCCCCCTTCCCTGCTGCCTGCATCTGTACCACCATCAGTTTCTCCTTTAGTTTCTTAGCCTTGGAGTCTATCTCATCACAGCAGTACCTGGCATACCTCAGTATTTCGTCTAGGGGTTTATTTTGCCAACAGATCAAGTGTTGCTGTATCATTAAACTAATATCCGGTCTCAGCCCCAAAACGAATTTGGACACAAATTGCCCTATGTCCTTCGGATCCATGACATCCAGACCGCTATACTGTTTAAACGCCTTCAGCAATCTCTCATAGTATTCGTGAACTGTCTCTTTGGGTTCCTGTCTTGTTCGGTCGATTTTTACCCAATCTATGTCTTGCATGGGCACTTTATCTTTCAGCCAAGTCAATACTCTCTCGAACTTTGCCATCACACTCTCAGACGGCCCATTAGTCCTAGCATCTCTCTCTGGCTCTATGGTGGGCCACTCAGCGCTAACCTTGCATGCGGTCCACAAATCCCCTGGCACTACTATGTCAAACAGCGTGTTCAAATCTATCCATAGGACCTTTGAGATTTTTACGAATCTCTCAACTTGCTTATACCACTCCACTGGGTTTTCCCGCAGTTTGGGGAAAGAGGTGGTAAAAGCGGCTAAATCCCCCCTACTCCAAGGGACGTGGACATAAGTCCCATTCGCGACTTCCCTCAAAGGGTATGTCTCTACTCCCTGCTGTCCTCCTGGTGTCATCCCAAGTGTGCTTCTCCTGACGGTCCCCCTCTTGGACCACCTCTCTTCCCACTTATCTAGGGCCCTCCATGTCCTTATTCCAGTGATCAGCTCCCTTATGTGTGTTTTCAATCCGATGGTTCTCCTCTCATCTAGATCTCGGTCTGTATAATGTAGCCTGTGGTTGCCCTGTAATGCTTTGGTCCTTGACAGGTCTACCATATATTTGCCTGCTAGTTCGACTAATTTCTCATGGATTGCTCTCGCCTTTCGAGTTACGTCCTTTGCCATGAACAGAATTTCATCCTGCTCATACATGTCCATTCTTTCTAAGGGCAGGGTACCGTCTACCATGTCATCCAGGTCTGACTTTAAGCTGGAGACATCGAGTCTTTTGGCTTTTATTTCTGCTCGCAATAACTCCTTCGAGGGAGGTTCACAGGTATCTCTCCCATCCCAACTCCGGGCCCTACGTTTGGGTTCGGGAGAGTTGGGGAGTGCTCTCTCTTGTTCCCATCTCTCCAGATCCCATGCTCGGCCATCCGATCTTGGAAGGTGGTGGAACACGGGCCTGTTACCCCCTATCTTACTTTGTCCATTCTCTCCCCTCTTCTCACAGTAGGACTCTCTGTTATCCTTCCTTCGGTCTCCATTCTCTCTTGCCCTCGTATCACTTAGTATCTGATACGATCCTTCCTGGTTTCCCATATTCCCTGGACTGCGCTCATGTCCGTCGTCACAGGGACTATGGTGCGGCCTCTCGCAACTCCCACTCTGTTCTCTCCTGCTGGGCCCACAGTGGATACACTTAAAGCTATCCCTGTACTCCCGAGCCCTCCTGTCTTCTTCATTAGGTATCGGGCGAGACACCCCCCGTTCTCTGGGCCCCCATTTTCCAGTTTTGATCTACCTCCACTCCGGGCCCAATGGGTGAATCCCCTACTGTCCTTCTCCCTCCCGTCCCACTCCGGACTGCTCTCCCCAGCCCCGCAGTGAGTCCGGGCTCTGCTGTCCTGACTTTCCCTTTCAGCTTCCGCCGCTATGATGCTCTTGTGAGCCTCAACTGCCTCATCCCATTTCTTCATGTACTCGTTTAATTCTTGAAAGGATTTCCGTCCTGGTCCCCTCATATCCTCTGGCCATCTAATGTCCCCCAGATCTCCTGTTGTGTGTACTGGGGTGCTCCAATCTCTTGGTATCGGCAACTGACTTGGGGAGTTGATCGTATCTTTTCTCCTTGCCATCTCTGCTCTTTCTCTGTCCCTCTGTACCCGTTCTTCCCCTCTAGCCCTGTCTGGGTCATATACCGATACTATAGGACCTATGGTAACAGGTACCTGTAGTGCATCAGGTAATGCGTAGGATGTGGCGCACTCCGTTTCTGGCGCTCTTTGCACCACAAACCTCCCGACCACCTGTTGCACTTGGCTGGGCTGGGACAGTTCTTTCTTTGCAGCGGGATCCCAATTGAGACTGGGAAGCGGCCCATGCTCTCCTGCATTGCCCCCCCCTTCTCTCCATTCCCGACTTCTCCCCCTGCTCTGTTATACGGAGGTGGCCTGTCTGTCAATAATCTGTTTATCAGGCTGTCCTCTGTCTCGCTCTCGTCATCCTCTTCTAGGGGGCTTTTGTTCCCGGGCATCTCTAACACTGGATATAATTTATTAACTTCCATGTTATGCACCCTCCATCTTTTAGCATCCTCATCCCACTTGGCCTCCTGTACTGCCCTTACCGAACGTTTCACTCTTTCTTGCCGTCTATTCATGTTCTTTTCATGCGCTGCCCTAATCCATGCATTAAGGGCTTCAAACTGTGTTGGTCTAGGCAAGGGTCTCGTAGAGGTCATAATTGCTTTTAATCTGTGTAGCACCTCTAATCTAAACGTCCCGTACTTCGGGAACGTGAGTTCCTCATTTCCATCTGTCATCTTACTCCACTCTGAGATCCACAGAATCGTGTGCAGCCCAACATTTGTCCCCATGTAACGCGCTGGCGTACCCTCCGGCGGGGCTTCTTCCCCTTCGTACGATCCCCTGCGCTCTCTTTTAAACAGCGCTCTTAACCACTTAAAACACTTCATAATTACGCGCAAAATTTCCAGCTTGAATACTCTGTTTACTTCCTGATGACAATCCACCAATCCTAGCGCGGCTTTGCTAGCTGGCCTATCGCAGCGCGGTCTTTCACCGGCCGGCCAATCCCAGCGCGGCACTTCTTGACGTCACTAGTCTCCGCTTCGCAGCAGCACCCCTCCTTTCTCAGCTCTCCTCGCGGTCATGCACGCGTCCCATTCATACACCGAAAAATGACTACTTCCGACCAAGCGGTCACTTCCCTCGACTGTACGTCCACAGTCTATCTGTAATTGTCAACACAACTGACGAGATGTCTATCGTCTCTCGGATAGGTTCTTTACACACACGGTAACTTCCGACCAGCGTCCGTTACTCACGCACTCACTCTTACGTTCCCCCTATCTGGTCCTTCGGGTGATCACTGGTACCTCATGACCCCCTTCACACTAGTTAACAATTACTCTGAGTGTCCGATACACCCGAACCACTTAAGCTCTCCTTGAGCTTAAGATTTCCACCGGTTGCGCGCGCTCACAACCTGTTCCACAGTCTCTCTACAGCATGGGTACTCACAAACTTTCTCTAGGGGGCCAAATTTACAGTGTGGTTTATGTCCGAGGGCCGCACTGGTGGGGGCGGGGTCAGTGGGGGAAGGGGCGGGGCTAGAGCAACAAGAAAAAAACTGTGACCATGAGGTTGATCACAGGTCCCCGCAGCGGACACCTTCGTCCACTGAGCCACCAGACCCGGCATACACACATCTCTCTCTCTCTCTCTCTCTCTCTCTCGTTCTTTCTCTCTCTCCCTCACTCTCTCTCCCTCCCTCTCTCTCTCTGTCTCCATCTGTCTCCCTCACTCTGACTGTATCGCTCCCTCTCTCATTCTGTCTCACTCCCTCTCTCCCTCTGTCTCACTCCCTCTCTCCCTCTGTCTCACTCTTTCTCTCCCTCTGTCTTGCTCACTCCCTCTCTCCCTCTGTCTCACTCTTTCTCTCCCTCTGTCTTGCTCACTCACTCTCTCCCTCTGTCTCACTCACTCTGAATGTCTCACTCTCTATATCTCCCTCTCCATCTCTGTCTACCTCTCCATCTCTGTCTTCCTCTCAATCACTCTGTTTCCCTCTCCCTCAGTTTTCCTCTCCCTCACTCTGTTTACCTCTCCCTCAGTTTCCCTCTCTCACACTCTGTTTTCCTCTCCCTCAGTTTCCCTCTCTCTCACTCTGTTTCCCTCTCCCTCAGTTTCCCTCTCTCTCACTCTGTTTCCCTCTCCCTCAGTTTCCCTCTCCCTCACTCTGTTTCCCTCTCCCTCAGTTTCCCTCTCCCTCCTTCCCTCTGTCTCCCTCTCTCCTTCCCTCTCCCTCCTTCCCTTTCCCTCCTTCCCTTTCCCTCTTTCCCTCGGTCTCCCTCTCTCTCCCTCCCTCACTCTGACTCCCTCCCTCACTCTGTCTCCCTCCCTCACTATGTCTCCCTCCCTCACTCTGTCTCCCTCCCTCACTCTTAGCGGGCTCCCTCGCTCTTAGCGGGCTCCCTCACTCTTAGCGGGTTCCCTCACTCTTAGCAGGCTCCCTCACTCTTAGCGGGCTCCCTCACTCTTGGCGGGCTCCCTTACTCTCCTTCCCTCTCCCTCCTTCCCTCTCCCTCCCTCCCTCCCTCCCTCACTCTCCTTCCCTCACTCTCTCCCTCCCTCACTCTCTCCCTCCCTCACTCTCTCCTTCCCTCGCTCTCTCCTTCCCTCGCTCTCTCCTTCCCTCACTCTCTCCCTCCCTCTCTCTCCCTCCCTCACTCTCTATTTCCCTCGCTCTCTCCTCGCCCTCACTCTCTCCTTCCCTCACTCTCTCCTTCCCTCACTCTATCCTCCCTCGCTCTCCTCCCTCGCTCTCCTCCCTCGCTCTCCTCCCTCGCTCTCCCTCCCTCCCTCTCGCTCTCCCTCCCTCGCTCTCCCTCCCTCGCTCTCCCTCCCTCTCTCTCCTTCCCTCTCTCTCTCCTTCCCTCTCTCTCTCCTTCCCACTCCCTCCTTCCCTCACTCTCCCTCACTCTCTCCTTCCCTCACTCTCCTTCCCTCTCCCTCCTTCACTCTCCCTCCCTCTCTCCTTCGCTCCCTCTCTCCTTCCCTCCCTCTCTCCTTCCCTCACTCACTCTCTCCTTCCCTCGCCCTCCCTCTCCCTCTCCTCGCCCTCACTCTCTCCTTCCCTCGCTCTCTCCCTCCCTCGCTCTCTCCCTTCCTCGCTCTCTCCCTTCCCTCGCTCTCTCCCTTCCCTCGCTCTCTCCTTCCCTTGCTCTCCCTCCCTCTCCCTCGTCCTCCCTCTCCCTCGACCTCCCTCTCCCTCGACCTCCCTCTCCCTCACTCTCTCCTTCCCTCGCTCTCTCCTTCCCTCATTCTCCTTCCCTCTCCCTCCCTCACTCTCCCTTCCTCACTCTCCCTCCCTCACTCTCCTTCCCTCACTCTCTCCTTCCCTTGCTCGTCCTCCCTCTCCCTCGTCCTCACTCTCTCCTTCCCTCGCTCTACCTCTCCCTCGCCCACACTCTCCTGCCCTCACTCTCCTGCCATCACTCTCCTGCCATCACTCTCCCTCACTCTCCTTCCCTCCCTCTCCCTCCCTGTCTCTCGCCCTCCCTTTCCCTCCCTGTCTCCCTCCCTCCACCTTGCCCGTGTGTGCCCGGGCTGAGACAGCTTCTCGGCAGGCACACACACAAACACAGCCTCACCGGAGCACTTCACGGGTCTTCAAAAGACCATTCGTTTGTTAATGAGGCTTTGTCACCTCTTAGCCCCCCTGCAGCCCCACTCTGACTAAGAAGGGAATCGCCCGGCCCCCACAGAGCAGCAGTCTGAGTCGCGCTGCCGCAGGGGTTTTTGCGGACACTGTAAAAAAAAAAATATTTAAACACGGGTACATGTCTGCAAGGTCCGCGGGCCACCAGGGAAGGCTTGCCGGGCCACCAGGGAAGGCTTGCCGGGCCGCCCCTGGCCCGCGGGCCGTACTATGAGTACCTGTGCTCTACAGGCATTCAACTCCGCCAGACATTACAACATAGATACAATACAAAACACCGCAATCTTAACACGCATGACCCTTTATACTCACTCTCGACCGATACTGCTGCTTTTCTGTCTCACGTCATCCGGTCCTTCTTCCGCGGGCGGTTCTTCCGATCATCGGTCTCTAGGGGCCTTGGGGTAATCTAACCTGGCCTAGATCACCTTCCTCAAGAAGGCAACCATCCTCTATAGCTACCAACTGGAAGGGCGAGATTTTGATCAATACCTTATCACTATCGATCTAAAACCCCGGTCTGGTCGACTGAACCTTTATTGCCTGTCATTGAGGGAAGAAAGTGCATCCCTTACCAAGTTAGTTCTCCCAATAAAGGACTCTGCTTCAAAGGACCACAAACAACTTCTAGCTTTCAAAGGTTTATTATAAAGTCAAGATAAGTTGCAGATACAAGCATCTCAAAATGAGATTCACCAGATACACGGGCCCAACTACGTACATGTGTTCTCTGAAAGCCCTCAGACGAACAACAGAAACTACCAATACCAGTTCTAAAAACAATAGTGCTATTAGCATAGACACATATTGAAATCTATCTGTCATTACAGGCGGAGGGAAAATACAGGTTAGGCTGACCCTACCCTGCTCTAGATGGTATCCCTACTTATCCAGGTCTCAACCTATCAAAAAGGTGTCAGCAGTGAATGACCCCCAAGGGAAGTCCCCCACTCTCAGTCTCTTGGTGAAAACCTATAGTTCTCCAATCATGACCCCTCTCTGCCTACCCATCCGCTCTCTAAAGGGTCCTCAGGCTTCTGCTCTAACTCCACCCAGGGGTGCTGTCCCTAATACAAAAATACAACAACATTTAGGACGCCCCTCGTGAGACGCCCCTCACGTGGTGCAGCTTCTGGCTTTTTCCATGATGAGGCCTTGTGGTTAGAGTCGACCTTGCTTCTCAGACTCTTCTCCGGCCCGCTGATACCCCTTAAACATTCCGGAACCCTCCTCCATGTCTGGTCCATTTCATGAACAAGCTTCTATTCATTATATTAATAATTGAATACCCCCTTTTCTCTTCCAGACAGACCTTTGGAGCCAAATCCCAATTCCCATGGGTTTCCGACCACGTTGCAACATTCCCCGGTCCAGACTAATATGTGTAAATCAACGTTAAAACTTTCCAGCTCTACAACATTTCTGTAGTATTCAACTTCATTAATTATTAGCATGTTAATACTCTTATTTTACTGATTAAGTAAACACATCTATAAATCAAAACCTACTCATTATTACTAAACATTAGTGCAATCCACATTGTGTAATTTATTCTCCTTTCCCCTCCCTCCTAGCTCTGGCCCTGAGGCCTACCACGTTCAACGTTTCCGTATGCCATCTTACATTTTAGCAGCTACACAACATGGATTCAGGAATAATTACGCTTAATAAAATCGTATTGCTTCATACATTTCTGTATTAGTTCCACTTCTATTTAAACGTCTATATTAACTACATATTTCAGAATATAACTATGGATACTATCAGCACTCATGGCATTTCTCTTCATGATTTGTGCTTACTACATGTAAGTGTGATACATTTCTACATTTTGGTCAGTTTGCGCTCTCTCAGTACTCCATGCATATAGCTTACTGGATCGAAACTTCTGGCTTGTAGGTCATCCACCAATGGGAAAGCTTATAACAATCACGTGCTTGGAGAATAACTGAGCTTGGATTGGGAAAGTACCTCAACTTATCTCCGTAGGTCACCCACCAATAGGAAAGCTGATAACAATCACCTGCTTAGAGAATAACTGAGCTTGGATTGGCTCAATACCTCTACATATCTTCATAGGTCACCCACCAATGGGAAAGCTGATAACAATTGCGTCCTTTGAGAATAACTGACCTTGGTTGGGTCAGTACCTCTACTTACCTTCCCTAACCCTTCTTAAGAGCTCAGGCCTAAAATCCATGTTAGGGCCAATAGCTAGTGTTATTGACCCCCTCATCAATAGAGATTTATTATTTCAGAAACAATGAAGACAATTCATTCAAAGCTGTGCCCGTTTATCGCCTAATGAAGAACAACAAACACTTATTGGAATGTCCCAGTGCGGTTTCCTTAGTGGATGTGAACACAATCTGAGACGCTGGTTTTCCAGTGACAGATCAGGTCAGATTAGGCAAGTATTAATGTGTTTATTTGATATTTCTGAAGCACAGAGTTAGCCGAAAGACTGCGGAGTGCTGCCTAGAGTGGAAGGCAGGGCACCAATCGGAGAGTGGGCACAGGATGGGTCCAGTAGGAGGTAAACTATTAATTAAGTCACTTAGTGCCATGTATCAAAGAGGCGTGCCTTCAGCTCTTTCCTAAAGTGAAGGGCAGTGCTGGGCTGAGGATTCGAGGATGTGGCTTCAGATCTGTGTGAATAGATGGAGATAGCCTGTTACATAGGATTTTTTTTTATTTCTTGAACGTCACGTCCTTCGGTCTGGTGGTGTCTTGGGTGAATATATAGGGGCGTATATATGTAGGCTTTGTATCGCCGTTGCGCAATGCAGGAGGGCACAAAGGACACACAAAACCTAAGTCGGATTTCTCAAGGCAACCTTGCCTGGCCCTGAGCGGCTTGATAAATCCAGAGTAACACACGCAGCGCAAATCACTGCCTTGCGTTAGGCTGCACCAGGGAGGCGGCCCCTGAGTGGAGCATGGGTGTTTCCGCGCACCCACCCATGGATTTTGGTGCATTTCCGGATTTACCAACACACGTAAACCTGGCATTGCGTCAAAATGCTAGACATCCCCAGGGGAGGCGCAACAATGAGAAATAACATTATTTCTCCTCTTCCTATGTGTGCTCCATCCTGCAGCACACATAGAAAGAGGAACACGCCTCAGGGGATTGCTTTCTGCAGGAAGGTGTCCGTTCCTGCACAAAAACAATCCTGCTTACAACTCAGGCCTCCTTGCACCATGGTGTATGAGTGCCTGCGTTGGCGCTAGGCCGCACATTGTGCGCCAGCGCAGGAATGTGCTTTATATTATTAAGTACAGCGCATTCCTGCCTCTTCACTATCACGCAGCGCAGCGCTGTAAGGCGACTTGCTGCGTTGTGTGATATCTTGCTAAATATTCCCCATAGTGTGTATACTGTGTTCAGCGCCATTTCCAAACATATATTATATGCACCACATACCAAGTTATGTTATGTGATGGAAAACATCAGTAATCATAGAACTCTGTAATTTCTTCAGTCTAAAACTGAACCCACTTTCAGCCTTGCTGCCTTTCATGCATGAAAACGTGTAAAATACGAGATATTTGTTTGAAGGAGGCACAAGGAAAAATATAAGGGATCCTTCTACGAAGAAATCGACAAATGTGCCCACCTCTAAACCTCACAGCAGAACACGTGAAGTGACCACCCGAGAGAGGGCCACCAAAGACACCCCAAAATACAAGCTCTGAAAAAGATAGCGCAAGTCACTCTACGGATGACCCCACGTGAGACTGGATTAAGGGCACTGTGAACTCCATCTTGTACAATGTTAAGTCCTGAATTTCATTTTTCAATTAAAAAAAAGCATGAGTGCCGCTCCCCAGAAGCGCTTTCCATCCCTCTCTGACACATCCTCGGCTACTTCTGGGAGTGAAAGCGAGCCCAGAGGTCGCCAGTGACTTCGAATTCTGGAACACCCCCCCACCCCTTCCCCCCTCTCTGGAACGCTCTCTTTTCACCTTCAGACAGGCGCGGTTCGTCCATTGGGGCGTGGGGGCGTAGCCCCCCCTGCCCGACGCCGCCTGCAGCTCCCTCATGACAATCATGTCAATGAATCAACATGATGTCAGACCGCCGGGCGGGCATCATGTTGATTCATAGACATGATTGTACATACGGCAACACAAGTACGCATGCGTGGGGACGGAGGGTGAATTTTTACCTGTGCCCACGCATGCGCACTTGTGTTTTGGCGGCGTTGCGCATGCACATCAGGAGCCCTAATGCTGCGGGCGAGAGGGTACCTGTGCCCCTGGCGCCAGGATTGGCCAGGGGCGCTGTGAGCCTGTGACGTGTGCGGGACCGCCAGCAAGGTATGAGTGTGTGTTTTTCGGTGTTCCAGTAAACTAGCTTGCACAAATGACTTGAGATAGTTCAGTGTGTTAAAGCATCTGCTGCAGAAATGTGTGCGTCTATTCCAGGTCACCTGTTTATTTCACGGCATGGGGTTTTGGAAATGTAAAAATTCTCAGAATTTCTTTTTTGATAGTTGCAACAACAGCCTTCAACAGATTTCATTTTATAAACATTTTCCAGAAAATGAGTTAACAACTGTCACCACAAATATAATGTACTCTTTGAACTAAGGTTATAACATTTCAAAATGTTAACAAACGGTAGAGGCGGAATAGCATGATATATGCATTTATTATTGCATGCATGTTGGTGTATGTTTGTATGTGAATTTGTATAGTACATACCTAGGGCTTACAGGATGGCAAATACATGGGTGGTAGAAGGTTTCCAGCATATAAAGGTAGGGGTGATGTAATATGTAAACTTGCACATCCTTCAACATCGATCCTAAAGGCTTGTTAGAGTCCATAATTTATTTTTATATGGTCATAAAAATACATGAATGATGGATGGATGCAGGGTGGGTGCGTTAATGATTGTTCGGTGGATGGGTGCATGGATGGATGCATGCATGATGGGTGGATGGATGCATGAATGATGGATGCAGGATGGATGGGTGGGTGGATGGGTGGATGCATGAATGAATGATGTATGGATGCAGGATGGTTGGGTGGATGGATGGGTGGATGCATGAATCATGTATGGATGCATGCATGCATGATGGGCGGATGCATGATGGATGGATGGGTGGATGCATGAATGATGGGTGGATGCATGATGGATGGGTGGGTGGATGGATGCATGAATGATGTATGGATGGATGCATGCATGATGGGTGAATGCATGATGGATGGATGGGTGGATGGGTGGGTGCATGAATGATGGATGGATGGGTGGATGGTTGGATGGATGCATGAATGATGTATGGAAGGATGCTTGCATGATGGGTGGATGCATGATGGATGGATGGGTGGATGGATGGATGGGTGGGTGCATGAATGAATGATGTATGGATGCAGGATGGGTGGGTGGATGGATGGGTGGATGCATGAATGATGTATGGATGGATGCATGCATGATGGGTGGATGCATGATGGATGGATGGGTGGATGGATGGATGGGTGGGTGCATGAATGAATCATGTATGGATGCAGGATGGTTGGGTGGATGGATGGGTGGATGCATGAATCATGTATGGATGCATGCATGCATGATGGGCGGATGCATGATGGATGGATGGGTGGATGCATGAATGAATGATGTATGCAGGGTGGGTGGGTGAATGGATGGGTGGATGCATGGATGCATGGATGCATGCATGATGGGTGGATGCATGATGGATGGGTGGGTGCATGAATGAATGATGTATGGATGCAGGATGGGTGGGTGGATGTATGGGTGGATGTATGAATGATGTATGGATGCATGCATGCACGATGGGTGGATGCATGATGGATGGATGGGTGGATGCATGAATGAATGATGTATGGATGCAGGGTGGGTGGGTGGATAGATGGGTGGATGCATGAATGATGTATGGATGGATGCAAGGGGGTTCGGGCTCGCTCGCTGCGCTCGATCGCTGCGGTGCAATTTGCAAATTAGTTTACGCCCCCACCACTTTCAAATGTCACCAGCCGCCCTTGCCTTCAGACCATTCACGACGACATAATACTCCAACATTTCACCACGATTCGACCTATAACTAGTGGCGACCCAGATTACAATTATTCACCTTTAGCTAGTGCCAAGAGGCAGTCCTAACTTTAAGTAGGCGCTCAAGAAGATGCACGCAGCACAACATCTGCACTAACAAGAGGCGCGCTGACGCTTTCATGAATTATCTTCCAACTGCAGCAATTGAGGCAGATGGGAAGCGTAGGAGGTGGAATGGCATCAAAAATGGGAGGCAAGTGCCAGGGACCGAGGATGACAAACATGGGATACTGTCAACGAGAGAAGCAGGCCAGAGGGCGGGAAAAACGAAATGAACAACGCAAAATATCAAAATAAACACACGGTCTCAAAAACACGAAGTAAGAAGCTGAGCTCAGGTGCTGAGCATCGGTTACCACTGGTCACCCTGTAAAATGCCACGGACAAGCTCAAAACAATGGAATGAAGTGTGCCCAGAGCACTTACTAGCAGTTTGTTCAATTCATGCATTTAACCCCTTCGATGCTGATGACGAGCTCAGCTCGTCATCAGCCACGGGTGGCGTGTGCTGATGACGAGCTGAGCTCGTCATGTAACGCGGCTTTTAAAAAAAAGCCGCACAGCGCAAAAATCGCCGCAGCAGCGATGCGGTTAAATCACCACTGTTTTTGCTAACAGTATCAGTATAAGTTAATAAATTAATCTTAATTAATGCTTTCATTGCCTTTTTATTAATACACAATAGTAATGACGTTACGAAAAAAAAGATAAAGCAAGCATTGGAAAGCCTAATGCCAGGCATTTGTGTAATAAAGCGTGCAAACACAAGCCTACACAAATGGTGGTGGCAATGACAGTGGTGGTAATAGTGAACGTAATGCTGTTGGTAATGGTGACCGCGGTGGCAATGACAGTGGTGATAATAGTGAACGTAATGCTGTTGGTAATAGTGACAGTGGTGGCAATGACAGTGGTGGTAATAGTGAACGTAAAGGCTGTTGGTAATGGTGACGGTGGTGGCAATGACAGTGGTGGAAATAGTGAACGTAATGCTGTTGGTAATGGTGACTGTGCTGGCGATGACAGTGGTGGTAATAGTGAACGTAAAGGCTGTTGGTAATGGTGGTGGCAATGACAGTTGTGGTAATAGTGAACGTAAGGCTGTTGGTAATGGTGACTGGTGGCAATGACAGTGGTGGTAATAGTGAACGTAAGGCTGTTGGTAATGGTGACGGCGGTGGCAACGACAGTGGTGATAATAGTGAACGTAAGGCTGTTGGTAATGTTGACCGTGGTGGCAACGACAGTGGTGGTAATAGTGAACGTAATGCTGTTGGTAATAGTGACGGTGGTGGCAATGACAGTGGTGGTAATAGTGAACGTAAAGCTGTTGGTAATGGTGACGGTGGTGGCAATGACAGTGGTGGTAATAGTGAACGTAAAGCTGTTGGTAATGGTGACGGTGGTGGCAATGACAGTGGTGATAATAGTGAACGTAATGCTGTTGGTAATGGTGATTGTGGTGGCAATGTCTGTGGTGATAATAGTGAACGTAAGGCTGTTGGTAATGGTGACCGTGGTGGCAATGACAGTGGTTGTAATAGTGAACGTAAGGCTGTTGGTAATAGTGACGGTGGTGGCAATGACAGTGGTGGTAATAGTGAAAGTAATGCTGATGGTAATGGTGACGGTGGTGGCAATGACAGTGGTGGTAATAGTGAACGTAAGGCTGTTGGTAATGGTGTCGGTGGTGGCAATGACAGTGGTGGTAATAGTGAACGTAATGCTGATGGTAATGGTGATGGTGCTGGCAATGACAGTGGTGGTAATAGTGAACGTAAGGCTGTTGGTAATGGTGACCGTGGTGGCAATGACAGTGGTGGTAATAGTGAACGTAAAACTGTTGGTAATGGTGGCAGTGGTGGGAATGGCGTTTATTGGTTGTGGTAATTGCTCTCATTCGAGTCCTGACAAAGGCGATTAAAAACCCATTGCAGCAAATAAAAACATACAAACTGATTTATTCTGTGTGTAAAAGACAATTAATTGAATGTGTGGTGATTAAGTGTGTTTTAGACCCTCGTGCATCGTAAAATGATTCACTAAAAAGCCAATATCATGAGGTGAGAGAAAAATGATTGAATAGTTAGCCATATGTCTGCAGACAACTGCGCTCCTAAGCCAGGCCTAAAATTAACAAAGAAATTCAGTCATCCTAAGTGTACATATGTCCACTCGTGGTATGAGTTATGAGGCCTAAAAAACACATAACACGGAAGGCCTTCTTTCTCTGTTCAAAGAGGCGTGGTCTAGCAGTCCAGACTAGATGGTCCCTGTTGTGACGAGCCAACACTTATTTACATTTGGGTGCCTCCCGTCACAAAGGCATAGATGAGCTAAATAACAATGGAATGGATTGTTCCCAGCGTAATTACTAGAAATGCAAATGCATTAAAAAATGTTCACCCATCACTCCTTCTTGCAATTAAAAAGGATACAGGCAATATGTTTTTTGTGTGTAAAAACAGTGACCTGCCAAAGGCACGTGAAAACACAAAAATGCTGTGAAGTGTGAATAACGAAAGCTCATTGGCTCGCCGGTGACGCACGGTCCTTCTAACTCGAGGTAGGTGTGGAATCTGGCGGCCCATCAGCCGCCGTTGTTCAGCCTAGCTGATTCTGGCGCGCGGCCATGGATCGGATCAGCAAGGAAGCATTAAATGCCAGGTGAAATCTCCGTTAAAAAAATATATATACGTCATATAATTTGGAATAATAACATGCCATCAGTTGTATCTTTGTTCCACTTTTCTACGGGTAAAAGACACCAGTTCAGGCTTAAAGCGCGAAGCATTCATCGCGCAATGAAAGGTGGTTCTGTAGAGCGCTGCTTGTCACCCTGGGGACATCCAGGCGCATGAAAACAGCTTCACATATAGGTGCAGATAGTATAGAACTAATCTCGCACAGTGAGTCACACTTATTAGCATTCTCGCGGTCATTAATGAGGCAGCGTAAGATCACGGGTGCAAAATGTTGTGCTGTAATACCCAGTTTCTTAAGTGCCTATGCACTGTATGCATTAGGCTGGAGGGCTTCGGATAACCATCACAGGCATCTCGCTGGCTGCGTTGCAAAGTCTCGCGATATCGCACCCTAAGCCATTGCTGCAGGAACAATAAAACACGGATGAATACTATATGACAAATTCAGAGGCTCAGGCTCAAAAGAGCATTGTCCCCGCGCGCTTTACATCCACAATGCACACACTCAATATATCATCGGCTGCTTCCTCAGTGCTTCCTGTCGGCCTCCGGCCGTCACCAGCCCAGGGCCATAAGCACGAGGAACCACAAACGTCCCACTTCCTCTTGGTTGGCTCTGCGGCTTGTTGGACGTGGCCACTCGCCTTGTCCGCCCCGCTGTTGTTGTGCAGCGAGTGTTACGTCCAAGGGGCGACGGGAAATCCTTGAAGCGACTGCGACATTCCACAACACTGCGCTTCGACAATGTCCCATCAACAGGAAGCGGCCTTGACATGACCAGTTGAGACCTCCTTTTATCAGCGCTTGCCGCGATGTGCCGCAGTATGAGGACGAGGAGGATATTGGTGGTGGGACCGAAGGCTGTTGGCCACTGGCCCAGGATGGTGCTCAAGGGGTGAACAGCAAGACAAGAAGAAGTCGTTGAGCTGTTGACTGGGCGCCAATGGTTTACTTTCTCGCTCTACGTCTGCTTCAATGAGGGTACCAGCCCTCCCCCTTGCAGTAGTTCTTGACTAGCATCCTGAGCCATGACTCTTAGGTCAAGAAAGCGATCCCTCCCAAGGAAATGACTTTCAAAGCTGTAGCGCTGAGGGCGATGGAAAGGTTTCTGGGTCCTGATGGTCTTCGTACTCCGGCTGCATGCAGGGGCTCGTTGCACGGCGGTCGATGGCGAGGGATGCATTTGGACGACCTGGAATAGAGGACAATAGAGGACTTCTTGACCTTCAAGCACAAAGCCACCTTCTCTTGAGGAGCATCTTGATGACCTGGTTGGACCTCCAAGGGGGAGCCATCTTCTCGAAGCCTGGATGCTGATGGTCCAGGTGGAAGCCCAGAGCAGAGAGGAAGAAAGTACGCTGCCTTCTGGAGGCAGAACTGGTCAACGCTGCCATGTTGTGTTGTCGGAGAGTGAAGCCGTCAGACACTGGAGACATGGTGGTCACCAAAGGAGAAGACATGGCGGCCGCAGCAACGTTGATGGTGAGTACCCCAAACTATTTTACTTTATTCATTAGTATTTATTGTAGGAATGAATGGTAATGAGGTCACATAGCGCAGCATTTTCTGTAAATTTCAGTAAATTAGCCAGATCTAGCTTCTTGTTCTGTGACGCAAAGTTCATATAGAGTAGACACTTGCAGGCGAGACTCTCCCTTTCACAGTAAGAGCACTAATACTGTTGAAAGGGAGAGATTGTGTACAAAATATGGCATATGTCTGCCCAAAATATGTGACCTCAGCAGGTGGGTGTGGGTTAAAGGTGTGTAGGGAGAGGATGGAGGTCTGAGGGTATCTGAGGAACAATTTCCATGGTACAAGGGTAACAACATGGTGGCACTCTCGAGGTTTGGGGGGGACACTGTCTGCCCTGGGACATGTCTGCAAACATGCAAAGGGGCGTGGCTACTTTGAAAGTGTGGCAAATAGGGAATGAGTCGTGTCAGTCAGTGGAGAAGGGGAGTTCTCAAAAAGTTTGAGTGCCAGCAGGGAGACTTAGAGACAGTCCCTTACACAGAGGATGCATGTAAGGATTGAGGTGACCTGAGGGGGTGAAGTGTGATGCAAGTGCTCAGCACAGTGAGTTGAATGCTCACCGTTGAAGTAAGCAGTGATTGCATGGTCTTGGATACCAATCCCTGCAAGGCCAGCTCAGCCTTTCATCCTTGTCAGGCCGCTAAATTCAGTACGAATAAATAGAGAAATAGTACTACCTAATGGTTGCAATGCTTACACATTGTAGAAGAGTGGTGTAGAGAGCTATATATGCGTTCCGGGTACGGTGGTGGCCAATGAATGCCTTACAGGAGGAGGTGAATTTTACTAATTCAAGTTTTATATAGCGCGAACTAGAACCGAAGGTATCGGAGCACTTTACATGAGCACCAGTTGCGTTACAGACGGACACTTTAATTTTTGTTAGGCACAGAGTGGTGAAGTGATTTGCCGAGATTCACAGGATGTTGAGTGTCCCTGCCAGGACTCAAACCCGGTTCCCTAGCTCCAAAGTCGACCGCTCTAGCCATTAGGCCACATCCTCTCCCCAAATGTGATGTCTCAAAGGACTCTGCTGTGAAATGGAGTGTGTGCAGAATGTAAGGGGGAATATGCCCAGAGAATATAGGAGGGGTTGGGGATGGCACACTGCAATGTGCCAAGAAATTGTGATGGACAATGTGAAAGAAAACTCACAACTTTACTGGGGAAAAATAGGACGGTCAATTCTGTGGAAGTGCATAAAGGCCATGCTAGGGTCCAGAGCTATCGCGTGCCCGATGGGTATGCATGGGTACAAAATTACCTAAAAGCTGTGCAGTGCCAGAAGACAGCCCAAAGGAGGTTTGATGGTGGTGTCCAAAAATAGGGCCAACTTTACTAACATTTTGCGTCATGGTTGCACCACTGGTTGCACCACTTTTGTGACGCAAAATGCTAGCGGATATTTACAAAGCCCCCCAAGGGGTTCTTTGCGCCACCTTGCGTGGCATTGTAAAAAAAAAAGTAACACCACGCAGCTGCTTGTGCAGCACTGCGTGAGGCGTTCCATGGGTGTAACATGGGCGTTCCCACGCAGCACACAATCCCATATTTAAGAAGGCGTGTAAACTTGAGATTGCGTAAACGCTACGCCTCCCGGAGGATGGCGTAACAATGAGACATCTTTTCTTCTCCTTGTTGTTTCCTCTTTCTATGTGTGATGCATTCTACAGCACACATAGAAAGTGCAAAATGACTAGAGAGATTGTTTTTGTGCCGGAAGCTATGCCTTCCTGCACATAAACAATCCTGCTTTGCAATGCAGGCACGCGTGAACCCTGGTGCAAGGGCGCCTGCTTTGGAGCTGGGCGGCCTGGAGTGGTGCAGCAACGCTAGGAGAGAGCAGAAGTGCGCTGTATCTGGGTAGAAGTTGCACATTTCTTCTTTCTCCCTTTCACGCAGCGCAGCCAGTTTCCTACCTACACTGCGTTGTGTGAAAGGTTAGTAAATCTGGCCCATAGTGCCAGGCGAGATGTGTTCACAAAGCTTGTGCAGGGCCAGAATTGAGCTGAGCCAAGAAGGTGTCCAAAGAATGTGCAGGGATCTGCAGGGGCAGGAGACAGCCCGGGGAGTGGGCAAGATGCGCCCGAAAGGATGCGTAAGAATGTGCAGGAGACAGCCCGGGGAGTGGGCAGCAGGCGGCTGGAAGGATGAGTAAGAGTGTGCAGGAGACTGCCCGGGGAGAGCAGGAACCGGCTGAAAGGATGCGTAAGAATGTGCAGGAGACTGCCCAGGGAGTGGGAAGGAGCTGTCTGAAAGGATGTGTAAGAATGTGCAGGAGACAGCCTGGGGAGTGGGCAGGAACCGGCGGAAAGGATGCGTAAGAATGTGCAGGAGACTGCCCAGGGAGTGGGCAGGAGGCGGCTGGAAGGATGAGTAAGAATGTGCAGGAGACTGCCCAGGGAGTGGGAAGGAGCTGTCTGAAAGGATGTGTAAGAATGTGCAGGAGACAGCCTCGGGAGTGGGCAGGAACCGGCGGAAAGGATGCGTAAGAATGTGCAGAAGACTGCCCTGGGAGTGGGCAGGAACCGGCGGAAAGGATGCATAAGAATGTGCAGGAGACTGCCCGGAGAGGGGGAAGGAGGCGGCTGGAAGGATGCGAAGGACAGAAGGGGGTCCATGGATGAGAGTGGCAGGAGCCAGAAGAGCGTGTGTGCTGGGCAAGAGAGTGCACATCAGATAAAGTGCTGTGAGATGAACAAATGAATATAACTATGTGTCATGCTGCATGACACATAGTTATATTCATTTGTTCATCTCACAGCACTTTATCTGATGTTTTCACAGTAGGATTGTAGTTTCCTTTTGACCCTCAGATATTTCTTTCGTTTCTATAGTGTTAACAGGGCATGTGTCTGTTGGGTCGTTAATCTAGCCCTAGGACCCTACTTTAACGTTGTATTTTCCCAAGAGAGCGCACACCCAATTTATTGGGTAGAAGAGAGTGAAACGGGTGTGCAGGCCCTTGCACACATGATGTGACGAGGCAGCAGTGCTTTAACTGGGACAAAAAAGTGCCCAAACTGTGTATGAGAGTGCAGCGAGCACCACGAGTCACGACAGAGCCCCAATAAAGTGCATTAGAGTGCACACTGGAGGTATACGGGCTAAAGAGAGCTCCGAAATTCTGCGACGGGAGTTAAATGCACCTCCACGGTGCGCAGGGCATGAGTGAGCCCACAGGGGGTGTAGGGGTTGGTGGGTGTCCACAAGATGTGCAGGAGACCGCACAAGTGATGTGTAACCGGGGGTACACAGGATGCGCAGTGGCATGTGAGTACCCATGCCACTTTGCCACCCTGAGCATTCTCAAAGCTGCGCAGGGACAGCTCAAATGAGGCGCAGCATTGGGGGCGCGGTAGTCGTACACTAGGCAGGGTGAGGAAAGGGAACTGAGGAGCCGGGAGGGTTGGTGGGAACAGGATCCCAGAGAGACTGAGCTGTGGGTACTGGCGACCCAAAGAATCTGTTGGGTAAGAGAGAGTCAATCTCACCTGCATGACTACACACAAAGGATGAACAGCGACATTGGCCCTTTTTTCTCTCATCTTTTTTTGTATCTCGTTTCTTCTTCCGAATTTCTCCTCAATTTGATTCATGTGTGAGGTTCTGTTACTCAAAGTTAGAGGTGCGCGAAAAGTGCATATTCTGGCATTTTGTGTGTTTTTTTGGTGTGAACTACAACTTTTTATCCAAAATTGATAGTGAGTGGGCCAATAAACGAAGAGGGAGAGCCAAGCCAAGGGCCTGGCCCGGCTCTAGGAGCCCGTGCATGAGCCGAGCCGTGGGCACATTGATTGGCATGTGAATCATGGAAGAAACGTCATATAAGATATGATAAAGTCCCTACAAAATTAAAAAACGTGCATTCTTCTTAACAAGCTTAAGTGTTTCACCTTAGTACTTCAGATTATATCAATGGACTGGCAAGTATTATTAACTATCAGAGTTTTAACATGAATTTAGAAACACTCCTCCAACCCCCAGTAGTAATGCAATTAGTGAATTGATGTCAAGTGATGTGGCCTAGATTCTTATGATAGATGGAGCAACATTATAGTCTATTAAACTAAACACAAGAACGGTTTTTGTGCTGCGCCCAACCTGAACTCGTGTCTTTGAAGGTGGTGTGGTGCAATAACACAGAAAAGGGAAGCTTGGTGAACTAAAGTACCTGCCCAGGATCACACAGTTTGGTCAAGTAGGAAAGATTGGATTGAGCCCAGGTTTTATGGTTTCACACATTTCAGTTTGGCCACTAGATGGTATATCTTTCTCGCATCAAGGGCTAGTGTTTTGTAGTGGATTCTTGGCATTTCAGGTTAGAGCTTTGGTGGCAGGCAGAATCTATTTGCAGTTTTTCACAGCACAACCCTGTCGGTAGGACACATGAGTTCTTCACGACAGGCGACACTACATTGCCCATTTGATAGTCACGGGGAACTCCAAGTGATTTGCCCAGATTCACTGTATGTTGAGCCGAGGCTGGGATTCAAACATGCTTCCCTACCTTCAGGGGTTGGCAGCTCAAGCCACCAAGCCACATCGCCCCCTTTCATAGCTTGGCTCACATTGGGCTCGATGTTCTAACAGGACATCAAGCTGAGCCAGAGCCAGGAATCTGGTTCAAGCTTTTAGTGACGCGCCCATCTGTAGTACATATTCACTCATGTATATATTTTTATTGTGATTATTTTGTAGAACATGAGGCTGGCGGGCAGGTAAAGCCTCTCTAAGCCACACCTAAAAACAGAACCAAATGAGCAGATTGCATAACGAGGCAGACTAACATAAAAGCACAGCCATAACAAAGGTGTGAATGAAAGAAAGAGTGAAACAAGCATTAGAAATGCAATAGGTCTCGCAGCATTAGAGTTAGTGCTTTTAGAATTGTTTATGGGTTTTTTTGTAAATCTTTAGCATGAGGTTGAGGGTGAGTGAGGGTGAGTGAGGGTGAGGGGTTGAGGGTGAGTGAGGGTGAGGCTGAGGGGTTGAGGGTGAGGGTGAGTGAGGGGTTGAGGGTGAGTGAGGGGTTGAGGGTGAGTGAGGGTGAGTGAGGGGTTGAGGGTGAGTGAGGGTGAGTGAGGGGTTGAGGGTGAGTGAGGGTGAGGGGTTGAGGGTGGGTGAGGGGTTGAGGGTGGGTGAGGGGTTGAGGGTGAGTGAGGGTGAGGGTGAGTGAGGGTGAGTGAGGGGTTGAGGGTGAGGGTGAGTGAGGGTGAGTGAGGGTGAGGGGTTGAGGGTGAGTGAGGGTGAGGCTGAGGGGTTGAGGGTGAGGGTGAGTGAGGGGTTGAGGGTGAGGGGTTGAGGGTGAGGGGTTGAGGGTGGGTGAGGGTGAGGGGTTGAGGGTGAGTGAGGGTGAGGGGTTGAGGGTGAGTGAGGGTGAGGGTGAGTGAGGGTGAGTGAGGGTGAGGGTGAGTGAGGGTGGGTGAGTGTGAGTGTGAGTGAGGGTGAGTGGGGGTGAGTGTGGGTGAGTGTGGGTGAGGGATTGAGGGTGAGGGGTTGAGGGTGAGTGAGGGTGAGGGGTTGAGGGTGAGTGAGGGTGAGGGAGGGTGAGGGGTTGAGGGTGAGTGGGGGTGAGTGAGGGTGAGGGGTTGAGGGTGAGTGAGGGTGAAGGTGAGTGAGGGTGAGTGAGGGTGAGTGAGGGTGAGTGAGGGTGGGTGAGTGTGAGTGAGGGTGAGTGAGAGTGAGAGTGAGGGTGAGTGAGGGTGAGTGAGAGTGAGGGTGAGTGAATTACCAGACATCCTTACCAGTTAACGTTCAAAGTTTACGAAATCAAAATGCTTTTTAGTAATCCAAAACAATGTACTGCTGCGGCTTACTATACAATAAGTATCATACGGTGCAGAAGTTGGGTCGTGAGCACACATACTGAATCAATAGGGGGTTTAAACTGTCCATGTAAACGTCCATTATTTCATAGAGCATCCTATTGTTAAGTCCCATTAATCCGTGCAAACAAAAGTACAGAAGCACAGGGAGAGAGAGTTTGTTATCAGGATCCACCATTCCGTGATCTTGAGAAGTCGAGTTTACAGCTTGGGCCTGCCTGTTTCACACCAGATCATTAGCCCAGGAAGCACCCTGTCTTCCCATTATCCGTGGAGATGGCCTCGTCGGTGATATTCAGCGATCTTACACAGCAAGCAGTGGCCATGCATGTTTTCAAGAGAGAAGTGGGCAATGTAATGATTTCCGCAGCCCACTATAAATATAACAATTTTAGTTTGGGCCCTGATACTTAGTACTGTTCTGTAGTCATTCTATGGAAATGACGACTGCTCGACAAGCAGAGCAGAAGATGCGAGTTAGTAGTCATTAAAATTCGGCAGTTTCCTGAGCCTGGCCCATGTGATGTCTTTGTTAGCATGCGAGTTACACAACGAGTTCACATGCGGGCAGGGAATCCAGAGCAGCTGCTTACGCAACTGGGCTGCTGACCTAGTTTCACCTTTCACTGAAAAGTTATCACTGCGAGCTCCTATTGTCCCTCTCGGTTATCACATCTATTTTTAGAGCCACCGTCGTTACCTGACACACGACCACACATCACCTAGGCTCTGGAAGTACTGTGCCGAGCATGGAGCATCCCTGGACACGGACACTCGACCCTGGGATCTGACCTGACAGCAGGCGCAGGGCAGCTTCACACAGAAAGCACCCTTTATGAGTCCACGTTTATGCTTACCATGTTCTTGAAGTCAGTACTTTTTGGGGACGCACAAACATCTCTAGGTGTACGGACTTAAATGCAAGAAAAGCGTCAGTCTTGCTGTAGGCTGCGACACGGCGGGAAGGGGAGGGGGCGGAGCGGGTGAGCTGCGCGAGGGACGCAAACCGCGTGGAGTGTTACCGGGGGAGGGGGGGGTGGGCTTGGAGGACGGAGGGTTAGCCTTAGTGTTAGGAAAGACGAGTGATGTGACCGTTGCGGCGATGTTACACGGAAGGAAGTTAGACGGAAGGAAGAGAGGGGAGGGGGAGGAGGTTACACGGAAGGAAGTTAGACGGAAGGAAGAGAGGGGAGGGGGAGGAGAAATGCGACACGGCGGGAGGGGGCGGAGCGGGTAAACAAAGACGGACATGCACGCGCCCGTGACTTTTAAGGTCAATGCGCATGCGCATAAGCTTAATGCGCATGCGCATTGACCCTAAAAGTCACGGGCACTGCAAGGAATCGCCACGATTCCTTGCAGTGTGGATAAAGAGTGGATAACTCGCAATACTCTCGCCTTGCTCGATGCGCATGCGCATCGACAGGCGAGACCTAAAAATGACCTGGAAGCAGAAAATGGCATGAAACTCAAACCAAAAATGTATGAGGGAACGAAAACTGAGTTGAAGCCATCAGCCCCTTACAGAGACAAATAATGATACTGGCTTAAGTTATGTTTGTCAGATGACATCTTTTAATGCTGGCGGATGGGGATAAGACGGAAGACGCGTGATCCAGCTTAGGTACTAAATGTCCGAAGCCTGACAGGCAAGGCCTGCAAGGTGGGCGGGTCTCCACCGACCATGTCCAGCCGGGATCTGGGAGGATTATGGGTGGCAGGGGAACAGGATCAGGGACCCTTGGTGGAGTGACATGGCGGAAGCTGGGGAGCTCTGTGACATCTCTAAAGGCCACGCGCTGTCATTGAGGAAGGATGACTTGTACAATAATTGCATCGAGCTTTGTGTTGTATTAGAGAACTCTGATGGGTTGGGACTGAAGTGAGAGAAGCGACATTTAACATAAGGATAAAACTAAAGGATTCACACATTATTTTAGACTTTACAAAGTTCCATTGAGTTATGTTATTTTATCTTCTATCGGGTTATGTTGAGTATACGCTTCGTTGTGTAATGTTATACTGACTTTTACACTGACTTCTACAGTCCTGTGTTCTCTTGAGCTATACATTGCGTTCTGGTACATTGTGTCGTGTTTTTCGTTTGTGGTATATTTTCATTGGTGCATGGATGCGCCATCATGAGCCTCATTGGTCGTGGGTGAATGGAGAAGAAAAAGTAAGAAATGTAAAAGTAGTAAAGGGAAACATTAGTAAATCCACTGTATCAGAACAGACATGGAAGCAGGCTAAAGAGAACAGGACAAGAATTGCAGAATCACATATGAAAAAAATATTTTCAAAGAAAATGCATGTGTTTGCTTAAATTTGGAGTGCGAAGGAAAGTTGGAAATAATTTGCCCAATAAGCAAAACGTTTAACATTTATCCTTGAAGATTTACTGTTAAGTTTTGAGCAAATGTACATTTTTTCTGTAATTCTCAAAAAATTCCCAGAGTACTCAAGCTTCGCTGTGATAGGTGGACTTGCATGCATACGCAAGTAAGAGTCCGTTAATGTAGCCGGGGAAGGCCGTACCTGTGTCAATATTTAGAACAAGTGTCTGTGCACTTGAAATATGACATTTTCATCGTGGGAAAAATTCCCGTTAAGAACCTCCTTTCAATACATCCCAAACACTTGTGTCTGTTCCTGCCTCATCCCCACCTTGTATACAGATGTACCTCTTACCATGGCAGGAGTAAATCTCTGACCCCACCCAGGGTGAGACTGTGTCAATCAATCAATCAATCAAGGCATTTATATAGCGCACTACTCACCCAGAGGGTCTCAAGGCGCTAGGGGAGGGGGGGTCCGCTACTGCTCGAACAGCCAGGTCTTGAGTTGTTTCCTGAAGCCGAGGTGGTCCTGGGTCAGGCGGAGGTGGGTCGGGAGGGAGTTCCATGTCTTGGCGGCGAGGTAGGAGAAGGACCGCCCCCCTGTGGTGGCTCTTTTCGGATGCGGGGGACGGCGGCGAGGGCGTGGCCGGTCGATTGAAGCTGGCGTTTGGGAGCGTAGAAGTTGAGGCGGCTGTTGAGGTATCCTGGTCCTTGGTTGTGCAGGGCTTTGTGCGCGTGGGTGAGGAGACGGAAGGTGATTCTCTTGTTGACCGGGAGCCAGTGCAGGTCTCTCAGGTGTCCGGAGATGTGGCTGCGACGGGGGATGTCCAGGATGAGTCGTGCTGAGGCGTTTTGGATCCGCTGGAGTCTCTTCTGGAGTTTGGCGGTGGTTCCGGCATAGAGGGAGTTGAGTAGTCCAGGCGGCTGGTGACGAGGGCCTGGCTGACCGTCTTCCTGGTCTCGGTGGGGATCCACCGGAACATCTTACGTAGCATGCGCAGGATGTTGAAGCACGACGAGTAGACGGCGTTGACTTGTCTGGTCATGGAGAGGGAGGAGTCCAGGATGAAGCCAAGGGGGCGTGCGTGGTCTGTTGGTTTGGGTGCGCTGCCTAGGGCGGGGGGCCACCAGGAGTCGTCCCAGGCAGAAGGTGAGGATCCCAGGATGAGGACTTCCGTCTTGTCCGAGTTCAGTTTCAGGCGGCTGTTCTTCATCCATTCAGCTACCTCTTTCATCCCTTCGTGAAGGTTGGCTCTGGCGGTGGCGGGGTCGTTGGTGAGGGAGAGGATCAGCTGGGTGTCGTCGGCGTAGGAGATGATGTTGAGGTTGTGCTGGCATGCGATGTCTGCGAGGGGGCTCAAGTAGACGTTGAAGAGGGTTGGACTGAGCGAGGAGCCTTGAGGAACGCCGCAGATTACTTCGGTGGCTTCAGATCTGAACGGGGGGAGGCGGACTCTCTGTGTCCTTCCGGTGAGGAAGGAGATGATCCACTCCAGTGCCTTCTCCTGGATTCCGACGTTGCTGAGTCGCTGCACTAGTGTAAGGTGGCAGACAGTGTCGAAGGCCGCGGAGAGGTCTAGGAGGATGAGGGCTGCTGTTTCTCCGTTGTCACGCAGTGCTCGGATGTAATTGGTGGCTGCGATCAGGGCGGTCTCGGTGCTGTGGTTGGCTCGGAAGCCAGACTGCGAGAGGTCGAGGGATCCGTTCGTCTCGAGGAAGGCGGCCAGCTGCTTGTTGTGTCTTACAAACGCAGGTGACCACCCACCAACTTGCAGATATCTGTCCTTGACGTGGGTTCGTCATTTCAGACATGGCCTTAGATATATATATATATATTTTTACCCAAAGGCCCCCTTCTAATAGGCACCGCGAGACCCTGCACGGAGGCGATCTCGATGAACCAGGGATACACGGTCATCATATCCATGTAGTGGGCTTACCTTAGCTGTTTGGGACTTTGGGCTAAATATTCGTATCTGGAATCTGTTACCATGCAGAGAAACTTCCTCAAGTCCCGTGATGATCGAATACCCTTCTGCTCGGGATGTTGTCATCAACGGTGCAGCAGGTGCAGTGGCACCGGGAGTGTGAGGGGCCTCGTCACCACATATAGGATTGTATTTTCCTTCTTTCTAAGTTTCGCTTCTGCCATGGTAGCACCACGTCCTGAAGGGGGTGGAGCAGACCACAAATGTTTGGAACCTTACCCTTGTGTGACGTGAGGGTTTTATGCTACGCAAGGTGGTGGCTCGTGTGACCATCAGGACTCTCCAAGCCTTTTCTCCTCGAGGTCCCCCTTTTCACCATTTACCCGTGAGAATGACCCACCTTGCATGCTTTTCCCTCACGACCGTCCATTGTCACCAGACCTGTCCACTCGGACACCTCTAGTGCGGCAGACGTCTGTGCATTTGATGTAGATTTGAAGAAGACAGAATGAGGTTAGCTAAGGCTAGCCCGATCATTGGGTTCTCCCTGTGATGAAACTTGTGTAAAAGCATTTATTCTGGGGTCTACTTTTCCCTAGGTAAACTCTTTCAGCTTCCTACCTTTAACGTGGTGTGCTACAGGTCAACCCCTGACCTCTGCCAGTATATCTATTGCATCTTAAAAACAAGCATTGGGCTCTGTAAATCTAGTATCCTGGGTGCCAAGTGGGAGCCCTGCATCTCATCCAGGCTCATGCTCTTCCTACAGCTGGCACTGCACCCCTGGCACACTCTGCCACCACCCTTCCAGTGAACCCCCACTTCCCACCTTCAGGTCTCACGTGGGCAGCTTTCTCAACTGTACCATAGCCGCCCATAGCCCCTGGTGCCAGGCTCACCCCCTAGTCAACTGTGAGTTAAAGCCAATGTAAATATTGTGTAATTATTACAAGACGTGCACATGGCTTTATAGCCACACCTGGCGCCGTCATCCTCGCCACACCTGTCCCATCTGTGAGTGTCCATGATTGCACATCCTTTTGTGTGCATGTGGTTGTGTGTACTTGTTTGCAAGTGTGTGAGTGTGCCTGGTAAAGTGAGTACAGCGGATGCTACTGGTGCATAGATTTGTACAGTGTGTGAGTGAGAATGAGAGGGGCTCTGTTAATGTGTGTGGGTGAGTGAGATAAAGGCTCTAACAATTAGTTTGGAGACATTCCTTCTTTTTGAGGGAGGTGCAGTTTATAACCCTCCTCATCTACAAACGTGGATAGACCCTGCAAGGTTGTGCTCCATCGCTTTCTCTCCTTGCATAACAGATGATGTCATTATACACAATACCTCCAGCTACAGACAACCACAGGCGGCCTCATTATATACTCCAGGGCTGGCTTCTAGACACTGCGGATTGCAACTGTTCTGTGGCTATGGGGCCTGGCTAGACACTCATCCACAGAAGGTCTGTGGCTTCCAGGATTATTTTGGTCTGAGGATCATTTACAAAGAAAGAAAAGGGAGCACAGCATGATGGTCAGTGAATGCCAGGGCACCATGGCCTGCTCGCTACACGCTACCGCCTGCTTACTGAACAATGCAGCCATTTTCTGCTTTTGAGATCTAATGTAGGAACCTACAGGAAATAATTTGAATTTACCGCACACCCACAATTTTTTGATGGCCACCGTAGACCTGCTTGAGCGGTAACCCCAGGGCAGGGGATCTACCTATTGATCAAGCAATAAAGAAAGAAGCGATCACAGCCACGCAAATCACACTGGACTTCCACTAGAGCTGGACAGTGACCAGTGCTTAATTTGTAAAACAAATAAGCAACAGGGCCCACGTCAAGAGGCCACTGCAGCGTGCCCCACCCATTGCCCCTGCCAGCGCTTCCAGTGTCACTACCAACACAACTATTAACCATCACACTCCTACACGTGTGACAATTCCGAATATTCTAGGCCCTCAAAGCTATAAGAATGGCTTTGGCAGCAGGCAATAATCATTTTCAAAGTATTACCAACTGTTGTTGTGTTCCTCTCTAAATTAGATAAACAGCGCCACCATGCGGCAGACTGTCATAAGTGCAAGTGTTGACAATTAAGTGCCGGTGCCAAACACCAGAAAGGACCAGCTCAAATTAAGCACAGACAGTGGCCGAAAGCCTTGGCACTTCGGGCACAGAATAATTTTCTCATCTGAAAGCAAATTAAATCAAATCATAGACATAGAAGACACACCTTTACAAGTAGTCTTTGGCCTCTCCATGTGGAAATTAGCGATAACTGCTGGAGGAACTTTTGTTTATTCTTCAACTGGCGTATTACTATATGGTCTACCGCTCCCTATTATGTCTCTCTCTCACAAACTTGCCTCCCCTTATGTTTTACTATTTCCTTAAACAGCAGGATGTGGGACCTCTTCATCCTAAAAGCAAGAGCCAGGAAGCTTCAGGATGGTTTTATTGACTTAAATTGGCACACGAACATTGGCATCAGAAGATGAACCTTGGTTGCAGTCAAGGCCAGCTCTAGGGTGGTGCGACTGGTGCAGCCGCACCTGGCGCTGACCTCGGAGGCTATGTGTTTAGAAACAACAGGGTTTTAAAAGAGCCATCTGCAGAGTTTCCTGCGGGTCCATCTGTTTTCAGGAAACAATAAAAATGTCAAAATAACTCTGGCGATTAATGTTCCTGCTGGAGAGAGATTAGAATTTTGTCTAGTGGCAGTTTCCACTCATGGTAAAGTAGCACAGAAGGTTAATATGCCTGCTGCAAAGAACGTGCACCATGCAGGTCATCAAACTGTATTTCATGTGGATAGCTCAGCGGGCTCCTGCTTTTGTCACATAGATCCTTTTGTTACTTTGCAGTTCATAAGTTACAATCTTAATATAGCACAGTGAGCTATGAACTGTGATCACACAGCTACATGGAAACTGCAGGTGAAGATTAGAACCTTCTGTTTTGTTTTTTCCCCAGCCGTTCATTATCCTAATGTTGCTAAAAAAGAGTTCATTTGGGTAGAAATACATTCTTATTAGTAATGACAACCAATGTGGTACATTTTAAATCCTGAGTTTGTGCTTCTCCAGACCAAACACTCTCAAAACATACTTCCCACTAGTATCAGTGGCATGTCACTCCCACACCTTGTAATCCTCATTGTCTTAAGTAACATTGCCTGTAGACTGATTTACACATGAATGATTCATTGTCTATGTATAATGTATGTGTGATGTAAAGTACTCTGACACCCTTCAGTGTTATGAGTGGCGCTATAAAACAAATGAAATGCATGTGAGAGAGGGACTATGGACGGGTGAGGGGCCTTGGTGGAGCGTGGTAGTGAGACATTTCTGGAGACTGAGGTTTTTGGGAGTGGGCGCCAATGTAGATTGTAACACTGGTCGCCATTAGCGCTAAAGCCGGGCCTGGTTGCAAATGCCTCCGTTTTGCCATGGGCAGGGGAGATGACAGTCACTGATGCAATACTGGAAAAGAGGTGACATATTTGAGTATGGTAAACATGTTGCCAAATACCCCCTTGACTCAGAGATGGCTACCAATTGCCTCTGTGAATGGAATCGAACACAATGGAAAATAGAATGGAAGTCAATGGTGCGGCTTCGAGGACTCCTTTACCGGGTTCTTGCGCTCTCCGCGTGACCTGACGCAGCACAGGCAATGTGGTGAAGTCAAGGGGATGACACTTTTTACCCCAACTGGTCCAGTGCAGGTAGAGTGAAACGGACACTGCGACAAATACAAGACTTTGTCGCATTACGCAGTGATCTGCCAATCACATCGAAGCTTTCCTTTCATCCCACGCAGCGCCTCACGCTGACAGGGTTCCCTGAATCAAATTCATCTGAGGAACATGAAAGATTCAGATACCCATTAATTCGTTTGGTTTTACTGCAATGCAAATCTCTTATTTACAATGCATGTGCAGTGATTGACAACTGAGCTTCGTCCCCGCCTCCTCGTTGTTTCAGAAGAAGTTCAGTCTTCTTAATGGGGTTGTGTTGACAATAACAGCATCTTTAGTTTCTATCTTATCGCTGCTTCTTGCTTGGAGAATGCCTTCACTGCTTCCCTCTATGAAAGCCAACCGACTTTTGAAGCTTACCTCGTAGACCTAACATGATGATGATGATGATGGTGGTATTACCAGAAGATCCGTGTCATCAAGGACACAATTTTCCAGTTATGGACTTTCCTTAAACATGCAATGGCATTCTTAGATTTATATTCCTGATTCGTGTCAAATAAACTGATTGGACTTACAGACCTGAGAACATTGCTTTCTAAAAATAAAGGCCACCACATTGTCCCTGATAACACCAAGTCATCTGATAAATTTAGTTGAGAGGGAAATGTGGGTTCTTGAGGAAGGCTGCAGACATTGGGGAGGGCTACGGTCATTGGGGAAGGCTAAGTGGTTAGAGGCGGCAGACCCGAGAGCAGAGGACAGCCCGGGACCAGGGTTCAATTCCCGACGCGGCAGGGTCGTGGACCAGGGTCAGCGGACTCGATAATTCTCACCTTGGTGCCTACTCTAACCAGGGATCACACTCGGCAACTCTGGGCATTAGCTTGCCTCATCTCCACAAGGGCCCCCCACATACGCCGGGGATGCCTGGTAGGGACCATCTCACAGGGAAAGCCAGGACGGGTTCCCCAGCGGTCTACTGCGCAGAGATACTCCTTTGGGAGTCGATTCTAGCGCATTACAAACCCACAAATAAATAAATAAAATTAATAAATAAGGTCATTGGGGAGGGCTACGGTCATTGGGAAGGGCTACAATCATTGGGGAAGGCTACGGTCATTGGGGAAGGCTAAAGTCATTGGGGAGGGCTACGGTCATTGGGGAGGGCTACGGTCAATGGGGAGGGCTACGGTCATTGGGGAGTGCTCCGGTCATTGGGGAAGGCTGCGGTCATTGGGGAAGGCTACGGTCATTGGGGAGGGCTACGGTCATTGGGGAGGGCTATGGTCATTGGGGAAGGCTGAGGTCATTGGGGAAGGCTGCGGTCATTGGGGAAGGCTACGGTCATTGGGGAAGGCTGCGGTCATTGGGGAACGCTGCGGTCATTGGGGAAGGCTACGGTCATTGGGGAAGGCTGCAGTCATTGGGGAAGGCTGCGGTCATTGGGAAAGGCTGCGGTCATTGGGGAAGGCTACGGTCATTGGGGAAGGCTACGGTCATTGGGGAAGGCTACGGTCATTGGGGAAGGCTGCAGTCATTGGGGAAGGCTGCGGTCATTGGGAAAGGCTGCTGTCATTGGGGAAGGCTACGGTCATTGGGGAAGGCTACGGTCATTGGGGAAGGCTACGGTCATTGGGGAAGGCTGCAGTCATTGGGGAAGGCTGCGGTCATTGGGGAAGGCTACGGTCATTGGGGAAGGCTACGGTCATTGGGGAAGGCTACCGTCATTGGGGAAGGCTGCGGTCATTGGGAAAGGCTACCTCTGCTGTGCGCATCACCCTGAGAATACGATGAATAAGACAGTAGAAACTCCTGTTCTACCGGGCGGTGACGTGGTGCGGGAGAGTGGCAGGGTAGGGAGTTGTAAAATGCGGGAAACGGACGATTTCGGGTAAGTAATATAAAAAAAATGAAGTTTGTTGCGCGCGCTGCATCGCCAATTTTTTTTCCCGTTACTTGCCTGAAATCGTCTGTTTCCCGCATTTTACAACCCCCCACCCTGCCCCTCCCCCACTCCACGTCACAGCCCGGTGGCACGCCCTATAGGGGTTATGGCTGGGGAAGACTATGGTCATTAGGGAAAGCTATGGTCATTGGAGGAAAGCTACGGCCATTGGGGAAGGCTATGGTCAAAGGGGAAGGCTACGGTCATTCGGGAAGGCTGCGGTCATTGGGGAAGGCTACGGTATTTGGGGAAGGCTGCCATCATTGGGGAAGGCTACGGTCATTGGGGAAGGCTACGGTCATTGGGGAAGGCTGCCATCATTGGGGAAGGCTGCGGTCATTAGGGAAAGCTATGGTCATTGGGAGAACGCTACGGCCATTGGGGATGGCTAGGGTCATTGGGGAAGGCTACAGTCAATGGGGACGGCTGCGGCCAAAAGGGAAGGCTATGATCATTGGGGAAGGCTGTGGTCATTGGGGAAGGCTGCAGTCACTGGGGAAGGCTGCGGTCATTTGGGAAGGCTGCAGTCACTGGGGAAGGCTGCGGTCATTTGGGAAGGCTGCAGTCACTGGGGAAGGCTGCAGTCATTGGGGAAGGCTGCGGTCATTTGGGAAGGCTGCAGTCACTGGGGAAGGCTGCAGTCACTGAGGAAGGCTGCGGTCATTTGGGAAGGCTGCAGTCACTGGGGAAGGCTACGGTCATTGGGGAAGGCTGCAGTCATTGGGGAAGGCTGCGTCATTGGGGAAGGCTGCGGTCATTGGCTAAGGCTGCAGTCACTGGGGAAGGCTGTGGTCATTTGGGAAGGCTACAGTCACTGGGGAAGGCTGCAGTCACTGGGGAAGGCTGCGGTCATTGGGGAAGGCTGCAGTCACTGGGGAAGGCTGCAGTCACTGGGGAAGGCTGCAGTCATTGGGGAAGGCTGCAGTCACTGGGGAAGGCTGCGGTCATTGGGGAAGGCTGTGGTCATTGGGGAAGGCTGCTGTCATCGGGGAAGGCTGCAGTCACTGGGGAAGGCTGCGGTCATTTGGGAAGGCTGCAGTCACTGGGGAAGGCTGCAGTCATTGGGGAAGGCTGCAGTCATTGGGGAAGGCTGCGGTCATTGGGGAAGGCTGCGGTCATTGGGAAGGCTGCAGTCATTGGGGAAGGCTGCGGTCATTGGGGAAGGCTGCGGTCATTGGGAAGGCTGCAGTCATTGGGGAAGGCTACGGTCATTGGGGAAGGCTACGGTCATTGGGGAAGGCTACGGTCATTGGGGAAGGCTACGGTCATTGGGGAAGGCTGCAGTCATTGGGGAAGGCTACGGTCATTGGGGAAGGCTGCTGTCATCGGGGAAGGCTGCAGTCATTGGGGAAGGCTACGGTCATTGGGGAAGGCTACGGTCATTGGGGAAGGCTGCAGTCATTGGGAAAGGCTACCTCTGCTGTGCGCATCACCCTGAGTATACGATGAATAAGACAGTAGAAACTCCTGTTCTACCGTGATACCTAAGGTCCATCCTAAACCATGCACTGTTGATGCCCTCTGTAGTTTGTCCCGGGGCTGCCCCATGTGGTTGTGGCCGTAGATCCCGCAGGCACCTGCATGTGGCGGGCAGGCCCTGACTCATGGTCAACCACATTCGCCCCCCTGTCCCCAACTCGAGATTACCAGTCTTCTCTGGGACCTCAGACTCCCATACCCGCCCACTCGCCTGACCATGAGGCAACAATACACCGCTTTTTCACGCGCTCCAGAATCTAGGAGGGTTATCATCCACCCTCCTGATGGTTGACTCTCTTTCGTATAGCAAGTCAGCTGCGGCTTCCATCCCGACCGCACCTGAGCCCCTATCCGTCTAAACGCACACATCAGGATGAGGGAGACGACTACACACCTGAGCCGCCTGTCTGTTAAGCAAAACCATCATGAAATTAAATTAAACTAAACAGTTTCCTTTCATTTGCCCTTTTCTAATTTGAATGAATAAAGAGGCGATAACACTGAAATAGAATCTTCTGTTAAAGATGGATGAATGGGTTCACGTTTCTATAAAAGATAGAAAACTTTGTAAACCTTAAACCAAGAAGGCATTGAAACTATTGTTGTAGATGTCTTTGAATAGCAGCTTAGTTTCAGACAATGGAGGCGGTACTGAAAAATGTAGGAAAGATGCTCTTGTAAAGTAACATAAGGCAAATGTAATTCCCTCTAGATACATGATGACTGTATCCCCACGTGGCTTGATTATCTATTACACGCTTTCAATTGTTCACTATGAAATATAGTAATTTGGAATACATTATTAGATTTAAAATCCCTATGAACTGGATTTAAGTTTGTCTACTCTGAGATCACACATATAAAAGGTTACACATCTCTATGAGGAAGTCTAGCTTTGGGCGCTGTGTAATAGGTCCTGATGTAGGGTAACCCCACTAGCTCTCCCTACTTCGATTTCCATCCATCACTTGCTTCCAAAACCACCAGCGTCATTTCCTACATCAGGGCATCAAAGATGCTGCAGTGGTCCCTCCCACTGTCAACTCTCTTCCACAGGCTCACACATCAATAGTGATTCTGATGAAGAACCCTCCCGGCTCCACGCAGACACTCCGTGTACTCCCACAGCCATGATACAAGGTTCTCTCGTGAAATCACCTGGTCATCCTCCCCCATGCACAGCGCTCTGAGGTGGCCAAAAGTGGGACGTAGCGCTTTGCATGAACACCTAAATAAATGTATGAAACAACATATTCCAATTCCGATCTTGAACAAATACTTTAATACGGTGCAGACCTTGTTTGTTTTGAATAGTGAATATTCGTTTTGTATTGTACTGTGTTGTGTTTTGTGTTGGATGGAATGTTCAGTTTATCTCCAGTTTAAGTTGATTGTATATAAACTTAGCACTTGTTAATAATCCTCCGTAGATCATTGTTCAACTCTCTGATTTCATGGTTCAATGTTGACGCTTCATGCTTTGACATGAGTCAGTGCGCACTCCTGACCCTAGCAATGGACATAGTAGGGTGGGCCCGTGTGCGTCAAACCGCGGCGACGGTGGCTCTATGGAGACCTTTCAAGGCCTTTTCCTCCACCATCCTCTGCCACAAACAGAACAACATCCAAATGATGCTCAGTAGCTGATGACCTCGGACCCAATCACCTATTGGAAGTAGTCAATAAGAACATATTGAAAATTGTTTAGGATCAGAAGGTGTTCAAACTTCATGGAATATGCATTTGCTTAATTACGTAAAATTCTGCAAAATTACTCCAAATTAGGTGAAATGCAAACTAGCATTTAGCAGTATTTTTGAGTGCAAAATAGCCTTGCATCCATCTTGTACAAAGGATGCCTTTCGTGTTAAAATAAAAAAGAAATTATGCAAAAAACACAAGTGCCGTAAACAACAGCACTTTCATTCTGGCCGTTCGTGTTGTTGCTGTGCTCTTATGCCTACATTTTGCCACCATGTGGCACAATGGTATAATTTTGTGCGTTTCACAATGACAAGCACAATGAAAAATTCACAAAATTATGCAAGCTTACAGCGTTGTAATAAGAGTTTCACATGGGCCTCGTTAAAATATGAGAAGTGAAGTCTGGAAAAGGCCACGGATACCATTTGGAGAGCTGAATTGTACTTATTGTAAGTTCGCAAGTTGGCCTGAGTTTTTTGGCTGATATCCACATTCGAAGTCTTGTGTTGAATGGTTGTCTGGATGTGGGATATTCCTTTATTTTGGGCTCTCACTTTCATCCGCTGCTAGGCAGCTTCATTGAAATGTAATTTATTTTATTATTTTTATGTTAAGGTTTTATATAGCACAAACATGACCTGTGAAGGTATCAGGGTGCTTTACAAATGATCGGAAAGAAATAAAGTCAGGAAAGCAAACAACAACATAATCAAGAGAAGTATCAACTGTGTAAGTTCACGAAATGTAGAGGTGTCTGTAGGACAAGTCAATGAGAAAATAGACATGGTTGGACAGTCTACTGATGACCCTCATGAGTGCAGATCCTGAGTCGAATTGTTGGACCTAGGGCAGGAATTTGTTCATAAGTAGAAGTTTTGCTTATCTTTAAAAAAAAGCAGTGGAGGAAATCAGTCTGATTTCAGGAGATAGGGAATTCCAAATTCTCTCCGGCACTGCCCAGAAGACTCTGTTGCTACTTTTCTTTTTATTGATTTTTTGTGGTTTCAGTAGCAAGGTGCTGTTGCTACTTGATGATCTGCATCCACCAGACAATTCTAGTTTTTGTTTCAAGTATCTCAGGGTGTTGTAATGCAGTGCTTTGTGGGTCGTACAGGCCGTTTTAAATAGCCCTGGGCGGAGTGGGTGGAGAGGGGCTTCGCGGAGCTACGCGAAGTGGGCGAGAAACTACGCCCACCTCCGCACTCCGCGTAGCCCCACTACGCAAACACCACAGGTCGCCAGCCCCGCCACCCGCCTCCCTCCCGCCCTCCCTAAATACTTTCAATTAAACGAGTACAATAATTAAAACGCACTTACCTTGCCCGCCGCTGCCCGCCGCGTCCCCGGGGCTCGCTATCTTCCGTCTTGTTTACTAATGCGCATGCGCGGGCGGCCGCGCATGCGCATTTCTCACGAGAAAATGCGCATGCGCGGCCGCCCGCGCATGCGCATTAGTAAACAAGACGGAAGACTGCAGATAGCGAGCCCCGGGGACGCGGCGGGCAGCGGCGGGCAAGGTAAGTGCGTTTTAATTATTGTACTCGTTTAATTGAAAGTATTTAGGGAGGGCGGGAGGGAGGCGGGTGGCGGCCAGCTACGCTCCGTCTGCGGAGCGTGCGTAGTGCCGCCTGGCTACGCCCGCTCCGCAAAATGCGGAGTAGGCGGCACTACGCACACTCCGTGCACGGAGCGTAGCTGGCCGCCCACCCCTAGTTTTAAACTGTATCCATGCCTCATATGGGAGCCACTCCGACTTTGAGTTGACTTGTATTGTCGGATCGAACCAGCTGCCCCTTCTTGTAGCTTGTTCTATTTTTTCTTTCTGATAGTGCCCTTTTTATTTTTTCCTAGTTTAAGGGACCACCCTCAATTCAGCTCGAGTGCTCCACTGCAGAGGTCTGGGCTCCAAAAGGAAGCCTCAAAATGCCCCCCCTGCAGTTGTCAAAGGGGTAACTTCCACAGGGGGGAGGAGCCGCATTCAATCAATCAATCAATCACTGCATTTCTAAAGCGCGCTACATACCCGTGAGGGTCTCAAGGCGCTAGGGGGGGGGGGGGGCTGCTACTGATCGAAGAGCCAGGTCTTGAGAAGTCTCCTGAAGGCCGGCAGATCCTGGGTCTGTCGTAGGCTGGTATGGAGAGCGTTCCAGGTTTTGGCGGCGAGGTAGGAGAAGGATCTGCCGCCGGTGGTGGTTTTCCGGATACGTGGAACTGTGGCGAGGGCGAGGCTGGCAGAGCGGAGGCTGCGGGTGGGGGTGTGGAAGCTGAGTTGGTTGTTGAGGTATGTAGGTCAGATGTTGTGTAGCACTTTGTGTGCGTGGATGAGGAGTTTAAGGTGATCCTCTTGTTGACGGGGAGCCATTGCAGGCCACTCAGGTGGGGTGTGATGTGGCTGCATCAGGGGATGTCGAGGATCAGTCTTGTTGAGGCGTTCTGGATTCGCATTGAGACCAGTGAAACCCCAGCCCCCCAAGATTTCAGACATCACCCGCCCTTGTTAGCCACAAGGCTAGTCCTGCAAAAATGACCACATTCTCGCTCCTATTCTTACATTAGAGAATATATTACATGCTCAGGCCCTATTTATTAGACGTCGTTAACACAACATATTAAAAAAAACATTTTTAAGTAAAAACATTTCCATATTAATTTGCACTACGTACAGTAGCAAAGTTGATGATGTGATACAACTAATATATGAAAAATCTCCTGCTAGTGTCAGCCAGGCAGGAATCAGGTGAGAAAGTCTATTATTTGACCTGCGCGGCTGCCCCTGCCGGCTGCCACGGCGACCCTGCTAGCAGCTGTGAAGGCATCCAATGGTTGCCCTTTAGAATGAGAGCCCACCATTTTTTAAAAAAAAAGGGGCTCCAGTTTGCCCACTGACCCAAACTCTCCCAATCCGGACTGTACCTGTTTCAGGTGCCTGCGAGCCTGCGGTGACGCCCCTGGTCCAAACTCACAGTCACTCACTCACTCAATGCAGTCACTCACTCACTCAATGCAGACACTCACACTCACTTAATGCAGTCAGTCACTCACTCAACGCAGTCACTCACTCACTCAATGCAGTCACTCACTCACTCAATGCAGTCACTCACTCACTCAATAGATAAAAATCTAAAACACATGAAATATGAATGAAACGAGACCATGCCACTCCTGGTACGAATTGAGTGGACTGTGAACTGACGCTGCGTCAACAACAAAACCATCCACTAATTTCGCTGACCAAAACGTTGAGCGTCTGGTGTATGATGTGCAAATGTTTGCTCCATCAGGCATATGTAGGTACTTTAGTATAACCTCCGAATTGTAAATTCTACCAACCAGAGACAGTTTAAAATCTATTCTGAGATCTTGGGATAAAACTTAAAGGAGGGTGACTCATGGCAAACCCTTATTTTTCATGGAAGCCTTTTTTTCACCAAATTGGACATCCCTCAAGACGCCAGTGTGTTTCCTGTCTCCTGTTTTTTCTGGCCAATTTGGGGTTTTCGAAGACCGTGCGCCATCTGCATTGGTAATTTGTTTTGATTCCTGGGTGGCTGGCAGGGCCTGTTCTTGTGAGTGAGTGGTTTGTGGTTCTCTGGGAGGGTATGGCTGGCAGTTTAGCTTAATTGTGGCTCGAGGACTGAATCCAGACCTTGTTTCTTCACATGCTCATTTAGGCGCACAAGCCCTTGCGTTTGCTTCCAGTCATAGAGGTGGTCAGCTCGAGCCATCCCTTCCCCGCCAAAAAATACTCAGATTCACTATTGCTTTGCACTAGTGCTTGTGCAAAGCAAGGTGCAAGGTGTAATTTACTTTCCAGTGCAAAAGGTGGTTTATGCTATCAAGGTGGCTTACACTTTGCACCGCGTGTGGACTTTTCTGGTGGCTGATTAGCAAACCAGGGTCATGTAAGATATCCTGGCAATACTTTGCATCAAAACTGAATCCTTGTGCAAGTAGGTGCAAACTAGGGGAATGCAGTGATTTCCCATAGAAACTAAAACTTTGCATGTATGCTTGCAATGTTCTTCACATGTTCAATGCTTGCGACCCTTCTACAAATGTGTATACATAGGAATTTGTACTGGAAGATTATGCCTTTAGTGCAAATTATACACAAGAAAGTGCACACAGTTGTGGCGTGGTGCAAGGCAGCCCTTTTAGTGCACCAGCGCAGCGGTGGCAGGCCACGCTTTATAGACAGGGGCAGGGCGTCTGTGCCCTTTGCACAAGGCAGCACAGTACATTTGGATGTGGTGCTACATTGCATGAAACTTTTGTACACTTGGGCCCAAATCCTTGCCCCTTGTGTAGAAAAGCAGAGTGGGGTTAGTTCTCCAACTAAAACAGGATAACAGGGTGGGACGCTGTCGTGGCTTCTCCCAGCTCCACAGTGGGCCCACGCGGAACGTGGTCTTTTGACTAGACCACCTACCAAGGAACCTTAGATCTAAGGGCCGAGTTCTCTCACATACTAAGAAAATCAGCAGGTCAGAGAGCAGAGCCACCCAAATTGAGTGGAGCACAGGACCTGTTTAGGAACTGGTTATGACTCTTTTTTAAAGCTTGTTTCACTGCTCGTGGCCAAGTCTAAGAAGCCATGAAGGCCCCTGAAGGCTCTGACCTGAGGGCGTTAACGCGGAGTGCAGACCGCGCTGCCTGACCAGTGTAGCGTCAAGGCCCCGGTCCATCCATTGTGTCGATGGCTCTTGGCAGCCCAAGGACTGGGCCCTGGAAACCAGTCATTTCCTCTTGAGAGACAACGTCAAAGGGGGGATTAATCAAGGTGGGGACACAGTGTATCATGTAGCAGATGATTAAAGAGCCCTGCCTTCCTGCACAAGCTCCTTTGAAACCGCAAGCCACCAATGGCGCGAAGATGACAACATTAAGACAAACCAGAAGGTAAATAAAACTCCTCTTTAAAAAAAAAAATCAAAAACCAAGATGTAATGGGCTACCCTTTTTTTGGACAACATTCTGACATTTAGAAATTGTGGGTCTGCATGTCTTCACAAAAAGAAACTAAAAGGCTCTGCACTGGTACAGAGCACCATGTTGTGAGACACAGACGAGAGTAAATAAGTAGTGTTAGGTGGCATGATTTTGACAACATGATTGGTTTTGCCAATTTTTACTGGGTGGAGCCAAGGGTCAGGGTTAAACCCATGAGTGGCAGTGGAGGGGGGTGTCATCTGGGTTCATGGGTTGAAATACTGAGGGCCAAGGCAAGTTTAAATTTGTGTATAAACATACCAAACACTTAGTAATTTAATTACTTTTTCGTACTCTTTGAATATCTATACAGAATCGTCCATCTTTTTATTTATTTTTTGCTTTAACGTGTATTAATGCGTGCATGTAATAATTAATTGATGCTTGCAATAATGCATGCATGTAGTCTAATTGAGGTATGCTAAGGCTTTTTATCCAATGGGAGCACCACCCATGTAGAAGATTACTGAATGGTGCAGTAGGGTCATTTTAGATTTATTGTTTCATTTATTTCTACAGATTTATAAAGAGCAGACTTTGCCTAGTGGCTTTAGGGCACTTTACAACAGATGTGAACATAAGTTGAATAAAATGGAAGAGACCTGATAATGAACAAAATAGCTGTGCAAGTTTTCACCAATAATGTGATAAAAGTATCATGAAAGATAATGTGATAGATATCAGTGAAAGGACAAAGTCTAAAGATCGAAGAGGGCAGAAGGCGTTAGTAACAACAGAGCAACAGAGAAGACAGTGTAGGGAGTTATGGACATTCTCTGGTGGGTGAAAGGAGAGGGCCAGGGGAGCTGGGGGAAGAGGAGGCTACCAGACGGGTGTGCAAGGTGCAATGAAGAAAGGAATCCCGTATTATGAGTTTACCACAGTGCTTGCAGAGATCTTGCGGGTGGTGACTAGTATTTTCCTATATGTATCGATGCATGTATGAATATTTCGACTGCATATGTGTTGAGTGCACACATATGCATGATACATGTGGAAAAATACCATCTACCCATTGCCGGAATCTGGCCCATATGTGGCAGTCCAGGCAATGGGTATATGGCACAAAAAGGACTCACCGGTATATTGCCGCAAACAGAGTGGCAATCCTTGGGGTAAAGATGCTGATGTGAAGGGGGACCAGAAGAAAGGGATCAAACTCGAACTCTGATTGGAAGAACAGGAAAGGGGTAAGTACGCCCGCCAAATCTGTCATTTCCGCCAACTTGAAGCTAGAGTTCCCACCGCAGCAGTCGGCTCATCGGAAAGCCAACTCATCATACGGATGGCGGTGAAACTCCTCTGTACCGCCCTGTGGCAGCTGCTTTTCCCCAATCATGACTCCAGCGGTCTGTGGTGTGCTGGCAGTGTTGACGGTTCATCCGTGGCCTTTTCAGTAGCAATCCACCCAACTTGTAACATGGTGATCGGACCTCCGAGCTCGTAATAAGGCCATAAGTGTAGAATATTCCACTAATAGCCAATCTGTCTGGGTTATACACTAGTGAAAAGAGCAATTGTAATGCATTGGGGAGTGCTGATGTGCCGAATGCAAGGGGTTGGGCTAAGGAGCTAGATAAATGCATGATTGCAGAAAAAGAGGTGTTTAAATCTAGAGGATGCCCCAAGAAATGCAACAACAAATGGGGCAAATGGAACATTTATCGGGGGAGATATGCACCTCTTCCTGCGGTTGAGATGGAGATGCGAGAACAACAACGCTCTGACTACCTATAAATCAAAGAATGTGGACCTACTAATTTAAGACAACTATAATTCTTTATTTAAGATGTCTGATAAGCTATTGATAATGTCTCACTTGTGACTGTTTAATTATATAAAACAATAAAAACATCTTTAAAAAAAAGAAATCCCCCATAAGAAGGCCTCCCAAGGATTATCATAGTGAAAATCTTCTATCTCCACAGTTTGGTCGAGTCAGTCACCAACACCCTTGCCTACTAAGAAAATCTGCTGAAATCTATGTAAGTAAATGCCAGCCTGCGGGCTTTAGCACAGTATTATAACGATTCCCCGTTATAGGCCTATTGGTTTTAACAAATGCTTTTCACAATAATCAAGCCAGGCCTCCTGCCTTTGTCATAACTTTTTATAATAAACAGATCGGGCATATGGTATCGCACATAACATTTCCCAGTGAATGAATCATGTCTCTAGTCTTTTCCTTTGGCTTCACACCATTACCGGCACAGCGCGTAAAAGATGATAACCAACATGCCACATAAACCGCCATCTGCAGCATAATCACAGATTTTAACAAAAAAATGATGCTTCTAGCTAAAGGATCATATGTTTCAAAAAATGCGGAGATGCGTTTTGTGACACTGCGGAAAGCCTGTTGCACAGGTTGACTGACTCCCTTTCTGTTGCTTATTGCTGTATTTGGGTGCTAAGCTGGAACTAATGAGGTGATACCTTTGTACGACTGTGTTAACCAGTGCAAAAATGCCAAAATAAGGAAGCTTTACTATCACAAAATGTGCTGCATTGAACTGTATAATTTGCATTTTCTTACCGCATAATTTAGTTCACCGTGCAACATAATTTGGTCCTCTTTGCCACATAATTCCAGGAGCCCTGACTATAAGGAAACAGGAAAGTAGAACTCCTCTGTGTAACCTATCCCTTACTTTGGATAAAAGACCCTGAAAAGATAATTCCTAAGTAGTTGGGCTGGGAGGATTAATTTTGCTGAATATTTTTTAAACTGTGAAAATCTGCAGCAATGTAAAGCAGAGGAGTTTTGAATCACACTTTAACTTAGGAGCAACCAGAGGGTACCCTGCAGACCTGGGCTCTGGCGTCACTGCACCTGCTGCACAAGTTCTAAACATGTCGCCTTTTAAGACAGGAGGAGTTTTAGCAGTTAAAATACACAATCCTGTCAGCTGATGAGATATAAAACTGTCAGCTTCCAAAATGGATGCCTTAATTTAGTTATAAAGATTCAGCCTCTGGTATGTTCCTGATGGCTGACACCCCAATGGCCCATGTGTACCCCACATTCCAAAGTATGTTAATTTTGGGAACTGACACAATTCCTGAGGTATTCCACAGATAGGACTCTGGGCTGCAGAGAAGGCTCTGGGTCAGGACAGCCTTTCACTGCAGGTGTTTAACTTAGCATTTTTAAAGACAAAGGCACATCTTTAGAAGTGCATTTAGCATTGCACCTTCATAACTACAGCACCATTTTCAAAGGCAGAGGTGTAGCTTGGTCAGTAAGATGGGGGCAGGTGGGTGTAAGCTTCCAACAATCACTCTGGCACATAATGTTAAAAAATATTATAGGACAAGCAGGGAGCATGAGAGGGGGTAAAGGGGTAGTGGAAAGGGAGGAATGTGGATTGGTAGGAGTACTAGCAGAGAAAGCAATCTTTTGTACAATAACCAACGTTTTTGAAGACTTTCAAAACGGAGTGAGAATGAGTGGGAGCAATGAGTGGGGTCTGTGCGTATGTAAAACTTCCTGGTGAAATCTGACAGACATCCCACCATACCGGACTGAAAGCACCTGTACCCAACGAATGTATGATGTTACAACGCATGCTTTTACCACTCATGCCTTTACAACGCGGTTTTTACAACTCATGCCTTTACAACGCATAGTGCTTTGGAGCACTGGATAGTGAATAGTTTAATTTACTATTCCAACTCCAGTCCCTGTGGATAGCAGGGAAGGTGTTGGATAGTAAATTAAACCTATTCCCTATCCTAGAGCGCCCCCAGCGCAATGCGTTATAATGGTTTGCGTTGTAAAAGTTGCGTCGTAAAGACACTGCGTGGTAAAAGTTGCGTTGTAAAGGCACTGCGTTGTAAAAGTTGCGTTGTAAAGGATGTTTTCCGTACCCATCTATTTATCAGAAAATACATTTATTAGGGGGTGTAATACCCCAAACAGCCCCTGAAGCTACGTCCCTGTTCAAAAGCTCCAGTGAAGCACTTTACAAATGCAGAGGAATCCTTTGTGGTACACGGTGTGTGTAGGTCTCTGCGCGGGGAGAAACCTAAGTGTGAGCGCCCGCTCAGGCACGCACTTTAGAGGGAAATATGGTTGTGAAATCTATCGGTGAAGCAGGTTTCAGTGAGCACAAGAATGTCCATGTTTTGTCTAATATTATTATCTCAAATTTCCACAGGTGTTTCACCGGTGAACTGTATTTGTGATGCAAACTTAGTGATAAGCAGCCGGTTTTATTGAGACGTGATGCTGAGGTTAGTCTTGGATCTGAATGAGGGTGCAGTGCACCAGTGCCTGTGTGGAGTGAGTGTGACTATGATTCATTTGCACATAAACACTTGGAAGAGCAGCCATTGAAGAAGACTTGTCACATGCAGGAGTTGCGCTTGAGTCAGGGCCAGAGATGGTGAGGATAGTGAGCTCATTGGTGCAAGAAATGCATGGGAGTCAAAAACTGCTGTCTCACTGGAGAGAGAGGGATGACTGCATCCATCAAAGGGGTCCTGAATTTCCTCAGTAGGAAAGATAGGGGCTCAGCCAATCAGGCCAAAGATCACACTTAGACTTCTTCATGTATGCAAGGCACCCCCACTGAGCACAGTAGTTGTTAAAGGTTAATAAACAGACCAGGAGCGGCTGGTGTAGGCAAACGCGGTGGGCTCAGGGGACAGGGTAGTTGGTTTGCTTTCTTTTTTTTTTTTATGAGTTTTACATAGCGCAAACTTGACCCGGTATCGGCTATCAGACCGCTTTACATAGCCCCAGTTGCGTTACATGAGGACACATTCATAGTTTTTGTTAGGCACAGGGAGATTAAGCGATTTGCCCAGAACCACAGGATGTTCAGCGCCATTGCGCTCATTTTCCCTCGTCGTCTGATGACTCCACCCACCCCACAGCGCTTACCTGCACCGACAGTTCCTGGAAGAGACCGCACAATGTGCACACCTGCTGGGTTACAACCAATTTAACGCATTGGAAGCATGCTGAAGTGACAGCATTCTATTTGTGAATACAAATGCCCTGATATCTTAGGGCCTGATTATAGGAGTAGCAGTGGGGAAACAACACTTACAATGCAACTTTTACAACGCACTACCTTTACAACAAAACTTTTACAACGCTACATCCATTACAACGCATGCCATTACAACGCAACCATTGCAACGCATGTCACTACAACACATACCACTACAACGCATGTCATTACAACGCAGTCATTACAACGCATACCATCACAACGCATACCTACACTAACTGTAATTTTTATCCCTACACTATCCAATATTTACCCTACTGTTGCACCCCCTGAAGTTAGAATAGTAATTTTTACCCCTACACTATCCAACACTTACCCTACTGTTGCACCTCCTGGAGTTAGAATAGTAATTTTCACCCCTACACTATCCAATACTTACCATACATGCAATGTAATGGTATGCGTTGTAATGGTATGCGTTGTAAATGTAGTATGCGTTGTAGTGGAATGCGTTGTAAAGGTAGTTTCAAAGAATTCGTTGTAATGGCATGCGTTGTAATGGAATGCGTTGTAATGGATGTTGCGGTGTAAAAAAAATGTTGTAACGGTAGGCGTTGTAAAAGTATGCGTTGTAACGACATACATCCGTAGCAGTGTCTTACTCCAAGCATAGCTGTGACCTGCACCTGAACACTCAGGCCTGATTCATAAAGCACTTTCTGTGAGTTGATGTGTCTTACTCCAGCCGAAGTTTGGGCTTCCTGGTGAATTTCCAGGAGTTAGGTACCCCGCTCATGTTTCTGCGAGTTAATATGTCTTATTGCTGGAAGCCATCTTAAAGGATCATTGGTGAATGTGAACCTGGCCTGGACATTCAGCTGCAGCTCATGTCTAACAAACGAATAACACCCAACTATTCTTAGAGAGAGCTTGTGAATCTATCTCTCTGTGTTTGAAAGAAGAGGGTTCAACAGGTGTCTTGCTTGGGGAGCCAAAGACGAGAGTTTTATGTATCGGATCACTATAGGAATTGGTTGTGGAAATTGTACTGTCAGAGGTGCAATGTGTATGACTGTGAAAGAACTGCAAATTATGACATACTGCAGGGAAGAAATTGATGCTTGAGACGTCTGAGAAACTGTGTGATTCAAGGCCTGTGTCTTTAGTGTTCATTGACCTCCCAGAACCCTAATAAGACATCTTGTTTTCGAAATCCTTGGTGACTTTGAATAACCCTGATTCTGTGCCCTTCTCGTGGTCGTTTGAATGAAATAAAAAATGTGTCCACCATTTGAAGTCAAAGCTTTGTGAGCTAGATTGTAAGCCGATGCTCCAATGCTTCAAATAGCAAATATGTGAGATTCTGAAAACTAGATTTGGCAGGAAGTTGAATGCTTACTTGAACAAGCATTGGGAAAGCCAGTAGGTCTCACCTTTGAAAGGTATTAGCTGATTTCTTGGTTTGCCAATGCTTATAGCTGTTATTGAACAGCACATACAAAAAATGATGATGGACGCCACTCTTGAAGCAGTAAATTAAAAAAAAAAAGTGTGCACAAGTGCATTATTGAAAAAGGAGTGCCTTCATAGCAAATAAAACCTGTTATCACTGGGAAAAAGAAAACTTTCCAGGAGTATGTTTTAAAAAGCGCGACTTACGCAGGTTTTCAAGCGGAACAGGCACCCACGTGAGGTTGCAAAGTTTTGTGGTTCCAGATTTCTGGATGTTTTTGTGTATCAGGTCATTGCAGTGCTGCATTATTTTGCCAGAAGTAACAAAATAAATGACATTTACAGATATGGGGGGCCTTACTTTACTGACCCATATCTGTGCACTTAGAAACAGGTCTAATTTCCCAATTTAGGTGTATTCATTTAATCATCCCCCATAGATTAACTGGTCGTATCTTAATTCGAACCTTTGACTTGCAAGCCACACACACTGTAGTAGTTGCATTAACCCACTGAGCTACTATAGAAGTTTTTGTACTCCTTGCTGTCCTGAACCGTGGCCAGTACTCCAGCTAGAAATATCCCATGAGACGCTTATATTCATAGCCACGGGGCCTCCAAGTTTTCACCAGCTAGCCACACTCTGAGCAGATACTGCTTGTACTGTTCTCAACACCTAAAGGTGGATTTTTGTGTCCTTTGGACAGGTTTGTAGAGCAGTCAGCTGTCTTCCTGCGCACATTTGTTACAGACAACAATTTGGGCATTTGATGTCATCTTCTTCAGTAAAAGGTGCAAGAGGCAGAGAAAGTGATCACTAGTTTCACACGTGGGTAAAAGGTGCAGGCCTTACCCAATCAAATCGTGCTTCAGAGCAGCTGAAAACTACTTAGGACGAAGTTAGGTGTGTACTTTCACATTAACCAACAAGCAGCATTACAAAATAATAATAAACTGTACATTTGACTCATCACTTATAAAAATAGCAACTACCCATCTACACCCATCCAGGAACTGTACCAAAGGGTGTACTACCCAGGGGTGCTACTATGCCATACTAATGGGAGAAGGCGCTATAAAATGTGTAATCCATCCAGGAATATGGGTGCAGTTGAAGCATTCATGTCCTGTGCGGTGAATGTCATGCCAGCCTGTGCCATCTGAGCCTCTGCATATCCCTGCTCTTGGAACATTATGCGGTAGTATGCGGTCTGGGCCTGCATATTTGGACATTTTAAGCCGCATTAGCATCTGTCTGCATACGACCTAGACTTTCTTATTGCAGTCAGCTAGAAATCTGTCTCACTATTTTTTTATTCAAATTACATAGCCCCTAGCTTTTTTTGTCTTGCCCACTGGCGGCTCGGTGTGTTGTGTATTACTGCGTTGCCCCGGTTGCTTTCAGGAGCAAACAGGAACCCTGTTTCCAAGGATACAGACAGTTTAAGTTCTCTTCTGAAGCAGGGAGTTGAGCAAAATATACCTCTCCCACAACGAGCCAGACAAGCCTTCCTATGTAAAATGTGAACCGCATATCACTGCATTGTACTTTTGTTTTCATAGACATATTTAAAAAGCATCTCAAATGAAGTGACAGATAAAAACAAGCATTGGCGCAGCCAATAGGTCTGGGTTTAATGTACTACCCCAAGCACCGTTGGTATTTTAGGGCGAGACACACGGGCCTGCAAGTGGGCTACAGTTATAAAGTAGTTCCTGGTGTAGTTCAGTGCACCACTCTAGTGGAGGCGGAGGTTTACACCAAAAAAGGCAATAGCGTTAAGGTGAATGTGCCATTGAGCGGCGCCAACAGGTGACTGGCACAGTCTTAAGCCAATGGCTGAAAAGGCTGGTTAAGGAAATACCAATATTGTTTCTTACCCTGATGCTCATCAGAGGGGTGCCTGCCGCTGGGGGCTGCCTGGGGGGGCTTGAACGTTGCCCGTTGCACTATCCAGTTCTGCTTCTTTAGATAACAATGAAAATGCTGTTTTCTATACTTTCAAGATGGCCGCTGTGTTGCATAACTCAACATGCACTGTATCATCCATCACCTGAGCTGACCTGAGCTGACTCAATGAAGCAACACAGTGGCAGCTTGAAAGTGTCAAAAACATTGTTTTCATTCTTAGCATAGCTGCTCCGTCAATGGCAAAGCCAATCGCATGGCTCCCTTAATATTGGCAAAGCAAAACTGATTAGCTTTGCCAATGCTTGTTATAGCACTCATCACAAACTAAATCAACTAACAGAGGTTATATTCAGACCTGCCAATCTGAGCCAAAATCTCAAGGTGTGGGAAGGGGGCGGGCCTTTGGGGGGCATCGTGCTGAGAGAAGTACCTAAGAGGCTCGTTTGCCCCCACCCCGTCCCAATCCTGCTCCAAAGAAAGAAAGAAAAGCTGGCTGAGGCTGGCGCGGAGGGGTTTTCACACTTCTTAATGGACGTCAGCAGTTAAAAGCATCGGGGAAACAAGCTGAAATCCACTCTCAACAGTGGTTTTAAGCTTGTTTCCCCTGCCATCGTGGGATAGAAGCCTGTATCGCGCGTCACACGGTGGCGCCGTGTGAGGTGGGAGGTCTGTATATTATAAGCACAGAATCTTACTGAACGCTGCTCATGAGATCGATTTAAACCTATAATAGGTGTACTGGGCCAGGCTTCGATTCCAGATTGTTGACTACCATTTGGCTCATAAATCCCTGCTGCAGGTGCTCAACACGCTGAGCTATTATAACTCAGAAAGAGCCCAGCTGCTGCATGCACGTCTTTCTTTCTGTTGTTTTCGAGAGGATCTTGGCACCGGCTGACATGCTACACTGATCACCTGTTTTTTCGGTGCCGTTTATTCCGCAGGATGATCTTTGCGGTGGCTGCGGAGCGCGCGGCCGGTGTCCCGGGAGCCCCCTCACATTTGCCCCTATTAAATGGCGGCCCCTGTCACGCGCGGTTCCTGCAGAAGTCTGATGAGGGAGTGCGCCCAGCAAGTGCGTGATTAGTGAATTCTCAGGTGGACCCGTGGGTAATCACTGGAAATAAAATGAAGCGTTACCTTTAACGAGGGCGCGAGCCCCAGGAATGGAAGCGGTGCCGCGCGCCGAGGTGACAGGAAGGGGCGGGACAAATGACCCACTGCTTCCTTCCCTTCCTAACTCTTACTCTGCTCTTTCTTCTTCACGTGACCAGGTTTCCAGCTGGGGAAGACTGGGCCGCAGGGAAATCAGTATTCTCTGAAAGGCTGGTAGGGCTGGGACAGACAGCCACTACTTCCAGGCACCAGCTGCTCAGACATTCATCCTTCCTGGGTGAATACAAGGACCAAGGAATTGGGTAAGGGAGATTTCTAAGGAGGGTTGCAACAATGAAAGTTCTGAAGGGCTGGGCGAAGTCAGTTGCATGCCAGGGTGGCCTGTATGCACACAATGGAACCTCTGGCGCAGACTTAGGGCCTGATATCAGGTCACAAGTAGTGAGTAGAAACTGTTCTTCAACTTTGTGGGACCTGCTCTGCATTTTGGTATAGAAATGCTGTACTACTCAATCACACCGAAAAATGACACATAACCTCATGGCAAATGAATATCAACTAGGTAGAAGGTGTTTTGGGAGCCCCTGCAAACCCTCGGAGGGAAGCCTGCAAGAAACATCAGACCTCCATTTATGTGCTGGTATTTTGAACAGAAAAACTTTTTTAACCCCTTCGGTGCTGATGACGGCCCCCAGCCGTCATGCATTACGGTGCTCGTGTGCTGATGACGGCTGGGGGCCGTCATAAACCCGCCCACTCCCGATTCTGCCGCACAGGCGCAGAATCGCGGCCGCACCCAAGGGGTTAAAGTAGTGGTTGTCCCTTAAAAAGACAGATGCTGCTTTTAAGAAGACGCTTTCCTATCAGGAATGACCATGGGATGCATCAGTGCATTGGACTCTACCGCCTTTTCCTCCCAACGCCACCAGTGACAATTCCCAGTGAGGAAACTGTGCCTTTGCGAATCAGATATCACCCCAAGCCGGGCTGCAGAATCTCATCACGCGCTGGATTGCAATTGTGGACGCAAACCAAACATACCACTGGGACTCCCAAAGAAGAAAATGGGTGCCCTTTATTGCCTCGTAAAAGAGAGTTAGTTTTGGTCACAGCAAAATACTCTTGCTGTCACAATGCCTGTGTTTTTGCAAGCCGCAAAACGTGTTTTGTGAATGAAGCCCAAAGTCTCTTGCGAATCAGCTATATTCATGGCGCTAGGACGGGGCTAGTGCCTCTGAAGGGCACGTGGTGTTGGTTTTTGTGTCAGTGACGTCTGGCTACCTAGGTATAAATACAAAGATACGTCACAATCTTCCCCAGGCCTCTGAAAGGATGGCAGCTCTAGGACAGAATCAGACACATCAGACTGGTCTATATAAATGCATTTTGAGATATTCTGAGGGTCCTAGTTCATCTGAAAAGCCGGAAGGTGTGGGTTGGAGTTGCTTACATGACAGACCTGCCTACAGCCAGAAACTAGGAGTTCCCACAATGACCCTGTTACCTCTGGGAACGGAGACCAGTGGCAGAGCCAGTCACATAGCAAACACAAGGAGATGATGGACGGAGCGCTGAAACTTTTCAGACACTCACCCCATGTCACAGATCTGGGTTGAATCCATCATCGTTCTTTAGCTCACTTTGCCACCCCTTCAGACAAAAAAATATCCACATCAGTATTGACCCTGTGCATCATGGAAACAGTCCAGCCCGAACTGCCAAGCCATGTCTTCCCTGGACCGGAAACAAGCTTCCGAGGACCGGTTTTGGGCTAACAGCCCTCATCAGCCAGGCTAGCTTGAATCCAGTGGAGAAGTGAGCAAGGGACCCATGTCTGGGCATTCCCTGCCAACATAGGGCGAACAAAGCAAACACACCTGAGCTGAGGTGGCAAAGTGAGCTAAAGAATGATGATGGAGTCAACCCAGAGCTTTGACTGGGGGTGAGTGTCTGAAAAGTTTCAGCGCTCCGTCCATCATCTCCTTGTGTTTGCTTTGAGAGCCAGTCACATGCCAGGCTGGCCTCCCTGCATGTACTAGGAGATTATTTAGTGTTGGTGGTCTATAAAGCACTGCAAACCCCTTGTATGTACTCTCTGGGTGCTTTTAGATGACGGGGTGGAGAATGGCGGTTGTTAGGGGAATAGGGATAAAGTCACACTATGTGAGGACAGTCAGGGCACTGTGGAGACAACTGGTGTGGTCCTGAGCTCCAAACCTAGGTGCAATGGTAAAGCCTTGAGCAGTCTAAGGATAGCCAAGCTTGGGATAATGAAGACCAAAGCCTGTCTTAGATGTCTGTCCGGCAAGAAAACACGTGGTGACAGACATCTGGTGGCGGAAAGAGGCAGTCGGCCACAGGCAATGTTGAACACATGCATTAGAGAGTTCCCGAATTCTAGAAAATCTTGTCCAAGTCTGACATGGATCAATAGAAAGTTCCACAGTGAAGATTCTTCACTATAGACGAATCTTCTCCAAACAGTCGATGTAGATTAGAAGAGAGTAAGCTTCCATGGGGCAAACAGTCTGGTAAGGTGATCTGATGAGTGGCTATGTAACAATTTGTGATCAAAACACAGGGTTTCGAAAGATGACCTTTCTTTAACTGAGAGCCAATGGAGAGACTTAATGGACAGTGGAATGTGACCGGTAGCAGACAAGCAGCTGGGGGTGCTGGTGGGATTTCTGTAAGTGATTTATTTGGGAGGCCCAATGCTTCTGGGGGGCTGATTGAGTGCAGACTGGGACATGTTAAGCAAGACTGCATGTACTCACCTGTCCATCGTCATCCACCAGGAATCCTTCCCTGAGGGGTTGACTCTCATCGACACCACACTCTGTAGAAGATTACAGCCAGCTGCTTTGGCCTCCTTACAACACTGAGGAAGACCCTGAAATGACTCCCTATGGAGGTGCGCAGAACCGGGTCAAAGGCCTGATCCTCTCTCACCTCGACTACGGCAATTCCCACTACTTAGGCAGCCCACTCACTGTCATCAAAAAAGTGCAAGTCATCCAGAATGCTGTGGCTCGAATGCTATTGGGTATTCCCAAGACCCAATCAGCATGCCAGTCTCTCAGCACCCTTCACTGGCTGCCAATAAGCAGAAGGATACAACTTAAAGCACCCTGCATCACACATCGGGCAAAACATAAAGAAGGTCCACATATACTGGATCACATTCTCAATCCCCATCATAACAATAGAAACCTTAGGTCAATCTGCTTAGGTCTTCTTGCCGTCTCCAGAATCAAGGGAGCCAGAGGCCGCTGGTTTGCCTACCTCACCCCAATACTCTTGAACTCTGCACCGACCAGCCTTAGGCTAGACGACAACCTATTACGTTTCAGGAAGCAACTTAAAACCCATCTGTACGATTAAATACTCACCACTCCAGCCAGTGCTGAAATCATAGAGAAGCCCGCTCGGGTACCCATGCGCCCAATAAAACACGTGCATAGAATAGAATAGTATGGTTGTTCTGCAGGAATGTGCCCTTAACCAACACCAGGTTTTTGCAGACTGCTTTGATGGATAGTAGTATTTATGCATTATGGTATTAGATGAAGATTTTAAAACTGGCACTTTCATTTCCTGTTGGCTGAGCATGGTTCCTGTGTGCGTGTGGCTATTGAAATAGGCAGCCATGTTCTGTACACACTATGTGGGTGAGCTGTATGTTTAACATACTTGGATATCCAGGGATGCATGCTCTAATCCAGTTTAGAGCAGACATGACCTTGTTGATGATGTCACTCCTTAGAAGTTGGATTGAAGGATGCTGTGTGGGTACTGAGCACCAGTGGGCCACCGAAGGATGAATGGGCCAACATGGAAGGCTTGCTGTTGACCTCAACTGCTGGTGCCTGTTTGCCACTGATGGATGAATGGCATACTTTGGAAGACCTGCTCTTGATTTCAACCGCCAGTGCCAGCGTGCCACCAGTGGATGAATGGGTCACTCAGAAGGCCAAATGATTACCTGAACGGAAACCGAAATCAGCCCTGGCAAAAATGTTCAAACCAGCCCACAGAAGACCACAACTGCATGCTTTGGGGAACATTTTGGGTCATGGCAGCACATCCTTCTCTCAAAGCAGTTGTTTTGCCTTCCAGGGTAAAAGTCAGAGTGGCGCAGTGGCAAGAACGGCCTAAGCTCTCTCTCCTCTTGGACTCAAATGTTGTTACGTAACAAACGGTTTTTATGTGCGAGGTGGTTACGTAGCAATACAAGCTTTGATTTCAGGATGAAAATCGAGAGTGGACATGTTTGTTTCATTGCACCCTGATATAAGGCCCTTGAGAGTGCTTCCCTCATCTCTCGTACGAATTAAGTCAATTTGATTGGTCGTCTCAGAACAAATCAGATTTCCAGGAATGTGAAGTAAATGAAGTAATGAGGCTAATAAAAGGTTATAAGGCATTTATTATGCACTACAGAGAATAACTGGTGTTCCCATCAGAAAGCAGGGAGCTAACTGACTAGGCAGAACACAGTAGAAAATGACATCAGGAAAATGGAATGTCAGACTTAAAGAGATACAGCAAAACATAAGTGCAGAGAATACAACAGAATGCTCATTTGATGGTCAGTCTGACTAAATGCAGAAAAGCCTATCAGATTGGTCAAAATTACTTCTGACCCTTCTGAATGGCCGCATATGGTTTCATTATGGTATTTCAGATCCAGGGGGTTATTTCAGAAATGTAGGACCCTAAATTCAGAACTGGGGTCCCCTCTGACATTTACAAATGTGTGTCAAATGTACTGCACATTTGAAGACATTCCGTGAAAACATTTTACCAGGAAAGAAAGCAATATGACTGGACTGTGCATTTAACGCAGTGTTTCTCGATGCACACTTAGGCGTTCCCTTGCTGTTTTGCCCGTCTATTCTACTAAGTCTGATTGTTTATAATGGTTTCGCCCACCCCTTGTAAGTGGTTTCTTCCTACCTTTGTGTCCACTCTTCAGGCGTGTTTGCTCATGTTGTCATCATCCGCCATTTTGAAAAGCCCCTCCCTCTCTGGCGCTGTCCAGGACACCCCCCAGAAGAGAGGGCAGAGTGTGGCTGTCGTCCCAGTCCCCTCCTTTCCTCTCAGCCCGTGTGTGTTTCCTGACGCTCCAGTCGCCTCTCATCTCGCCCTCCCCGGGCCGCCTGGACCCGCCGTGTGCACGGAGGGCGGGAGGCAGAGCACAAGGCCGGCCGTGATGGAGGAGTTTGCCGCCTATCTCCGGCCCCAGATGTTTCCTGAACATCAGCAGGGCCAAAGGATTGTTTGGGGACTGGGCAGGTTTCCTTTGCGGCGCTATGACCGATGTGTGCAAACCTACTCCGTCCTGGGCCGAACTTCCGCTGGAGCAGCGCTTATTAATTCAAAGAGTACCCAGACAGATGTCTGGAGGGTCCAAGCCCACCCTCCACAAATGCAAATGTTTGCTTGGTTCGTGTAACAAACTTATTACAGCTGCTTAACAGGGATGAAGCACACACTTGAGACTCTTCACGGAGTTATTTTAAAATGTTTTATTTTTTATTTATTGTTTATATAGGACGCGCTCAGACATTGTCCTAGAGAGTGCTGAGTGTGCAGAGGGGGAAAATACAAGCAGGCTTTGAAGCCTTTAAAGATGAAATGCCTGACAGGAGAGGTGGCTGTTCAGTTGCTTGCAAAAGGATTTCACGTTAGTGTCCTGAGGAACGGGCAGTGAGATAGATTTAAAGGGAAGCGCGTAGGAGGCGCAGAGACCTGCCCGCCTAGTACCGCTTTTGGCCACCATAAGTGTGGCAGGATATGCTCAGACGTGAGTCCCTTGCTCACTTTGCCACTGGATTCAAGCAAGCCGACGGCTGAAATGCCGGAAACCGGTCCTCGTAAGCTTGTTTCCGGTCCAGGGAAGACATGGCTTGGCAGTTCGGGCTGGACTGTTCCCATGAGGCACAGGGTCAGACTGATTTGCATATAGCCATGTCTGAACTGGGGTGGCAGAGTGGGCTAAAGAACGGTGATGGATTAAACCCAGATCTTTTGACTGGGTGTGAGTGTTTGATTGATTCAGATGCTCCGTCCATCACCACCCTCTTTTGTACCGCCTTGGGCGGAAGATCTGGTATTGGGGAGACTTCTGGTCTCCTTATTTTAATGGTGTGTCTTGCCTAGCAGCAATAACAATATGGCTACCTAACAATGACAGCAGCAACAAGACAACTACAACAAGCATTAATAAAAATAGCAATGATAATAAATATCTTGTTTTTATATAGCACTTTATACCACATGTCTCTGTTTCTCAGCACTGTTTTTACTATTACCCAATTTAATGGTACTCATTTTACCTACCATGGGTAGAACACCGAGCCTGCGGTGCTGGCACTCTTATCTCTGGGCCCGCTGATCACCACGTGTTTCAGCAGCGAGCGTAAATCTCATCGATCCAGCCCATGAAAAATTCAGCTCCCCAGTGACACATCGGCTTTCATTGAGGAGGGTTCTAGGTATTGGTCACCTTAAATCAACAAGCATTTCAAAATGAGACTGGCCTAGAGGCTGCCTTGGTAAACTGGATGAAATATGTGTGTGGGTGTAGTGGCTTCCAATCTGCCACTTTATTTGGGTGAATTGTAAGTGCATGGAGCTAATGCCTTTGACAAGTTACTTACCTTTGGTAATGCTCTTTCTGGTAGAAACTCGATCTAGCTTCAGATTCCTCAGCTTTTGAGTATTTCCAGGTGTCAGGCTGGGTGCAGAAACTTTTCAGCAGTAACTTGACAAGCTGTCTGGTGGCACCATGTGGCACTACACTGATGCCGTATCACTCCAAAAATGACGTGTGGGGCCCATAAAGGTGCCCCCGCTGCACACCGGCATCTGTTGCTTCTGAGGCTGTTTACACCCCCAGATGCAGAGCCCCAAGAGAGAGTTTGTAGTAAGCAGCGTGCAGATTTCTAGACTTGGGATCTTATTAATGAGTAGAGTCCAGTTACATAATAGGGAGAACATGAGGGCGGTGAGAAATCTGTGGCTAGATTGAGTTCTATCGACGTTAAGTAATTTACTCTTCTGATAGAGACTTCTAGCCACACATTACTCACCTTTTCAATAGAATCCAAAGCAGTACCTAGTGTAGGCGGGTCTGTGAATGAGCTCAAACCAGAAGGTCCAGCAGGACTGAGCGGAAAAAGTGCAACTCTTGGTGAACCTGATGATCCGGACAATCGTGCTTCGTGAACGTATAGCGGGACCTCCAATGAGCTGCCTGGCATATGTCTAGGACAGGGACACCACATGCTTCTTCAGTCGTAACAGCTGTGACCCTGGTAGCACGAGCATGCAGTCCTTAGGGAGGCAGCTTTTTAGCCAATGTTTAGCAGATTTTAATGCCGAGCACGATCCAGCAGGAGATGTTTTTCTTCTGCATGGCCTTGCCTTTTTTCGCTCTAGCGAGTCCCACAAACAGCTGATCGTCCACCTGGTGTTCTTTGATGCGATCTATGTAGAACCTCAGTACTCTCTTGGGGTCCAAGCAATGACGTTCCTCCTCCTAGAGGAGGGCGGCGGAATCTAGAACACCAGCAGGGAGATGGTTTGGCCAACATGGAAAGGCTCATAAACAACAAGAGAGATAGGGAGAGTCATGAACACTCTTAGTCCCCAAACTATATTATACATCAACAACAAAAGAGTGTTCCTGTTCTGTTTGAGGTGGAAAAAAGCACAGAGCACAAGGAACCAACAAAGCCCATTTAGTTTGTTAGGAAAGCCCTCACTCACCGACCTGGTCGGTGACTTGCTTCATCATCGGGCCCCACCGGGTGTGACCGAATGCCACCCCGGTGTGCTGCGACGCCAGAATTACTGCGGAGCTGGTCTTGTGAAGGTGGGAGGGCTATGTGAAAAATTAAGTGGATAGTGTGAAGTGGTGACTTAAAATTGCCTTGTATGTATCAAAAAAATAATTTTAATCAAAGATCATCAAGGACAAGATTAAAAAATGTGTTGGTGAGTAGGGCCAACTAATTGAATGGTCTACTCCCACTAGCATTAAGTGATAATGTGAATGGTCAACATGAACATGTTTCAGCCGATGTGGTATAATTAACCTGGCATTCGTCAGGACCTAGAGTGTAAACCTCGGCGGTATGGGCACTCTAAGGCCCACCCAACCAGAGGACTTGAAAGTTAAAAAGTCTGTGAAGTGCAAAAACAAAGGGGGGCGGGCTTCACCACCCGAAGGTAGGACGCACACACCTCCAGCCTCTAAAATTTAGAGACAAAAAATAAAAGCACCTGCGGGGATTAAAAACAGACAAACAAAACAAGACAAACAAACAATTAGAATATTTTGTCGATAGATTTAGCCGATTTTAGCTAATTACTCGTGCTCAAGGTGCCAGGGTGCACAACTCATACATAATAGCAGAGGTGCGTGGCTCTGCCAGTGGCTGAGACTAAGCGATAGGTAGTATAGTTTATACAGTGACACTCTCATGGTAGATTGCCAAGTTGCAGAATCTAGCGGTGTGAGTGTACAGGGGGGGTTTTGATAAGTGAAAAAGGAGGCGAATGGCAGTGAGAACATTCAAGCAACACTGATTCACTCAGCGATCAATGGGCCAAATGGCCAGTGACCAGTCAACAAAGAAGCAGCAAAAGAGGTGAGAAAAGGTAGATTCTCACTTCACCAGGGATGAAAGTCCACCCCATAGACCGCGGGAGGGAGGGGACGGCGCATTTGGCATATCCTAAAAGGGAAGCATAAAATGGGGAGGAAAAAGGGACAAAAACCAGTCAGCACGCAGTAATAGTACTTAGCTTAAATGGTCCTTTTCACCCAGAGTCGTACTCACGCCCACGGCGCCCGTCTCCTGCAGGTACGCCTAATCACCCTCGGGACCGGGTCTCGTCGATCCGGATTAGGAGAGTGTAAGCAGTTTTATAAGGCACCGGTAAGAAAACGCGCGTTCGCGCTTCCGGGAATGGTAGCGCGCGGTATGCGCATGCGTGAAGACTGCAACAGAGGACTAGACCGAGGACACCATCCGGTAGAGGATACTCACTTCCGGAAAGACGGCGCTGTTGGACGCGCATGCGTGCCTGCTCGGCTCTGCTGGTAGAGGCAATTGGACTCGGTTACAAGAATTGTAATGCGCATGCGCCGACGTTGTGTGTCAAACGCGGGGGAAAGTAAACAAAGCGCAATTGGTTGCAGCGCGCATGGGGAGTACCCATAGAGTTAAAGTCAGGCAGAAATGGCCCATGGGTTAGAATTACAGTGACAAGAGGGATTCGTAAGATAGCCCTTAGGAAATGAGATAGATATTCATTTCAAAGGTCTAGCAACTTATCGTTAGATAATTGTAGGACACAGTCACCACAGACAGAGGGAGTTATTAGGAACAGATACGGATCAGAGGATTTTGGGCATTATTTCAGGACAGAGCCCCAAGGTATATCGTCATTGAGGCCATTAGTATGGGTGCCCAGGCGGTATACCCAACGTTGTTCCTTTTCAAACAGTCTCTCAGATATGTTGGTGCCCCCAAGGATTTGTTCAATCACAGTCCATTTGAGATCGTTGGTGGTGTGATTGGTTTGGAGAAAGTGATCACTCATTTTTGTCATCGCTTTTTTGCACCTAATGTTGCTTCTATGCTCACATATCCGTTGCTTAATTTTTCTGGTTGTCATGCCCACATACCGAAGTGAGCATGGACATGTGACAAGGTACACAACATTTACAGAGTTGCAATTAGTATGGGCTTTTTGCCACCAAGTTTTCCCGGGTTCAAGAGTCAAAGATTTTGTAGGGGCTGTCAGGTGACAAACAGAACAGTTGGAGCAGGGGAAATGGCCTGTCACTTTTGGTAGGTTCCATGCATCAGTAACACTCCTCACGGGGGTTGTGGGTAGTTCTTTGGGTCTGGTGTGGACCAAAGCATCTTTGAGACTGTGCCCTTTCTTAAAGGAAAACAATGGTTTCTGCCAGTCCTTTTTGCTGCTTGTGATAATTTTCCAATTTTTGTTTATTGATTTCTTCATTTGATTGGATAATGCACTGTACGTAGTTACACACGTTAAGGGGACTTCCGTTGTTGTTTTTATGATGGGTTCTAAGAGGGCTTCCCGTGGTTGGTTCCGTGCACGTTTAAAACCTTTGTTTAGCAGGTGACTAGGGTAACCTCTTTGTGCCAGCTTGGGTGTTAAATCAGTTGATTGACGTTTAAAATCAACTATGTTGCTGCAGTTCCGACGGATACGTAAATATTGTCCGTACGGGAGATTCTCCCTGAGCGGGCGAGGGTGAAAGCTAGAGAACTGTAACAAGTTATTTTTGGCTGTGGCTTTGTAGTGGGTCTTGGTAGTCAAGGTTGTTCCACTGTTTGTGATTACCACATCAAGGAACACCACCTCCGTAGTGCTCACTGTATGGGTAAATTTCAGGTACCTGTTGAGAGTGTTAATCCAGCAGAGGAAATCCATTAGTCTTTCCATGCTGCCCTTCCAAATGAGCAGCACATCATCAATGTACCGTTTCCAGTACGAAATGTTTCTGCCGAACGGGTTGTTGATAGACTGTATGTTTTTAGCCTCGAAGTCTGCAACATACAACCCCGCTATGCTCGGAAACATGGAAAGGCATCAAAACTTTACGCAGAAAGGATTCCTGAGTCTGCAGAACCAGTTTGTCTCGGAAGAAAGTGATGCATGGTGGATCGAAACAAAGAGTCTGAAGCTCACTGACATGCTGTGCCAAGGTGATGGAGACAAGGAACACCATCTTGATGGTACAGAGTGGTAATGGGCAGCTGTGAAGTGGCTCGAACAGAGTGCAAATCAAATAAGTAAGGACCAGTTTGAGATCCCATTGGGGCATCACAAAGGGAGGGAGAAAAACATATGTTGGAGCCCTTTCAAAACAGGCATCAGAACTGGTGACTTTAACCGCTTCGTTGCGGCCAGAATTCCCTCGCCATGTGTGTTGACTGACAGGAGGGACAAAACACGGCTTGGCTCAAACCTCCAATAAGGTATCCATCAATACCTCGATAAATGGAAGAAAGGGCTCAGAAGATGTTTGCCCCGGTTGGAGAACTTCTCTCAGTACATTTGCCTTAACCTCCAAGGAGGGAACTCGAGGTCAAGTACTTCTGCGGTCCTAGCCATTACATTGGTGTAAGAAGCAGATTCCTCTGTGGCTGGTCCAGGGGGAATGGAATAGTCCCATTTCCAGGGAGGAATTGAGACCACTACCCTCCTGTAAGACTTCGTACCAATTATCATCCTGGTCGGATTGTGTGAACTCATCGCCCAGGTCACAGTCATTGTCAAAGTTTGTTCAAAAAGGGAATGAAGAGTATGTTGCCCCCCTGTAAAGGTGGTAAATCCAGTAGGGGCAGTGGCTTCTTGGACAGGATTGGGCGTGACAAGTTGAAGTCGGACTGGTGCCAACTTTGAGTCGGAGAGTACTACTGGGTCTTCCTCCTTCAACATCGATGGAGGCGCCATCAGCGTTGAAGTACCAGGGCCAGAGTAGGTTGTGAAGCCGGAATCAGGGTTGGAACTGAAGCCAGAGGGAAGATAGGCTCATAGGGTCCATCTGGTGCTGAGGGCCAACCTGCTTGCGATACTCCAGGTGGAAGGACTCTAGGCTTCTTGAGACCTGAGTGCCTCTAGGCTCCTTGGAACCTGAAGGCGAACCAGAGAGAGTCAGTAAGGATGCAAAGATTGACTGCGCAGCACTCTTCGATCTGATGAAGAATTGTCGCCGGCCCCGGAAACTCAGGTTGTGCTGGTACTAATTGCGGAATTGACTCCAAAGTCAGCTGACTTTGGGAGAAAGACGCCCTACTCAGGAAAATATGAGCGGAGCCAGTGAGTGGAATCCTTAGAATCCTTTTTCGATTTATCTGAGGATTTGGACAGCAACAAAGACCAGCCTCTGGAGCAGCTCCGGCGACTCCAGGAGTTGGAACGGGACCGGGACTGAACTTTGGACTGTGACTTAGAGTGGGCCCTGATGGGGAGTCTTTTCGTGCTTGGCGACGTAAAGCTTCGCCTTGTGATCCCTGATGGCCTTCGGGTTTATCGATGTGCAGTTGCTGCAGGCCTTGGAGTCCTGAGCTGACCCATGACACCACAGGCATATCTGGTGAAAATCCATCACAGACATTTGTTTGCGACAGTCCCTACAGGGCTTGAAACCTGTTGTGACAGCCCTTGCACATTGGAGAATTTTCGAGGTAAATCTCTCTAAAAAATCCGAATGGAGGTCTGGGGCTGCATCTGGTGGCACGAAATGAAAGAAACTGACGTCAGCGGGCAGCAGTGGCGGCAACATGAGCCCCACACGCCATCTCCAGAGCAGAACGTTGGAGCCACATGGCACCACCTGATGGCATGCTGAGGTACTGCTGAAAAGTTTCTGGAGCCAGCCGTACACCTGGGGATTATTATTTTATTTATTTATTTTATTTATGAAGCTTATAGAGCGCACAGCTACCTCCGACGGAGGTGTCCCGGCGCTAAGATTACATGATTGTCCCCATGAAGAGAAACCAGAATCATATCTCACAGAGGGACTGGGAAAAAGCGATAATCTGATCGTGCCCGGTCCTACCGCTTAGTGAACAACCAGGTCTTGAGTTTGCGACGAAAGGTTGGCTCGGATTCGCAAAACCTGAGGTCAAGGGGGAGACCGTTCCATAGCTTGGCGGCAGTGACGGTGAAAGATCTGCCGCCCGTCCGAGATAGCTTGAATCTGGGAACCATCAGCAGACGAAGGTTGTTGGATCTGAGATGTCTAACTGAAACAGAAATTTTGAGACGCTTTCTCAGATATAGCGGGCCAATTCCATGGATAGCCCGAAATGTCAGGGTCAGAATTTTGAAATTCAAAAGGTGAGGAATATGCAGCCTAAAGGCTGTATTAAAATTCCACAATATTAGGGCTGTGCAGTTTTTCCACGCTTATGAAGTTTTTATGAGCTTTGCAAGCTTTCACCCTCTCCTGCTTTGCCTAGCCTTACTCATGCTAAACTTTTCTGAGAAATGGAAGACAATTTTCAGTGCACAGCAAGATATTATTCTCTGAAAACAAATCAAGACAGGCTATAAAATGCATATAGATGTCTTCCCCTTTGCTGAAGCGATTCTACTTATAATAGCATTTTGCATTAGAAGAACACTTTTTATTCAGTCTATTGAATGCAGAACAATTTTTTTAGGGTTCAATGTGGATATCTGTAGCATAAATGGTCTCAAAAGTCATTATTTTCAAGCAAGTGCACATGTAGATTGCTAAAAAAAGATTGTATGTATGCACAGTACACACACACTTTGTGATTCCTGCCTGGAATGACTTACTCCAACTGCAGATGGTTCTGGGGAGAAGTGAGAGGGGTTTACGGTGGGTTAGGGAGGGATGTCACCCATCCATATAAGCAAAAGTAAGCTAATTGTTTTACTTCAGGGGCGAAGACATGTAAACTTGTTCTTTTGTAGTACATTTTCACTTGGAGTTTGTGAATACCGTAAATTAGTATACTTACTCCAAAGTGTAAATTACTCAAAATTACAAGTTACTTTTGTATAGCAAGCCCAGGGCTCGAGTCGGGGTACCACGCGGGTGGATGGCATCCCCCCCACTTATTTTACCGGGAGCTCGATAACTGGAGCAAATGGAGCCACACATTCACTCTTTGGCCTCTCCGGGGCGGGATCGGAGCCCATTCAGAACTCTGCTCATGCGATGGCTTCTCTGATGCAATCGCATCTAAGGAGTGAACGAGGGGAGGCAATGAGTCTGATGGTGCAAGCCACCTTTCGTGATGTCACTTCCTGTTGTGACATCAGCGTCCCCCCACTTCTATTTTTTAGGACTTGTGCCCTGAGCAAGCCTCAAGGGTCCAAATCCTAGTCCTTTTTATATCTCTCTTAGCTTATATTTAAAGTATCATTGTGCTTTGAAGCTGTCCTTGGCAGCAACTGAAGATATTTCTTCCATGCGTCAGACATCTTGTTATATTGGATATCACTCTTCGTGGACATCCTAGGCACATGGTTTCACAGGTCCATTTTATTCTGACACACACGTACACCTATGCACGCACACGTGCACACACACACGCTCTCTCTCTCTCTCACACACACACACACTTCTCTTTAATTATAGGTTTAGGTTCGAGAGTCCAATAAAAAGCCATTTTTTTTGTATCAACTTTAGCATTGTTTGACGGGTCTGCACAAAAGTCACAAACAAAAATGTAAATGCGATTTATGTACAGCAAGGTGAGTTTCATGCAAATACAGACAGGGTCGGTACATAAAGGCAGGGCATTGACAAGCAGTATTCCACTTTTTAACTCCCATATGAAGCTTTGCTGTTCACTATAGAAAATACAGCTAAAATGAATTCTCGGAAATAAATGGAATTGCACCAAACTTGGTGTGAAACTAGAAATCTGATTGGTTTGGTTGAAATCTGCTCATTATTGTGGGGGCGTTCTTATTGGTCTCCGGTGAGTCAGTAACTTGGCTCGTGTTGCGTCATCCATATTCTTTTAGCTCTGGTGCCTTTGCACTCAACCTTATCATGAATCCCAAAACTGAACAGCAAGTCCACATTCTTGGCACTTGGCCCTCCTGAAAGCGAAGTTGAGCAGTCCAAGAAGGGCTATTCTGGGAGTTTCTGTGGAGCTGGAGATTCAGAACACAGCAGATCACCCAATAGTAATGAATACATTAATATCCTGTCAATGGTTTGACTTGTAAAAGAGAAAGTATTTTACTATTCACAAACGATGCAGAAGCTCCCTATGCTGCAAGTGAAGACATTTTGCTTATGCTCAGTGTGCACAGCTACCATGAAGGTATTGCACTTGTGAGGCACCTAGGACAATGCTTTCATGGTTTTTTAATACATTTTTGCGTGGTTGTTAAGGCTCAGCAGCTTGAAACATACAGCTATCTTCTCTTATTGTGTGTGAAATCCCGTGCATACTTTATCATTTTTTCACCATTCCAAAATAGCAGTCACCATTTTAAAACAGTGAAATAGTAACAATGAATTCCCCAAAAACATTTAGCGGCCGATTCCGATTTGGTAAAATCCAGTCCGAATCGCCGTACGGATCGTTTTTTCCGTACGAATCGTATGCCGAACCGTCCCTGTACGTACGATGTAGTACGATGCGCACCCGATGCAGTTCTCCATACGAATCGTACCAAGGACCGTACAACTCAATAATCCGTACGGATCGCACTCGGAACACGCAGTACGCGATGTCCGTACAGATCGAAGCAGCTTTGTACGACCCAGCAAGTACGATTTGTAGCGACAACACTCGTACGACTCTGTTTTTACGGGAGCTGAAAACGTCGGGAAAAGCAGATTTCACCTCATAATGCGTACGGAACGGATCCCCCGGGTATGGTGCGTACACCCCATGATTGCAGGGGTACAGTGCGTTGGTGTACGGTGCGTATACCCCTGGATTTCAGGGGTACGGTGCGTATGTCCCCTTGCGTACACCCCATGTATGTTGGTGTACGGTGCGTAGGGGTACGGTTCATAACCCCCAAGGCCGTAGGTGTACGGTGCATACACCCCGTGCGTACACCCCTTGAATTCAGGGGTACGGTGCGTATGTTATTGTGTGGCTCTCCGTACGATTTGCCTATACGCAACGTTTTCCGTACGAATCTCGTACTCAGTCCCCGGTCCAGATCGTACTTGGCGGGTCGTACGGCATGTTTACGATTCGTACGGTTCTATGTGAGGGTCTATGTCGTACGGATCGACCCTTGTTTTTCGTAGGGTTCATACGGATTCGGACGGATTTTCTACCTACGGATCGTACTACGCGATTCGGACGGATTTGTACGATTCGTACGGAAACGGCTACGAATACAAATCATCGTACGGATACATTTCCCGAATCGGAATCGACCCCTTAATGATGGCTGCTCGTGAATGCATGTGTGTGTGGATGTGGGGTCACCCATCTCTAAATACTTTTTGGTATACTTTACTAAAACCATTCAAAGATGTCCACACTTGCATGGGTGTGCACACATAGTCTGCCATCTTTGAATGGGTTTTATTAAAGCATAAGAGAAAAATTCGAACATGGCTGCCCATATGTGGCCATGCATGCACACGAATGGGCGGCTAAAGTCAGACTTAATTTGCTTTTCCAGTGCTTGTTGAAGATGTTTCACTGAAAAGTTCAGCAAACAAGGAGCAGTTGTTGAAATTCGAATATTTAGGTTTGCTTACCTTTCATTAGGAGAATGCAGTTTGATGAAAGGACAATTGTAAATCTTTGCAAAGTGGTTGGGGCAGTAAATTTATACACTGGAATGTCATGCTTATAGAGTAATTATCTATAAGCAAATACATCAGAACTCACATGGGATGAAATCCACATTCACAGGAATAATAATATGACATCGTCTGCTCAATAGCACAAGCATTTCCCTGTAAAATGCAGCTAACAATGGTTGTGGATTGGAATTAGAATGCTCAGGGGTTGTTTGCATTTCATTAATTGAATGGCATACAGACGGGCAGGCTGGGGATAGATAGATGGACAGACAGACAGACAGACAGAAAGACAGACAGACAGACAGGCAGACAGACAGACAGGCAGACAGACAGGCAGGCAGATAGGTAGGTAGGTAGGTCGACATAGGAAACATGTAATGAGCATTCAGCGTCCATGAAATGATTTGCATTGCCAAGTGCTGTTTGAGGCCAGACACCTCCTTCTCCTAAGGCATTGTCAGTGTGGACTCAGTCAGCACTGACATGAATATGTGATGAGGCGAATTTGCACTTGCTTCTCTTTCTGCAGCCGTTTCAGCAAAGCACTCCCAATTAGGAAGTGTGCTAATGGGCACAGCACCAGCACAGCTGACCTTTCCAGGCTCTTTACAGCTCTTTAATTCACTGCTAGTGGAAATATTATCTAATTAGTCCTTCTCTTTGATTAGTTGATGTGTTAGCTCTGCCGCTTGGAGGATGCTTGCTTTAAGGTCTTCTGCTCCATCACCCCCCACGAGCGCCTGTCTAGACCACTTGTCAGCAAACCTTGGGGGACCTCCTAATGCAGCAGGCTGCACTGTGCCCCAAAGTCCACACATGCACTGTTTCTAAATAAATGCATTCATTTGTTCTGGGATTGGAGAAACGTTTTTAAAAAGTAACTCTCTCCAAAACAAAATATACTGTAATTACAGGAACTTAACATTAGCATATTAAAGTAGCAGGTACAGCAGGGTATGTTATTGCAAGCACACAGATATTTAAAATAAAATACAGTCATTTATGATTTAAAGAAAGAAAGAAGAAAAACGAATTTATTCTCAATGTTGGTAAAATGCATTAGTTTCTGACAATATGATAATTATTGGAGCTTTGACATTCAACAAAAGATATTGATCACATTCATTCACTTTTGCTGTTTATATATATGATGACATTGACTTGAATTAAATAATTGTTTTGGATGGAATCAGCACAGCCAACACGTGTTTCGTCTAAAACGTCTTCCTCAGGGCCGCTGTCGTGTATCACCCGAAGGTTGGTAACAGGCAGGAACTGATAAAGATGCACGTAAATTCTGTACAATTATGTCACAGAAGAGTAAAGGTGCTGATATGGTGTAATTCATTCATTCAAGTTGAAAATGTGCCACAAATAAGAACAATTTATGAAGAATTCACAGCCACCCCCTTGATAAGGGGTGTCTTCGGAGCAATACTTCTCGTCGGGCCTGAGCGCAGGTGTAATCAGGGCCGGGCTGGCAAACTGCTGGGCCGGCCCCCCTGGGAAGGTGGTTGGGGGGGGGGGGGGGGGGGGGTCTGAGCTGTTTTCTAGGGCCGGTTTCTGCTGATTTTGTTACAGGGGGCCGATATTTCTGGCCTCGGTAATAAAAACAGCCCCTCAGGTGCCCAAAACTGGCCCACACCCTGGCGGCCCACCAGGCAAATGCCTGGTGCCTGCTATGGCCAGTCTAGCTCTGGGTGTAATGCACAGGCCGCTGTGTGTTATTTTATATGTAGTTATTTGAAACCTTCCACAATATTTTGCTTTTTTATAGCTATGCTTTGGCCCCTCCTTCATGCTCACTCACCCCACCCCGTTGCGCAAAGCATCGCGGCTCCCATACTTTTTTGAATGCACTGTGCCCGCTGCTGAAGGGGTGGGTGTAAACCATGCCCACCGCGTTGACCCTCCAGCGGCTGCCGTCTCTCTCGGACAGCAGGAGGACAGAATTGCACAGCGAATGCTGCAGTAGTTATTCAGCGACAGTAACTGAGACGAACAAGCAGGACCAGCATCAGGGCAGCGCCACGGGTGCCCGCGCTCGGGCGCCATGCTCCAAAAATATAATGACTACCAGTATGGATGACGTGACTCCTACACCTTGTTGTCCTTATTGTCTTTTGTAACATTTTCTATAAACTCTTTTACACTCTTGTATGATTCATTGTCTCTGTAAAATGTGTATGTGATGGAAAGTGCTCTGGCACCCTAGATTGGTATTAGTAGCGCTATACATTAAATTAAATACATGTGCACTATAAAAGAAATCCAATACATGTGCGCTATAAAAGAAATGAAATACATGTGAGAGAGGGGCTATGGAGTGTTGAGGGGCACCGTTGGAGGATGGTAGTGATGGAATCCTTGGAGAAGGAGGTCCTTTGGGGGGCAGCAAAGATTGTCACGCTGGGCGCCACCAGTGCTAAAACCAGCCCTGCTAGCAGGCCAGTGGAGTAGTGTGGCTCACTGGTTAGAGGCGGCAGACCCAGAAGCAGAGGTCGGCCCGGGACCAGGGTTCAATTCCCGACGCGGCAGGGTGTTGGGCCAATGTACAGTGCCAGGAAACCTACGGGTAGCAGTGCGCTTTACAAGCTCAAATACATACATAGATACATCGAAGAATGAGCCTCTAATACCAGTTAAGGCCCGCTGGACTCCCATTGTTTCCAATGACAACCTGGCCTCATTTCTTTTACTAGAAGTCCAGTTTTCTGATTGGTTAAATAAAAGTGATTGCAGAGCAGCGAACAGTGCTTGCAAGCAGCAATTGCTATTCCTAATTAACCCTGCACAGGTGCTTCCAGGCACTAGTGAGTGAAAGCCTGAGGGCGCTGTCACACCCGCCCAGATACGCTGCACAGCACTAGGAAACACACAGGGGCTGAGGGTGGGCGCCTGGGCAGAGACACGCTGTCTGCTGCTCCATAAATCCATTTTAGACCTCATTTGCTAGGCTAATGGTATAACAGCGGCCATTTAAAGTCAATCGCAGCCTGCAAATGCAATCTGTACAAGGAAATCACTGTAAAATATGCAATAAAAGCCTCCATCTCCCATTGAGCCGGTGCCGCTCTGGGATAACGAGGCCGAGCACAGACCGTGGTTCTATTTAGGGTTGGAAACCGCACAGACAAGGGGCAGCCAACCCCTAGAAACAACATAGATGTTATGCATTTCTCGAAATCAAGCCTATCTGTCTGGGGTCGGGTGTGGGGTAGGAGGCCAGTTACGCAATGAACAACAATTAAAAAATGTGGAAAGCTAGCAGCGTACCCCCAGGCCCAGCAGCGGCCGGTGCAGGTAAGCGCGGTGGGCCACGGCGGGACGAGGGCAGGGCTCGTGTTGGGGTGATACGCGGGTGGACGGCGTCCCCCCACTTATTTTACAGGGTGGACGCCATACCCCCGCCAAACAGTTGGACTTCACCTTTTTGGCCTCTCTGGGACGAGATCGGAGCCACCTTTTGTGATGTCACTTCCTGTCATGAAGTCACTTCCGGTGACAGCGTCCCCCCCACTAATTTTTTTTAGGATTTGTGTCCTGGACGAGGGGGATGTCGACAGACAACGGCAAGGGCAAAATTAATAAATAAATAACTCCTATTCCGTCGTCTGCCGACATCCCCCTCGCTCCACCCCACCCCGTCCCACCGCGCTTACCTGCACCGGCTGCTGCTGCCCAGGTCTGTCCATTCCTGCAGGGGCAGCCTGACCATCAACTCGACCTGGCTAAGCTCTAATTAGCTGAACAGCATGTGACCTCCTCCGCCTGCGCCCCTCCCCCTTCACGTGTCTGCATTCCTCTCTATTATCAGCTAGAAGTGGGTTCCTATCGCTGCATTGTGCATCAGAGTCACGTGTACAACCGGGTAAAGTGTCCAGAAAAATTCACTCTTGGCGAAAAAGTACAAGGTTTCACAAATCTGTCGTCTGCCAGCACAGTTTAATTTAGCAAATCCCTGTACCTGGAGGGTGACTATCCTGTAGTGGTTAATTTATTAAGAAATATAAGCGCTGGGGCTCTCGTCAGGAGGCAGCTGGCACCAGCCCATTTCTCCTGTCAGTGCTGCCTAAAACAGAAGCAACTACTAACCCTGAAATTGGGGGGTATGTGGCATAATGGCCAGAGCTGCCAACTTCGGGGCCGGAAAACCACGTTCCGGCCTTGGCGTCATCTCAGTGTCCTGTGACTCTGGGCAAATCACTTAATCTCCCCGTAAATGAATACGTCCTTAACTAATGCTCATGAAAAGTGCTGGTGTTGGTGAGTAAGTGCCAGTGCTGTGCACGGGAAACCACAGGCTCAAATTAAGCACTGCCTGCCTGACATGGTTAAGACATCATCCTTCCTTACCTGAGTATCAGCGAGAAAAGCAATAGTTGCTGCAGAACCACATCATTATATCCTTTACCTCCTTCTGGAAAGTCCCACTCTATAGTGCGCGCACAGCGTGCAAATCACCACCCACCCAACTTTTAGGCTCCCCATTGTAGATGCTCAAGAAAGGAATTCACCAATTTGCAGTTCGCCCATGGCGTAGCCTTTATTCACATCAACACCTTAAAACTTTGTTCACTGGTAAAGACAGTCAAGAGAACATAGGCAGGTAGCAGATGCATAGGAAAGAAGGATACTCCAGGCAAAATGACATATTCCACATTTGTAGCCGCTTCCAAACACATGGTCATGAGATCTGCTGTGTGCATTGTGCCAGACGCCCCAACTTGATATATCTCCCAAGGTCTCAAGGAACATTTACAAAGAAGCCATCCGGTAGGCAAACCCTGGTACAAAGTTCTCCATAGCCTCTGCATCCCAGAGGGGTACCAAGCCAACTCATACCTAGGGCACCGCATAGCACACCGGCCCTGCTGGAGTGCTACAACACAGGTGCAGCCCCAAAAAAGTTCCAAACAGGTATCGCGGGGTAGGGCAGGAGGGTCCAGAACTACCAGCAGGTCCGTCCCCCCTCCGGCCAGCTTGGCGCCCACACAAAGCAACACCCCGCTCAGGTGCCAGTCCAGTGTCAGAATCCAATTCTTGGGTATCCCCTGTTATTTTGCTGCCCGGAACATCATCAAATCCAAGGGTGGGTGGGTAACAAGCGCCTGCAGCCCAACAGCAATAGACACGATAAAGGGGGCAAAAGATTGACGCTCCAGGGCTGCTTCGGGTTAAATGGCCTCTTGAACCCTCTGTGCAGCTTGATGACGTCACCACACAGGCCGACTCTCTAACATCTCCCTTTCCGTGAGAAGGCGGGGGCGCCTGCCCATGGTGTGACTAATGGCGTCCCGTCCTCAAGTTGCCCTGAGCAGGACTTCCAGAATTCGGGAGAGGAAGCACAGAAAGCATGGTCAGACTGGCCTACAGGGCAATCTGGCAGTGCCAGAAGGGCTGGTCTGACAGATCAGTGTTCAGCCGTTTTCTTCGCTGTTTGTGGTTCTGTTTTATGGTCTACCGGGCCTGTTTTTAATGTTCATGTCCCTGATGTTACCTTAAACATTGCCTGCAGCAAGCACAAATGCACACAATCTCCCATATCTTGCAAAACACCTACACAACTTGTTTTTACAAGTTTGAAACTGCCCTGATGTGCAAATGAGGGCCACTTTTCATTTGGTGCCCATGCCTGTTTTCTGTCTCAGTCCGACCCTGAGAGTGAGACGCCATAGATGAGAAAGTTAAATGGCTGCCACTTGTGTGGCAGCAAGAATGTTCCTGCAGCTGCTCAGGGCTGCCATTTACCACCCCCATATTAATTTTTAGGTTGAGCCTCCAGACAGCATGTGTGCTCTGTCGCTTGGCGACGATCTATTGTGTCTAAAAAAATCCCTCTAAAAAGAGGCTGGTAGCCTGCTCAGTACATTCGTTGGCATCATTAGTACTCCTCTTTGCTGCCTTTTAAAGTTGAAGCGAGTGTGAGGCGTCACTTCCTGCGTCACTTTGTTTCTTTTTGTGGATCATGGACCAAGTACAGATTGACAGTGTCTGTCCGCCGTTGATTGAGGTACTATTGCTTCTTTTTTTGGTTTCTATTTTTAGGTAGTCCAACTATGGCCCAACCTGAAGGTAGTGGAGTTCTTTATACGAGCACCAGTATCCTTACACAAGTTCACATTAATTTCATTTGTTGCCGATGCGCCTGCGCATTCGAGCTGGCGAGAGAGTAAGGGGCTTATCCAGAGTTTAACCAGACTGGCGATTTGATGCAGTGCATGTGCGCTTTTAACTCAATGCGCAAGCGCAATGAGTTAAAATGCGCATGCACAGCATCAAATCGTCAGCTTGGTGCCGCCAGCAGCTCTTCCCGCTCCGCCCCCTGCTGCATCAAAGGCTTTGCGCTCTGCCTCAGCCCAGCCATTCTCCTCCACTAATTGCCCCCTGCTGCATCAAAGGCTTTTTCACGGCCGGCCGTAATGGAATTTTCAGCGCTCGTGGCATATTTTTTTTACATTTTCTGTCTATGGACAAACTGGCTTCATTGCCTCTTGCGATGTAATTTGACGAGATGTGCTGCTTTGCGTGCTTTCGATATATGTAATCATTGTTTGCAACAGTAATAAATAACACACATACTATTGATTTTTCTTATGGTATTGGCATACTTTCTTCTGATCTTTTACTATTGTTTTGGATTGCTTTCTCCTATCTTGTCGCTCGACAAATGTTTGTCCTTCATTTGCTTAGAAATAGACTGCTGGGATGAAACCCGTCCGAATGATAGATTAGTAAAATAATCAAAGAAATCAATTGCATTTTTCCCAATTTCAGTGAATTTTATCGCGGCCGCGCAGTGTTAGTTTTACGGCCGCACGACCAATGCTTGCTGGTTTTGTTGACACGAACTCTGTCATCTCCAACGGCACACATGCATTTCATGTATTACAGTCCTACTAATTATAGGGATCGGCCATGCTTTTACTAGCTGTGTCAAGGATAATTGTGCCCTGTAGAACTTGCCACTTCGTAAAGTTCCACAGTGCCCCTTCTCTCAAATCCTATTGTGAAATTGAGGCAGCACCTTCAAGCAGTATCTTTACATTTTATAGTCATTGGCGGTTATCGCGCTGATATAAATTCTGCAGTAGAGCAGTGAACCTGAACCCTCGCTGCCCCTGCAAAGTTTTAGCTGAAAACAAGCAGCCCCGTCTGAGGGCATTTAGTCAGGCTCTGGAGGAACTACGGGCGGATTTAAACTGTGGTAAAAGCTCTGCTTCCAGCTCCCCGACCAGGGCAGGAAGGGACAGAATATCTTCATCTTTTAGAAAGGCTACCCCTTTCCCCCTTATCCCCGTTCTCCCTCTCGATTTCACCTCCATCCACCCCTGTGCACCCGTTCCAGTCTTCCCTGACTTTGCGCATTCTCCTCTACTTTCTTCCTCTCCAGCCCTTTCTACGCCTGCCGCTCTAGGCACCGTGCTTCCTGCAAAGCCCGTCTTTCCTGCACAGTCCGTCTTATAATTCCAACGCAGCCCCTCTTTATCTGCAGCCCCGCCTTTCACTAGCTCTTCGTTCACGCCAGTGCCACACAAGTGTCGTTCATGGTAATTATAAATATTAACATTGAAAGCTTGCTTCCTTTCACAAAACTGCCTTACAGTGAAAAATGTGTTTCCTTCTTATTAGAGTCCCCAAAATGGAGTTTCGTTAGCCTACTTTCATTAGACTGGCTTTCTTCATTTTTGAGTTCCCATCCTAATGATGTAGTTTTCGGCATGCTCAAATAGGTAGGCAGTTTTACTGCTGTGAAAGTGGTTGCCTACTGCCTAAATCTGTAGGGTTGGCGACTATGTAATTGTGAAAGAAGATAAGTAATGGCATAAATGGACATTTCTCTAAGGTCATTTTACACACTGGCCCATCACGTGGGCCTGATGTGCATACATGAAGCTCTCTGTTCCCAATTGTAATAACTATGATCATGGTATAATGTTTGTGTGTGCAATTTTGCCTACAGATACAGTAGCCTCAGGTTATATCTCTGCTTTATTCTCTAAAATATCCTGGGTGTAACAACATCAGCTGTTGCATGGCTAAACCTTGTACCTTATGGTTCATTTTTATATAATTCTATTTATCATTCGAATTGCTGCCATGGTATGCGTTTGTTCCTTGAGGTGGAATATTAAGAACTGTAAAATGTAAACAAATGCATGTTGCAAACAAATACGGTTTAACTTGCATTAATCATAGACCACTCACTTACAGGGAGTTTACTTACATAATGCTTGCATTCAGCAGTAAGCACCAATTGTGTTTCAGCATTTTTTGCTTAATTGTATGAATATGTTGATGATTAATCAAATTGTCCAGATACGTTAAAAGAGTAGCTTTTCACCTTATTTGAAAGTGTTTCTACATGTGCAGCTTTCTGTTTTTTAATGTAATCTCCTCTGAGACTGACCAGAAGGTGGAGTGTGTTGTGAATCGTGATAATCTGTTTGTTTGCCACAGCAAGAATGCTTTTAAAAAAAAGGATTTAAGTCTAACCTTAAGGATGATGACCATAAGTAAGACTCTGTCCCTAGCAACTGTTTTCTCTACGCTCGTGTGTCTCTTTGAAGTCCAAGGCAACACGTTACTGGCTTGAGGGAGTGGTATTTATCCCATCTGAAGACACAGACAGGAAACCTGAGGTAATCAAAGTGCAGCTGTGCTTGAAGTGCAAAAACTATCTCCGGTGGTGAAGAAGTAGATCTTCGTCTTTATTCTGCTTATCGCATGCTTTGTGAAGTAGTACTCACACTTAAGGCGAATCAGAACTGGGCACAATAATTTTGTTTGTTGTAGTCAGACTACTTAAGCCAAATATTGGGTTGCTGGGCAACTGCCAGAAACACAGGACAGGGACAGGAGTGGTTTTCACTGTTCACTGCTTAGGAAAAACCTGTTCCCACAAATAAACCATTGGAGACCCTCCCATCTACAAAAGACATTCCAATAGCCCCCACAAAAGAATAGATAGGCACAGTTTGATAGATAATGACTATAACATTTGTATAGATGTCATCTTCCTTGTATGGCCTGATGACGGGGATCCTTAATCAAGTCCATGGAGAGTTCAGATCTGGCCTGCGCACGTCATGCACCGGTATTGCACTCTAGAAATTCCCACTTTATTTGCCTTATCGTTGTTTTCCACCTACATTTAACCTGGCGAACAGTAAAAACAAAGGAAGAAACTAAAGAGCATGAGCATGAATAAAGTTTCTGTCCATTGTAATGTCGTTTTTTAGTTTGTGTTATTATTTTTTTTAATGTATTTATTTTTCGAGGACCTGGGATTTGCCATTTGCTGCCTACATGTCTCACAGTGTAAAAGGTGTTTGCACAACTAAAGTTAAATTTTTTGTTTATCGCCCTCACTCTATCTATCTGTTGCCCTCACTCTATCTATCTATCACCCTCACTCTATCTATCTATCGCCCTCACTCTATCTATCGCCCTCACTCTATCAATCGCCCTCACTCTATCTATCTGTCGCCCTCACTCTATCTATCTGTCGCCCTCACTCTATCTTTCTGTCGCCCTCACTCTATCTATCTATCGCCCTCACTCTATCTATCTATCGCCCTCACTCTATCTATCGCCCTCACTCTATCTATCTATCGCCTCACTCTGTCTATCGCCCCCACTCTATCTATCGCCCTCACTCTATCTATCTGTCGCCCTCACTCTATCTATCTGTCGCCCTCACTCTATCTATCTATCGCCCTCACTCTATCTATCGCCCTCACTCTATCTATCTATCGCCCTCACTCTATCTATCGCCTCACTCTATCTATTGCCTCACTCTATCTATTGCCCTCACTCTATCTATCGCCCTCACTCTATCTATCGCCCTCATTCTATCTATCGCCTCACTCTATCTATTGCCTCACTCTATCTATTGCCCTCCCTCTATCTATCTATCTATCTATCGCCATCACTCTATCTATCTATCTATCTGTCGCCCTCACTCTATCTGTCGCCCTCACTCTATCTATCGCCCTCACTCTATCCATCTATCTATCTATCTGTCGCCCTCACTCTATCTATCTGTCCTTCTATCGCACTCACTCTATCGCCATCACTCTATCGATCTATTGCACTCACTCTATCGCCATCACTCTATCTATCTATCGCCCTCTGTCTGTCTGTCTGTCTGTCACCACAATATCACTCGTCGCCACCACAATATCACTCGTCGCCACCACAATATCACTCGTCGCCACCATTCAACAACTGGTTCAAATATATTCTCTCAATGTTTCAATCTTTATTACAAATGTCACAAAAGATGTTAATTTTTCACTTCTGTTCTTGCATTTTCATCACAATAAAATACACTGAACATAATCTTCACAAAAGTTATTTACAAACGTTTAAGCTATTGCCATTATAAATTACAATCACTTTATTTAAGTATTAATTATTAAAAAAATAAAAGCCATTGCTATTTACATCTAAGTCACGTAAATACAACACATATTGCATTACAAGTGCTATGGGTGTCACATTTGCGAAAGTTAAAACTATTGGCATTGTAAATGACAAAGCTATTAATTTAGCTATTTTCAAAACCAACATATAATAAAAAAATTGTCATTTACAAGACCAATAGCTCAAACTTTCCTAACGCGAGACCTATTGCATTGCAAATGCTCGTTTAGATAAGGGAGATTAAGGGCCTAATTTAGGTCTTGGCTGACGGATTATTCCAACATAACCATAGTTTATAATGGGATTTATTTTTCAGCTGATGGGATATCTGTCACTGTCCGTCAAGATCTAAATAAGGCCCTAAGTGATTTGCCCAGGATAACAGGTTCTTGAGCCGACACCAAGCCTTGAATCTGGTTCCCTAGTTCCGAAGTCTGCAGCACTGGTCATAGCACCACATCTCCCTCCCATCCACTCCTTTTCCATTTGGCTTCTTGTTTTTATCGGCCATGGTTATTGAGGAAAATAGAAGAGGCTGTCAATAATGGTATGCCACTAGAATGCATGTAGAAATCGATAAAAGACCTTATGTAGAAAGGAGTGATGTGAGCAACGATGAAAGGGCAGGAATCAATCCCGTGACAAGTGTGTGCTTTTGTCAAAAACGTTTCCCCCTTTGGGTAAATTTATAACACAACAACTGTTATTACCACACCATTTCATACACACTCAAATTGTTTAAACAACTGACAAGAATATAGAGGTTGTTGTGTTATAAATTTACCAAAGGGGGAAACGTTTTTGACATTTGTCTTTTGGTACCCCACCCCTTTGGTCTGTGGGTCCCTCTCTTTTATTGAACAAGTGTGTGCTTAACCTGAACGAAAGTGTGGAATATAATTGTACAGCAAAAGAATATGGTATTCAATGACAATTCATATGTACACAACCTGTGTATCAGTGAATTTAAATCGATCAGACATAAAGAGAAGGCTGGAGATGGGCCCACCTATAAACAGGGCAAGGTAAGACAGATATGACCCGGGCGCGAGGGACACGCTGCCATGGGTTGCCACCACGCTCACTGTAGCCAGCAATTACAAAACAGTGAGGTAACCCACCCAGCCGAAGGGCCTGGGTACAATGCGATACAGACAACAAAATAGTCCTATCGGATAGTGCGAAACAAAGGATAAACAGATGTAATCATCATATCCTGATCCGATACATGTAATCAATATCTTCCAATCCTGAGGGTGGGGATAAATATCACTACTTAGAGGAGGAATTGTACACACAATTAATATCACACACAGAAACACAATCGAATGCATTTGTGTTTTTGTGTGTGATATTGTGTGTACTTTTCCTCCACTGAGTACTGATATTTATCCCCACCCTCAGGATTGGAAGATATTGATTACATGTATCGGATCAGGATATGCTGATTACACCTGTTTATCACTGCAGGCAGGTGTAAGGTCAGGTGTGCCCCCTAGCATGGGTGAGTGTCTTAAAGTCCCTGATCCATCCCGCAACAGATCACTCACCAGATAAGTTCTGTTTGTTGACCCCTATCTGTTAGATTGACAGCAGCACTTTCTGCATCTTCCCTGCAGCCTGCCAGAAAGTGCCAAATCTGGAACCCATAGAGTTGTGCAATGTGGCCACAGGTATCTGTATTCTGTGCAGTGTGCGGATGTGAGTCCCTTGCTCATTGCACCATCAGGATTCAAGCAAGCTGGGCCGACGACGGCTGAAATGCCAGAAACCGGTCCCCGGAAGCTTGTTTCCTTCCCAGTATAAGAATTGGCTTGGTAGTTTGGTTTGCCCTGTTCCCATCATGCACTGGGCCAGGGACAGACTAATTTGCATATAGCCAGGTTCTGAGCTGGGATGGTGCAGTGAGCTAAAAAACGGTGATGGATCAAGCCCTGATCTTTGGACTGGGTATGAGTGGTCTGCTTAATTCAGACACTCTGTTCATCACCACCCCCTTTTCTGAATCGTTTACCAAAAAAAGCATTTATTTGTCAAGTTGACAAACAAATGCTTTTTTCTGTAAAAGCGCCCCATACAGCGGTTTCACTTTAATAATGGCCACTGACGTTTCTATAGATGCGGCACGTCTAAAGAAAGAAGTGTGGCCTTTATCAACTAGGAGAGATCGTGTCATGCCTACAACAGCAGGCAGGGGAAAACAATTTAAGGAAATAGTGCTCGGAGGCTGTAATTAAAGCCTACAGAGTAACAACACACATAAGACGGCCAGTCCATATGGAAGGTAACAAGATGAGACAAGGCGGTAGTAAGGAAGCACTATTAAGCCTGTTCAGCAATGAAAAGCCACAGTTTACAAACGACAAAGACACAAGCCAATGAAAAATATGGGCCGAGACTGGGCGGAGCGCCAAGTCCATACCTTAACCCGTTAACCGCAGCGGTAATTCCGTCGCGGTGCGGGCGTGTCCGTGCGCGGGTGGGGCCGCGTCTGCCATTGGCCGACGGCAGCACTGGGGAGGTAGTGCTGTCGTCGGCCAATGGCCGATGGCATCAAGGAAAGGGTTAATACAGCATGTCCCAAAGAGCAGCGCATGCGTTGCCCAGGCTCGACCTAAAAAGGACAGAGAAAAGTGTGCAAAGTGGACATAAAACACCTAGGTACCGCATTGCTCAGGTAGACCTATGGGAAGAGATCCCCCCAAAAGGAAAAATTATTGTCTGAAGGCACAAAGCGATACTGTAACATGCTATGGCACATTCACCCAAGAAAAGCTCCAGGGCGCAGTCCTCAGGGTGTGATGGAAGAGTATACATGGAGATCTAGTATTTACATAAATTTTCATCACTGCTAAGGAGGATTTTTATAGATCACAAAAAAATCACAAATGTACTAAATACGCAGGAGTAAACCTTTGATGCACAGATTTCCAGGTTTCAAAACGGATTCTTTCGAGGATGTGGTCAAGTGGCGGCTCGCCGAGGGAATGATGTGGGACGGCGGGGCTGGGGAGGGGCAGGGTGGTGGGGTAGTGGAATCCGACATACGACGTACAGGAGTAAGGTAAATAATGAAATAAATAAGAAATTTACCTTGCGTGCACTACATCGCTAACTCGGTGAGCCGCCACTGAGGTGGTCGTATGGTGCAGTGGCTTCTCGGTACATGCTATTTGGCCACTTGAACTTTAGTGATGAAAGTCATTTATAGCACCATGTTTGTTATGCTGGCTAGTTCACACAGACTGGCATTAGTCTGATCGTAAACCATGAAAACTACTAGATTGTAGTGATTTGCAACTTGCTACAAAATCACAGAAAATACGTAAATTTCTAATGCTCCTCCAAATATCAGAAAGACAGATATTTTGTGCAATGTTCCAGTCGACGTTTCAATAGACAGGCAGTCAGGCATGGGTAAATAAAGAGATTTCCTGAGTATCCCAGGGTTTAATCCCATGGAAAAGCCATGACTGGAACCTTGTAACTCCAAACCTGACACTTTAGCCACCAACCTGTATCCCATTTCATCTGCTAAAACATTACCTTGCAGGCCCTCACTTTACTCAGTCTGAAGTACAAATCAGTGACACACTTACGATTAATCCTTTAATTTCATTCAACTATATTGGTTAACAATGGTGAATTCTAGTTCACCATTTACAAACAGTTCCTGCAGGTCTCCGGATACCTTGTGCTTGTGTTTTGACATATCTAATGAGCATAAAATAACATAACGTGACATAACATAGCGTGTATTTGTATAGCGCACATTCACCCAAGGGTATATTGGCACTGAATCACATGTTTATTGTTACCCAGCTCAATGGTACTCATTTTACCGACCTCAGAAGGATGTAAGTCTGAGTGAACCCAGTGGGATTTGAAAAGAATTTCACTTGCATCTTGGGACTTTATTGGATTCAGCTGGTATTTTAACTTATCAGAAAAAATATGCTTTGTTTTGTTTTTGTCTGTTGAGCGCATGCAGTGCCAGCCTTAAGCACCCGTGTGTGCCAACTGAAAACTACTTGTCTCTCGTTTGAGCACAAAACATTCGTTGGTATCTGTCAACAAAGCCCTTGGCTGAGTTACTAAAGCTAGACCGAGATATTGAATATTTGTATTTACTGTGCACTTTTATACAGTGCCAACTTCAGCCCCAGGGCATTAGAGCACTTTACAAGACAGCCAGATTAGGTTGGGCAGATTAAGTAATCTGGCCAGGATCACATGATGTTGAGCCAAAACAGGGTTTCAACCTTGTTCACCAGTTCCGAAGTCAGCAGCTCCAGCCTGTAGGCCAGAAAATATACTGTCAACAAGAACCACTGTACAGAGATAATCAACAGTCAAGGAGGCCATCATCAGCCCGACTAGGGCAGTATGGTACAAGGATTTCCTACTATGTCCCTCCGAGAAAGCTGCAATCCTCTAATAACCACCTGGCCACGACTTCAAGAGTCCACCTTGCTAAAGCGGGCGGGCGATCTTTCTCGCTCCTGAGCCAGTGGGTTGGAACAACCTTCCTTTGAACTCATTCCTTGCGGATGAAGGACATTTTAGGGAAATGCTCAAAACCTGGCTTTTTGTCCAGTAGCTCTTTGCACTGCTTTTATCATTTGCAACCAAATTGTATTGCTTAATGCCGAGGCACACCTTTGAGTGACTGTGTGCTGTATAAATCCTTTTTAACATAAATTCCGCTGGAGTGTTCAATAAAAAAAAAAATGTGTGGCCTAGCCCTGCATCCAGGCAACCACACATAACTTCATGCCATAGCAGGGCCTCAACCTTCTAGAGCACACATGCCACTGAAGGCTCCAGCAGAGTTGGGTTTGACATTCATAATTCTGCTGCAAGGTTTAGGCTCAAGATGGCCGCCAGGCAACTTAATTGAGCGTGCCCCATCGATCATGCAGCAGGATGGCAACGTTTAGCAGCTCTGTCAGGAAAGCGTGTCACCCTACCGTGTTGTGTAGCCTCCATCTGTTCAGCCAGTTGATGTCTGTTTGTTCCTCCTTTGCCTGCAACAACAAAGATGAAAAACAGCAGGGACCTGACCTGAGTTTGCAGAAAACACAGGCATAAATAATGCAACCAATAAACAGAGTCTTTGTGGAGCTGATGGGATGTCAGCGCGTCTCACCAGCGAGTAATGCCTTGCATTACAGTCCAGTCACTCGCAGGATGTGGTGTAAGTGATGGAAAAGCCTCCCGTAGCGGCAGGTATGGGCGATGCTCTATGCGAATGCTATGTTACTGATCCTCTAAGAAGCTAACATTCTTATAAAAATGAAATAGAATGCAGATGAGAACTATGTTATATGCAATACAAAAATTAAGAAATGTAGTTTATTGAAGGAGAATTCTCAAAGTTCATTGGAAAAAAACATCATCCATGAAGAGCTTTTTAAAATTTTGCGAGAACTTGTGCCTACATGCTTGGGTTTGTAAGCTTTGCAAACTTTTGCCAGTGGAATTCAAACTCAGGTTTTTGGGTTTTGCTGGGGTTAAGGAGTAAAGGACCCGAGGGCGTGACTGTTCTGGCCAGTGATTGGGTGTTCAGATGGAGAAGCAAAAGCATACAGGAATTGCCAAAGCCAGTAATTGCATCTTGGCAAGCTGTTGTGATGTTGTGGTTTTTTTTATGGCAAGCATACACAATAAAAATTTGAAAACATAAAAAATTCACAAAGCCAAATCTGGATTTCTCAAAGGCTGGATGGCCTGTGATAACATAAGGACCTCCTGTCTTGTCCTAGAAAGATATGAATTACTGAAGTCATCTGCAACAGCCCTGGGCACAGAAAAGACATTCGATAGAGTCTTTTGGACCTTTCTGAGGGCCATTCCCAATAAATTCGACTCTAGGGGAAAGATTTATCAAATGACTCTGGATTTTCACTCAAATCCAGAACTTCAGTTCGGTGTGAATTAATGGTTGCCCAACACAATCATTTAAATTAAAACAGGGCACAGCTCAAGGGTGCCCACTGGCTCCCCTCCTTTTCCTACTAAGCATTGAACCTCTCCTTGTCTCAATAAGATCTGTTGATGACAAAAGGGACCCCCTTCCCAACTGGTTCACATAAATTGGCTGCATATGTTCTTTTAAATACAGGGATGGCTGATAAAGCAGTCCTGTACATCATGGATGTGAGCAGTGACTTCTCAGAGGTCTGGGGTTACTCGCTAAACAAAAAATCAAACATGATATTTCCATTAAACATATATTGCTTCCCTGAGGCTATACAAAACACTGTCTTAAAGTGCCAAAAAAGTCTTAAAAGATCTTGTCATCTGGTTTGGGCGGGATCTTAAAGACACTGTAGCCATTTATCAGGCTAAAACTATAATCTAGGTTCAAGAATTACAATTACAGTGGTCACCAAAATTCATATCATGGTGGGGTAGGCTAGAAACCATCAAGATGATGGTCACCCCCATAATTAAATTCTCAATTTGCATGCTCCATATAAGATTCTCCGAGTCTTTCCATAAAACTGATAACTGAATTCATCTGGGGTATATAAAAAAACAAAAATCTCCCTTAAAAAAACTTAGGATGGATAAAAATGTAGATGATATTCAGCTTCCAGACTATATGAGGTGCCAATCAGCCTGCTTGGCTAGACAAGCAGCCGCGGCCCGTGCAGGTAAGGGCGGTGGGTCTGGGTGGGGTGGGGCGTGTTTCGACAGACGATGACAAGGGGAAATTAACGATTTATTTACTTTTACCCTTCAGTGTCGTACAGCACATTTACAACCATTGCAATGTGGATTTTTATAAATTTCCAAAACCTAGGGGCACACTAAATAAACTAGGGAAAATCCATGAACCAATCCTCCCACAAGTGCTAAGAAAATTCATAAGACCAGGCGACCTGCCTTCAGAGATATACTCTCTTCTCTCATCCTCCACACCACATCTTACCCACAAAACCATATCTACATTGAACAACACGAAACCTCCCCTCTCTGATCAAGATACCCCTGATACCTCTTGGAGGACAATATGGAGCTCCCCCTTCAAGAGTAAAATCCCACCTGCAATTGCACCGTGCAGATACTGGATCCTGCATAATGCCCTGGGTACTCCAAGCAAACTTCACAAATTCCATCTTACTGAGTCACAATACTGTTGGTTCTGCACCTTAGAAGCATATTTACAATCTCCTATTGCCACCACAGCGTCACTTTTCAGGATGTTGTGGTGATGATAGGGGCTTCACCTTATTTACAAGGCAGCGTTAAGCCACCTAACGTGGCTTAAAGCTGCCTTGTAAATAAGGTCCCCCTTTCATGTTATACTTAGTGTGAAAGTGGAGGCAATGGGTGCTGCAGTGGTCGTTGCACCACAACACCCATCGATTTTGACACTGCCCCCTATTTACAAGGGTGGCGTAAATAGGAGGCAGCGCCAAAATTAAGACCAGAGAAAACCTTGTCTTAACCTGGCGAAACAAGGAGAAATGTTTAATTTCTCCTCGTTTTTGCTGTTTATATGGGCACTGAATTGTGCAGCACATATAGAAACATCAAAATACCATTGAATGTTTATGTGTTGGAAGGTTACCCTTCCTGAACATAAACAATATATATTTTTTAATGACATTTTGCAATTTCTGTGTGTGTTGTATTAAGCTTTGTTCATCCTAAGTGTGGCAGGGTATGCTCAGACGCGAGTCCTTTGCTCACTTTGCCACTGGATTCAAGCAAGCCAGGCTGAAGACGGCTGGAATGCCAGAAACCGGTCCTCGGAAGCTTGTTTCCGGTCCAGGGATGACATGGCTTGGCAGTTCGGGCTGGACTGTTCCCAAGAGGCACAGGGTCAGACTGATTTGCATATGGCCATGTCTGAACTGGGGTGGCAGAGTGGGCTAAAGAACGGTGATGGATTAAACCCAGATCTGTTGACTGGGTGTGAGTGTTTGATTGGTTCAGATGCTCCGTCCATCACCACCCCCTTTTGTACCGCAGCGATCTACTGGCACACTCCACTTCTTACGGTCATAGTTGCAACCTTTAGGCATTGGAAAGCTAAGGCTGTTTGTGGCCAGACCTGCAAAAGAAATGGAAACATTAGTGAGCCGCCATGCCATGTTGCATCTCTCTTTCGCATTAACAGGGCACCTTACCTCCCTCTCACCTGGGTACCCCAGTGAACACTGAGTTCATTGCTCACCCGGTAAATTCAGGATGCTTAAAATACAACAGAGAGGAGATAATTTGCAAGCATCTTGCGCCACTTTTGCATCCTTTTTATCATGGGAAAAAGTAAAGTACGGGCGGCGCAAGGGGCTTGTAAATAAGCCCCAGAGTGTCCAGGAAAGGTCTAGTTTTGCTAGAGTAGCTATGATTGAAGTGACCTATAGGAAACAGTTTCAGGATTAGGCTGAATTCTAAGTTTTTCCATTTCACATGATGTTAAGTCCATTTAAGCCCGCCAGTACCTATTCTACGATGCATAGGCGCTGTGCCCCCAAGGTTCTCTTTCTACGCAAGCGCGTGCGTCCGCCTCCCCCCAGCGGTGCCCTGTACCTTTGCGTAAATCTCTTTTGAGAAATGAAATATAGCAGTTCCCATCATGTAAAAATATCATAAGCGAGGCCTGGAGCGGTGGGAGGCGCGTGCACCGCCTGAGTCTGTGGTTTAATTTCAGGGTTGGTTATTTCAGGCAATACTTCTGTCCTAGCTAGCGACTATGGACGCGCCAGATCAGAACCAGCGCAAATGTACATCACTTCACTAGAATAATATCAGAACAGACGTACTCATATATATTTTTGCCTTCTGTTTCTCAGTTAGAAACAAAACTTTAAGAAGTCTGTGCCCAAGCTGGACACCCCAGATGCAAAAAGTATTCCACCCAGAAACAATCAAAGCTTGGAAATGCTACAAGGAAGCGGAATGCTGTAATGACCCATGTACGAGAGGCACACATAGAAGAAACATATTTCTATTATTGATTGTTTATGTGCAGGAAGGTGTCCCTTTCCTGTACATAAAAAATCATCCCTGCAACGTGCAAGGGTGTCTGTGTTGGTTCTAGGCAGCTATTTTTAGTGGCCAGTGTATCGGAAACACAGGGATGCGCCGTATTGTTGTTAATACATCGCATCCCTTCGTTTTGGAAGTGAAGCGGCACTGCAAACATTGCCGCAGCTCTGTGCCATTTCTTTGTACATGCCCCTTAGTTCTCTACTAAAGTAGTGAGGCAAGTTTACCCATTTTCGAATTAAAAGTACATAAATTAACCAGGTTTAAAAAAAAATAATTAAACCTAGGCATTTTAAAGGTTTATCAATTGCGTCAGTTTTGTTCACGACATTATCTCTTCTACACATTTGGTTATTGGTTATTGGTCATTCTGGAATTATAACTTTGGTTCCTTGTTTTCCGTTTTTACTGATTTTTACAGATAAATACGAATAGAAAACATTCATTTTTTGTCTGTATTTATTTTCAAATATTGATTAAAAAAATGGAAATTGGGTTGCTTTTTGAGTAATTCTAAATACTGTCTGCCATGGCTGCCAGGCCAATAGATGTGTGGATTGGTAGATAAGGGGGTTAAAAAAGAAAGGAATTTTATTAAAGATGATTTAACAACAGTAGATATGCACATGGGTGATACTGAAATGTGCATGTTTTCATACAAGGGCATTGTGTTCACAGCATTGAAACCTGGTAGGCACTCAAGCATGAGGTGGTGTTTGCTGCCCTCTCAATGTTCACCACTCACACTATGAATTGTAGGAGAGGTGAATGGCTGAAAGAGCAGACAAAAGTCCCGGCAACCTTGTCACACTGTGGGTCCTTCGGAGCAGGCTTCTCGAATGATTGACGCTGTATTTTGGGGCCGAAAGGAGTCCGTTTGCTGTCTGCACTGGAGACTTCAGCTATTTCTATCAATACGCATCATAGGCAGTCACATGTGCCAGGGCAACTGGAATTGTGCAAATGCACATTTTCCACATAATTATGAATTTGGTGCATTTGGCACATATTCCACTGTTTGCTGCATAATTTTCTGATTTTAACAACACATACATTTTGTTTCTAGCTCAGAAGGATCAAAAGTTACGGAGAATACAGACTCGTGTTTCTTCAAAATGGACGGTCACTTGTATTTAGATGTTAAACTGATACTAACGAGGCAGCACTTTTGCCCAGATATTGTTAATGTGTAAGATTGACAAAATAATGAAGTCATACTGTCACAAAATGTGCTGCATTACGTTTTGACGTTAATTTAGTCAACCCTGTTGCATAATTGATTCTTCCCTAACCATTGGCCCTGCAATTAGCACTCTCTGTTGGGAAGATTTTCTCATTAACACACAGAACAGAGTATAACTTTGTAAGCGACAAAAAAGGAAGCGAGTCGGTGGAAGAAGTTAGTTTTGCTAAAGTGCTAAATTACTTTGAGATGCCCTGGACTAACTCTTTCTGCCACTGACCCCCAGTTGTGGCTGATCACATATAGCAGTAGTGGGGCGGGGAGGAGGGAAGAGAAGGCATGGGGTAAGAAAAAATATATAAAAAGAAAGCGTTTCTATATGCCCGCCAGTTGGCCGGCCACCATCTCTCTCTCGTCCTCTTCCTGGCTTCTGCATGAACAGCAAGCAGATAGCAAGGCAGGCTCCCCTAAGCCAATCACAACAGTGCAATGCAGTGTTGTGATTGGTTTGAGCACCGTTGTTCGGCGCTCATTTGGGGAATAGGAGCCTGGGCATGCTCTCCACGCAGCCTGTAATGCAGCCTGGGTGCAGAACATGCAAAATGCACATGAATGTTGGGCTGGCCAAACATTCATGTGTACCTAGGAGGGTGCCACAACTCCTTCCCCTGTGCAGCCTAGTCCTACCCCCACAAAACTGCCTCAGCACAGAGAAATATAATGATACTACCATTGCGTTCTTATCATTTTATTTTTCCACTTTTGCCGTGCTGAAAGGCAGAAAGGTGACGCTCCTCCGCGGACGCTCCTCTTCCTAAGCAGAGGAGCCATCCCTGTTGACCACCCCAAAAATCCTATTTTGGTATTTTAGGGTTTCTTGAAACCTGAATAATGAGAGTTTTTGCAGTGCCATATTTGAAGCAGCCTCCGAGTCGCCCAAAAAGCCAGGTCAGGCGTGGAATTCAAAAGAATGAATGCAACGCGATCCGTGGAGTAGGGTGCCCAGCAGAGCCCCCTTCCCTGGATTTGGACACAGTGTAGGATGACCAAACGTCCCAGATTACACCGGACATTCCCAGTTTATATCTATATATATATATATATATATATATATATATATATATATATATATATATATATATATATATATATATATATGTATATATATATCCAACAGGAACAAGCGCTATATGCAACGCTGCAAGGACCACACCAGAAATTCTTGGTTTGTTCTTTTATTGAAAGGTTCACAGGCATGACGCGTTTCGAGTCAGACGACTCTTCCTCAAATGCCTCTTGCTGCCATGTCAGTGGGTACGTTGAGTTTTTAAAAAACGTAACTTCACAGACATTGAAAAAGGACACCAGTCCATTCTTCCAGTTTAAAGAGACAGTTTCTCTGGATTTTCGAGATTTCGCACTGACTTCCCAGTGATTAACGAAGGTGAGTACCTATTTCATTTCAAGTTCACAAGTAACTCCCAAGTGGTAATGTTATTCTAGTCCACTTCGTTAGTAGGTTTCAATTAATTCAGCTCACGGTACTACATCCCCCATAGTGCTCCATGACTGCCCTTTAAAGTTATACTGGTTTCCAACGTCGATTATGGTAAAGCATCACTCTGTTCACGGAAAACCGAGTGCTAAACAAGCTTTTAAACGGACAGTTCCATACCTCGGTTGTGGTGAACAAGGTCAGTTTCACGACCACTGAGTTTCCATGCAGTTTTAAAATCCTTGCCTCAAGTATGCCGTGCCGAGGGGAAATCCTCTGCAAATCCTTGCTGCCTGAAAATGTTCATTCGCCAAGTCGGGGCGGGCCTCACACGGTGGCCCTTCCATCTCGAACTCCGTTCATGTTCGTTTTTTTGGCAGCTGGAGGGCACTCCTTAAAGAAAGCTTCTCACTTCTAGTCACAACGTCCTGACAAATAGAAGTGCCTCTTCCTCGCGGATCGGGGTCCATTGTGAGATGTGTCAGACATCTCTGTAAATCCAACAGGAACAAGCGCTATATACAAAGCTGCAAGGACCACACCAGATCTACTTGGTTTGTTCTTTTATTGAAAGGTACACAGGCATGACGCGTTTCGAGTCAGACGACTCTTCCTCAAATGCCTCTTGCTGCCATGTCAGTGGGTGCGTTGAGTTTTTAAAAAACGTAACTTCACAGACATTGAAAAGGGACACCAGTCCATTCTTCCAGTTTAAAGGGACAGTTTCTCTGGATTTTCAAGATTTCGCACTGACTTCCCAGTGATTAACGAAGGTGAGTACTTATTTATTTTCAAGTTCACAAGTAACTCCCAAGTCGTAATGTTATTCTAGTCCCCTTCGTTAGTAGGTTTCAATTAATTCAGCTCACGGGACTTCATCCCCCATAGTGCTCCATGACTGCCCTTTAAAGTTATACTGGTTTCCAACGTCAATTATGGTAAAACACCCCTCTGTTCACGGAAAACCGAGTGCTAAACAAGCTTTTAAACTGACAGTTCCATACCTGGGTTGTGGTGAACAAGGTCAGTTTCACGACCACTGAGTTTCCATGCAGTTTTATATCCATACTAATATAATAAAGAGAGAGCCCAAACCTTTGAGGCAGGTAATCTCAGGAACCACAGCACCAATCGCAACACCCAATACAGCGTTATGTTATGTTATGTTAGGTGAAACTTCTTAAGCGCACTAACACCAGAGGTTTCTTGGCGCTAACTGACAGAACAAAAACAGAATCCCAAGGCAGAAACTTGAACTGTGCTGGAGAACAGAAAAGTTTTTAAAAGCTTCCTGAATTGGAGTAAGGAACCGTTGGAAAGGGCAGTTGCAGCAGAAGGACATAGGCTATGCAGACGCCCACCATATACATTTAAAAGGTAAAAGAACTGTGCCAGCAAAGTAGTCCCTTGTGGGTGTGTCTGCGTTGTGGTGTGGGCGTGTGCTGTGGGCGTGACAAAGGCTGGGGGCGTGTGGTACGTTCCACCCTTCATGCCATGTCTCATATTGTGTGCTAATCCCACCCTGCTCCCTTTAAATACCCCTGCACCCCATAATCATAACCCACCCTTACTCCTTAAAATACCCCAACACCCTTAAACACGAACCCATCTTAACCCTATAAATATACCCTGTACCCCAAAACCCAAACCTATCCCTAAACCCTAAAAATACCCCTGTACCCCAAAACCCAAACCTAGCCCTGAATCCTATAAATACCCCTGTACCTCAAAACCCAAACCTACCCCTGAACTCTAAAAATACCCCTGTACCCCAAAACCCAAACCTAGCCCTGAACCCTAAAAATACCACTGTACCCCAAAACCCAAACCTACCTCTGAACCCTAAAATACCCCTGTACCCCAAAACCCAAACCTAGCCATGAACCCTTAAAATACCCCTGTACCCCAACACCCAAACCTACCCCTGAACCCTAAAAATACCCCTGTACCCCCAAAACCCAAACCTAGCCCTGAACCCTAAAAATAACCATGTACCCCAAAACCCAAACCGACCCCTGAACCCTAAAATACCCCTGTACCCCAAAACCCAAACCTATCCCTGAACCCTAAAAATACCCCTGTACCCCAAAACCCAAACCTAGCCCTGAACCCTTAAAATACCCCTGTACCCCAAAAGCCAAACCTACCCCTGAACCCTAAAAATACCCCTATACCCCAAAACCCAAACCTTGCCCTGAACCCTAAAAATACCCCTGTACCCCAAAACCCATACCTATCCCTAAACCCTAAAACTACCCCTGTACCCCATAACCCAAAACGATATCTGAACCCTTAAAATACCCAAACACCCCAAAACATATACCTCAGTACCCCAAAACATATACCCCTATACCCATACTTAACTTATCCAAACATTTAAAAAAAAAACATGCTTTTACCATTCATGCATTTACAACGAATTTCATTGTAAATGTATGCGTGGTAAAAGCATATAAAATGTAATGCCATGCGTTATAATGGCATTGCGGAGTCATGGTACTTTCGTAATGAAAGTATGCGGAGTGATGGTATGCGGAAAGAAAGTTGCGGAATAATGGGTGTTTACCCTCCCCCGGTAAGTACATTGGTGGCACGGCGGCCCACATCTCTAGAAACATACTCATATTTTTTCACCACCCATTTGAAAAATGCACAGGTCTCTATCATTGATAGTCAGCACCGACATACACTTTTAGACACACCTCCCGCCACAAGTTCTAGAATTGCGAACTTTAGAGCTGGGGAACTACGTTCGAATCTCGGCATCAGCTCAACATCCTGTGATTCCAGGCAAATCGCTTTGTCTCCCCGTGCCTACCACAAATGAATGTGTTCTTCTGTAATGTAAATTGTGCTCATGCCATGTTGTCGAATTCGCGCTATATAATATTGCAAGGAAAAATAAAGTAGTGAAACTCAAGTTCACACACTACTGAACGCGCACTCTTAAGTGCATCAGCAGTGCACTGTGAATCGGAGCGTTTCACAGGTCTGCAGCGACGGCTCGTGGAGGGAGTTACGGTGGGGCAGGAGGGCGGGGAGGGGGAGGGGCAGGGCGGAGGTTGCTAAAAACCGGCATATGGATAATTGCAGGTAAGTAAACAATTTAATTAATAAAACGAATTTCGTAGTGCGCCTTGCATCGCAAAATGCAATGCAGTGCGAGCTACGAAATTTGTTTTATTAATTAAATTGTCCATATGCCGGTTTTTAGCAACCTCCGCCCTGCCCCTCCCCCTCCCCGCCCTCCTGCCCCACCGTAACTCCCTCCACGAGCCGTCGCTGCAGGTCTGTCACAGATAAGAAATGCTATCAAAACGAAATCCTACAAAGCAATATACTACTGGCCGGCAGCAATTCATACCCGGACAGGCTGCTAGTATATATATATATCTCCACCATTACCGAATCCTCAGCATCCCAATCCCTTGGAGATAGATACGGAAACGGACTCCAGTTTTCCTTGTGCAATATTTTTATATTTATTTAGTTAGTTCAGTGCAAATCCGTCATGACGCGTTTCAGCCCCTAGAAGCCTTGATCACATGATGTATATATATATATAGAGAGAGAGAGAGGGGGGGGAGGGAGAGAGAGAGAGAGAGAGAGAGAGAGAGATACATATATATGCATGTTTACACACACACACACACACGCACGCATATGTGTATGTGCCCGCGTGTGTGCACACAAATTTACAGAATCTTCCAAAAACGGGACAGACCAGCTATAGAAGTAAGGCTAAAGGCGTTAGTCCTTCTTTTATGTCTGCCTGTCCCGGTTTTTGCTTCTCAAAATCTGGTCACCCTAACACAGTCTTTCCCCAACCCCATTCCGGAACAAGCAAACAAAAACGCTTTGAAACTTGCAGATTGGTTTTGCATCTGCTATCCGTGAAAGAAACGCTCGAGGAGATGGGGCGCGTGCATGTGAAGCACCCCCACTCCACACACCCTCCTCCCACCCAGCCCCTCTTCCCTGTATCCCGCTCTCGCGCAGCTGGTGATGCTCTCCGGGCCGGCCTGACTCCTCATGTCCGCGCGCCCTGACTGGTGGAAACATTCCACCAGGCGCGCGCCGCGCCTCAGCTGCTCTCGAGGTAAATAGTCCCACAGCCCACATTGATTTCTTTTTAGCGAGCTGGCGCACTCCGTTTACATGCGCCCGAAACCGATAGGCCTGCAACGCACATAATAACTGCTGATAAGCCCTGTTTATGCTTTATCCTTTACGGGAGCTGCCAGTGTATAATTAGATTTATCTGTTTGCCCTCTGCAGAAGCAGCCCTGCCCTTGCACTCCGGATATTTACAAAAATAGGAGTGGTGCTTAGGACAGCGGCATGAGCACAGCTTTGCCAAAGCCCATAGGTCTGGCTCGGCAGGTCCACCATTTTTTTTTCATTTTTCAAAGATATGTCTTAGCCATTACAATTATATAAATGCTGAACACATGCTGCTGTCTAAAGGTGACATGCATATTTTTTTTTAACATAGATAAACAATCAACATTTGTCACCGTGAGTGTCAAGGACCGGGTTGTTGTCAGAAAGCGCCCACAGTTTATTTGCATCCATTCCACTTTGACTATATGTCTCGGTGTCAATGTTTAGATGCTTTGCTATACCTACGATGTAAGATTATTTTACAGACCGCATACATTATAAAGTAATCCGTTTTTTTCCCAGTATACTTGATGTCTTGTCTTTCTTTGGTCCTGAAGACTCCGCTAATTTAAGAAGGCCGAAACGCGTCGACCCTTTTCAATGGAATGGACTTTCTTTCAATTGTTCAGAGTATTGGTAGGGCATTAATAATGAGTATAATTGACATTTGCTCGTGCCTACCCCCTCTTACTACCTCCAGGTGGATTAAAGACTGTAATAAGTAGCGAACCACCTATTGTGCTTAAAAGATTGACGGAAGGACGAGCAACAGCTGTATTTCTTTTCCATTTAAGATTTTGTGTTTTTCACTGTGTATACATTCTTTTTTATTCATGTGATGTCAAGAAATGTACATGTTTATCCAAGGGGCTATATGTATGTGTTTGGAATTGTTTTGGATGCCTGCTGCTTTGGTCTTAATAATAATAAAAGAATGCCTTGGAGCAATCAGACTGGAGATATGTGGTGGTGACACTATTTGAAGGGGCAGACAGTATTTTTGTGATTCAGTCACTCAACCCACCCAAAGTAGTTTTGTTACAGGTCCTGCACCTGACACTTTTGCCCCGCGCCCAATACTCCTGCGTCTGGCCAGGCCATGCTCCCTACGCCCCATCGGATGTCCAGCCCGCTGCTCTGCATGGGCTTTGGCTGTTCATAGCAGGGGGTGGACTGCAGGACCTGGCCAGAGGCCGGGCCCTGTGCCCAAAACCCTGACACCCAATCAGCCACAGGGACAAAGCACCCCCAACTTCGCCCTGGGAGTCAGGGTGTGCTCACCTTACCCACTTATATGTTTTTTAAATTAATTTACTGGATGTAGAGGGTCATGCCCCTCTGTCCTGCAATGGCCGCCACAACATGTTGTTCAGTAGGAGGCTGTGAGCCACTAAAGGGAGAACCAGAGTCAACTAGGTATGTCACCGAAGGTCAAAGGGTGCATGATGTCACTTCCGCACGCCCTAGCTTTTTGGTGAATTGACTTTGTTGGCTTTCATTAACAAGCATTTACAATGCAATGGTTTCGCCTTTGGAAAAGTTAGAGCTATTGGCATTGTAAATGACAAAATTTGTATTTATGTGTTGGTTTTGAAAACAGATAAATAAATGGCATTGTCATTTACAATGCCATTAGCATAATCTCTGCAGTCACTCTGCAGTCCCTAGCACTCCATAGCACTCCCTAGTCACTCTGCAGTCCCTAGCACTCCCTAGCCCTCCCTAGTCACTCTGCAGTTCCTAGAACTCCCTAGCCCTCCCTAGTCACTCTGCACTCCCTAGCACTCCCTAGCCCTCCCTAGTCACTCTGCACTCCCTAGCACTCCCTAGCCCTCCCTAGTCACTCTGCACTCCCTAGCACTCCCTAGTCACTCTGCACTCCCTCGCACTCTGCACTCCCTCGCACTCTGCACTCCCTTGCACTCTGCACTCCCTCGCACTCTGCACTCCCTCGCACTCTGCACTCCCTCGCACTCTGCACTCCCTAGCAGTCCCTAGTCACTCTGCACTCCCTAGTCACTCTGCAGTCACTCTGCACTCCCTAGTCACTCTGCACTCCCCAGAACTCTGCACTCCCTAGCACTCTGCAGTCACTCTGCACTCCCTTGCACTCTGCACTCCCTAGCACTCTGCACTCCCTAGCACTCTGCACTCCCTCGCACTCTGCACTCCCTCGCACTCTGCACTCCCTCGCACTCTGCACTCCCTCGCACTCTGCACTCCCTCGCACTCTGCACTCCCTCGCACTCTGCACTCCCTAGCACTCTGCACTCCCTAGCAGTCCCTAGTCACTCTGCACTCCCTAGTCACTCTGCAGTCACTCTGCACTCCCTAGTCACTCTGCACTCCCCAGAACTCTGCACTCCCTAGCACTCTGCACTCCCTAGTCACTCTGCACTCCCTAGTCACTCTGCACTCCCTAGCACTCCTTAGTCACTCTGCACTCCCCAGAACTCTGCACTCCCTAGCACTCTGCACTCCCTAGCACTCTGCACTCCCTAGCACTCTGCACTCCCTAGCACTCCTTAGTCACTCTGCACTCCCCAGAACTCTGCACTCCCTAGCCCTCCCTAGCAATCTGCAGTCACTCTGCACTCCCTAGCACGCCCTAGCAGTTGGGTACAGGTGCTTTCAGTTGGCTATGGTGAGGTGTCTGTCAGATTTCACTTGGGATTTTTGCATGCATACACAGACAAAAACACAAATTCTCATCTCAGTTTTGAAAGCCCTAAAATGATTTGGTTATTTTACAAAATAGTATTTCCCCTTACTTAGTCCCCCTACAGACCTGCATCCATCCCTCCTTTCACTGCCCCTAATGCCCCTCTTTGAGTCCTGCCATCATGTAGTATATTTTAACATTATATGCCAGCGTGATTATGGGGGAATCTGAAGCTCACCCACTCCCCCTAATCTTACGAATCAAGCAACGCCTCTGTCAATGAAGGCTAACACGTGGTTCACACAAAAATAACCAAGCGAGAATTACTACTCTGAGGCAGAGCTAAAGTGCGTTCTATATACTTTTGCAATTAACAAGTGTGCAAACTGGTAAAGAATGACCTTACATCCGCAATGATAGATGAGCGCTTAAATCATTTGCTTCACAGTGGATCATTTTAAAGGATAAACATGTTTCAGTTTAAGGTCCAACTTTATTTTGCTTTCTTTTTCGTAAAAGTCCACCTTTTATGATTTTGTTCCTCTGCTCTTTTGTAAATTGGGGTTTATCTGGCCTAAAGGTTTATCATTGTAAAGAGAAACTGATCCACTGAATAGTTCCAATGGACACAAGCTAATATAGAATGATAACAGACTAGTTGAATGCTTATAAACAGAGTACAAAGGTTTTGATAGTTGCAGACATGTGGAAAAGAATCAATAAAATAATTTTTCTGGTAAAAGCCGTTTGTTTCCAACTATAGGTGTTCTATTATAAGTGTTCTATTGTGCCCATATAAGCACATACTAAAACAAATGATTTATATTTTACTGCAGTTTGCAAACACATAGACATTTTGAGTTCTATGCTAATTGAGTTGTGGTTTAAGATTATATTATTGCTACCAAGAATGTCCTTGCTTTACTAAATATCTTAAAGCTACTGAGTAATGCCCCTGAGCTTGTCCATTATTGCCGCTCAGTGACCTCAGCCGGTAGCTACTCTTTTCAGTTGGATCCAGGATGTTGCTAATTGAGAAATCTCAGACTCGCACCCCCCTACACCTTTGACTAAGCTACGCCCCTGCCTCCATCCTACTCTCCCGGACACACACTGGCTTCACCAATGCAGGGCTGCCTACTCTGGACTGCGGCTACACCACTGTAGATTGTGGCAACCGCCGCCCCCCTCACATGGACTGAGGTCAGGGCCCCCTGAGAGCTGCAGTCAGTCCTGGGAGTGTGGCAAGCCTCTCTGTGTGCGGTGCAGTGCTAGTAGCCCCCCTCCCGGAGTTCAGTCAGCCCCCTTGGGGCGCAGTCGAGATTCCCATAATGTAGTCAGGACGACTCGTCTAGAGCAGTCGACCCCTCCCCCGTAGAGTACAGTTAATGCGAGCCCCCAGCAGACAGCAATCAGCACCCCATGAAAAGTGCAGTCAGGACCCCCCAAAAGACAGAAAGTAGGCATGAATCCCCAGGCAGCCACTCAGTGCTATGCAGTCAGTCACATTACAGATTGCAAGTCGGGACATCCTGCTGTGAGCAGTCGTAACACCCTGAGGGGTGATGTCGGGACATTGTGGAGTAGTCAGGACATCAGGAACACCCTGCGGAGTACAGCCAGGGCCCCCCGCGGACTGAAGCTACTGCTAGCATCTATGGACTGCAGAGAAGACACACGTGCAGCGCAGCGCCCTCGTCCCAGCCGCCCCCCACGGCCCGGCTGCAGCTCGGATCCTTCACCGGAGCGGGTCCCGGGTGACTGCGGACTGACGCTGGGTTCATCGGCTACGACCAGGGCGAGGAGGGACTGAGGTAAAGGCCCCCGTGGGCCGGAGCAAGGACGACCTGGGAGCTAAAAAGGTCAACCCGTCGGCTCCCCAGGACCCCCCCCCCCCCCTTGTGCCTTTTGCGAACTGAACGCCCATGGGTGCCCGGGGCAGCTCACCTGGCCGGCGGCGCGAGGGTCGCGGTTCATGCTCCGAACAAACTTCGGTCGGGAGTCCCCTCCTCCCCCGGCTGGACTGGAAGTGTTTACTTCTGAAGGTGTTGTTGTAAATTTCCCTTTTTATGTCTCGAGAGAGATGGTGGATGAGATCTGTTTAGGAGCACAAAGGCAGAGTATGCCAATAATATGGACAAATACCAATTACTTATTTTTATAGTGCTGGATTCCATCCACCATGTTGCAGTTTCGTGTATCACAGGTACTATATTACCCACTTATCTACCTCTGAAGGATAACACGCTGAGTCAGCCCTGCCGTGAGCCAAACCTGCTACCTGGACGTCACAAAGGGTGTGAACCGTGAGCACTTAGCTCACTGAGCTATCTGGCTGAAAAGATAGGTTTGGCTGATGATGTCACATAAGATGGAGTCACTCGGCAGATACCGTCTAACCCCAAGTGAGCGCTGTTTGTGTGAGAGAGAGAGAGCTCCTGCTGCTTGCTCTTGTTTCCTGTGGGTCATGGTTGTCTGTTTTGCTTGAGCAGTCACAGTTATGGGAATACCTGGGGTTTCCTAGCCTGCTATTCAGAGCCGGCCATACAGAAAGACCTATGTCACCCTCGCAATATTCACAGGTTAGCTCCTAACTGATGGGATCACGGTGGTGTCTAGCCTCTAAACACAAACACCCCTGCACCTCTTCGAGTTCACACGAATCACCCAAAGCTCAGCTTTCTTCACACTGGTACCAAGCTGTTTGTTGGGGGTGGCGGCAAGATGTGAAACGGAGATGGAAGGACAGGGAAGGGGGCGAGGGGGTCACCTGCTACAGGTTTAGCAAATGATTAAACGCACTTCAAACTGAATCACTGGAGCCTCAGCCAAGTCAGACAGATGCTGCTGATTTCATGGCCACAATTTCGTCCCTAAGTAAGGAGACTAATTTTGCTAAATCGCTGATCGTTTCAGGGCATTCTAAAGTGCTGGAAACAACATCGACGTCATCTATAACAATGCTTAGGGGATGGCCCGCCCTTTGCTCGTCCTGCTGCGGGAACCGGTAGGCGTTTTATGGGGCTGGTGGGCATGTCGGGGGGGGCCTCAGCGCAGATGATACTTCGCACGGACTCCTGGACACTGGAGTCCCGTGCTTTGCGCTCTACTTGACCCCACAACAGCAGATAATGACACACCCTCGGCAAATGCCCTCTCCGGGATAGCGGGAGTTCTGGTGATGATGAACAATTGCCGCAGCAGCTGATCTGTAATTCGTGATTCCACTGTCTGTTGCTAGGTATGCTGGGACATGTAGTCCTACCCACACTGCGGCCGCTGCCAAATATCCAAAGGCTGCGGCCGCTGCCAAATATCCAAAGGCTGCGGCGGGGGGGACTGCGAAGGAGCAGCGAGCGTAGAAGGCTGCAGAGAATATAATACGGCGGGCAGCGAAAGTGAAAAGGTGAGGAGAAACGGAGTAGCAGCGGTCGTAATTTAATCCCAAAGTCTGACAGATGAAATACCTCTGAGCATTGTCCGTTGTTCAAACGTATTAACACAAACGGCAAAAGGATCCCGTAGCCGTGCTTACACTTCCCGCCTACAGCGCCGAATCTCAGAGTCTCGAAAGGAACTCAACACACCTTATCAAATGGGTTATTAGATTTTCTGTATTTAATGGCTTCTTTGTAGTTAATTTGCCGCATTTTGTCCACCTCTTAGATCCTTTTGTCCATTGAGTCAACTTGGTTGACCTGAGATTCCTGAGAGCGGGAGGGGGGCGGGCAGGCTCACGTACAGTGGGAGGGGGGCGGGCAGGAAACAAGACGGACAATGAACAAACATCGGTGGTAAAAAAAAAAACAAGCATTTACAAGGGGCCGGAGACCCAGACCGCGGGAGGGGGGGCGGGAACGGGCACACCGAGAGGGGGGGGGGCGGGAACAGACAGCGGAAGAGGGGGCGGGAAAGGGCACACCAACAGCGGGAGAGGGGGGGGCGGGAACGGACACACGGGGAGAGGGGGGCGGGAAAGGGTAATCAAAAGGCAGAGCACTCACCTGGACTTCTTGGAGCAACGAGAAGTCGACGGGCCCCGGCGCCATCTTCGGCGCAAATACAAAACTAGGCTTGAATTGTGCCCTCATTTTCTATTGTTGCCTGTTGCTACATGTGTGCTGTGTTTTTGGCCTTCTAAGGTTCCGGTTGCATTCTGGCACTTTCGGCCGGCTCGGGAGGCGGGGATCTGCTGTGGGAGGGGAGAGGGAGGCGGGGATCTGCTGTGGGAGGGGAGAGGGAGGCGGGAATCTGCTGTGGGAGGGGAGAGGGAGAGCGGGGATCAGCTGCGGCTCGGGAGGCGGGGATCTGCTGTGGGAGGGGAGGGAATGCTGCAAAGACAATGGGACACAAGGGTTGTTTTGCTTCTGTGGGAGGGGAAGGGGACACGGACGGCCGGCGGGAAACGTGCACAGGACAGCGAGGAGGGGGGGAGGGGGGAGGGGGGACGGCGGGAGGAGGGAGGACAGCAGCAAGCACGGCCGGCCGGACCAGACACGGGGGCGTTCCCGGCGTCCCGTGACGTCGGCAAAAGCCAAAGAATGTCGGGAACGCCCCCGTGTCTGGTCCGGCATTGACGGACAGGCCCCTCGTCCAATGGCTAGGCTCCGTTTATGGAGCTAGCCAATCGGACGGGGGGGCGTCTTCCATAGTGCTTACTATACTCATTAGATTTCTCTGGAGGCGGAGCCTAATCGGCTCCGCTCACCAGCGAAACCTAAAAAGTGCAATATGGTATTTTAAAGGCCACTTTTAGCCGAAGCTCCAAGTCCTCTGCCGCCGCCCCCTCCAATGCCCCCCTCCCCTCCCTCTCCTCCCTCTCCTCCCCACGTCGCCGGGTTCGGATCCCAGGAAAGGGAGCTTAAGGCCTCCATCGCTGAATGCTGGCTAAGACTAGGCTGGCCCTGGGTTGGGCTCACTGACGTGCGCGGCGTGCTTGCTGAGCGCTTTCTGCTCGCAGCTGTGAGCTGGACGTGCTAAAATAGCGCCTCGGCATTTCTAGATTCCCGGCTGCTATTCCAGATTGGGCGGTGGCTATAAACAGTTGTCAGGAACCGGCGAAAACACGAGGCTGGAGGCTATGGAACGTTGCCCCGGAAAGACTCGCGCCAGAATAGCTCGTAGCATGTTCGCAGTGACGCCTGTACCCTTTGAACCCCAGGGTGTGACCTCTGTACCCACAGGCCAGGCGAGTTTGACATGGTTGATGCCAGCGCCCGCCCTGGGCAGAATATCACTGTCTGTATCAGGTCCTAACGCCCGTGTCTGCTCAGACCCTGACAGTGGTGGCTGCGCGGCCCCTAATAACAAGGGCTGCATCTGCCCCAACACCGGAGGCTGCATTAGGCCTTGCACCAGCAGCTGCATGAGCTGCTAACACCAGCAGCTGCATTAAGCCTTGCACCAGCAGCTGCATTAAGGCTTACACCAGCAGCTGCATTAAGCCTTGCACCAGCAGCTGCATTAAGCCTTACACCAGCAGCTGCATTAAGGCTTACACCAGCAGCTGCATTAAGCCTTACACCAGCAGCTGCATTAAGGCTAACACCAGCAGCTGCAGTAAGCCTTACACCAGCAGCTTCATTAAGCCCAACACCAGCAGCTGCATTAAGCCATACACCAGCAGCTGCATTAAGCCTTACACCAGCAGCTGCATTAAGGCTAACACCAGCAGCTGCATTAAGGCTAACACCAGCAGCTGCATTAAGCCTTACACCAGCAGCGGCATTAAGGCTAACACCAGCAGCTGCATTAAGCCTTACACCAGCAGCTTCATTAAGCCTAACACCAGCAGCTGCATTAAGGCTTACACCAGCAGCTGCATTACAGCTTACACCAGCAGCTGCATTAAGGCTAACACCAGCAGATGCATTAAGGCTAACACCAGCAGATGCATTAAGCCTTGCACCAGCAGCTGCATTAAGGCTAACACCAGCAGCTGCATTAAGGCTAACACCAGCAGATGCATTAGGCCTTGCACCAGCAGCTGCATGAGCTGCTAACACCAGCAGCTGCATTAAGCCTTGCACCAGCAGCTGCATTAAGCATAACACCAGCAGCTGCATTAAGGCTAACACCAGCAGCTGCATTAAGGCTAACACCAGCAGATGCATTAAGCCTTGCACCAGCAGCTGCATTAAGGCCAACACCAGCAGCTGCATTAAGGCTAACACCAGCAGCTGCATTAAGGCTAGCACCAGCAGCTGCATTAAGCCTTGCACCAGCAGCTGCATTAAGGCCAACACCAGCAGCTGCATTAAGGCTTACACCAGCAGCTGCATTAAGCCTTGCACCAGCAGCTGCATTAAGGCCAACACCAACAGCTGCATTAAGGCTTACACCAGCAGCTGCATTAGGGCTAACACCAGCAGATGCATTAAGCCTTGCACCAGCAGCTGCATTAAGCCTTACACCAGCAGCTGCATGAACTGCTAACACCAGCAGCTGCATTAAGCCTTACACCAGCAGCTTCATTAAGCCCAACACCAGCAGCTGCATTAAGGCTTACACCAGCAGCTGCATTAAGGCTAACACCAGCAGATGCATTAAGGCTAACACCAGCAGCTGCATTAAGCCTTGCAGCAGCAGCTGCATTAGGCCTTGCACCAGCAGCTGCATGAGCCGCTAACACCAGCAGCTGCATTAATCCTTACACCAGCAGCTGCATTAAGCCTTACACCAGCAGCTTCATTAAGCCTTACACCAGCAGCTGCATCAGGCCTTAACACTAGCAGCTGCATTAGGCCTTACACCAGCAGCTGCATTAAGCCTTACACCTGCAGCTGCAGTAGGCCTTACGCCAGCACCTGCATTAAGGCTTACGCCAGCACCTGCATTAAGGCTTACACCAGCAGCTGCATTAAGGCTAACACCAGCAGATGCATTAAGCCTTGCACCAGCAGCTGCATTAAGCCTTGCACCAGCAGCTGCATTAAGCCTAGCACCAGCAGCTGCATTAAGCCATACACCAGCAGCTGCATGAACTGCTAACACCAGCAGCTGCATTAAGCCTAACACCAGCAGCTGCATTAAGCCTAACACCAGCAGCTGCATTAAGGCTTACACCAGCAGCTGCATTAAAGCTGACACCAGCAGATGCATTAAGCCTTGCACCAGCAGCTGCATTAAGCCTAACAGCAGCAGCTGCATTAAGGCTAACACCAGCAGATGCATTAAGGCTAACACCAGCAGCTGCATTAAGGCTAACACCAGCAGCTGCATTAAGGCTAACACCAGCAGATGCATTAAGCCTTACACCAGCAGCTGCATTAAGCCTTACACCAGCAGCTTCATTAAGCCCAACACCAGCAGCTGCATTAAGGCTAACACCAGCAGCTGCATTAAGGCTAACACCAGCAGATGCATTAAGGCTAACACCAGCAGATGCATTAAGCCTTACACCAGCAGCTTCATTAAGCCCAACACCAGCAGCTGCATTAAGGCTTACACCAGCAGCTGCATTAAGGCTAACACCAGCAGATGCATTAAGACTAACACCAGCAGATGCATTAAGCCTTGCAGCAGATGCTGCATTAGGCCTTGCACCAGCAGCTGCATGAGCCGCTAACACCAGCAGCTGCATTAATCCTTACACCAGCAGCTGCATTAAGCCTTACACCAGCACCTTCATTAAGCCTTACACCAGCAGCTGCATCAGGCCTTAACACTAGCAGCTGCATTAAGCCTTACACCAGCAGCTGCATTAAGCCTTACACCAGCACCTGCATTAAGGCTTACACCAGCAGCTGCATTAAGGCTAACACCAGCAGATGCATTAAGCCTTGTACCAGCAGCTGCATTAAGCCTTGCACCAGCAGCTGCATTAAGCCTAACACCAGCAGCTGCATTAAGCCTTACACCAGCAGCTGCATGAACTGCTAACACCACCAGCTGCATTAAGCCTTGCATCAGCAGCTGCATTAAGGCTTACACCAGCAGCTGCATTAAGGCTTACACCAGCAGCTGCATTAAAGCTAACACCAGCAGATGCATTAAGCCTTGCACCAGCAGCTGCATTAAGCCTAACACCAGCAGATGCATTAAGGCTAACACCAGCAGATGCATTAAGGCTAACACCAGCAGATGCATTAAGCCTTACACCAGCAGCTGCATTAAGCCTTACACCAGCAGTTGCATTAAGCCTTGCAGCAGCAGCTGCATTAGGCCTTGCAGCTGCATGAGCAGCTAACACCAGCAGCTGCATTAATCCTTACACCAGCAGCTGCATTACGCCTTACACCAGCAGCTGCATTAGGCCTTATACTAGCAGCTGCATTAAGCCTTACACCAGCAGCTGCATTAAGCCTTACACCTGCGGCTGCAGTAGGCCTTACACATGTATTAGGCCTAACACCAGCAGCTGCATTAAGCCTTACGCCAGCACCTGCATTAAGCCTTAACACTAGCAGCTGCATTAAGCCTTACACCAGCAGCTTCATTAAGCCTTACACCTGCAGCTGCAGTTGGCCATGCACCTGTATTAGGCCTAACACCAGCAGCTGCATTAAGCCTTGCACCAGCATCTGCATTAAGCCTTAACACCAGCAGCTGCATTAAGCATTACACCAGCAGCTGCATTGAGCCTTACGACTAGCAGCTGCATTAAGCCTTAACACTAGCAGCTGCATTAAGCCTTAACACTAGCAGCTGCATTAAGCCTTACACCAGCAGCTGCAGTAGGTCTTAAACATGTATTAGGCCTAACACCAGCAGCTGCATTAAGCCGTACACCAGCAGCTGCTTTAGGTCTTAACGCTATCCGCTGCATTAAGCCGTAACACCTGCAGCTGTATTAGGCCTTAACATCAGCAGCTACATTAGGCCTTAACACTAGCAGCTGCATTAAGACTTACACCCGCAGCTGCAGTAGGCCTTACACATGTATTAGGCCTAACACCAGCAGCTGCATTAAGCCTCAACACTAGCAGCTGCATTAAGCCTTACACCAGCAGCTTCATTAAGCCTTACACCAGCAGCCTCCTTAAGCCTTACTCCAGCAGCTGCATTAGGTCCTAACACCAGCATCTGCATTAAGCCTTACACCAGCTGCTGCATTAAGCCTTACACCAGCTGCTGCATTAAGCCTTACACCAGCTGCTGAATTAAGCCTTACATCAGCAGCTGCATGAACTGCTAACACCAGCTTCTGCATTAAGCCTTACACCAGCTGCTGCATTAAGCCTTACGCGGTACAAAAGGGGGTGGAGATGGACGGACATTAAGCCTTACAGCAGCAGCTGCAGTAGGCCTTACACGTGTATTATGCCTAATACCAGCAGCTGCATCAAGCTTTACACCAGCAGCTGCATTAAGCCTCAACAGTAGCAGCTTCATTAAGCCTTACTCCAGCAGCTGCATTAGGCCCTACCATCGGCAGCTGCATTAAGCTTTACACCAGTGGCTGCAGTAGGCCTTACACCTGCAGCTCCAGTAGGCCTCACTACTAGTGGCTGTATGAGGCAGTGTGCAGGCTCCTTGACTGTTTACAACAGATGTTCCCTTACTTATAGAAGGGTGACTGACTGCCCCAGGCACTGACCGAACAAGGAGTAGATCGCAGGCCGGTAGGAGCATCTAGAAAGTCCACAGCTTCACTATCAATACTCGCCGAAAAAGCGCTCCGACTCCTCATCAGGGGTAGCAAGCGCTATATAAATGCAATTGCAATACAATACAATACAATCAAGGTATATTTTGAAAATATGAAGGTACCTCGGCCCAGCGCTGCCTTTGCCTTGTATTATAGACTTGTGGAGCTGTGACTGGTCTCCCTGCCCCCTCCGCAGACTTTAGAACTGTTCTCGCTCCCACAGGGGAAGGATATTCCCTGCGGGGACCTCAGACTCAGAGACTCCTTCTCGGAGAGACAGTCTGAGCCCTGCGGGTATCAACAAGCGGAGGAAACGCATAATGTGTCTGCTCCAGCAAGTGGTGGGTGGAACAAACACTTGTATCCCAGCCAAGCCTTTCTAATGGCTTTTCTGAAATCCACTCCAGTGGCTCTAAGGAAACCGAGAAGCCAGTGGGGAGGCGAGGTAATCTCGGGCAAAGAAAAACTGAGCAGACCCTCAGCCCATCCACCATCACCACAGAATCTCAGGCAAAGGAAACCTGAGCAGACCCTCAGCCCATCCACCTTCACCACAGAATCTCAGGCAAAGGAAACCTGAGCAGACCCTCAGCCCATCCACCATCACCACAGAATCTCAGGCAAAGGAAACCTGAGCAGATCCTCAGCCCATCCACCATCACCACAGGATATCAGGAAAAGGAAAACTGAGCAGACCCTTAGCCCATCCACCATCCCCACAGAATCTCAGGCAAAGGAAACCTGAGCAGACCCTCAGCCCATCCACCATCACCACAGGATCTCAGGAAAAGGAAAACTGAGCAGACCCTCAGCCCATGTTATGTTATGTTATGTTAATAACTTTTATTAGGCGCACAGCTGCCCCAGCGAAGGGGCGTCCTTGCGCCTGATCAAGTACCACAACACAACAAATCGATGCTGAAAAGGAGAGGGGATCAGTCAGCAGTAGGGAATAGATATGTTTTTATGGCGCATCTAAAAAGAGTCAAGCTGTTCAGGGCACGGATATGGACAGGGAGAGAGTTCCACAATCCTGCCGCTAGAACTCGAAAGGAACAACCTCCCATCCTACTCAGTCTGAACCTGGTCTTAACCGCCAGATGAAGAGATTCCGATCTGAGAGCCCGCGTAGGAACATAGGGGGAGACAAGATTAGCAAGGGCTGGAGGAGAGGAAAGTTTCAAGATCTTAAATGTCAGACAAAGAGCCTTAAATTTAATTCTTTGTCTGACCGGCAGCCAGTGAAGAGAGGTCAAGACTGCAGAGACAGAGCACCGTCTAGGAAGGCCAACGATGGCACGCGCCGCGGCATTCTGCACCCTTTGTAGCCTAGTAGCCTCCGCCTGATTCACTCCGAGCAGCAGCGCACTCCCGTAGTCCAGCCGGGAAAGAATGGAGGCTTGGATCACCAGTTGCCGAGTAGGGGGGGTCGAAGAATTTCATCCACCATCACCACAGAATCTCAGGCAAAGGAAACCTCAGGAACAAGAAAACTGAGCAGGCCCTCAGCCCATCCACCATCACCACAGAATCTCAGGAAAAGGAAAACTGAGCAGACCCTCAGCCCATCCACCATCACCACAGAATCTCAGGCAAAGGAAACCTCAGGAAAAAGAAAACTGAGCAGGCCCTCAGCCCATTCACCATCACCACAGAATCTCAGGCAAAGGAAACCCGAGCAGACCCTCAGCCCATCCACCATCACCACAGAATCTCAGGCAAAGGAAACCTGAGCAGACCCCCAGCCCATCCACCATCCCCACAGAATCTCAGGCAAAGGAAACCTGAGCAGACCCTCAGCCCATCCACCATCACCACAGGATATCAGGAAAAGGAAAACTGAGCAGACCCTCAGCCCATCCACCATCCCCACAGAATCTCAGGCAAAGGAAACCTGAGCAGACCCTCAGCCCATCCACCATCACCACAGGATCTCAGGAAAAGGAAAACTGAGCAGACCCTCAGCCCATCCACCATCACCACAGAATCTCAGGCAAAGGAAACATGAGAAGACCCTCAGCCCATCCACCATCACCACAGAATCTTAGGCAAAGGAAACCCCAGGAAAAGGAAAACTGAGCAGGCCCTCAGCCCATCCACCATCACCACAGAAACTCAGGCAAAGGAAACCTGAGCAGACCCTCAGCCCATCCACCATCACTACAGAATCTCAGGCAAAGGAAACCTCAGGAAAAGGAAAACTGAGCAGGCCCTTAGCCCATCGGCCATCACCACAGAATCCTAACTAATTACTTCTTAAGGAAATGCTGTGTCACTCTCATGAATGTATACTACCAGCTGCAAATTACAGTTCTGCTGTGAATAAACTGGGCTTGGCTGCAGTGCTTAATTTGTGCAGGTGGTTTCCGGTGCTCAGCACCGGCACTTAATTGTCAACACCAGCACTTATGACAGTCTACCACATGGTGGCGATATCTGTCTAATTTACAAATGAGCACAACAGCCGTTTATTAATTCAATATACATTAAAAAAGAACTAATACTTGCCGCCATAGCCATCCTTGTAGTTGTTGGGGCACCTGGAATTGTCTGAATGGTCACACTTGTAGGAGTGTGATGGTTTGTAGTTGTGTTGGTTCTGTCATTGGCAGAGTTGCAGCGGAAATGGGTGCTGCAAGCTGTAGTGACCTTCTGATGAGGGCCCTGGAACTTATTTTTTTATTTTTTACAAAGTAAGCACTGCTGGGCTGTAATCCTGGTATTACAGTAAGTAGCATATTACCTACTAATACCAAGGGAATGACATTACTGTGGCGGTGGCGGAGGAAGTAACATAACTAGAGGAGGAATCCCTTCACTAAGGAACGGGATTTTTTCAAGCCTAAGTAAGTGTCAGTTAAATTGTTTAATTTGGCCTTTTAAAGTGTTTTTTGAATCCTTCTAAATTCTCAAAAATGTTACTGTCTGAAGGTGCTTACCCGTGCACCACTTCACAGTAAATATTAGTTAAAGCAATTGAGACAGAACCCCCAACAATCTATAGTAGTCCAATAACTTATTCACTCGCTTAAAATACACATTGTTCTGAAGTGGCCCCAGAAAGTGTATGAACTATTAAAAAACAATAAATGCATTCAATAAAGTAACACAAATGCACCATTTGCTACTCTATTTGTCTCAAGCCTGCCTGCTCATGACAGTCAGGCACCCGGGCCACTTAATATCTAGAAGAACGCCAGGATTTATTTTAGAAGAATTTGACTTTACTGGAAAACAACACTTACAACGCAACTTTTACAACGCACTACCTTTACAACGAAACTTTTACAACGCAACATCCATTACAACGCATGCCATTACAACGCATGTCACTACAACGCATACCACTACAATGAATTCCTTTACAATGCAGTCATTACAACGCAAACCATTACAACGCATACCTACACTATCCAACACTTACCCTACTGTTGCACCCCCTGGAGTTAGAATAGTAATTTTTACCCCTACACTATCCAATACTTACCCTACTGTTGCACCCCCTGGAGTTAGAATAGTAATTTTTACCCCTACACTATCCAATACTTACCATACATGCAATGTAATGGTATGCGTTGTAATGGTATGCGTTGTAAATGCAGTATACGTTGTAGTGGAATGCGTTGTAAAGGTAGTTTCAAAGATTTCGTTGTAATGGCATGCTTTGTAATGGAATGCGTTGTAATGGATGTTGCGGTGTAAAAATGCGTTGTAAAGGTATGCGTTGTAAAAGAATGCGTTGTAACGACATACATCCGACTTTACCACACCCTCCTGTCATGAAAAGTTTATTGATCATTTTTGGAAAATAAGCGTCTCATGCAGGCATCATTTCTCGCACCTGAAGGAATATGAAGGGACAACAATTGGTACACGTGGTACAAAAAAAAGAAAGGTATTCTTATTTCCCAACAACGGTGTGTGACTTGTAGGGTAGCGATAATGCGCCAAGAAAAAAACCACACTCCTCTGTCACCCCTTGAATGTTTTGAGACAACTTCTAAGATGGATTTCAAGCGGCAAGTGTAGTCTCTTTTTCAAAAGCAGTCCATACCGATTTTATTTTTTGTGGTAATTAACAGTCCATATGTTCACAAAATAATTATTTTTGTCCAAACTGTGTTGAATCTTTTTACTTTTGATATAGTTGCCATTCTTCAGCATTTATTGCCAAATTGCTTCTTGCTAGTGTTTCAAATACATCCATAAAGAAAGGTTCTCAATTTTTCCACAAATATCCATAAAACAAAGATTACAACACTCAGAAACCTGGGAAGTTAAAACAGTTGACGTTAAAATGCATAGTTTTCCAGCAAGCGCCTATTGTATTAAAACTGCTTCCAAGCACATGGGAGGCAACCCTACCGAGCAGACCATGCATCTGTGAGACCTAAACAGAACAAACGAATGAATTAGCATTTTATGGCGGGCTTTGTGGAAAACTGAACAATCTATCAGCTGCTGGTTGGTTGTTGGGAAAAGTGTCCATTTGCTAATTGAAGGAGTCAAAGGGAGGGTGGAGAAAGTTATGTGAGTGAGAGTAGCGGCGGCTTTGTACCCCCTCTCCTCTTGAGGGAGCTGAATGAAGGCTTCAGCACTTAACCTTTTGTGACCCCGGAGCAGCAGGGCATTAGTAGCCCAATGGGAATACAGCCAGGCGCTGCAATCGATAGCCGAGCTTGTTTCCTTTCACCGCTGGCTGCTGCTTCGCATCGACGCCGGGTCACTTAGTGTCACGAGGGCTGACGTAGGCGAGTGGAGAGTTCGAGTTTATGCACACACAGCAACTGAACAAAAACGTATAAACACAGGGGAGTCAACAACTAACACTTTGTAATACAACACGCAACGCGCCCTACAATCACAGCTCAGGCACGCAAGGCCACGTGGAATGACGTCCCTAAAATGCCAGCAGTAGCGGAAGTGACATCATGCACCCTCTGGCCACCGATGATATGACAGGTTTGAGCCCTGAAACCTCCCCTCGCTACAGAAAGGCACTTCGGAGAGGTTGATGAAGTGCAAGGAGTGAGAAGTGTCGAAAATAAACCCAATTCTCTCAGCTCTATTTACTTCCAGGCACTCTAAGCTTGCAGGAAGGAGAGGCAAACCAAAGGGTATGTCAGTGGTAGAAAAAGCCACCTCTGATACCCCTCAATGGCGTCCATGACGAGCCACCCTAGCAGCCATCACCCGTGATGCTGCAGTAAGGAGACTTGATTTGTGGGAACAAAACACGTTCTAGTAGACTAGTACTAGACATAAAGATAAGGACTAAGGGGCTTATTTACAAGCCTCTTGCGCCACTTTTGCGTCATTTTTCCCATGTTGAAAATGACGCAAAAGTGGCGCAAGGGACTTGTAACTCTGCCCCTAAGCTTTTGCACATGCCTGAGACAAAGTTTCACAAAGACAACTTTACGAGATTTAGGGCTACACAGGCATAATCTACAAATATATTAAAAAGGCTGCATATAATAAAACAAAAAAAATTCAAAGGTTGTGCACCTCGTTCCATTAAAAAAAATTAACATTAGCTCAAATTCAGTACTATTTTCTTTGCATTCTGGGAATTATATTATATTATATTATATTATATTATATTATATTATATTATATTATATTATATTATATTATATTATATTATATTATATTATATTATATTATACACTGTAAAACAGGCCTACAATTGCCAGTAAGGAAAATTAATAAAAAATAAAGGCAGGAATGGATAGGCTTCAATTTGTGTTTCTGTAAGGGGAGGTGTTGGCGAGATATCAGTTCTCCCTAGACTCCTTGACCTGAGATGCTTTCAGCTCCACTTCAACCCCCGCTCACCCAACCCCCTGTCTGAGCGGCTCTGAGGGGACCAAACTCTTTCATTTGCAACCTTGCAGTCCTGTGGTAAGCCCCAGGGGGAGGCTGGTGATGCCGTGGGTGCTGATTCAACCCTCTTTAACAACTCCCATGCTCGTGACGGAACCGTTCCGTCACGAGCCTCGGGTGGGCTGTGCTGGTGACGGAACGGTTCTGTCACGGCCCGCTCGCAGCGCCTGCGCGGCGCGAAGTCCACGCCTGCTCTGGGCGTTCTAAAGAGCGGGCGGGCGCATGACGGAACCATTCGGTCACAAGCACAGCTCACCCGAGGCTCGTGACGGAGCTGTTCCGTCACGAGCACGGGAGCGCCGCGCGGCCCCGCCTCCCCCTTAGTGCTGTGGCGGAATAGCCGCCGCAGCGAAGGGCTTAAAACATTCTGCAGCTGCCCAGCACAGAAGGCGACTCTTTCAGGCAGAGACTTCCGTCCCTTGTTAAAAGATGGCCGGTGAAAATGCAAGCACTAAACTGCAATGCACGTGCTCCCTGGCCCTCTTCAAAGGGACCACAGAACAATCCATGAAAATCTAGGCCTGTCCAGGGAAATCCTGGATGTCGAGTCACCCTATGCTACTCCGTGGGTCCAGGGTGCCTGGAGCCAGGCCAAAGGCGTGAGCAGGAGTCAAGATATTGACACAGTGTCCTCCGTTGACCATTGGAATGTCTCGCTCATTGCTCAGGCAATGGCTGCATTCCTGTTTGCTGCAGGTTCCTTTAAGTAGGTGTGTCCTGCATGGTCAGTGCAGCGCTGAGACATGCAATGTGAGTTGTGACGTGGAGTAGTAAAATGAGCATGGAAGACTTTGAACCTACGTCTATAGCTTTCTTTCATATCCCCCACCCTTTTCCCCTACCTAGTGCTGCGCAAAAATTGAAATATTACATTTCACCCACAAGGTTTGTGGGAGGTGTTAAACTTTGCATTTGCAAGTAAACTTTAAAGTTAACTTTTCCCTCAGAATTCTATGGCTAATCCAAAGTTTTGGGGGAAAGATCACACTCCAACACTCCTACTTTTGGAAGCTGATCCCGCTGGACAGTGTCTTTTGTGATTTATGGACCTTGTTGTTCCATACAGCACTGCGCCTGGGGAGTGTGACTGTCTAGGTGCTTTCCAAACAGCTAGTTAGTTCAGGCCATTCAGATCAAGCAAGTATTTGTTTTGATCTTGAATAATACAATCCAGCTTTGAAAAGTCATATCAGGAACTGACAGTATTATCTGTCTCTGGCTCCACATAGACGTCACTTTCCTCACGCCAGAACAGGTGCACTGGAACTAGGGACGTGAGATGTGCTGCAGCCTCCAGAAAACCTGAAGAAGTTCACTTTGAAAATCAACATGTTTCTCCTCCAGCAGTTAATGCCTTTTCAGAGGCAGAGAGATGTGCTCTTCTGAACACCTGTGGATAATTCTTTCAAGATGGTCTTTACTTTTTCTTTCTCTGAGGCAACGCTCAAGTCTGAGACAGCACTCGTGGCATTTAGTAACTTGACCCTAGTTACTTGCTGGAATACAGGAGGGTGTTAAAGGAGTATGTTAAAATATGTCAATATATGTGCATACAAAAAATCTGCTTGCTTTATAAAATGACGTTTTCAAGTTTTTTTTTAATTAACAGAACCTTCAAAACACAGTGGAGCTTATTATGAGACCCAAGGTATGTGAGGAGATAATACCGCACCCAGCTAGTACAGCTGTGGTGCGGTATTTGACATGTGTGGTATTACCTATCCATGGTAAATTCTTTCCCTCAGACTGAAGCCTAACGTGGTAGTAATGCGTGTTTTCCAGTTCCAACCTGCAAACCTCAGAATTATGCGGTATTTCCACATAAAAATGTTGGCATGTCTTACCTGCCAACATTTGTGTGGCATCACCACAATCTATGTGGAAAGTCAGATGTGTCAAAACGTTCCATCACCTACCTGACCCCCAGTACTGTGGTGGGATCCAATCTGTGGGTACCGCAAAACTCTGTCCTTGGCCATCGGATCTACCTAAAATGTAAATCCGGAGGAGACTGTGATCCAGGTGGTGCAACAGTTTTTGCTGCATAGACAGATAGACAGACACACGCACCCGCGCACACACACACACCTTTTGTATATACTTTAGTATATACTTAGTATATACTTATATGTGTATGTACTTTGTGGGCTCTGGAGATCGGCCCTAGGACTTGTCTGCTTCCGCTTAGGGACTTTTTTGTGTTTTTAACTGCCTCTTAACTTTCTTGATCGAAAATGGCCAGCAGAAGTCAGTAAAATACCAGAATCACTTTAGCATTCTCTAGATTTCAATCCATAGACATTGTCTTTCATGAGCACCCGTAGACAATAATATTTTTTGAAAATCTTGTATTTTCAGTGATATGACCACCGAAGGCCCTGATTTTATATTAAAAACAGAGCTTTGGACTATACCATTTCCAGCTGATAGGCAATATTTCTCTCCATGTGTTCCCATACCTGGCGTGTCACGCAGTTTGGTGCTTACTTTCCCTCCATGTTAAAGAACAGTAGCTATTTCAGCACCCAGGTTAATGTGCTGCATAGCTAAATACATATAAGGTCCCAAAGGCGAGACTGATTGCATTGCAAATGCTTGTTTTGTAGTCCTTCTTTTGCCATAATTCGGCCCTGGCCAACACATAGTCCTATTTCTATCTCTATGGCCGTGTCCCAGTTTTTCAGTCTGAAAATCTGGTCACCCTACTGTTGCACAATGATGACCCAGTCAAAGGCTTCGCTCTGCAGAGTCACCGCAAGTGATGCACCCTAATCTAGTTGCAAGAATTAACATGAGGAGGGGGGCGGGGCTAGCAGCTGTCACCCCAAAAGGGAAATGACGAGTCTCTCTGACAAGCTGATGGTTGCTGCTCTTCTGAACTGCTTCCCTGGAAGGAGCAGGGCCCAAAGTGTTTAATTAATTAAAGAGGCACGGCGATAATGATTTTGGCAGCAAGTCTTCATTGATCTATCGGTGATTAGATTGTTAAGCGCATGGGTTCCTGACAATGTCATCAGCTACTAATAAAGACAGCGGGACATATGTGCCTTCAATCCTGCTAGATGGATTGGATACAGAGGGGGCAGGTGTTCCAGGGTACTTCTTCCGGGGCAGCTGAGCACCGAGATAAAATGTTGAGAGTCTGATCGATTGGAAGAAATATATGCTGCAGATTAAGCATGGGCTGAAAATTCGTTCCGCTCATGAAATTTGCGGATTTTTAGCAATTTCGCTATCCGCAAATCTCGCAAATTTTTTTTGCTTGTTCGCGCTTAAAAAATACAATCTCTCCGCGCTGCGTTGACTTACCTTGAGTCTGAGTTTGCCGAGTTGTTTTCCTCCCGCGAACAAGATGGCCGCACCCAAAAACGACCGCATGGGTAAGTTCGCGGTAGGCGCGCAAAAAAAAAACCTGCGAACACGCCAAAATAAAAAATTTGCAAGTTCGCAAATTTTGCGGCCCGTGAATTTGCTTTCGCGTGAATTCGCGGACCTCCAATTCGCAAATTTCACCAACGTATACTCCATCTTTCTCTATTCTTTGGGGTCGTCTTATCACTCACCCTCCCCCATAGGTGTATAGGTTTAGACTGTACTTAACACCCCCCGTTTTTATACACTCTAAAGTGGATGCAGAGATTTGTCCAGGATCACACGTGCAACAAGCAGGTAGTGGAACTCGAGTCTGTTAAGACCAATGCTTTAAATGGAAATATGGAAGTGCAGGTACTCACTATTTAAAAGAGTAGCTGTTTGCTCCTGAGAAGTGCTGGTACCGTCCCATTAAATGTATTGCACCAGTGACGAGAAGTCTAGGTACTCCCCCTTTCAAATTAAAGAAGTGCAGGTACTGAGTATCGGACAGTACCTGCCCTTTAAAGCACTGGGTAAGACCAAAAATCCACCAAGCATAGAAGACACACCAGAGCCAGCTCATCAGTGCATTACCCTCATGTGAGAACCAACAATGAACGTACCTGCAGACCTGTGGTGGCAAATCACTTGATGGCAGGGCAGGACTACTAATTTGTAAACAATTAAGTGCTGGGGCTCTCGCTAGGAGCCAGCTTGCACTGTCCCATTTCTCCTGTTAGCGCCACCTAAAACACAACCAGCTACTAACCATGCAAGTGGGGTGAGGATGTGGTGTGACGGCCAGAGCTGCTGAATTTGGAGCCGATGAACAAGGTTGTGTCTCAGCGTCTGCTCAAAATCCTGTGATTCTGAGCAAATTGCTTAATTTCCCCTTGCCGAGTGTGTTCTTAACTGGTGCTCATGAAAAGTGCCAGTGTAGATTAAGTGCTGGTGCTGAGCACCAGAAACCACTGTCTCAAATTAAGCACTGGCTAGAACCACGTCATACTAAAGCATCCATTCGTGAGTGCTTTGTCTCTGTAGCACATGGAGCACCAAACAATTACTGTGGCAAGTAAAGTTACATAAAGTGCATGTTAAGTAGCAAGGCTGCTATTTCTGTCCCCACACTGACATATTGAGCTGCTGCCTGGGCACACGTCCTAAGAAAAATAGTGGGGGTGGTCCTTACACCTACGTCCACCCTTAACATGGGCGCTGGCTACTACCTGAAGTGCCTGGCAGCATTAGGTGTAAGGAACAACATCTTGCACATGACGGCATTAATTCTGAAGGTATTTTCATTTTCTGGCACAAACACTACGATGGGGTGTTCATTAGCGCCAACCATGTTTACAAGATGGTTCAGGGAGTTAAACACTTACCACTGACATCTGCTGTGGCCTGTGGTTCATGAATTCGATGCCTGGCAATGCCAATTCAGCTTTTCATCCTTCGGAATTTAGTAAATTGAGTACTGCTTCATGGGGCAATATTAAGAAAGACTGCTACAAGACACTATATAAAAAACAAATTATTATTAAGTGATGGGCATCATTTGTTCTGGTAAATGATTTATTCATGGCCATTTTTGAAGGGCCACGATCCTTTGGACTGTCACTCTTTCTTATGTGACACAAATGTGTGTCGTGTAGATTTAGTGTTACTCCTTTTTAGGTCTCGCCTGTCGATGCGCATGCGCATCGAGCAAGCGAGACTATTGCGAGTTATCCACTCTTTATCTACACTGCAAGGAATCGTGGCGATTCCTTGCAGTGCCCGTGACTTTTAAGGTCAATGCGCATGCGCATTGAGCTTATGCGCATGCGCATTGACCTTAAAAGCGCGTGCGCGTGCACGTCCTTCTTTGTTTACCCGCTCCGCCCCCTCCCGCCGTGTCGCATTTCTCCTCCCCCTCCCCTCTCTTCCTTCCGTCTAACGCCCTTCCGCGTAACACCGCCGCAACGGTCACATCCTGCCGTGTCGCACCTCTCCCCTCTCCGCCCCCTCCCCGCTCCGCCCCCTCCCCTTCCCTCCGTGTCGCATTTCTCCTCCCCCCTCCCCTCTCTTCCGTCCGTCCGTCTTGTTATTCAACGCTCCATGTCTCCAGGCACCAGTCGGGACCTCCTGCTTCCCTGGGCCTCTCACCGGGGCTACAAGCGCGCCCCGGGTCTCAACGCACCACCACAGAGGTGCTCAGGCCGCAGAGCCAGTCCACCGCAGGCTCGTCTTCAAATCCGGTTCGGAGCGGGATCCTCGGCATTCAATCGCAGTCAAGACAGGTCTGCCCCGTATCCCGCGGCCCGGCAGACAACCCCCAGTATGGCAGGCATGTTCAGGATTTCATCGGCCGGCTATCTGAATTCTGCATAACAAATGTGTGGGATACTGAGTTGGGCCCTGGTCTCCGGAATCAATATTATATCAAATGTGCTTTCTATTCTTGTGGGAACTTCTTAGTTTAGTTATGAGTCCCAGCAACGCTCGATCTTCATTACTCAGCTATCCATACCTCCCCTCCGCTCACTGCCCGACCCCTCTTGCCCTGCTCCCCCCCCCCTGCTTCCCTCACATTGTGACCTGCTTCCCAGAGTCGCTCTTGCAATGCCTGCAAAAAGATAATAGCTTCCAAGGTATACAATGGGCTGGCTTTCTAGGGCGTCTTTCGCCACTTCCACTTCACCCCCTTCGTGTGTATGCCTTTCTCACCTTTAGAAAACATTCTGCACATGTGCGTCTCTTTGTATGTACGCATTTATTGCATTCTGTATGTGAGCACGTGTATTATTGCTTTCAGTCAGTGTGTATTTTTGTGTTATGTGAGTGTGCCTTTGTGTGTGTGTGCCCGTCTGTGTGTGCCGGATTGCTCCTTCTCTCTCACCTTACCTAATCACTTCTGTCTTCATCTCTCTCCCCCTTGCTCTCTTGCTCTCTCTCTTTACCCATCCACTCATGTTGCCCCATCTCGCTCTGTGTCCTTAAAATCTCTTGTTTCTTCAAATCTGGACGCTTTAAACCTCCCATTGCAAAGCAGTGAACGGCAGGGGTCTTCTGAACCTTCACAGCTGTGGTTCAGGAAATAGGAAACCCCTCTAGAGGGTCCTGTAACACTCGCAGCCTTCTAAAAATCCTGGTCACTGCACTCTACCCTCAGCCCAGCCACCATCTTCGCCATCCTCACCCCGACCATACTTTAACCAACCGCACAATGGTGTAGCGCCCGCTGTTACGTGAGTTTAGTGCTCATACAAAATATGTGACGCAATGGAAAAAATGGACATGTTGCTTCACTGCAGGCTCATTAAGTAATTGACATTTTTTATTGTTGTCATGCTCCATTAAAGTGCATGTTCTACAAGGGCATCTTCTGCCCTCCCTGTCCTTACTTGCACCCGCCTCCCACAGCACTTCTACATCAAAATTGCTTCCACCCACCCGAGCACTTCAAATGCTTGCATTTTTCAAAGGTGTAACATTAATATTTCATTGAAGCCACCTCACAGGGGTGAGACAAGAGATACAAGAGTGTGTGCGTGTATAAGTGCGCGTGCATGTGTGTCTGAGTGTACACATTTGCATAGGTATGTAGGAGTCCCTGTGTTTGTGTGTGTGCTTATATATCTGCATGCGTGTGTGTAAATGTATCTGCTCTTGGTAGTGCTGCATATGTATATGCATGCTTGCTATATGCATTTCTATGTGCATGTGTGTGTCTGTGTTTGTATGTGCTCCTGCTTGCAAGCGTATGTGTGCCTGAGAGTGTATATGTATGCTTGTGTGGTTGCATCTATCAATGTATGTGGCTGCAGGTGACTGTGTTTCCAGATGTGTGCATGTCTGTCTGTGCATGCATGTTTCTATATTTCTGTGCTTGCACGTTAGTGTTTCTATCTGTGCATCTATATTGATATTTAAGAGTTTTTTAGGTCGAGCTATTCGATTTGCATGCGCATCGAGCTTGCGAGCATATAGGGCTTTAAACAAACTTAAACTTACCCTCAACCCCTCACCCTCAACCCCTCACTCACCCTCACCCTCACTCACCCTCAACCCCTCACCCTCACTCTCACTCACCCTCACTCACCCTCAACCCCTCACTCACCCTCACTCTCACTCATCCTCACTCACCCTCAACCCCTCACCCACCCTCAACCCCTCACCCTAACTCACCCTCACCCTCACTCACCCTCAACCCCTCACTCACCCTCAACCCCTCAACATCAACCCCTCACCCTCACTCACCCTCACTCACCCTCACTCACCCTCACTCACCCTCACTCACCCTCACCCTCACTCACCCTCACTCACCCTCACCCTCACTCACTCTCACCCTCACTCACCCTCACTCTCACTCACCCTCACTCACCCTCACTCACCCTCACTCACCCTCACTCTCACTCACCCTCAACCCCTCACCCTCACTCACCCTCAACCCCTCACTCACCCTCACCCACCCTCACCCTCACTCACCCTCACTCACCCTCAACCCCTCACCCTCACACAGTGCAATAGGTCTCGGAGCATTTGAGTTAGAGCTTTTAGAAATGTTTATGGCTTTTTTTTTAAAATTCTTTAGCATTGGCTACAGGAAACAAAAATGCTAAAGATTTACAAAAAAACCCATAAACAATTCTAAAAGCACTAACTCTAATGCTGCGAGACCTATTGCATTTCCAATGCTTGTTTCTGATGGGCACGTTGCATGTTTTTGCTGCTACAGATTGACGCAGGATCTTTGGCTTTTCTGCATGGTGTTTTTATGGTCTGGCTTGACAGTGTAGCTGTTGCCAGACAATTATGTGAGAATCACCAGGAGAGTGAATTTATTTGGCTCCACCAATGTGTTGGGAGTCAGGGGTACATGTTTTGATTGGGAAGAAGGTGTGTGCTTCCACAAAAGAAGTGCTTGCCCTCCACACATCATTTTGTTTATTTATCCAGCTACCTGACCTTGAACTTTCAGGAGCACACACACAACATTACAATGCTATAAAAGTCCCTTAGATAACTAGGTAATGTATGTTGTTTTCTCTGACAGCAGCACAGATGGGAGGAAGGCAGTCATTAACCTACATGGATGTTTAGGCCTGGCTTGACAGTGCAACTGCCTCTTGACATTTTAACCTACACCAATATTGTTCTACAACTCTTTGTTTCCACACAAATACAATCCATTCCCATGCTATTTACTTGTAATGCTTCACATTAAGATTCAACATTCCTTTAAAGCCAGACCTGCTGACATTGTCAATGCTTGTTGAAAGTGCCAGTCAAATCTTGATACTTAAGAAGTGTAGAGTTTGCATGCTTCTGGTTGTATTTCCATTGTTGGGATAGTATTTTAACCTGCTGTTAGTTGTAATGCATCCTCTCCATAGATTAGATTCTCTGTGGCAGATTTATGATAACTGGCGCATCCCTAGGGATGCGCCAGTTATTTTGCGCCACAGCTCCGCCACCCATGGTGCACCGCATTTACAATGCGGCGCACCATGGTGCAAAAACGGCACAGATGCGTGACGCATCTGTGCCATAAAGGTGGCGCATTGCTGGAGTTGCGACGCAGCTACAGCAAGGCTCGGGGTGCCCTATCTGTGCAATGTTGCCTCAAGCCTTACGCCTGCTTCAAGCAGGCGCAGGGTTTTGACGCAGCATTGGCCTGTAAATGACTGAGTGAAATCTTATAGATTTCACTCAGCCACTTTTGCGAGGCGCACCTGCCCCGGAACGCCCACCCTGCACCGGAACGCCTACATGTGGCGCAGGGCTTTACAACGTGACGCATCTGCCTAGATGCGTCACATTGTAAATTGGTTGTAGGGATGCACCACGTTTACGCCACAGTTGTGTGACGCAAACGTGGCGCAATACCAACATAAATCTGCCCCTCTGTTCCCTGCTGCTCAGCCAATGTGTGATGCCATGGTGCGTTGATGAGTGCCTGGAGGAGGGTCAGTTAGAGAGATTGGGCCGAGCCGCAGAGAGGATGCTGCTCCTGGTGGGGTATTTACTATGTAACTTGTAACTTAAGCTCTAACTTCTTCAGTAAACAAATCTACATGAACTGGCTACCTGACGCCTGCTTCCCAATAGGGTGACTTTTAATTACTACATTGGCGACGAGGACGGGATCCGGACCCATGTGTGAAAATTATGTCATTTGCCAAAATATTCCTATTTTTGAGAGGAGTCGCCAGGAGAAAGTATTTTGTTAGTTTTGTGTTTTTGCTCTTTTATCCTGCTTGGGGTTACACAGTAGAGGGAGAGTGTAAAAATGTGACCTTGGTCCTGCCGAGTGCGCAGTAAAAGGCACTTTGTAGTGTAATTATCCGTGGTCCTAAAAGTGTATGCAGTAGAGGGTAAGGGCCCCATTAGGATGGCGGCCGGGCTTTGCCCGCCCGCCATCCTATCAGAAATCGGGACCTCCCGCCCTAAGGGCGAGGGTCCCGCACGCAGCATTAGGATGTGCCCGCCACAGTGGCGGGCACATCCTGTATCTATAGTATTGTGGCGGGCGGAGCTCTCCGCTCCGCCCGCCACAATACTAAAAATACTTTGCATCATTTACATAATCAAAGCGGCAGGCACCGCGCGGTGCCTGACGCTTTGAATATGCAAATGCAGGGGGGTACCACAGGTACCCCCCTGTGTGCCACCCCCCTTTGGCCTTCACTCCGGGGGCCCACAGGGGGCCCCCAGAGTGAACACCGCCTGCCTTTCCGTGGTGGCATTGCCGCCGCGGAAAGGCATTGTACTCTTGCCATTGTAATATGGCTGGCGGTGTCTCATAGACACCGCCACCATATTAATCATTTTCCGCCCCGGCCGCAATGCGACCGGGGCGGAAAAGTGTTTCCCTCCGTTGCGGTCCCCCCCGCCATTGTAATGTGGCGGGGGGGAAAAAGGGTGGCGGGCGGGCATTTCTGTCGGGCCGATCGCCACCGCCACCATGGCGGTGACGATCAGCCTGACATAGTAATGGAGCCCTAAGTTTATGAAATGTTACCTTGGTCCTGCAATTCTGCACAGAGAAGGTATATTATAGTGTTGTTATCCCTGGTCCTGCGAGGATGTGCAGTAGGTTGTGAATGTTTAGTGCTATTCCCTAAGCCTGCATGAGCATGCAGGTTAAAGTGAGTATTTTTCTTCCTTAGTCCTGCAAGGTATGCAGCACAGGGGAAGCATGTATTATGTTTGCCAATGGTGTGTGCAGTAGAGAGTGTGTGTATTTACCTACTCCTGCCAGAATGCAAAACTGTGAAGTAGAGGGCGCCTTAACTGTATTTCCCTGGTCTGGCGAGTGTGCACGGCAGGAGGGCAAGTGGTGAAGGTTTTGTTATTTTGACCGGTCTGAACAATTTATAGGGTTTGAATAACTTATAGAACGTATCAATTGTATTATTTTCTATCTTACATTTCCTGTTGTATTTTTATTCTTTTTCTAAGGGAAGGAGATGAGTTATAACCTGCTGTTAGTTGTAATGCATCCTGTCCACCGTTTCTCTGTTCCCTGCTGCTCAGCCAGTGTGTGCTGTCATGGAGAGTTGATGAGTGCCTGGAGGAGTGTCAGTTAGAGAGAGTGAGCTGTGCAGTGATGAAGCTGCTCCTGGCGGGGTATTTACTATGTACCTGGTAACCCGTAACATAAGCTCTAACTTCTTCAATAAACATATCCACACGAGTTGGCTACCTGTCTCCTGCTTACCAAGAGGGTTTGAGTTTGAGTTGAGTTTAAAATATTTCTTAAGCGCACGTACACCGAGCGGTTTCATGGCGCTGTAAAGTACTACAGATCCCAGAGGGACAGAAGAACCAGGACACCAGGGGGATCTTTAAGAAGGGAAGGCTTGGGTGAACAGAAAGGTTTTGAGTGCCTTACGAAAGATTGAGTACTGACTTTTAATTTCAACAGGTAGGAGCTCTATAAATGATTGCTTGATTGAAGTTATCCATTCTGTGTATTCCTGGCTTTTGGGAGTCATGGGATAGGGCCTTTAGGCAGAGCAAGGGTGATTTAGGTTCTGAAGTCACTGCGGACTACAGTACCCTGCATATCATGTGGGTAGGTGGGCAGGTTCGGGACTTGCACCTACTTTGGTGGGTGCCTGGGATTGTCCCCCAAAGACAGACATGCAGATGGGTTCTGTGCCGGGGATATATATGCAGGAGACAGGTGAAGGAACAGACATTCAGGTGGTGCCTGTGTGTGAATAGAAAGAATGGAAATGCAATATTCATTACTCGTATTGTGCGACAGACTTATTGTTTTTATATTGTTGTCTATAATATAAAATATGGTGTGAAATGTTATTTTTACATAAACATTAAAAAGTCTAAAAATACAACAAAACCATTGCTGAGCCATGTGCGAGGTTATGGCTCCATTGCTGAGTTGGGGGACACTGGTTTGGGATGGATTTCAGTCTACAACATTAGGTGCTGTGGCTGACTGTGAAGTACTGGGTCTTTGTCCAAAAGCCCCCTTTCAGTACACTTGCCAAGGACTAGGACATTTGGCCACCCTATCATAATGTGCTTTAACATGCATTGTTTCTGCCAGTTGAGTCTGAAACTGCAAAGAATCATCCATTTTCTCCTTTTGTAAGGACTTAAACATCCCTTTAAAACACCTTCTCACAGTGTAGCCACCAGGCACTCCTTACAATTCCAATCCTACTTCTTTACTACCCCCCGCTTCTACCTGCAGCTCTTCCACTCTCCCCAGAAGCCTTACCTCCACTGTATCCTCACCCTGGTTGCTGTATTCCCTCTCCACCACAATCTCTTTTTCCACCATCTGTAGACCCCCCCCCCCCCCCCACTGTGAACAGCATTCTGTTGCTCTGTGGCTGTGTTTGTGTTGTGTAAATCAGACATGTACAGTGCTTAACTTGCAAAATAATAGGTGCCATGGCTCTGTCTAGGAGGCCACTGCAGCTTCCAAAACCTATTGCCACTGTCATCGCTGCCAAAACAACTACCAACTATCTCTCTTGCCTGCAAGTGCTACAGTTTGAGAACAATTAAGTGCAGGTGGTGAGCACTGGAAATTAATTAAGTGGTGGTGCAAAGCACCGGAAACCACAAGCTCAAATTAAGCACTGTATACGTACATCATACATCTCAACAGACCGAATTCAGGTAGGACACTTCGGGTTGGTGATTCAAGCTGTCTCCCATGTGAAATTGCCTCTGCTTCCATAGAAATGAAATTCATTCCCCTGATTTCTTTTCATAAAATCTCCCACTTTACTGTTCTAAAATACTGGCCGATATCGCACATATATATACATACATATATACACATATACATTCATATATGAGGGAGGAGAGCCGCTGGCAATCCCTCTCAGTAGGACTTGGCTCGCTTGCTGTTCTTGTTCGCTCTGGGACACGCGAGTAGTTTGCGACCCGTATGATTTTGGTGAAATGATGCCAGTGACCGCCATATTCGTTCTGCGTACACTGACCTGTATTATGAAGGAAAGAAATGAAGACACAGAACCCATGAGGTGAATCTATTACAAGGAAGCGCAGCGCACAGCCTGAGGCCTTCTGGGAAATTTAAGGCCGCTAGGCCCGTGTTTCCCAAAGTCGGGCCCACCGACTGCGGGCATGGACTGAAATGATTAGGAAGTCCACCGTTTATAAGCAAGTTACGCGTACTCTGTTAAACTCAAGTGATCTTGAATGAAGCCCTACTGAGCAGGCCAGGATAAACAATAACATCATGTATTGTATGAGTCAAGCCAGTGCAGAAGACTGCAGTAGGTCTCAATGCCTTTAAGAGTTGTTTACGCTCAGTACACACAATTTCCTTTATTTTATGTGTGAAAGAGACAGAAAGAAAGAGAGCGGTAGGGAGAGAAAACGCGGGGAGTGTTTAGGTCACTTTACCTGCATGCCACTAGTCTCCCCCTTGTGCCAGCCTCTGCTGGATTCTGTCCTTCAAATGATATGAAACTTATATCTTCTACATGACAAGAAATATTCAACTTTGAACAATTTTACTTTTTACACTGCACCTAAAGCAAACAATGACAAAGATGGTCCATCTCGCTGCTGACTTATGGTGACATATAGAACTTTTTAAACATTGTAGAAGGAAGGCTTCCAATTGCTAAAATTATTTTAAATAGCAAACAAATTACAATGCCTTGAAATTGTGATGCTGGTTGCCGCTATTGACTTTGCCAATGCCAAATCCTTTTAAAGTTCGCTGGCATTTGCAAAACTAGTAGCAAAGACAGGCCATCTTAAAACTATAGAAAACTTGGTTTTCTATACTTGGAAGTATGAAAAATACTGTTGTCTATACTCTCAAGATGGCCGCCATGTTGTGTAAAACAACATCATGACAAAATAAGGTGTCATCTTGAAATATAAAACAAACTGTGCTTTCATACATTCAAGTTGGCTGCCACATTGCATGATAGAATAGCCTGATGCAATGATGATGCAACGCAGCAGCCATATTGAAAGTATGGAAACATTATTTTCTGTACTTTCAAGGTGAACACAAGGTTGCACCATTTTTTTGCGTCCCTCTATGTGCCAATCATCTTGCAAGTATAGAAAACAATGTTTTCTATTGGTATACGATGACTGGTTGTTACGTTTAGCTTAGCCAATTATGGGGCATTTTAGAAACATCCGACACTGGAAAAGGCAATCATGGGTGCCAGCATGGTGAGAGTTGGCGGGGGAGGGGAGAGAAGATGGTGAAAGAGGCAAAATGGGGGACAGGAAAGTGCTGCAGGATAAAATCCAGGGCATGATCAAGTCTAATATATGTCTCCCCTGGTCTTTGAGAGGTCTATTGAATTTGTCAATGTTTTTTAGCCATGTTGTACCTCAGCACAACTGCTGTGCAGCAAGGTTGAAAGTTAAAAAAGACCTATGATGTAGCCAGTGTTGACCACATCATTGTGTGAGACTAATGGTTTTGACAATGGTTATTTTCTGCTGCACTGCTCTCCAACTCATTTCCCTGCTACTGAAAGCCCCAGGGCAAGGCTTCTAGCAGCAGGGTAGGAAGGAATGCAAATGACAGCTATTTTGTTTGTATGGTGGCACTTTGGTGGCAGCAGGGAAACACTGCCCAGAATCCAGATCTCTGATTTATGCAGGGAGGACTGGGTTGGGAGCAGTGACATTGCACAAGCCTTTGGCACATTTGGAGAATTTCATACTTCGTCCAGTGCAAAGGTCTGTGAACTCACCCGCCCAGAATGAAAACTTCACACTCCCCTGGTTCTTACAGGAGAGCTGATGACATTGCTAATGCTACATTACTATGAGCATTATTAAAGCTCTTACTTATCCATAAAAGAACCTTGGAACGCGTGAGCTGTCTAGGAGCTGTGTTTACATGGGTACAGGAAGTCTTCACAGACTGTTCCCTACGTCTTCCTACATCAATGTGTGTTGGGATGTTATGTCTGGTCCATCCTAGGGCTCTGCTGTGTCCATTGTGTGATGTGAATGTTGAGTGTTGGGTTGGATTGAAGGGACATAACTGGTCAAGTTAGATGTCTGTGCGGTAATCTTTTATTTACTGAGCTGGAGTTTACATTAACTTAGTTCTTCATCTAGTTAATTCTGAATCCAATGATGAAATGTAATTATGTTTCTTCATTTGCACCACATTGAGTGGAAGGCATGCACATCCAGAACTCTGTTATGGTTTTGGTACGCGCTCTAGAGAGAGCCATCGCCTTTGAAGTGTGAGTAACTAAATGCATAAACACAAGTTCTCTGATTCCTCTAAGGGAATGAATTGTGCAGCCAAACATTCATATTTCATCGGGGGATCTATGCACATGAAAAGTTTCCAGGCACTTATAGAGTCAGGGGTGGAACTAGCCTCTAACTTTGGGGTGGTGGGGGGAGAATTTGACTGGTAGGGGCAGAGCCATCATTAAAGTCTGAGTGACAAGTTCTCTTGAGGCTCCTTTCACTGATAAATGTTTGACTTTAATACTCACTGGGATGCAGGTTCTGGGCCAATCACTTGCCAATTGTGGTTTAAAAGAGACTAGGGTCACTTGAATAGGTCTTAAAATATATTTTCAAGATATTTAGGATGTGACCTCCCTCTCTTTGGATGTTTTTAAAAATAAGTGGCGAGTGTTAAAGCCTAAGCACATTTCTTTAGCTATTTTCTATTCACACTTCGTTTCTCAGCATAAACCCCTGTACGGTATTTATTGGATAGGATGTCAATATGTAAGATAAGTGTGTTAATGTCATGTGCAAGATGCCACATGTCCAGGCTCTCCATCTCATAGCATGGTTAATATGTATACGCTGGTATGACATGGCAATGCTCAGTTCCAGGTCTTTTAAATTATTCTTGATTTTATAAGCTTAGGTCCTCCACAAACCTTAAATGAAATCCATGTTTGGAAATATTGGGCTGTAAAACAACATTAAACACAGAAATAGAGAACAGGATGTGAGTATACATGACTCCATCAGATCACACCTTAGGTACCCACATTTACAACATGCCCATGAATACTGGTACATACAGAACATAAACCTTAAGGGTCACTGTGAAAACATCTACCACAGTCCATGACAAATAACTCCTCTACAATTCAACTCTCTGAAATGTTTACGTATGTTTTACATATGACATGGAGAGGAGGGTTATTCTATAAGGTGAACATATCATCATATGGTATGAAATATTGTCCCTGCCCTGCAGAAGGACACTCCTTGGGAGTGCACCAGCTTCAGGCTACTCTCAGAGGAAGAGGGGGCTCCAGTCTTATCCGCTACAAGTCTTGGTTCCCTCTGATGACTCCAGACCCCCTGTCGTGCTCCAAGCACTATCTCCTGCCCTGACACGAAAGATCCCTGCACTGTTGAACCTCAACCTGCAGGTCTGGACCATTGGTAGTTTTTTTCTAGGGGAGTCCATTTTCAACTGGGCAGCCGGTGCCTCCAGTGAGCTGGGTCTGAGTTAGCTGCTGAGTGCACTCCACACACCCCAGTGAACTTCAGTGGCCAGCACCAACAGCAGCTGTTACATGTTGGTGATTAACTGCATGCACAAAGGTGTCTATTCCCACCTTCTCCACTACACCCCATGCTTGGGCACAAAGGTGCTTGACAAACCTTGCGTTGACCGTGTCGTTCTAAGCTCACGCGCCTCACCCAACATGCACAATATAGTCCAGACTTAAAATCATATATTTTGAACCAAGCATGACTGAAAGGCATCCATGAACGTGCTAACAAAGCAAAACACTTCACAACCACACGAGGGCTATAAGGAACAGGGTAAATAACGCAATGGGGCCATCTGCCTCCCTGGGTTAATTTCAGGTATTAATTCCTGCTGGTTCAGCTCTACTGCCAGGAGGTAAGCTTCTGTAGTTTGTGGTTCGTTCCACACAGTGTTCACTGGTACCCTCTTTGCAGTTGGTGGGTGGATACGTGTGTTACCGCTTACATGACCACTTGTTATCCTTCACTTGTTCTCTCTTCTAGCTCATGCATAAGCGCTGCAACCTAAACTTAATAAGAGCACAACTCTGGTTCTCACACACAACACCTACACATAGCATATAGGCAGCGCTTCATTTGTAGAAAAAAATAAGTGCCAAGGCCTTCCTCAGGAGACCACTGCATCTGGCACCACCCATTCACCCATCCAGTGCTACCAATGACAGAACCAACACAATTACTAACACCACACTCATACAAGTGTGCCCATTCAGACTATTCCAGGCCCCTAAAGCTTTAAGAAAGGCGTGGGTGGCAGCCTATAGTCCATTTTGATATATATTGAATTAATAAACAACTGTTGTCTTGCTTCTCTCTGAATTAGATTAAAAGCGCCACCAGGTGGTAAACTTTAATAAGTGCAGGTGGTGACAATGAAGTGCCGGTGCCAAACACCAGAAACCACCGGCTCAAATTAAGCCCCTGGGCAAGTTGATTGATTTTGCCCTAAGAGTGGGGCAGCGGGGGGGGGGTGGGGGGCAGAGAAGGGAATTACAAAAGAAACTAAGTCTTGGAATGACCTGCAAAGCGGTTTTCACCTACCCACAGTCAGAGGGTGCTCAAAAGCTTTTGGTTGTAAAACCACCCAGCGAGATTTATTCCAGCTGGCAATCTTGCAATTGGTAGATTATTCATAAACCCAAATCTGCCCTGGCAGCGGGTTGGGGAAGAGGACTGACAGTACGAGACAGATTTTCAGGGCTCTTGGGTCTAATTTACATACACAAAATGTGTATAAATCGAGCCCAAATTAATTCGCGCTGAAATCATGAACACTAAATTTTGCCGAGAGATTAATGCTGTGATTCCAGTCCTGGTTTCCGGCTTCCAGACATTTTGTAGAAGTTGTTGAGTTAATAAGACTCCTGAAGATGTCACGAACGGAACTTTGCAGCAGTGAGACCTCAGCCAAGTGACAGCCCAGACAGCTCGAGAGACTGATAATTAAGATGAAAAGCAGCTCAGTGACAATGCCATGCCTGCGTTTGCAACTGATTCCCAGCATGTGAAGCGCATTAGGCTCTGGAGAAGGGTCCCTGGGGAGGACTGACAGACAGAATCTCATCATTATGACTAATTATATTTAAGCGGCATTGCGTGGGGAAGGCAGCCCAATGTTTGATGCGTCACGGTTGAAACTATGGGGCAGATTTACAAGCCCCTTGCGCCACTTTTCCCATGTTAAAAATGACGCAAAAGTGGCGCAAGGGGCTTGCAGATCTGCCCTTATGTCTTTAAAGTAAACCTAGCTCCTGGCTGTGACTGCCAATGGAGCCAGGCACGCACTGACATCACTTCAGTTTTGGGTCAGAACTGAATCAGGCAGGACTTTAGCAGAACAGGGTCACAGACTCACCACAGCAGTTTGTCGGGGTTACTGAACCCTTTCCATTAGCCCAGCACGGATCTGTCCATGGTAGCCGACGAGGGACAATATTTGCCCAGTGAAGTTTCGCCGCGAGGGCTGGTGTCTGCAGGACCACGCAGCGCATCCCACTGCAGCGCTACCCTTCGGAGCTAAAATTGTCCATCAGAAATTCGGTAACCTCCCCCCGAGGCACCGAATAGCACCTTCCCTAGGGCGGCACGTGTGGAATGGCGCCCCTCCAGGACGAGGAATCACGAGGCGCTGCAGCATACAGCAAATCAATGGAAAGAGAGCTCCCCCTCCTGGACACTGCAGGTACAGCCCTGCAAGGGTATCAGATTCCTCAGGCAGCTCTTCCAGTAGAGCACTGCTTGAAGAAGACCCCGCAAGGGTATACCACAAGTAGGGCGACCAGAAATTTAAAGCCAAACATTTCACAAAAATAGAAGAAGGACTACAATTTTACTTGAAACCCAGTAGCTTGCCTGTTAATTAAATTGCTTTCTTGAAGATAACTTTCCCTGCTTTGTAAAACATAAAAAAAAACAGCTCACAACCGTTTTCAGTCGACCCTCTCTAAAAACTGGGACATGAGCTAAATTTCTTGAAATTTGCTGGGACAGCTGGCAAAATGGGGACGCCTGGTCACCCTAACCACATCCCTTGTTGCAACTCTTGCTGAACAGCGCTGTGTGCAGGCATGAAGTCAGAGCACTGTAGTGGGTGCCTCATCCTATAAAACACTTGGGCCCACATGCATCAAGCATTTTTGGAGTCGCAAACGGTGCGATTCCTTAAAATCGGCCGTTTGCGATTCCAAAAATGCTTCTTGGAATGCATCAAGCATTTTTAGAAATCGCAACATTTTTGCGATTTCTAAAAATGCGATTGCTTTTAAGAAATCGCAAATTTGCGATTTCTTAAAAGCAATGCATGAATACTTTTTAAATTGCGAATTCGCAATTATAGGGATAAATTTACCGAGTAGTTGAACTACTCGGTAAATTTGCAAAAAGTGTAATTTACACAAAAAACGCATTTTAAAAGCATTCATGTTACGGACACACATGTCCTTAGGACATGTGTGTGTGCAACATGATGCGAAAAATACATTTCAGGGGTGCAGGGGGGGTTCATTTGAACCCCCCTCACCACCCTTGAAATGCAATCAGGATTTGCGATTTTGAAATTGCAAATTCGCAATTCCCATTCATTCCTATGGGCCTTTTAGCGATTTCTACCGAATTGCATAAAAATTTAAAAAATAATCATGCATAGGCTTTTGCGATTTCTAAATTGTGAATCGCTATTTATCGCAATTTAGAAATCGCAAAAGCCGAGATTGATGCATGTGGGCCTATCTCTACAGCACTGTAGAAATACATATCTTGCGCTATAATAAGGATAACAGCTAGTAAACATCCCTCAAGCTATGAGTTGGCGCTGGATCATGCACGCGCCATGTTTGGAGTTCTTGGGCTCGTGAGTTCCTTGTTCGTACATTAGTTGCCGGGAAAAGCAAAAAAATCCACTGCCTCCAGCATAGTTATACACGCGTTGGTGTAATTTGCTGTGTTGTTGGTTCAAGCGGCGGGGCTCGAACAGATCCTGTCAGCCTCGGAGCTGCGCAGAGTACCGTTTATTTGGCGCCAAATCCTCTTTTCCCTCTCAACCTGCCGCTGTTAATTTTTTTCAATCCTTTCTGCTGATTGGTGGCGGCAAGAGATTTATTCGGCGCTAAAGGAGCAGAATGCAAAAACTGCAGCTTTGTTGATCACGCAGTCGCATGCCTAATTGGTGCACAGAGGTACGTTAGATCACTCGAGCGTCTTGGCGCATAGCAAAGGAGGTAGGGTGGGATTGGGGCAATTCCCAATTGAGGGTACTGGTATGGAGAGGCGTGGTAACCTAACTACACAAATAGCAGCAACCATTCCAATTTGGAAATATATGAAAGGTGCTGTGAATCACGCAACAATGATGCGAGTACTCCTGAGGCGGTACAATGACCTGTGTGTCCTTCGATATTCCGTTGTGCTCGCCCCATCCAGCCACCCCGCTGAGCACCAAGCCACCTAGCTGAGCATCCATCCATCGTACTGAGCATCCAGCCACACCGCTAAGCATCCATTCCCCACGCTGAGCATCCACTGATCGCACTGAGCATCCAGCCACCGTGCTAAGCATCCATACATCGTGCTGAGCATCCACCCATCACGCTGAGCATTGACCCACTGCGCTGACCATTGACCCACTGTGCTGAGAATCCACTCACTGCACTGAGCATCCACCTCCCATGCTGAGCATCCACCCAAAGCGCTTAGATTGAACCTCATAGCATTTTACTTTCATCATTTAAACTGAATAGTTGGTGCCTACCAAATGGGTCACCAGGTTACAACCCTCATTTGTTTTTTATGTTTGCCTAGAATAGCGCATTGGTTAAACTGGGGTCAAGATTCCTGCCTGCTAAGCGGTGGGTTCACGCCAACAACTGGTTCCAGGCACTCCTGGGATAGGAATCTCCTTCATAGTCACCGCCCTGGCAGTGGGTGTCTTGTGTCCTCATTCTCTTCCTAGTCTTTGGCCTCTGTGTTATGTATAAAGCAATTTTATTGGTGACAGATTCTGTATTAAGTTTGTATACAGGGCTCTGAGTGGTTGCCTTCTACCTCCTCTTCCTGCAATGCTCAATACGATCGGTCCACTATAATATTCCATTTCTTTTGAGTTCAAAAACCAATATTTCAGACCCAAGGAGTTTCCAAAGTCTCTGAAGTCCACAATTTTGCATCATCCCACAGTTTCCATCCTTTCTGACCATTTATTTTGACTTAACAATTGCCCCAAGGTCATGTGGCATGCCAATAAATGCACATGGGCGCTTCCACAGAAACAATGACATTGCTCCCTTCATGATAGTTTCCCTGAGGAGCAATCAAGCTTGGCATTGGGTGAGCATGCGTTTGACGGTGCAGGACACGCGTTGTGGGCGGGTCAGGTGGACATATCAGCTATCGGCTCCCATAATCACTCAAAGTATGCATTTATTCAACATCTGAGGGATTCATTGCTACACGATGCAGAATTTTTGAGTGACAAATGTCACAGCGATGGGGTCAGCGTGTTACCGACATGTCGAGAGCACCTGACTCTGGTGACGCGCATGGCCTCGTCGCATGATGGCCGCCTTTGCCTGCCAAGTGGATATTTTCTAATTAAGGAGAAGTGACACCAATGTCTTTGAAAGGAAAGGATGAATATTTGCCTACTCGATGCGCTAAGGCGTGTTGACTGTCAGCAACATGAAGCAAACAAGGCAGCGAGAGGGTTTTAATGGAAATGTAATCTGACCCGGAGAGTGCTTGTGTTTACCACATCGCTGCACACCGGGAGTTGCATGCCAAGCAGCTCTTGCAAAAAGTCTTCAGCGGTTCTGGACTCATCGGTGGATCCTGTCTTCTCTTGTTGTTCCAGACAGGGTCGGCTTGGCTTATAGGACAATCAAGCACTGCCCAATGGGCCGGTCCGACCGATCAGTGTGTGGAATGTTTTTTAGCTGTTTTTGGCAAATGTATGACGTTACAACGCATACAGTTACATTGCGGTACATTACATTGTGGTTTTTACAACGGAAGTCGTTACAACGACTTGCGTTGGAGGGCACTGGACTTAGGAGTAGTATAATTTACTAATCCAACTCCAGTCTACGTACAGTAGGGAAGGTGTTGGATCGTAAATTATACTATTCCTTGTCCTAGAGAGCCATGCAGCGCAAGTCGTTGTAACGACTTGCGTCGTGAAAACCGCGATGTAATAGCATTGCGATGTAATCCCCGCATTGTAAACAATGTTTCCCGTTTTTGGTCGTTTTTATGGCCAGGTTGGCCAGTTTTTACAGTTGATTTTCCTGATATTACCAGCTTTTTAGCTATCTACTTCGTGAATGGGGCCAGTTTAATTTTGGTGTCCTGACCTATTTTGTGTCCCCGTTTGACCTTGGTTCCAGGGAATACATTTCTGTCTTGTGCACATGTATTAGACAGCTTGTGCACCTGTGCAAGGTGGGCTGGTAGCACTGGAGAATGAAATTGCCAGATTGCTATTTAGAATGGTCTGGGCAGTACAAGTAGAGGATGGTTCTTTGCACGCCTAATAATAATGGCCCAGTTTGGGGTTGAAGTCTGGTTTTCAGTCACCCCCACCCTCAGACTGGACCTGGTATTTCCCTTCAATATCATGACAGTGGGAAGGGATTGTCAGAGGGGTCACACTACGTGACCAATTGTCAGAACCCCTTTCAGAGGGCCACGAGACAAGCAGCAGTTTCTGGGCCCAAACGTCAGAGATGAGGCCTTTTACTCCTGATGTCGTTGGGCCCGACCTACTATGGGCTTTGAGTAACTGAGCCAACTACTACTCATTTCAGCACTTGACTCTCAGTGGTAATATGGGTCGAGCAGTCCAAGGCGCTTTGAGGGGGAGGTAGGTGTGAGGCATACACATGCGCAAGACTCAAAGTATAAAAGTAACTACAATAAAGTGACTGTCCAGTCAAGTATTGCTTTTATGAGAAATGTACTATTTAACCTAAGCACACAAAGTGCAGAGGCAACGTACTAAATAATAACCACGGTCTCCTAAGTTCGGCACTGCTACCATCATCCTGGGCGGTATCCCCAAGACCCTCCATCCCTTTCTAGTGCAGCTGCTTATTTCCCAGTCATGATCCCCGCTGGGTCTCGCTCCCTCCAGACGCTCTTCTTCTCCTCACAGCGTACTCTGGTCTTGGCAGGTGGGCAGAAGATTGGTGCTCCAGGCTCAGGGCAAATGGTCTTGACTTCCTGTATAATAGTCAATCATCTCGCAGGGACACTAGCAGACCTTGGTCCCTAGTCCTGGTCGACGGTCTATCCTGAGGGCAATTATTTTATTGTTGACTGACCAATAGAGCCACTATTTTATCACCTTACACCTACCTCCACTTACAGACAATAGATTTCCCTTACTTGGGTCTCAGCAGCGATAGTCTCTCTTTAGAGACATTATGTTATCATTGATTGAATAGCAGGGCCATTATGTTATCATAATACACATACCTCCACCTCCAAGCAATAGCACTTCCTGTCTTGAATCCCAGCTTCAATGGGCTCTTTTGAGGGTCATTGTTTTAACAATAATTGACTAGCAGGGTCAAAATGTTAGCAATGTATACTTACCTTCACCTTTAAACAATAACATTTCCTTGCTTTGAGCTTGGTGGTAATGGACACTCTTGAGGGATAATTTATCAATGATTGTCTAGAAGGGCCATTGGGTTGCCATGCTATATCTACCTACACCTCCAAACAAAAGCACTTCCTGTCTTGAGTCTCACCAGCAATGGGCTGCTGTGAGGGCCATTATTTTTATCAGTGATTGGGAACCTTGCATACAATAGCACTTCCTTACAAAGCAGCAATGGGCTCTCTTGAGGAGCTACTGTTTTTATCAATGGTTGACTGGCATGGCCATTATGTCATCTTGTTACACATGCAGACACTTGTTAACAATAATAGTACCTTTGTTGGGTCTCAGCAGCCATAGGCTCTTTTTTTGTGTTTAAATTTGTTTATTGGGTTTTAAACAATCTTGCATCATGACAGTAGATCTCAATACATTAATACATTTTTGTAATAAACAGTCGAAATGCAAATCCTGTGCTCACAGCTACCATTCTAGCATATATTATTTGTCAATTTTGCATATATTCTGACCGGGTCAGTGCATATTATAGTGCTTTGCAGTGGCACCATTGTACAGCCTATAATGAAGCACCTTTGGGTGTACCCAACATGTCGCCTTCGGGTCGTCTGTGATAATGCGTCAGGACCGGGTAAGGATTACCGTTCTAGGCGTACTTGACTGGATCGCTGCTGTATGAAGTTCCCAATGTTTTCCGGTCAAAATCATAGATGGCCATTGTTTTACCATGGATTTAATTTGCCAACTCTATACACCTTGGTTATACCGGCCAATGACATTTCTGGACTTCAGGGAGACACCTGAGCCAAACACCAGGACCCTTCTGTACGCTCTGCGCAGGAGCGGCCACTTCTCTGGTTCTGGTTAAACTTCAGTACCCCCCAGCTAAAACTTTCATGTATTTCATGGTCCTCACTATGGCACATAAGTCCATATGTGTTGGGTCCATTGCATCTCCAGTTAATACTCACACGTCCTTGCCTGGCTCACGCCCTGTGTTTTGCTGCTTGTTATTTATTGAGGGCCCTGAAAAGAGAGAGGTGATCGACATAAAGCCCTCCAAGGGTCGTCCAATAGTGAGAAAAAGTGGAGGAATTTTCAGAGAATTTTAGAAACATGAACACTTTGCAGAACTTTTGTTTCAATAGTCATTTGATGCACATGCATTGAAGCTGTCTGTTGCTAGTTTTTGGTTAAATAGGAGGCATCACATACAACACAGTATTATACAGCACACAGCAGTGCTTAAAATGGGCGAGTACTGTCCGGTACTGAGTACCGGCACTTTTTTATTTTGAGAGGGAGAGTTCCAGCACTTCTCATGAAAAATGTAATCGTTTTAATTGAAGAGTACCGGCACTTCTCAGAATCAAGCAGGTGCTCTGGCGCAGAGTACCTGCACTTCTATTTTATCATTTCAAGCACTGAGTACGCTTCTCCTCCATCACTATCAAACAACTACAGCAAACATCCTTGCAAGCACCAATGTCTTAAAGGGTTTTTAATGCTTTCAGAGAGTTTTTCTATAAGAAACTCAGATAGGGAGGAAACAGATGGTCCTTTTCTGTTATGTCGTCTCCAAAATGATGCACTGTGATCGAGATATATTTGTGCAATTCAATAGCATAAACGAATGATTAACCACTGACAGCTGCATATTGTCACAGATGTAACATGGCCAAGAGCTACATTTTGATTAATCAATGCCCCAAATAACACAGACCCTCTCCCTGGAAATACCGGCAGTGGAGGCTTATCAAGAAGGCTAATTCTCCTACTTACATGTGGCGGCTGTGTACGACTAATGGGATTAGCCTGCTGCAGGGCGTCTCTTGATTAGATTAGAAAGTGATTGCTTCACTTCTGTTTGAGCTGGTGCTTATGCTGCAGTGTTGAGCTGCCCCAGTAGATAGAGAGACCTTTCACTCCACCTGTTAGGCCCTTCCTCGTTAGCCGTGGGATCTTTTCATTAAAGGTGTTTGTTGTACTGATATTTGTGCTTATAGATACAGGAACCCAAAAGGCTTATCTGAGAAGGAGGATAAGATCATGCGGAGACAGGTATGATAGCGAGTGAGTGTGCGCTAGTGAGTCAAATTGTTGACTTTCTCAGTTGGAGCCTCAAGTCGAACACCCGGCTTCCACATTTGTTCCTACTTGGTTAACAATACACTTATCTCGGTAAAATGGCATATTCTTGTTCCTGCATCACAGGTACCACTGTTGAAAAAAAATGGTACGTTCTCTACCAGCACCGGGAAACTCTTTTTGGGTAGCTGTTGCACACTATAAATTTAGAAACTAAACTAAACTAAACCAGCATTTAGTGGTATTTTTGAAATGTGACTTTACCTGCAATAGAGAGCCAACACTACTTCTTGCCAGACCTACACAAATAGGATCCCGGGAACAGCATTTCACCAATCTAATTTCCTTGCTATGGTTTCATAGCAACAGCTCACAATACATTGCAGTTCCTGGCAAAGGCAGTTTTGGGAAGTGTTGTGTAAGAGATCAGTTGTTCATTCTATCTAGACAAAAGTATCTATGTAAGGTCATTTAAGTACATTTTCGACCCTAATAAGTTACTGCTAATGCATGATCCTTTACTCACACTCGAACTGTAATCATGAGTCTAAGGCCAACCTTTAACCCTAAACCTAAAACCTCTTTGCAAAGCTTTACACTTTGTTTACTATATGCTCATTTCGATACAAATCAGTTTCTGGGCTTTTGATTAGGTGCTTTGTTAGATACTAGAGGACAGGCTTTGTGTGGGATGAAAAAACTAGGGGGTCTCTCAAAGGGGCGTGGTTGATGATGAAGGGAATGGCTGAAAAAACACATACGCTGAAATTCTGTGCCTAGTATAGTGTGCCGCCAGACTGGTACTTTGCTCCCCCTGTCATTGCATCCAGATATATAATACAAGTGACATTACACCTACAAACCAGGACTATTGGCTTTGCCAATGGTTGTTAGTTGCTCATGATAAGCAACAACTAACGATTTGTTGCTCATAATACTGAAAATGCTTCAGTTGTAAAATGATGAGACTGTGGAAGAACTAGAACAAATCTCTTTGAAGTTACATCAAAGTCAGTGAAGGGTGACACTGCTGCAGAGTTAAGATTTTTTTTTCATCCTGAGGGTGAGGGCAAAATATTGAGAACCTGATAGGGATCCGTCTCAATACCTGCTTTTTAGAACTGCTGGTGCTGAGCACCGGCAGAACCCAGCCCACTTAAAGCCCAGCTCAATGGTAAATATGCAGATAGGGATGAACAACGAGAGAGAGCACCGGTATGGAGGTGACGCTTAGGAATAGCGAATGAGACGTAAAAACATGAAATTTTAAAGATGGAGCCAAAGTGGGTCAAAAAAGAACTCAGCATTGACTGTGGTCAGTATGTCTGCATTACTGTGACGTAAGCTCTGTAAGTTCCTGTTTCACTTGCTCCCGTTGCCATCTCAATAATGGCCCCCCTGATCCCAGAGACAGCACAGCTATTATTAACTACAGTGTGTGCCGGGTGTCGCCGCTCCAGGGGGTAGGATAGTCAGTGTGGCAGCAGGCGTCTTTGCAGCTTAACAAAAAGCAGATCATTCTCTGGATGTTGCTAAGAAACTGCATGCACCCACCTACCATCGCAGAGGTATCAGCCTCTCTGCAAGACATGGCTCCCAGGCTTCTGTGCATTGCGGTGACTCACAGCCTGCTGTGACAATCCCGCAGTCTTCGCTGTGTGTATGTCCATAATTGGAAGCTACTTCTGAATTTAATTCAAAGTAAGGAGCCCCCGCATCCATGACAAACAGGAGGTGCTGTTGACTGCCTAGTGTATCATGCTGCCTCGTTTGTAGCACTTCCATTGCAACTCGTTACCTGTTTTATCACATATGTATTGTATACAGAACTGTATTTTTTTTGCTTTGTCTTTTCACTGCTGCAAGATTTAAAAAAAATAATTTTGGGTCACGAACCAAAATGCAAGCCAGATCTATTGACTTTGCCAGTGTTTGCTTTTAAGGACTTCACACTACTGTTTTCGCTCTCGCAGTATAATTGACAGGTGTGACGATTACCCAATATAATGACACTCAATCTAACTTAATTTAACAACTTTGGAATTATAGATACATGAAATGCCCTCGCCGGGGTTCAAACTTGTGACGTCAGGTCACAGCAGATACCACAAGTGGTAAAAATGACCTCACTATGCCGAGGTACAGTCTGCACAGACAGGGGTGAATCAGGAAGATCTACAAACTTGCACAGGGAAAACAGGCGCGGTGCGTCCATAGGGGCGTGGGGGCGTAGGCCCCCCTCCCCCCCCCCCGCACGCAGCCGCCCGCAGAAGACACCGAGGGAGAACTGACATTGCATGCCAGTCAGCAGGACGTCGGAAGGCGTCTTTTTGATTGACATGATTGTCACTAGGCAGGCAGCAACACGAGTGCGCATGCGTGGGGACGGAAGGTGATTTTTTTTACCCGTGCCCACGCATGCGCACTTGTGTTCGTGCTTTTTTGCGCATGCCCATTAGTAGCCCTTCAGTCTCCTAATGGGCGTGCTGTGGGCGTAGAGTAACCTGTGCCCCTGCAGCACCAGGATTGGCTGCAAGGGGCTGCCAGTGCCATTCGACGACGTGAAGGTGCCAAGGGGTTGAGGAGAAGAGGAGGTGCGGACCCGAACTTGTTGTCATCATTCTGTGTTACACTGGTCCTAATAATGTTGAAACCTACGCACAAATGTGTTAACAAGTGTTAAAATGACAACATAATGCATTAATACTTTCACAAAATGGCATCCATTATGGCACATAATTTGCCATTTCTTGCTACAGAATTTAGTCCTCCCTTGCCGCGTATTTAAAGTCACCCTGGCAATAGTTGTTCCTGTACATAGTCACACATTTAAAAGTATCTAGAAGAATACACAAATGACTGTGACACTCTAGAATATAAGGTCTGAGCTGTACTAATGTGTATTCGGGATTGGAGGACTCAGGTTCGAATTCCAGCTAGATAGATCAGGGAGTAATGTACCTACAGCAGTGATCTTTCTGTAACCTGCAGGTCACATAACTGATGAATGAATGATGTATGGATGCAGGATGGGTGGGTGGGTGGATGGATGGGTGGATGCATGAATGATGTATGGATGGATGCATGGATGCATGCATGATGGGTGGATGCATGATGGATGGATGGGTGGATGCATGAATGAATGATGTATGGATGCAGGATGGGTGGGTGGGTGGATGCATGAATGATGTATGGATGGATGCATGGATGCATGCATGATGGGTGGATGCATGATGGATGGATGGGTGGATCCATGAATGAATGATGTATGGATGCAGGATGGGTGGGTGGGTGGATGGATGGGTGGATGCATGAATGATGTATGGATGGATGCAGGAATGCATGCATGATGGGTGGATGCATGATGGATGGATGGGTGGATGCATGAATGAATGATGTATGGATGCAGGATGGGTGGGTGGGTGGATGGATGGGTGGTTGCATGAATGATGTATGGATGCATGCAAGGTGGTTCGGGCTCGCTCGCTGCGCTGCAATATGCAAATTAGTTTACGCCTCACCACTTTCAAATGTCACCAGCCGCCCCTGGTAAAGTAAACAAGAACCTTACAAAACTTTGTTGGAATTATGAGTTAGTCTGTAAATTCCAACAGTAGGATTTTACCCTTCTGTGCGTACAAAACTCTTCTAATAAAATCTTTTGAAATAAATAAAAAAAAAAACTGCGGAAGATCAAACCTGCCGAAATTTACCTGGAGTAAAGGCCTGCTGAATATTGGGGCACACAGATTTTAGTACAAAACTCGTATTTTGTGTTATTTAATGTATCTCATAAATAGCAATTCCCAGGGAATTCTCATGTGTCGGGTGCGATAAAAAATGCAGGACCCATAATTAAGTGTCCATCAATTTGCTGGTTGCTCTTGCATAAGCCAGTCTGCGTTGTAGAAAACAGGATACTTTCTCATGTCCTACATTGGCTACCTTCTTTCTCCATCAGAGAGACCCTGAGCCCACTGGACCAGAGGATGATGGCATAAGATCATCAAAATAGACCAGAGCAGACTCTGACCTGACGCAGCACGTGATGGAGGTGTCTATGCACCTTGGTCTCGTGCACCACGTCTGTCAGACGCCTGCACTGTTTTCTATAATGTGCTTGGAGTTTATTTAGAAGCAAAACACGGGGGGCATTGAAATAAAACTATCGACCAGTAAGTGTCCTGTCAAAGTTTGCACAGAAAGACTTTCTATAGATCAGATAAAACCTACTGCATACTCGTCGCTTGCATTGTCCAGTGCTACTAAGGAAACATGATTGTATTTATTTTCCATCAGAAAGTTAATAATGGCCCAGTCATTGCAGTGCATGAAATTTAAATAGGAATCCAAACTCAGATTTTTGGCTACTACCTTCCTTTCTGGCATTAGGCGTCAAACCTGCCCTGCGGCAATGTGCAGCCCGCCGTCAACACGTCAACGCGTCAGTGCGTCACGTCAGTACCCGGCCTGGCAGGCAGCGCCTGTCGCCACGCAAGCGGAAGCGGAAGCTGTCGCAAGGGACAATCGGCCATTCTTATCACAAGCAAAGCAGCCTCCGCCGGTCCAAACACGCTATTTCCCTCAGAAGCCTCTGAAAAGATTACTCCTGCAGCTTTCGCGGCGGGCCAGGATTTCCTGGATTGGGCAAACGACATTGTTCCAAGTAGCCGGGGGGAGATAGGGAGCGCAATGACCAACGCCAGGGTCGGTGTGGTCCTCCATGGGGACCCAAGATGGGGGAGGCTGAAGGGGGCTCCCCCAGTCCTGGAGGAGGACTGTGTCAGATTAGGGCTTATTTAAAGGGCGGCATGCAAGCCCTTTGGGCATCTAAATTGATAGCTTAAACTGCAGAGAATGTTCTGAGAGAAAGACAAGGGCACACATTAATTAACACCTGTTATATTCTATGATTTTATTTAATTCTTTACTGTATGTGTTTCAAATATTCTATGTATGTTAAATAGGAATGTATCTTTTTAAGTCTATGTGTTGCTTTTGGATGTAACAACACCATTATTTAGTATTTAATTACTCATAACTGTTTCATTATTTCACAACTCACGGCGCACAGCTTACCCTCTTTGTCCCTGTGACTAGTGGCTGGTTGTAAACTCCTGCAGTGCCAATGCCAGGCAATTTTGCCCAGGGGTTTGCAGGGGCAAACAGTGAAAAAATAACATTTGCACTGACTGCCCCCTGCTTAAAAAGTGATTTTGTACCAGCTGATAGATGCAAATGATGTCTGCCAGGAGTCAGTGCAAAATTGACAGACACTAGTGCAAATTTACGTAACAATATGGTAGTATACAACATATGCCCTCTGGAGCGGCCGTTCAAGCTAGCGCGCAATTTTACCGGCAAATAGGAAGCAAATGAAAATGTTTTAACTTCATTTAAACAGCTTTGTCTATTGCATTTATCTGTGAAGAACCCACATTTGCAAAAAACAAAAAAAACGTAGGTTTTATCCGTTTCAGGATAATCCTTTGTTGTTGCTTTACTGAACTGGTCATGATAAACATCTTTCTGTCCATCGATTAAGTGTCTCCTCCCTTTAAAAATGAACGCTGTCATTGGAGCTCCAGGGATGATATCAGAAGTGCGCTTACTATATTGAGCGTGAAATTGCTCTAGAAATGTAATACCAACGCTAGGAGTGTTCTCTGTAACTCACCAAGCAGCAGCAACAGTGTCGAAAATGTAATTGCAAGTCGATTAAATCACTGCTGCAGAGAAACCCAATGATCCTATGGATTCTTAATGAGAAGATCTCTTTTTCAATGTAAAGTTCGCACCTGCGGTTTGGCCATCGCACTGTAGATTATAGATGAGCTATTATGGTGCAGCTGACGGCTACATTAAAAGCAGAATCCTCAAGGGTTAATGCCTTATGAGCATCTTCCAGCGTGTATTGGTCTAATCTTATCCATGCACATCAATCTTACCCATTCTTCTCAAGCTTACCCATGCCGTTCAATCTTATGCATGCATCTCATAACCCATGCATCTCAATCTTACCCATGCACCTCAATCGTACTATTGCACCTCAATCTTACCTATGTGTCTTAGTCTTACCCAGGCATCTCAGTCTTACCCAGGCACCTCAATCTTACCCATGGAACTCAATCTTACCCATGGAACTCAATCTTACCCATGTATCTCAATCTTACCAATGCATCTCAGACGTACCAATGCACCTCAATCCTACTCATGCACAGCAATCTTACCCATGCACTTTAGTCTTACCCATGTGTCTCAATTTAACCCATGTATCTCAGTCTTACCCATGCACCTCAATCTTACCCATACGTCTCCGTCTTACCAATGCATCTTAATCCCACCCATGCATCTCAGTCTCACCCATGCGTCTCAGTCTTACCCATGCGTCTCAGTTTTACCCATGCTTCCCAATGTTATCCATGCATCTCAATCTCACCCATGTGTCTCAGTTTTACCCTTGTGTCTCAGTCTTACCCATGCATCTCAGTCTTACTCATGCATCAATATCACTCGTGTCTCAGTCTTAACCATGCATCTCAATCTTAAATCTGCATCTCAGTCTTACCCATGCATCTCAATCTTACCCATGCATCTCAATCTTACCCATGCACCTTAATCTTACCCATGTGTCTCTGTCTTACCCATGCATATCACTCTTACCTATGCATATCAATTGAACCCATGTGCCTCAGGCATACCCAAGCGTCTCAATCCTACCCATGCACATCAATCTTACCCATGCATCTCATTCTTACCCATGTATCTCAGTCTTACCCATGCCTCTCAGTCTTACCTCAGTGTCTCAATCTTACCCATGAATCCTAGCTTTCCTCATGGATCTAAATCTTACCCATGCGTCTCAATTTTACCCATGCATCTTAGTCTTACCTATGCATCTCTATCCAACCTGTGTGTCTCCGTCTTACCCATGCACCTCAATGTCACACATGCATCTCAATCTTACCCATGCATCTTACCCATGTATCTCAGTCTTACCCATGCACCTCAATCTTACCCATGCATCTCAATCTTACCCATGCATCTCAGTCTTACCCGTGTATCTCAATTTAACCCATGCATCTCAATCTTACCTATGCACCTCAATCTTACTCATACATCTCAGTTGTACCCCACGTCTCAATCTCACCCATGTGTCTCAGTTGTACCCATGTGTCTCGGTCTTACCCATGCGTCTCAATTTCACCCATTGGTCCCATTGGTCTCAGTCTTACCAATGTGTCTGTTTTACCCATGCATCTCAATCTTACCCATGCATCTCAATCTTACACCTGCATTTCAGTCTTACCCATGCATCTCAATCTTACCCATGCGTCACAATCTTACCCATGTGTCTCAATCTTACACATGTGTCTCAATCTTACACATGCATATCAATCTTACCTATGCATCTCAATTGAACACATGTGCCTCAGTCTTACCCATGTGTTGTCAATCTTACCCATGCACCTCAACCTTACCCATGCATCTCATTCTTACTCATGCATCTCAGTCTTACCTATGCATCTCAATCTCTCCCAGTCGTCTCAGTCTTACCCATGCATCTCAGTCTTACCTCATCATCTCAAACTTACCCATGCATCCTATCTTTCCCCATGCATCTCAATCTTGCCCATGCATCTCAATTTTACCCAGGCATCTCAGTCTTACCTATGCCTCTCAATTCAACCCATGTGTCTCAATCTTACCTATGCGTCTCAGTCTTACCCATGCACCTAAATTTTACCCATGCATCTCAATCTTACCCATGCATCTCAATTTAACCCATGTATCTCAATTTTACCCATGCGTCTCAGTCTTACCCATGTGTCTCAGTCTTACCCATACATCTCAATCTCACCCATGCATCTCAATCTTATCCATGCATCTCAATCTTGCCTATGCATCTCAATACATCTTATCATGAATTACATCTCAATCTTACCCAAGCACCTCAGTCTTACCCATGCGTCCTAGTCTTACCCATGCATCTAAGTCTTACCCATGCATCTCAATCTCACCCATGTGTCTCAGTCTTACCCATGCGTCTCAGTCTTACCCATGCATCTCAATGTTACCCATGCATCTCAATCTTACCCACGCATATCAATTTAACCCTTGCATCTCAATCTTACCCATGCATCGCATGGCCTCAAACCGTAGGGTGCACCTCCCTTTTTACTGAGTTCTGATCTAAGGTCCTAGATCCTGGGTTCTCACAAACATTTTCCAGTGGGCCTGTAAGTTTGGTCTATGGTGTGACCGAGGCCGCACTGATGTTAGCGGGGGATATAAAGTGGGTGAAGGGGAAGCAAAGCATGTATATCTAGTGGCTGTCTTTAAAATGAAGGTGTTCCTCAAGTTAAGGGCCTAGTTACTGCCTTTCCCTATTTCCCTATTTTCAATTAACCTGTAAATAAATGCTTGCTGTATATTACATTTTTTTTTTCATATTGGTGCTGAATCGAGTAAACAGCAGCCCAGTGTTGCTGCTGCCGAGAGGGCCGCATGTAAAGGACGGAACGGCCGCATGCGGGCCCTGGGCTGTACATTGAGTATCACTGTTCTAGATAGTTAATTCTCTATTCAGTGCTTAATTTGTAAAACATAAGTACCAGGGCCCTCTTCAGGAGGCCACCACAGCTTGCATCACCCTTTGACCCTTCCAGCGTTACCAATGACAGTACCAACACAATTACTAACCCCACGCTCTTACAAGTGTGACAATTCATACTTTACAGACCCCCAAAACTATAAGAATGACTTGGGTGGCTAGGATTATTGGTTGTTAATGTATATTAAATTACTTAACAGCTGTTGTGCTCATCCCTAATTTAGGCAGACAGCACCACCATGTGGCAGACTGTTAAAAGTGCTGGAGCTGAATATTGAGTTCCTGTGCTGAGCACTGGAAACCCCTTGCTCAAATTAAGCACTGCTCTATGTCCTTTGGGCGTGACATTCCATTACACATTCGACTGTCAATCTCCGGTTTCTCAAGATCACATAGTAGGAGGCCAGCATCTGGGTAAAGAGGAAATGTGTCTAAGAAATCCTTTTGCATAGGGGTGTTTGCAATTTGCGTAATTTGCTTTTAGATAATTATGCAAACCTTGTACACAATTATGCATATTTCACAAGATGCCACTCTGTCATATTGCACTATGTTGTAGCCCAATTTGCCTCCTCAGGTCAATTTTTGGATTGGGATGCTTTTAAACAAATGCACAGCGAATAATAACAGCAGTTCGCAGTCCATTTTAACCTCAAATGGCATGTTTGTGGTAAATGTTTACAGCGAATAGGGCACAATTACACAAAGTGCTTTAAAGACATTATTTGGGGTATAAGAAGTTGTGAGTACGCCCCTCCCCCCCCCCATTCCCCGATATGTACCTGCCTGTCAGGATGAAAGAGCTCGATCCAGCTTCCAAATGCTGAGTGGGACTCAGATACACAACACAAACATCGTTCAACGCTGGGAGATAACCCCGCCCCGTATCATGTGTCCTCACAGGAGGAGAGGCAGTGGAGAGACTCAGTGGACTGAGGCGGAGCAGACCCCGGAAGAACCTGTGAGGGGACAGGGAAAAAGGACTACATGGAGAGAGAAGAGGAAGCCCGTCAGAGGGACAGAGACAGAGCGAGTGGAGCAGACTGTGTGGAGGACTCAGGAGGAGGATCGAGAGCCGAAGTTGAAACTGAGGAAGAAGACGAGCGGTGGTGCGAGGAGTGGTTGTGTCCTCCGGAGGATGCAGGAGAGCGGCCGCAAATCTGGAGAGTTACAGCAGAGCAGGTGAGTGCTGACGGGAAGAGTGGGCAGCGGGAAGACAACGAGAACATCGGGGGGAGAGCACAAACACGGGCACTGACTATTAAATGCTTGTCACCCTCATTACACACTCTCCCTGAGACCCGATACATCCCTGTTGTAGTACCTACGGTATGCAGAGAAGGGCCTGAGATACTAAGGGGCCGCCATCAATCGTTCCCACGTGAACAGGGATCCTGCTGACTTAAGAAGCAGGATCCATGACTACTACATCAGACAAACCTGAGAAGAGTTATTCCTGGATTTGTCTTTCTATTTTAGTTTTTACTTTTCTTCTTCTTCTTGGGAAAACCCCAACTTTCCTTTCTTTTACTGCAACACCGGACGGGTGAGGTGAAGGGTGCACGATTCATTATCCTCCACAAAGCCCAGTGTCTGATTGCTACTTTCTCTCCCCATTTCTGAGCCTCCTGGGAAGACCACTGAAAACAAAGAGAAGGCGAGACGAAGGACACAAGGCCAACCGGAACAGAGGAGGAAGACCTGAAGGACGCGATATATCCCGCATATTACTGAGAACTTGAGTGACCCAAATAAAAACAGCACCATTAAGAAATACATACAGCCTCTGCATCCGTTTATCTGGCCTGCACTCCCACAGGTGGTATCAGAAGTGGGATCGTCCGGAGACATGGAGGCCATGATCACGAAAATAGCGGAAAGTCAGGAAAGCCTAGGAAAGGTCATGGAAAGTTTCCTAATGGTGGTTGAGGAGGATCCCAGCAAGCTACAACAGGTACTAACAGGCCAAAGCCAGACCCAAGAAGCAGCCATAGAAAAACTTGCTGAGGCCACCACAGGGGGCCCACCTCTCTTCCCTCTGTTGTAATGCAGAGGTATGTGAGTGGAGAGGATCCTGATCACTTTTTAACAACTTTGAACAGATGGCCATGGCAGCAGCATGGCCATGCTGATAAATGGGGACAATACTTGGGTCCATTATTATCCAGTGACCTACAAGCCGCCTACCAAGCGTTGAATCTGCAAGGACTGACCCCATATGCTGACATTAAACAATGCATACTAGAGTGACTGGGAGTTGATGATCCCTTGGTGGACACGGGGTGCCCTCAGAGCGTCCTACGACCCCAAGATCTGAAACAGGGTATTAACCACACTGATGGGATGGTACCCATACAATGCGTCCATGGAGACAAAAAGCAATTCCCCACCACCACATCCACCACGGGCTGCTCCTGTTTCCACTCTGCGGGTAGGGCTTTTCCCAGGATTGCCTGAACAAATAATCATCAGAAATGATTATCCCGATCTGTCTAGATTGATTAAAGAAACGCAAGATGAAGGTGAGAAGTGGTACTGAACGGCACCCGTCTCTCAGGACGAAAACCTGGAACGACCACCCTCAAAGGCTAGGAAAAGCCGTAAACAAAGAAGATTCGAAAAAAGGAAACCCGTCCCGGTCTTTTCAGTTCTACAAGAGGAAACACCAAAGGAAACAGACAGGAATTTCCATGCTGCTCAAAGAGAGGACCCGGTTCTGCAGGAAGCATGGGACGGAGCATCAGAGCAGGAAGACCCCCTTCAAGTAGGTCCCCAATTTTTAAATAAAGAATGGGTTATTATATAGAAATGGCCACACAACACCCACAACTATTGGTACCTGGGCCGTTTTGTGACAAGGTCCTTTATCTGGCACACAGTCATCTCTTGGGTGGACATTTCAGCAACAAAAAACTGAAAAAGCTAACTTGGAGAAGATTTATTGGCCCGGGATATATCAGCAGATAAAAACATATAGCCATGAGTGTCCAATTTGCCAGAAAAACAGCCGATACCGACCTCCACGAGTACCCCTCTATCCACTCCCTATCCCAACCATTTTCGCGGGTGGGCATGGACATCATAGGTCCCATATTGCCCTCCAGAAGCGGGCGTCACTATGTGCTGGTCTCAGTTAACTACGCCACACGTTTTCCCGAGGCGGTGGCCTTACGTCACCCAAACACTACCTACATTGCCCAAGCCATGGTGAACATTTTTTCCCAGGTGGGGTTCTTTTCTTCTTCTTCTGAGGATAACCCCCACTTTCTTTTCTTTTCCTGCAACACCGGACGGGTGAGGTGAAGCGTGCACAATTCATTATCCCCGACAAAGCCCAGTGTCTGATTGCTCCTTTCTCCCCCCATTTCTGAGCCGCCGGGGTGCCCTTTCTTTAGTAACTTTTGATCCATTTGACCTATAAAATGTTTTTGTTGAAATGTACAAACTACGTGGCAGATGGTGAATAATGATGCAAGCACGATCAATCCATAATCAGGCAGAAAAAGCAGTGGCCACAGAATCATGTTATTATGGTATCCTTGACCCCAGGATACTACCAACAGTATCTCAAAAGCATTCCTGATCCTTAAAGAGTACAACCATGGAGAATTGTAATTGTAAGAAGCATTTATATAGCGCATGGCTACCCGGAGGCATCCCAGCGCTCACAGTGAAAAACAGAGGGATGTTACTCAGTTTGGAAAGAGGAATGTTTTCAGGGATCTACCAAAGAAAAAGTGGTTGGATTCTATGCGGAGATAAAGAGGAAGGGAGTTCCAGAGTCTGGCAGCGTTAAATAAGAAAGATCGACCTCCGCTTCTTGCCTTTCTAATTCTAGGAATAATGGCCACATTCTGGGTTTTGGAGCGAATGGATCTCTTGGGCTCACAAAGCTGGATAATGCCCTGGAGAATAGAGGGTCCGATTTTAAACATAGACTTATGAGCAATACACAAGGCTTTGAACTTAACTCTCTCTTGGACTGGCAGCCAATGGAGTGACTTAGGGGCAGGTTTAGCCGAATGATGGTTGGGAATGCCCAGAAGAAGCCTTGCTGCTCAATTTTGAGTTGTCTGTAATTTGGAGATAGTGGCAGCAGGGGAACCCAGGTAAAGGGCATTAGCATAATCTAATCTGGATAACACCAGCGCCTGGACCATAATTTTTCTGGCCTGGAAGGGGAGGAGGGGGAGGATTTTTCGGATCATTTTAAGGATTCAGTAGCATGAAGCAGATGTCTTCCGGGCCTGAGATTTAAATGTAGGTTCATGGTCCATCCACACGTCCAGATTCTTTAACTGAGTTTTGGGAGTGGGACAGGAGCCCAGAAACAGCTGTCTTCTACCGCAGGCTGTCTGTTGCGTGCAGTGGTCTGGTGCACCTTCTGATAAAGTGCTTACCATTGGCTTGCTATCCTGGTCATGATGTGCTGATTGGCTCCGAGTCAGTCAACAGCGCTGTTCCTGACAGAGCGGACAGAGTTGCTAGACTGAGACCCCCTGATTAGATTGTCATACGACAAGATCTGATTAAGCTATCTGCTGGCAGTCTCTCATCTCCGATTAGGGAGGCAGATTGTCTGCTCGCTGACAGTCATGGGTGTCGGGCGTGGACTAATGATGCTGTCCTAGGTTTCTCATTTAGAATCACCGCTGGGACACACATGTCCTACTGATTGATTATTCATAAATATCCCAGCATGCAGGCGGGGCTGATGGAAAGGATGCACTTTTACAAAGCCGATGCATATCATGGTTCACAGCTCAAAAATACCTGAGGGTTAACATTTAAAAAGGAGGATTATAAGCATCAGGCAAGAGTTAGGAGCTTCAATTGATTATTAGCAGTGTGCATCTGTCTACCAGCATTACATCTAGGAGCACTGATACGCAAGAGTCCTATCATGACCAACTTGGCCAAGCAGCTTGATAAGAAAAATGCATCAGCAGAGAAGAGGCAGAGTTGGTAGAATAGAATTTGCGTGCAGAAACATCGGGCCAGGGCAGTGTATGAACTCTGGACCATGTGTAGGACTTCATGGGAGGACGCATGCAATTATCATCACAGCTTCTTCCATCAAGTACCTCTGCTGCTTTCATCAATGGGGGAGAACAGGAATTTCATATGATGATTGTTCTGAGTTCTGCAGCAAAGAATCTTATGGCATTAGCAAGGCAGGTGGTGAGAGTCCTGTCTTGACAACCGGTAAGGTGTACGGAAGATTGATAGAACGCTGCATTGACAAAGGTGTTCATTGAGTCCTCCTGACACAGAAAACATAAAAGAGATCAATTTCAGAGTCAAACATTAGTTAGTGCAGGCTCTTGAACCAGCTTGTACTGTGGCCTCAACAAATCGTCCCAGATATCAGTTGGGCAGCATCTTTAGTAGAGCAAAAGAGACGAGAAACCTAAACTTAGGATACATCTTGGAGAAGATGGAACCCTGGACTGGAGAGAGACAGCCTCAACCAGAATAACAGAGGAGAGAGATCAGAATGTAAGAAACACACATGAGAAACACAATCCAATCCAAGTTAATATCCTGGATACAAGGGCTCTGAAGTCAATGAACTCCCTGAAGAAAAGAGATCGAAGCTCAACTTACATCCTGGATAAGAAAGATCAAAAACAACTTAATACATGTATCTATATAGGAAAGAGAAGCAAAACAGCTTATCGCCTGGAAACGAGACAGCAAAACTCAACTTACAGCTAAGTATATTTGAAGAAGCAAACTCACGTTTCATCAGGAGGGATCAAAAATCAAAACACAAATTACACCAAGCATTAGATATACCAGAGTAGACTTTAGTACCTATGGAAAAATGATAGAAACTCAATATAAACTATGGCCTGGAAAACAGAGCCATGAACTCAACTTACATTCTGATGAAGAGAGCCCTGGAGCATGGATGATAGAGGCAGCCTTTCCCAGCAACCTCAGCACTGCGCTCCAGATTGACGTAAGGACTGAAAGGAGATGCAAGACAAGGGTACCCTAAGGAAGCTCAGGGCAAAAGGAGCAAATATGTAAAGTTGGTACCTAAAAGAGGAAAAGCATGAGACATAAAAAAACTATCAACAAAAGCAAACACTGCAAGAGAAAAAATGCAATTCAAAACAAGGATAAAGTAAGCACAAAAACAAGCCCAATGTGACATGGAAAGAAGAAGCGGGCACTCCCCCATCTCTAAATCCACTGTCAAGATCCTTGGCATTCGCCTGGACCAAGCTCTCACCCTGAAGAGCACGCCGCCCAGACAGCTGGCTCCTGCTTTTTAGATGATAGTGGGCCTCTTACGCCGAGTATTTACCCTACTTCCTGGCTCTACTCGGAAGACCCTGACACAGGCACTGATACTGAGCCGCCTGAACTATTACAATGGCTTCTTGGCTTCGGCCAATGAATCCTCATTGTGTAGACTGCAGGTAGTCCAGAACACGGTGGCGCGTCTGGTATTAAATGCCCCCCTCCCCTGGACTGCCTCTCGCCCTCTCCACCGTCAGCTACACTGGCTCCCGATACGAGAGCGGGTCAAGTTTAAGGTGTGCTGCACAGTCCATAAAGCTTTAAACCATCTCAGCCCCGCCTACCTTGCCGAGAAATTCATACGGCACACTCCCTCAAGGTCCCTCCGCTCTGGAACTAAGTCACTACTCGTGGTCCCTCGAGTGAGGAAGGCCAGACTAGGTGGAAAGGCACTCTCCTACCTTGGTCCCTTCACTGGAACCAGCTCCCCCTGCACATGAGGCAATGCCCGACTACCTCCAATTCAGGAATCACCTAAAGACCCTCCTTTTCTGCCTCTAATCCTGATCCAGTCCCTCAGCTCTCCAATTGCCTGTCCGCAGCGCAGAGATACCCCTTCGGGGGTCGATTCAGGCGCTATATAAATAAATAAATAAACAAGGAATAGAATGCAATGGGTATTGAACACAACAAAGACAGTATCCCAGAAGCATTGCAATGCAACGAAGAATAGAAAACATCCCTTTATACAGTTACTAGTGCTAACAATCTCAAGCATGTCTTGGAAGCACATTACAGCCATCTTGTATTAGCAAGCCCCTTAGGAATAAATGATGTTTCAGATAACAAAACAGTCCTTGTCATACTGAGGTCCAACTATGACATGTACTTAAAGCAAAGAATAAGACTTAACCCCCCTTCTGTCCCACTATCTCCATTTGCCGAAAATCAAAGAGTGTAGAATATTGGGTCTTCATTTACCAAATGGCTTGCAGGTATGTGCAACACCCGCAATCTTTTGGGAGGGGGCAGTACATCACTTGGAGCCTGCAGGTCTCATGTGCGCCAGTATCCACATCGCACTGGACTCCGCGGTGGCCACCAAGCATAACAGACAGGGCCAATTGGCGAAATTCTATGAAGACCTTTCAACAAGGGATTGCTGATAATTTTTTTGAGAGCAATACCATTTAGTAGATATTGAGGGGGAGGGCATCAGTCAGGAGATTCCATTGTTAAAGGTGAGCTGGTTCTAGGATGGGCCATCCCAATTTTCTTATCCGGGATCGCTACTTCCGGAAGACAGATGACAGCAGGGTGCAGAGTCTTCACACTTCATTGTTCCATGTTTCATTTACTCTTGTGTTAAACACCCATCATCACTTCTAGCTGTGAAATCCACCATCTTGCACAAAGGCTGTGTTTGTACTGCAGTCAGAAAATGACATTTGAAAGGGAACTCCATACAAAATTGTTCCAGGACCATAGTCAGTGACTCAGCGTCCCCTGTGTGGAAAATGTGTATAAGTGGTAGTCAAATCATCTCACTTTGTTCCAGTTCAATGTTCTTCTTCACCATGTAAGGGAGCACTTCTCAGAGTAGTCAAAGAGCTGTCCCAGATGTGGTTCCTCTGTAATAAGCAGCATTTTTACTTGTAAATCATGTAAGTACTGTTTGCGAATGCATGTTTACATGCTTTGTTTCATTGAAGCCAGACCTAATATCTTTGCTGATGGTTGTTTTTTCCCCATGTATGGGAATTACTGAACACAGCAGTGTGAGAATCTAAGACAATTGTCATTTCAACCGATTAGAGTTCACATCTGTGTAATACTAAAATACATGCAAATGTGTCTGATGTGTATACATTTTCCCCTTGATATAAATCTATGGATAGCAAACATGTGACAGAAACTTGTTGCTTTACCAAAACTTATCTAATGAGCAGGTGGCAGGATCTTCTCACAGGCATCCTTGAAACTAAGAAACAATACATGAAGAGACTGCTAACTTCATCAATTTCCTAAAATCACGCCTCTAGTTGCCAATGTCAAAAGCAAGGCTACTCAATTTCAATTTCAATAAGCTTTATTCGGTTATAGTCAAAACAACCATAAAAACACATATAAAACATTGTTAAAAAGGCCTATAGAATTCATTTGGTTAATAGTAGTCAATCATGACTGTAAAAACTATTTAAAACAGGATACCTTTCCTTACATCAATTGATCGTAAAATATATGCGGCAGTAAAGAAACAGATATCTGGCTCTCTCAATGTAAATAGCCGACTCATAGCAGCATTCGTAGTTAAAGTGCAATGTTTTTTGAACAAGGGTTTAAGGAAAGCAATTCGGAGGTGCAGATACAAATCACATATAAGGAGAAAGTGCAGAGTGCTCTGTTTTTTAAGTCCATCACATGGGCAAGGAGAAGCAGGATATTTTTTTACACAGGGAAATGCTACCAGCTGATGGACAATGTCCAGTCTCATTCTAGTGAGAACAAATCGATGTAATGATCAGTTACCAGGCCTAAATATTGTTGGAATCCCTCAGTTTCTAAGTATGAATAATAGAACTTTCTAGTTATTAAGTGACCATTTGTTTTTTTGGCGTTCATATTTTCTCTTCCTCGGAAACGTATTTTTCATTTCAATTTTGGGAATATCAATTGCTCCATTGGGGTTTTCCATAATATTTATATTAAATAGATCATTAAATGTTGATACTATATATTTAAGCCAAGGGTTCTTTAAACAGTTGTCTAATTGAAGGCAGTCTTTAATGATACTTCTGTTAAATAAAGTTTCTTCCTTCAACCCTATATATCTCCATGCGAACAGTGGTCTTAACCCGATTAGGTCCGTCAGGTAATTAAGCCCCACTTTGCTATGTATTAGGTCAGAACAGGCAGAAGTGGGTAAACAGAGTAGTTTTTTAAGAAACCTGTTTTCCTCTGTTTGCAAATCTTCATGGTGGCAATGGCCCCATACCCCCGCACCGTAAAGTGCTATTGAGGTACATCTTGATTGATAAATGTGCAACATATCATGGATTCCGCGGTCCCATATATTAGCAGCAAACCTGAAGACCCCGCGTGCACCTTTAACCATTTTAGACCTAACGTTCATCATTTCCAGTGACCATTTACCATTGCTAGTGAAGGTTATCCCTAGGTAACAGAACTTATCAACTGTTAAAATTTTCTGACGTTCCACAAAAAAGGATTTCATTCTCCCAGGCCTCGCACCACAGATCATAGTATGTTTTGGTTTTATTAATCTGCAACTTTCTAACCTTAATAAAATCAGAAAACTTATCTATCACCCTCTGTAAACCTAAAGGTGTTCTTGATAGATGATCGGACCTTCATGGCGACTTGTTGCTGCAGTACTTTGGACTGCCGACACTGGATTTTTCGTTCTCTCAAGATGATGCTAGAACCCTGCGATTGACCCCTTGAACAAAAGATAGGACAACGCAAGAAATAGTTGGCGTTTGTCGAAATAGCGGGTGGCTTGCCACCGTGAAGTTCAAGTTTGTTTCCCCCTACTTTTGTCGCCCTGTCCTGAGGAGGCCTAATTCTTTGGAAGGCCGAAACGCGACCGCGTCGACACTTTCCAATTGGAGGAGTCCTGTTGGTTTCAATTTATTTGTGAAAGATACTTCACTGGACACATGTGAAGAGTGGGGTTCCACAAAGTTTTTTGTTTGGAACTCGTGTGTCTGACTACCTCCCAGTGTACCACCTAGATTCAATAGGAGGACACTTCTGTAGTACTGTTCCATAGGGTGAAAGATAGGAAGTACTTTACAGATATATATATATATATAAATTATACCCCTTCCCCCCCTTATTTTGTCATATATTGTTTTTGTTATATGTTTTTGCTGTATAAAGTGTACATGTTGTTCTACTGTGTATAGTCGTTGTTTATAGGTATGTACATAGTTAGACTTATTTGTTGTAGATATGTATAAATTTTTTGCTTGTGTTTTGTGATATATATAAAAGAAATGAAAAAAGTATAATTTGAACAGATTACAAGAAATAAAATGTGTAATCTTATCCTCCTGTGGGTATGATGGTATTAGAAAACATTTGAATAATATTGCAGTGGACGTTAGTCACAGGACCAATAGGAGAATTTACGGTCATCTATTGTGAAAATGTGTCCATATTTGTTCCTCCTTTTGCCATTTTTTCCTTTTCTATATCCTTGATAAAAGTACGGCATCATCTGCATAAAGCAGAACCGGCACATCTTGACCCTCCACCTGGGGTGCATCCGCCTTTACAGATTTAAGTACTGCGTCTACTTCATTTATAAAGAGGGTAAAAAGAAGTGGGGCAAGGACGCAGCCTTGCCGGATGCCTGATTTAACCTCAAATTTAGGGGTAACTCTCCCCTTTGGCCATACCGCACAGCTGTTAATAATTTTTCATAAAGCCTTGCCAGAAAGAAAATGATAGACTCCAGGGCTCCACGACCCAATAAAATCGGTCATAACAGGGCATGGTCCACTAGATCAAATGCACTGCTAAGGTCAGCGAAGCACAGGAAAAGGGACCCTTGCTTTGCGCAGGTATATTTGCCAATTATTAAATCCAAATTAATGCATTGTTCAAGGGTTCCCCGCCCTTTCCTAAATCCATATTGGGACTGCGTTAAATCCCCATTTTCTTCCGCCCACTCTTCTAACCTAACAAGTAGAACCCTGCTCATAATTTTATTTGACGAATCTAAAAGAGAGATCGGACGATAATTTTTGGATTCAGATCTATTCCCTTTCTTAAATATAGGAATTATTATAGATTTGCCCCATGTTGAGGGTGCTCCTTCCACTACGGCAGCATTAAAAACTCTGTTTAGTATGGGGCCCCAGAGTGCAGGTGTGGCCCTATACACATCTACAGGTACACCGTCCGGACCCAGTGCTTTCCCTCCCTTACTACTGTTAATTCCTTTCTCTACCTCTGCAAGCGTGATATTAAGAGGTAGAATTGGCCAGATATCTGGATCCCTAGACTCTGTTCTTATTACATCCCCTGGATTAAAAATACTGGTCAAATCTGCAACCCATGCTTCGCTGCTTACGTGAGATGACATTTCGGGGGCCTCGTCATTTTTTAAAAAGGGTGAGTTAACTGTTTCCCAGAACAACTGGCTGTTAGATGTATCCACAGCCATTGTTAGTTTGTCCCAGGCCTCCCCTTGAAGCTCCCTCTTTCTCTGTTTCAATTGTTGTTTGTAAGCCAGTCTTAGATTCTTTACTAGCATCATGTCCCTATTACTACTAGACAGGGCTTGTCTTAGCTGGTTCGAGGAGTGGGTACATGCATGGTCAAACCATCCTCTATTCTGCACAGTTTTTTATTTAAGGTCCTAGTCATGATACTATTAATATTTCCATTTATTTTACAAAAATGTGTTAAAATCAACATTGGTTCAACATTATCATTCAGACTCTCGAAAATCTCAGTGTGACAGACCGTAACGATGTTTTTTAATACCTTGTCCGGATTCACCCCTTTCCACTTTATCCTAGTATCATTAGGTCTACATGGGGTTATATTGCTAATCATAGTTTGGGTTTGAATTTCTTGGCATCTATTACCCCAAATAGTTAGAGACATAGTGATACAATTATGATCGCTTAGTAATAGATCTTCTATCTCCGGGGTGGTACAGGAAGATGTAATATTTACAGATGCAAGTACATGATCTATAATGGTAATGGCATTTCTGCCTGTGAATGTTGGAATAGTATTTCCATTTCCATCTCTTGCACACTGCAATACATCCAGGTCGAATTTAGCTATAAATGAATTTAAAATCTCACCATACGAATTATGTGGGAAGTGCACACAATCGTCTCCTGTATCATTCCTGAACCCGTAGACCTTGGTTGCGGACAGGAGACAAAGTGGCGTATTAAAATCACCCACCCAGATGATATCAAAATTAACACCTTCGTCATTACCCAGATTGTCAATTACATTTTCCAATTCAGTAACCACTTTATGACGTGTGGAGTCAAACAAGTTATTATAAAAGTTGATTAACAAAATTTCCCGTCCATTTTTATGGTGGAGCCAGAGCACCTGTGAGTGACATCCAACATTAATAGATATTTTGACTTCTACAGTCAATTTAATGGACATGAGTATTAACAACCCCCCTTTTGCTTTACCAACTCTAGAGTGCGAAGCAGGCAAATTGTAAGAAACAAACCCATCATAGTTAACATGTTCCAGACACCAGGTTTCTTGGAGGCATATAATGTCGTGGTTGGTAACAAAATCCTTCCAGCTTAACATGTCTATCTTCTTCGTCAGTCCAGCTATATTCCATGTGGCTATACTAAATCCGGGATTCTTGGTTCTCTCTATGGGTTCGACTACCTGGGTCACCAGGGGCTGGTCGTCCCCAGGCACATTAGACAGGTCGGTCACAGCTCCGGTCATTTGATCTTCAACTATAAGTTCATTCACAAAGCTCTCTGTAGAGTCACCCTGTTCTTTGCTCAGGCTCATACCTCCCGATACACTTTTGTCCCCCTGAGGACTAAATTCCTGTCTAAGCAACAATTGTCCTGAGAACCCCTCTACCCCTTGTGGATTTAGGCTACTCTTTACTAACCGATGCAGGGAATGTGCAAATATACCACCTCGAATAATATTACTTCTAGGCCTACTAGCCATGAAACTTAACAAGAATATTGAGGATAAGGGGGACTATAAATTAGGTAAAAAAACAACACCCACATTTGTTTATAAAAGGATAACAGTGCATGCTGTGATATACAGGTGCAGGGGAACATTAATGTTAAAGCGATCCTGACTCTTTTTTTTGATAATAACTCCTGTATTGAATATGTATTCATTCTGTTATTAATGCAAAATATCTTTAATTTGTAACACACTGTTTCCTTATGTACAGCTCTGGGTCTAGCCAGTGCTATATAAAACTCAAATAAATAAATAGGACTACAAGATTATGTTTTCAAGAAAGCCTTCCCAAGTTTGCACACCCGAATGGTGAAATAACTCTACATATTGCTTGCAGGGTCTGGTTCGAAGATTGTGCTGTAGGTGTTCACCATTCTTGTAAGCCCTTGTGGTCAGCCCAATAAAAGTATGCTCAGCTGTGGAGGCAAAAACATGTTTTTTCTGATGATTAGCTTGGTTCATTGTGTCCTCAGAAGAATTTCCTACAAATACCACCAATGCGGGGAGTTGGGTTGCTTCCATTATTCCAACAATTTCCTGCGCCTGGTCGCCAATCTGCTCTCTCTTGATTGAGCCGCGCTAGAGTTGGTCGCGTGCCAGAAGCCCGGCAGCTGCAGGGGTCTCAGGTGGCACGGCTCTGCCAGGGACCACTGCCAACTTTTCAGCAGCTTCTAGAAAGCGCATCCCGTCCAGACTTGGTGGATTGTGGATCGCCATGGGAATACGAGCCAATCTAGTCGATTATTCCATGATAACTGCACGTCACTTGTAAACTGCAACGGGCACTTGCTAATATAGCATGTGAAAGTAGAAAGAATGAGATATAAAAAAAAATATCTGGAGGATTTTTTATAACTTGCATTGAAATGGGGATAATTTGAGGTGGAAGAAAGTTAAATTATATCCATTTTTGGCTTTTAAAATCAGGAGTCTATTGCCTGAATCGGGTCTGTTGGGATATATGATATAGATTTATGGGCATTTGCTTAGCACACGTTCTGCCATTGCTAGGGCCTTGTAGCACTTTTGGCAGTGTGTAAACTTTCAACATGGTTCCGGGGTTACTATCGCAGACCGGAGTTTGATTGCGCTTGGGATAATTTACTTGGGGAAACCTTCTCAATTAGGTTACTATGAAGCTTGTCTAGAGTTTGGCGGACAGGTTACACCGTCACAAATGTGGAAAATATACCATCTACTGTATTACATTTGCTTTAGACGATAAGGCACTTTTAATACGTGGATGAGATATCTACCTCATTCAAATTTACAAGAACATGTCACCCTTTTTCATGAAAATAAAATGTGAGTTGGGCTTGCAGTCCCTCAGAAGCGACAAAAAAGGTGTGTCTGCAGATACATCTGCCAGGTGTCTTGGCTGGGTGCCTCCCTTGGTAAGTGTTGTGTAATACAAGATACACACTTGTAGGTACCCTCCCTCTATGCTGATATTTAATTCCGGGTGTGGTGCTGTTGTTTCCGGCAGCTTCCTGCACGGCACACACAGCCCTAGGTGCTATTTTCGGTGGATTACGATGGATGCCTCGTGTCCTCTCACTCTGCCAGCTGCTGAAGTGTTTGGATGACCTGCTGACCTTATGTCAGTCCTTGCTTTCTTTCACAAGAGGGTAAACAGTGCATTTATGTTCGCTGCTATCCTGATGGATGTCACTGAAAGAAGAAACGAGTGGGAGACAGAAAATGTTCGGATTGTATTGTAGATATAGATAGCGCTTAATGTCCCTGATGAGGCATTGAAGCACTAGGTGCATCGGACATGCTTTATGTTTTGATGGAGCATCCCTTCAGCCAAGCTCTGATAGTTCTTCATTTTTATCATTCATTCTGGTGCTTTAGTTATGAGTGAATTTGCTTTGCTCAGTGTGTCTCAGACAGTGATTAAGGTGAAGTGAGGGCATGCAGGGCAGAAAGTGGATTATAATAGCCATGATTTATTTTATGAACTGTTATAATGTGTCTCATTATACCATCTGATGTGTATTCTAAGTTCTAAATTCTGCGAGGAATCCACTGGCGAAATTCCCTCTCCCTTAAGTAAAGTAGAGTGAAGGAGCGAACCCTCTCTGGATTCATCACTTACTAAACAAATTGTAGATTTTTCCATTACTACCCAACTGTAAATCAGGCCCTGAGTACCTCGCCACCTCCTTAATGCTAACAACTGTGACTCCAATCTCAAAAATCACTACAGGTCTATAATAAATCATAATATGAGATAATAAAAGATAATAAAATGCACTATACGAATGTTAATACTTTAACATAAGATGATTTGCAGGGGTGTCCCCACACTGTGGTAGAACATAGGAGGCTGTGAGGATTTACCACCTGCAAATGCCCGTTGCTTACTGCATACATTTACATCCAGGAATAAGTGGTTTACCAAAACAGATCCAGAAGGAGGTGGAGAATTTCCTCTGCCAAAGAACTGTGGACTCCATGGGGGTGTCTGCTGCCTTATGAAGTTCACACCAAGGGTTTCATGGTGCAGGTAGAGGCAGCATAGCTGAGGAAACCCAGGCTGCACTATGGTTGTTCGCGAATCGTCCAGCGTAGGGATACACACCGAGTAGCCGCACACTCTATAAATCTGTGATTGATTGATCTTTTACCATGGACCCCCTGCACCTACCTGTTAAAGGCCTGTTGTGCTCACTCAAGTTCAAGAGGACCCTTGCACATTTCCACAAGACGATGGGTGAAACTGCTGCTCTTTGGGGTGTGGGGGGCTCATCGAAAGCATGCATTGGTGATGGGGTGCACCTTCTTTTATCCACAGTGGGGCCTTATGTGGATTGTCGGCAGGGACAATTCACCTGAGCCTGCACATTTAATCTGATTAGGAATGGTGCAGTTGAGGAGTCGGCCTCTTCTGTGATCCATCCCTAAATCAGACCCAGCAAGAGAGAGGCGGCATCTGAAGTATACACCCTAGAACCAAAAACAACAGTTCACCCACAAAGTCTATTCAGCAACAGATTTGAGATAATCTGTTATTTGATATGTATCCCTTGAGCAATGAATGCAAAATTAGATAGTACAAATTCCAGTTAATGCTCACTCCATAGGCAGAATGGCAAATCAAACTCAATTATACTAAGTTTATCACAATCTATTTTTAAAAAATAGCTCCCAGATATAATTTGCATGAGCAAGAATAGTCACAAATCTGAAAGAAGTCCTCAGGCAGAAGAGCAAAAAGTAATGGATGGGAGTGAGGGCTATGTACAAGTGGCAGATAAAAGATCTATACAGGGAAAGAAGTGGACAAGTAGCTAATAGTTTATCAGTACCAATTAATGGTTAACAACTTCCATTTGTACCAATTAATGATTTTCAACAATCATAAGCTCATTTGTTTAATGATAATGTTTCACCCTACTTTTGGGATTTCTGTGTCATCATCAGGACTAGAAAGAATTATTGAGCACCTGGGGGATATTTATTGTTTTGGAAGCTAGTGCCAGTAGGGTTTCACCCCTTCAACCAGTCACCCAATGTCTACACCTTCCTTTAAAAGATCAATAGTAACATTGGTTAAGTCACTAAGATTGAACCCCCACAAATCAGGGCTAGCATTTGCTTTCCACAGCTAGCCTTCCATGATTCCTCTACTGGAAAGTGATTTGCCACGCACATCTTTTGTTTAACATAGACGTGGCAACAGATCAGGGACTGTGTGAGTGGATGGGTTTTAAAACAAAGGCATAGTGTAGCCTAATTAGTCCTTTCTCAACCGAGCTCATAAAGGTTTTCTCAACTGATTGAAATGTGTTTATTTCCAAGACCATAATACCATTTTGATAAATTCTGGGGCTCTAGGGCCAAAGGTTGGAGGTAGAGAAGGATGAATTGGGCCTACTGTTGTGAAATGAAATGAAATGAAGTAGGACACCAGGGTAACCACTCTTTGCAAATTGCACAACTGCAGGTTGCAAAGGCTGCCTTCTAACTGCCTCAGGAAGAAAGAGTCTTGTGTTCAGGCCTGTTAGAGGTTTTTGCACAGCCTCGGTCAAAAACCTTATGCAGGGCCCCAATGGATGCTTCTTCTGTTTTTGCTGGGTGCCATGATTGTCTGTCTCTGTGTTTTAAAGAACATGGCCTCCATAGCAAATGAAAACAGGGCAGCTCAGGTACTTGGGGCCACTTAGTAGTATGGCCATGAAAGATGCCTTACTATTGCTAAAGGGGCCCTAAAAACCTGTAAATACATTTTGCTGCAGGAGCACAGAGCCCTGAAAAGCCTGGGGCATTTGTAACAATGCTGCCTCAGCACCCTGGTCCCTGCAGCATCCTACTTCTGGTTTTGAATCATAGTGAAGTGAGTAACCAAGAGCAGCAGTTCCACCTCATGGGGAATGGTTTCATGGTATGGAGAGGTTCTGAAGTGGGGCAATGAGAAGTAATACTGCCAGCACAAGCCACCTCAGAGTTTCACGATTTTATGAAAAAATGAACTTGTGGCCTTTTACCCTTGGGGTCAATGACTTGTAGCAATCAGATTATGTACAGATAGAGATATTGGTCCACATGTATCATGCATTTTACCCATCGCAAACGGCCCGATTCGCAGAATTGTGCCATTTGCGACCAGTAAAATGCATTTTGGTATGTATGAATTCCAATTTGCAATTCAGTAATATATTACCAAATCGCAATTTGGAATTGCAAATATATACAAATTCGTTATCAGGAATGGGTGTGTTTAGGGAGTCTCTTCCTAATAACAAATCACAGCGTTGTGTAGGAATGTTTTGTGACCGAAATGCAGTCGCAAAACATTTGCATTTTACCACCTACTTCATGTAGGAGGTAACCCATTCGTAAACTGTACGTGGTCCCCTTCCCTTTTGTGAATGTTCGAGAAAATGTTTTTTAAGAGCAGGCAGTGGTCCTAGGGGCCACTGCCTGCTCTTGAAAAATTAAAAGAAAACAATAATTTTTCTTTTTTCCAAACACAACCAGTTTTCTTTTAAGGAAAACGGGCTGCATTTTAAGAAAATTATTACTTAATTTAAAAGCAATCACAGACATGTTGGTTTGCTGACCTCAGCAGGCAACCAGCCCTGTTATTTTAGCGATTCATAATGGGTTGCAAATTGCGACCTGCCTCATTAATATTAATGAGGTAGGTAGATTTGCCACCCATTAGGAAATGCTAAATGAAACTCTTTCAGCCTGATTCATCATTGGGAGGTTTTGCGAGTCTGAAATAGCGAATCATAAGGAATCGCTATTCCAGGCTCGCAAAACGGGATTCATGTAGGAATAGCAATATTTTTTGCGATTCCTACAGATTCCTTATTTGCGATTAGCAAATTGCTAATCGCAAATAAGGAATAACTCCCCATTCATTCCTATGGGCCAAAAGGCCCATAGGAATGAATGGGGAGTATTCCTTATTTGCGATTAGCAATTAGCTAATCGCAAATAAGATAGCTATTTAAAGGGTGCCAGGGGTGTCCAGAGGACACCCTGTAGCACCCCTTAAATGCTAATTTAAACAGGTGTTGCGCACACACATGTCCAAAGGACATGTGTGTGTGCAACATGCAACTCAGAAAAATGCTTTTAAAAGCATTTTTCTGAGTTTTCGCTATTTACCACGAGGTTTGACCTCGCGGTAAATAGCGGCCCGAAATTGCGATTTCGCAATTTGAAAATGGATGATGAATTGCATTTAAGGAATCTCAAATAGAGATTCCTTAAATGTAATTCCTCGCAAATTTGCGAATTCACTATTACCGAGTTTTGCATTTGGGATGATGAATCCCAAATGCAAAAATTGCACTCGCAAAGGGCCAGATTCTCAGAATCTGGCCCTTTGCGAGTGCAATTACCTTTAATGAATCAGGCTGATGGAGTTGCATGCATTCAAATAGAGTTTACCTAATTGCGATTCTCAGAGAATCGCAATTAGGTCATCACTATTTGAAATAATGACACACTTGTCCCAATGTCTTGTATCAGGGCCATTTTATGCAAAAAGGGACCGGGGCAATATGCTTCTGTACCAATCCTACTCTCCAACCCCACTAGCAGGAACGCTATTCGACATGCGACTGAAACATGGCGCTGGGTGTTAGCAAGTTCAGAGATCTAAGCTTTGCCTGAATCTAAACCGAGAGCTGGAACATCTTCACAAGGTTCAGGAAACACTTGATGAGCAAAGGTTTTATGCTTCTTTATAATTGAAATTCATGCAGAAAAGGGGTCACAACCGGAGAAAATTAACGGATCTTGGCAAAAAAAAAATGAGTAACTAAATAAATAAATACAAGAAAGAGAGAGAAAGAAAGAAAGACAGACAGACAAACAAACTCTGGCAAATGGTAAACCCTGTTCATGTCTGAAGTCACTGATGCAACAATACAAGTAGAATGCGGCCCTTCCTATGTCGTCTGTGAGCCACACAAGAACCGGTTCATACGTCATACTGTTAACTTTGATATGCCATGTCATGCATTACAGTGCGGGTGCAGTACAGTGTCTAGCAGCTATGTAGCGCCCAGTGACCAGTAATGCTTACTGCTTCCTCGTGAAGCTCTGTCGGATGAGACTAAACTGTGTACAGTTACTTCCCTTAATCCTGTGCAGGGCTCGGGGGAGGCAATCGATTTTAAGACTTCCGCCTGAGATAAATGGAATCTTCTAAATTGATGTGAAAATCACCCCGTCGGCTGAATCCATTATAGCGCCAACAATGGCGCGCCTGCCTTCGGAGCGGGCTGCCGTCCCAGCCCGGTGAAACTCCCGTCCTGTCCTGTTATCGCTTTCCATTAAGCAGATACACAGGGACATGCGGGTTATGTTTCATTAATGTCCTTTGTCCTCTTACGGAAGCAGCGCGTGCTTTGCAGATGCATTCCCCCGTTTCAGCACATCTCGCGCCAGCGCAGGGCCAGATACACATTATTGCAAATAAAAACCTCCTTTCTCCGGCCCTGTTTCCAGCGCGCGGCAATTAAACTTAGTCGACTGCTAATGGACTAGCAGGAACGGCTCCCTTTCACAGGGGCGGCTCTAGGCTCATGGTGGCCCTGGGCAGGGAGCGTAGGTAGGGGGCCCCGGAAGAGGGGGTGGAGCGCAGAGGCCATTGAAGAGGGTGGTCAGGGTGTTTGGAAGTGGAACAGAGCCGTAGGCCACCAAATCCCTGCCAGGGGCCACCACGCAAATATGTATCCATCCTCAGAGGATTATTATATTAAGGATATATATTGGTGTGGTGGCCCCTGGGGTTTGGTGGCCCTGTGCAGGTGCACAGCTTGCACATGCCTAACGGCTTTGTGCATTGAATACTAATGGCCCCCAGCTATGGCATCTTGGGGTCATGACCCGACAGATCAGCGTGAGCATCTGTCTGGGCGAGCAGGAACTGTTGTCTTTGTGCTAGAGTCTATTGGCTACTAATGGTCACGTGCAGTTGTGGGGTCGGAGTGCATTAAAAAAAAGAACAAAATATTCTGGAACTGTTTTGTTGCTCTTTTACCTTCAAGTAACTGCATATAAAACAACACACACCTTAAATTAAAAATAATGGCAAGGTAAAGTAATCAGTGTGAGATGCACTTTTTTTAAATGTGAAACCTCTGTGGATTCATATGATCTCTGCAGGATTGATTTCTGGTTGGAGCAGTGGGAAATAGTGACTTGCGAGAGTTTTTAGTGTCACGGGGTCCCAGCCTCTGACCCAAAGCACTGTGAATATCTACATCATTATTTTAAACTTGCAGTACACACAGTTGAAGATGGGCTGACATGAATTACACAGCAAGATTTAGGTTTCAGATAAAAGCATGCTTTTAATATGTAGATATGAGTAATATACAACTGTACCTAGTGAAAACATTTTTTATAACTGTCCCCTAAAAGCCCTGAATTCAGACCTCATCAGATCACTTTACAATAACTCTCAATAAAAATACTTGTCAAGTGACTACTACATCAATTAAAGTGAATATCGGCTCTCGAGCATCCTTCACATTTTCAGATTAACCAAATGCACTCATTTACATTTCTTCAGTCAGCAGGCACCCTGGCAGGAAGGCTGGTTTCTTGTGCAGCTGTCTGTCCCTCCCTCCACTTCATGGCACAGGGACTCTCCCCTTCCAGTCCAATTTGGGATTCTCAAATTTCTGAATTAACTGCCCCAGGATGGTTGCCTTTTAACATAATGTAGGGGAACTGTTTTTGTCAAATTAAAAAAGTATGGGCATGTTGTGCCCCTCAGAGCCCACCCACTTTGACCTCAAGAACACAACAGACCAGCTATGAGCATCCACAGTCAGAAGATGTTAGTGGACGAGCATGAACTGTTCCCTTTGCACTACAGTCTGCATTGATTGGATATGAATGGTCATGTGCAATGGTCTCTTTGGGTCATGACTAGAAGACAAGAGATCAGCTATGAACATCCACAGTGAGAAGAAAAACAGAGGCAAAAAACATGGCCGCTTACTTCAGTGGATCATCTCTGGTCCATACAGTAGAGCGGACAGAGTCCTTCTTCGCCTCTTTCTCTTCCAATAAAACGATGAGACACAGTGATTGGGCCCACGGATAGAGTGAGACATCCTGTGATTGGTTCATACATTTTAGAGCTTCTCCCGATCTCAGTGGGCAAAATGTTAAAAGTTTCAGTCAGTGAGATTGCTCAAAATTTCCTAGAACAGTAAGAATCTGGGTGATGGGTAAAGTAAGAGAATGTGATGGACACAGTAACCCTTGCAGTGTTAGACATGTTAGTACCTAGATGCAACCTCCTGCCTGGCCCCAGTCCAAATCATGGAATGAGCTGCTGGTGAAATAAGAAGCGTTACACTTGGAGGAGGGGTCTTGTGTTAAGTCAGACAGGAAATTGGCAGAATGATCTTGGTGCTGGTGCTCTTATCTGCCGTCAGGTTCAGTGTGATCTTGGTGTTGGCACTCTTATCTGCCGTCAGGTTCTGAATGATCTTGGTGTTGGCACTCTTATCTGCTGTCAGGTTCTGAATGATCTTGGTGTTGGCACTCTTATCTGCTGTCAGGTTCTGAATGATCTTGGTGTTGGCACTCTTATCTGCCATCAGGTTCAGTGTGATCTTGGTGTAGGCACTTTTATCCGCCGTCAGGTTCTGAATGATCTTGGTGTTGGCACTCTTATCTGCCTTCAGGTTCAGAATGATCTTGGTGTTGGCACTCTTATCTGCCGTCAGGTTCAGTGTGATCTTGGTGTTGGCACTCTTATCTGCCTTCAGGTTCAGTGTGATCTTGGTGTTGGCACTCTTATCGGCCATCAGGTTCAGAATGACCTTGGTGTTGGCACTCTTATTTGCCGTCAGGTTCAGAATGATCTTGGTGTTGGCACTCTTATCGGCCATCAGGTTCAGAATGACCCTGGTGTTGGCACTCTTATTTGCCGTCAGGTTCAGAATGATCTTGGTGTTGGCACTCATATGCTGTCAGGTTCAGTGTGATCTTGGTGTTGGCACTCTTATCTGCCATCAGGTTCAGTGTGATCATGGTGCTGGTGCTCCTATCTGCCGTCAGGTTCAGAATGATCTTGGTGTTGGCACTCTTATCTGCCGTCAGGTTCTGAATGATCTTGGTGTTGGCACTCTTATCTGCCGTCAGGTTCTGAATGATCTTGGTGTTGGCACTCTTATCTGCCATCAGGTACTGAATGATCTTGGTGTTGGCACTCTTGTCTGCCATCAGGTTCAGTGTGATCTTGGTGTTGGCACTCTTATCTGCCATCAGGTTCAGTGTGATCTTGATGTTGGCACTCTTATCTGCCGTCAGGATCAGAATGACCTTGGTGTTGGCACTCTTATCTGCTGTCAGGTTCAGTGTGATCTTGGTGTCGGCACTCTTATCTGCTGTCAGGTTCTGAATGGTCTTGGTGTCGGCACTCTTATCTGACGTCAGGTTCAGTGTGATCTTGGTGTTGGCACTCTTATCTGCCGTCAGGTTCAGTATGATCTTGGTGTTGGCACTCTTATCTGCCATCAGGTTCAGTGTGTTCTTGGTGTTGGCGCTCTTATCTGCCATCAGGTTCAGTGTGATCTTGGTGTTGGCGCTCTTATCTGCCATCAGGTTCAGTGTGATCTTGATGTTGGCACTCTTATCTGCCGTCAGGATCAGAATGACCTTGGTGTTGACACTCTTATCTGCCTTCAGGTTCAGTGTGATCTTGGTGTCGGCACTCTTATCTGCTGTCAGGTTCTGAATGATTTTGGTGTCGGCACTCTTATCTGACGTCAGGTTCAGTGTGATCTTGGTGTTGGCACTCTTATCTGCCGTCAGGTTCAGTATGATCTTGGTGTTGGCACTCTTATCTGCCATCAGGTTCAGTGTGATCTTGGTGTTGGCGCTCTTATCTGCCATCAGGTTCAGTGTGATCTTGGTGTTGGCACTCTTATCTGCCGTCAGGTTCTGAATGATCTTGGTGTTGGCGCTCTTATCTGCCATCAGGTTCAGTGTGATCTTGGTGTTGGCACTCTTATCTGCCTTCAGGTTCTGAATGAACTTGGTGTTGGCACTCTTCTCTGCCATCAGGTTCAGTGTGATCTTGGTGTTGGCGCTCTTATCTGCCATCAGGTTCAGTATGATCTTGGTGTTGGCACTCTTATCTGCCATCAGGTTCAGTGTGATCTTGGTGTTGGCACTCTTATCTGCCATCAGGTTCAGTGTGATCTTGGTGTTGGCACTCTTATCTGCCATCAGGTTCAGTGTGATCTTGGTGTTGGCGCTCTTATCTGCCATCAGGTTCAGAATGACCTTGGTGTTGGCACTCTTATCTGCCATCAGGTTCAGTGTGATCTTGGTGTTGGCACTCTTATCTGCCATCAGGTTCAGTGTGATCTTGGTGTTGGCACTCTTATCTGCCGTCAGGTTCAGTGTGATCTTGGTGTTGGCGCTCTTATCTGCCATCAGGTTCTGAATGACCTTGGTGTTGGCACTCTTATCTGCCATCAGGTTCAGTGTGATCTTGGTGTTGGCACTCTTATCTGCCATCAGGTTCAGTGTGATCTTGGTGTTGGCACTCTTATCTGCCATCAGGTTCAGTGTGATCTTGGTGTTGGCGCCCTTATCTGCCATCAGGTTCAGAATGACCTTGGTGTTGGCACTCTTATCTGCCGTCAGGTTCAGTGTGATCTTGGTGTTGGCACTCATATGCTGTCAGGTTCAGTGTGATCTTGGTGTTGGCACTCTTATCTGCCATCAGGTTCAGTGTGATCATGGTGCTGGTGCTCCTATCTGCCGTCAGGTTCAGAATGATCTTGGTGTTGGCACTCTTATCTGCCGTCACGTTCTGAATGATCTTGGTGTTGGCACTCTTATCTGCTGTCAGGTTCTGAATGATCTTGGTGTTGGCACTCTTATCTGCCATCAGGTACTGAATGATCTTGGTGTTGGCACTCTTGTCTGCCATCAGGTTCAGTGTGATCTTGGTGTTGGCACTCTTATCTGCCATCAGGTTCAGTGTGATCTTGATGTTGGCACTCTTATCTGCCGTCAGGATCAGAATGACCTTGGTGTTGGCACTCTTATCTGCTGTCAGGTTCAGTGTGATCTTGGTGTCGGCACTCTTATCTGCTATCAGGTTCTGAATGGTCTTGGTGTCGGCACTCTTATCTGACGTCAGGTTCAGTGTGATCTTGGTGTTGGCACTCTTATCTGCCGTCAGGTTCAGTATGATCTTGGTGTTGGCACTCTTATCTGCCATCAGGTCAGTGTGTTCTTGGTGTTGGCGCTCTTATCTGCCATCAGGTTCAGTGTGATCTTGGTGTTGGCGCTCTTATCTGCCATCAGGTTCAGTGTGATCTTGATGTTGGCACTCTTATCTGCCGTCAGGATCAGAATGACCTTGGTGTTGGCACTCTTATCTGCCTTCAGGTTCAGTGTGATCTTGGTGTCGGCACTCTTATCTGCTGTCAGGTTCTGAATGATCTTGGTGTCGGCACTCTTATCTGACGTCAGGTTCAGTGTGATCTTGGTGTTGGCACTCTTATCTGCCGTCAGGTTCAGTATGATCTTGGTGTTGGCACTCTTATCTGCCATCAGGTTCAGTGTGATCTTGGTGTTGGCGCTCTTATCTGCCATCAGGTTCAGTGTGATCTTGGTGTTGGCACTCTTATCTGCCGTCAGGTTCTGAATGATCTTGGTGTTGGCGCTCTTATCTGCCATCAGGTTCAGTGTGATCTTGGTGTTGGCACTCTTATCTGCCTTCAGGTTCTGAATGAACTTGGTGTTGGCACTCTTATCTGCCATCAGGTTCAGTGTGATCTTGGTGTTGGCGCTCTTATCTGCCATCAGGTTCAGTATGATCTTGGTGTTGGCACTCTTATCTGCCATCAGGTTCAGTGTGATCTTGGTGTTGGCACTCTTATCTGCCATCAGGTTCAGTGTGATCTTGGTGTTGGCACTCTTATCTGCCATCAGGTTCAGTGTGATCTTGGTGTTGGCACTCTTATCTGCCATCAGGTTCAGTGTGATCTTGGTGTTGGCACTCTTATCTGCCATCAGGTTCAGTGTGATCTTGGTGTTGGCGCTCTTATCTGCCATCAGGTTCTGAATGACCTTGGTGTTGGCACTCTTATCTGCCATCAGGTTCAGTGTGATCTTGGTGTTGGCACTCTTATCTGCCATCAGGTTCAGTGTGATCTTGGTGTTGGCACTCTTATCTGCCATCAGGTTCAGTGTGATCTTGGTGTTGGCGCCCTTATCTGCCATCAGGTTCAGAATGACCTTGGTGTTGGCACTCTTATCTGCCGTCAGGTTCAGTGTGATCTTGGTGTTGGCGCTCTTATCTGCCATCAGGTTCTGAATGATCTTGGTGTTGGCACTCTTATCGGCCATCAGGTTCAGTGTGATCTTGGTGTTGGCACTCTTATCTGCCGTCAGGTTCAGTGTGATCTTGGTGTTGGCGCTCTTATCTGCTGTCAGGTTCAGTGTGATCTTGGTGTCGGCACTCTTATCTGCCATCAGGTTCAGAATGACCTTGGTGTTGGCACTCTTATTTTCCGTCAGGTTCAGAATGACCTTGGTGTTGGCACTCTTATTTGCCGTCAGGTTCAGAATGACCTTGGCCTTGGCACTCTTATCTGCCATCAGGTTCAGAATGACCTTGGTGTTGGCACTCTTATCGGCCATCAGGTTCAGAATGACCTTGGTGTTGGCACTCTTATTTGCTGTTAGGTTCAGAATGACCTTGGTGTTGGCACTCTTATTTGCCGCCAGGTTCAGAATGACCTTGGTGTTGGCACTCTTATCTGCCATCAGGTTCAGAATGACCTAGGTGTTGGCACTCTTATCGGCCATCAGGTTCAGAATGACCTTGATGTTGGCACTCTTATCGGCCATCAGGTTCAGAATAACCTCGGTGTTGGCACTCTTATCTGCTGTCAGGTTCAGTGTGATCTTGGTCTTGACACTCTTATCTGCCATCAGGATCAGAATGATCTTGGTGTTGGCACTCCTATCTGCCATCAGGTTCAGTGTGATCTTGGTGTTGGCACTCTTATCTGCCATCAGGTTCAGTGTGATCTTGGTGTTGGCACTCTTATCTGCCATCAGGTTCAGTGTGATCTTGATGTTGGCACTCTTATCTGCCGTCAGGATCAGAATGACCTTGGTGTTGGCACTCTTATCTGCTGTCAGGTTCAGTGTGATCTTGGTGTCGGCACTCTTATCTGCTGTCAGGTTCTGAATTATCTTGGTGTCGGCACTCTTATCTGACGTCAGGTTCAGTGTGATCTTGGTGTTGGCACTCTTATCTGCCGTCAGGTTCAGTATGATCTTGGTGTTGGCACTCTTATCTGCCATCAGGTTCAGTGTGATCTTGGTGTTGGCGCTCTTATCTGCCATCAGGTTCAGTGTGATCTTGATGTTGGCACTCTTATCTGCCGTCAGGATCAGAATGACCTTGGTGTTGGCACTCTTATCTGCTATCAGGTTCAGTGTGATCTTGGTGTCGGCACTCTTATCTGACGTCAGGTTCAGTGTGATCTTGGTGTTGGCACTCTTATCTGCCGTCAGGTTCAGTATGATCTTGGTGTTGGCACTCTTATCTGCCATCAGGTTCAGTGTGATCTTGGTGTTGGCGCTCTTATCTGCCATCAGGTTCAGTGTGATCTTGGTGGTGGCACTCTTATCTGCCGTCAGGTTCTGAATGATCTTGGTGTTGGCGCTCTTATCTGCCTTCAGGTTCTGAATGAACTTGGTGTTGGCGCTCTTATCTGCCTTCAGGTTCTGAATGAACTTGGTGTTGGCACTCTTATCTGCCATCAGGTTCAGTGTGATCTTGGTGTTGGCGCTCTTATCTGCCATCAGGTTCATTATGATCTTGGTGTTGGCACTCTTATCTGCCATCAGGTTCAGAGTGATCTTGGTGTTGGCACTCTTATCTGCCATCAGGTTCAGTGTGATCTTGGTGTTGGCACTCTTATCTGCCATCAGGTTCAGTGTGATCTTGGTGTTGGCGCTCTTATCTGCCATCAGGTTCAGAATGACCTTGGTGTTGGCACTCTTATCTACCATCAGGTTCAGTGTGATCTTGGTGTTGGCACTCTTATCTGCCTTCAGGTTCTGAATGACCTTGGTGTTGGCACTCTTATCTGCCATCAGGTTCAGTGTGATCTTGGTGTTGGCACTCTTATCTGCCATCAGGTTCAGTGTGATCTTGGTGTTGGCACTCTTATCTGCCATCAGGTTCAGTGTGATCTTGGTGTTGGTGCTCTTATCTGCCATCAGGTTCTGAATGACCTTGGTGTTGGCACTCTTATCTGCCATCAGGTTCAGTGTGATCTTGGTGTTGGCACTCTTATCTTCCATCAGGTTCAGTGTGATCTTGGTGTTGGCGCTCTTATCTGCCATCAGGTTCAGAATGACCTTGGTGTTGGCACTCTTATCTGCCATCAGGTTCAGTGTGATCTTGGTGTTGGCGCTCTTATCTGCCATCAGGTTCTGAATGATCTTGGTGTTGGCACTCTTATCTGCCATCAGGTTCAGTGTGATCTTGGTGTTGGCGCTCTTATCTGCCATCAGGTTCTGAATGACCTTGGTGTTGGCACTCTTATCTGCCATCAGGTTCAGTGTGATCTTGGTGTTGGCACTCTTATCTGCCGTCAGGTTCAGTTTGATCTTGGTGTCGGCACTCTTATCTGCCATCAGGTTCAGAATGACCTTTGTGTTGGCACTCTTATTTGCCGTCAGGTTCAGAATGACCTTGGTGTTTGCACTCTTATTTGCCGTCAGGTTCAGAATGACCTTGGTGTTGGCACTCTTATCTGCCATCAGGTTCAGAATGACCTTGGTGTTGGCACTCTTATCGGCCATCAGGTTCAGAATGACCTTGGTGTTGGCACTCTTATTTGCCGTCAGGTTCAGAATGACCTTGGTGTTGGCACTCTTATTTGCCGTCAGGTTCAGAATGACCTTGGTGTTGGCACTCCTATCGGCCATCAGGTTCAGAATGACCTCGGTGTTGGCACTCTTATCTGCCGTCAGGTTCAGTGTGATCTTGGTCTTGACACTCTTATCTGCCGTCAGGATCAGAATGATCTTGGTGTTGGCACTCTTATCTGCCATCAGGTTCAGTGTGATCTTGGTGCTGGCACTCTTATCTGCCATCAGGTTCAGTGTGATCTTGGTGTTGGCACTCTTATCTGCCATCAGGTTCAGAATGACCTTGATGTTGGCACTCTTATCTGCCATCAGGATCAGAATGATCTTGGTGTTGGCACTCTTATCTGCCGTCAGGTTCTGAATGATCTTGGTATTGGCACTCTTATCTGCCATCAGGTTTAGTGTGATCTTGGTGTTGGCACTCTTATCTGCTGTCAGGTTCAGAATGACCTTGAAGTTGGCACTCTTATCTGCCATCAGGTTCAGTGTGATCTTGGTGTTGGCACTCTTATCTGCCATCAGGTTCAGAATGATCTTGGTGTTGGCACTCTTATCTGCCGTCAGGTTCAGAATGATCTTGGTGCTGGTGCTCTTATCTGCCGTCAGGTTTAGTGTGATCTTGGTGTTGGCACTCTTATCTGCTGTCAGGTTCAGAATGACCTTGATGTCGGCACTCTTTTTTGCCGTCAGGTTCAGTGTGATCCTAATGTTGGCGCTCTAATCTGCCATCAGGTTCTGAATGATCTTGGTGTTGGCACTCCTATCTACCATTAGGATCAGAATTAATTTGGTGTTGGCCAGGGCTCGAGTCAGGTTACCACAAGGGTGGACCGTGTCCCCCCACTTATTTTACCGGGAGCTCGATAACTGGAGCAAATGGAGCCAAACATTCACTCTTTGGCCTCTCTGGGGCGAGATCTTGCCCCAGAGAGGCCAAAGAGTGAATGTGTGGCTCCATTTGCTTAGGGGTGAGCGAGGGGAGGCAATGGGTCTAATGGTGCAAGCCACCATCCGTGACGTTACTTCCTGTCGTGACGTCAGCGTCCCCCCACTTCTTTTTTTAGGACTTGTGCCTTAGTATTGGCACTCTTATCTGCCGTCAGGTTCAGAATGACCTTGGTGTTGGCACTCTTATCTGCCATCAGGTTCAGAATGACCTTGGTGTTGGCACTCTTATCTGCCATCAGGTTCAGAATGACCTTGGTGTTGGCATACCTACCTGCCAACAGGATCAGCATTAACTTGGTGTGGGCACGCTTATCTGCTGTAAGGTTCAGAATTTCTGAGTTTTTACAACAAACGGTCTTAAAGCTTTGGCTAACGCTGCAGTAGAGCGCCCAGTGTCATTGGATTCTCCCCAAGTGGTAGGTTGCGGTAGTACAGCTGAATCCTCTGTAGGCATCTCTGCCCTGGACACAGTGACAGGCACGGAGACCATGTTGTGTTTCTGCACAATATGTCTGTGTTTCCACTCCAATGCCTCTCTACATGCCTGGCTGTCATGCTCCGGGATGTTTCCACTCTGCGGCTCAGAGCAGCAGGTCCCAAATTTTTATCAATAAATGTCGGCTTTGTTGTCATCCTAATGACATTTACATCTCTTTCTCGATGGTGCTGTGTTAGTGTCTGTTAATATTTGCCACATTAAAATGATTTGTAGGTTAACTGATGGAAAATGAGCGAGAGTGCATGTGCGGGATGAAATTATTTCATCAAGGGGAAGAGTTGGAAAAATCTTTGGCTCCTGTTAGTAATTATTAGTGGTACCCTAAATCCTGCTGCCCCCCACTCCCTTGTATTAGGTTATTTACACTCATAAACACTCTCCAACCCTTACCTACTCACACCTTTCACGGCTCACGCCTTTACTGATTCACTCAGCGGGATGCGGGGTTTCACCGTGCCGCTGTTCAACCCGCAGGTGGGGTCCATGCACATATAATCTGTTTGGGATGCCTGTGCGTGGCACTGATGCATTGTACATAGCACCAGCATACGGATGCTGTTGCCGTGTATGCCATGTGATGGGGGCAGGTGGAAAATGGGCGACCGTTGTCTTTGCCCTATCACCCCCCGCCCGCACAGTGACACTTCCGGGCTTAGGCCGTTCCCCGGATACAATGTGTGACTATGGCAAAACGTTGGTCGCCCAAAGTCCTCTCGGGAATTCGAAATTACCCATTGGACAGCAGGAAACTGGGGGGCATGGGCAGCTAGATAACAGCAAAAGTGCCAGGTGGTCTCCAGGCAAAAGGCGTCAAGGGGGGTAGCAGTCTATCTAACAAAGTCTTTACCACGCAATACCTTTACCACACAGGTTAGTATTTGTACCTTTACCACACATGCCTTTACAACACAGGTACATTTTTTTGTTGTCTTTCAAATAACATAATTATTATGTGCTTTTTTTTTTAAATAAAGGGTTTATGTGCGGGCAGTGGTAAAGGGAGGTAATGATAATTTTATGCTTTAGAGGTGGGTAGTAGTAAGTGGAGGCAGTGGTAATTTTAGGGTTTAGGGACTGGGCAGTGGCTAAGGGAGGAAGGGGGTTATTTTAGGGTTTAGGGGTGGGCAGTCATAAAGGAGATAAGGTTAATTTTAGGGTTTTGGGTGGGTAGTGGTAAAGAGAGGTAAGAGTAACTTTAGGGTTTAGCAGTGGGTAGTGGCAAAAGGAGGATAGGAGTAAATTAAAAACAATGAACTTATTTAAAAAATAAAAATTATATAGACTTACCTTTGATATACTTACCATGCTTGGTAAGGTGCGTGGAAAAGGAATGTGTGGTAATTGAATGCACTTTGAGATATACATTAATCAAGTAGAGTGATCTGGGGCCACCGTGGGCCATCTCAGACCCTTTCCCTAAAGTGTAAAACCATTCGCTGAACTTTTTGGGGCTGATTTACAGTTTGTTGGTACTGCAAATACTACAATTTCTAGAAGACTCTAAAGGCAGAGTGAAATCACCCCACCAGCTTTGCTTCTTCCCCTGTGCTAACCCTATGATGGAGGAAATTGAGTCAGCGGATTCTTCTCCATATATATATATATGGAGAAGATATATATATATATATATATATATATATATATATATATATATATATATATATATATATATATATATATATATATATATATATATATATATATATATATATATATATATATATTATTTTCTCCAGAAAGTGGAGGGTTTTCCTTTTACCACCAGATTCTTAATCTGGTCCTTGTCTGTGTGGATATTTTAAGGCATCCTACCCCAGCAATGGACTCTGAATTATTTTAAGTTCATCAATGTCTTTCTCTGCAGCCATGGTGAAAAGTGAACATAGTAGTCTAAATAGTGTATGAAAACAATATAAAATCCTAGTTTCACTTTGACAGCTCTATTCACTGCACGTTTTTAAAATATCAAATACGTTTGGTTTAAAATTATGTACAACTGTCTGCCTCTGGTTTTCGAGAAACAACTGCAGAACGTCTAACGCACCAGCTAGGGCGGATTTTCTCAGTTTTGTTTGTTTTGAATTCAGCGGGTAAGCAGACTTTGGTGTGATGTGCAATGCGATAAAGAAATCACCCTAGGAGTAAATAAGATATTTTTTTACTCCTATTTTGCTCTTACATTTTCATTTCTTTGCTCTTTGTTTTATGATTTTACACTTACGGGAGGTAAAGTCCTGTATGATATGAAAGAGCATAACGTTCTCATCTTTACATCTTTCTGTAGCCTGCATCTGTGGTATGTAGGTTTTGCAACCTTCCCCAGAAAGCAAACTTTTCCCAAAAAACCAAAGGCCACCTCATCTAAAGACTTCATTAGCAGACACAGTGGGGGAACATCCTTTACAACGCGGATTTTACTCCGCAGTGCTTTTACGATGCGTCCGTTACAACGTAAGTCGTAACCACGACTTGCGCTGGAGGGCGCTAGAGGATTAAGAATAGTATATTTACTATTCCAACACCTTCCCTAGTGTCCACGGGGACTGGTGTTAGAATAGTAAATTATAATATTCTCAATCCGCGCCCCCAACGCAAGTCGTGGTAACGACTTGCGTTGTAAGGGACGCGTTGTAAAAGCACGCGTTGTGACGGTACGCGTCGTACCGTCATACATCCGACACAGTGTGAATGGGCAATCTTGCCCCAGACCAGCCTTTTCCCAGCCTTGGCTTTACATTAACCCATTCCAAGTGGCACCTAAGGATTCTCTCTCACAACAACTAGTTCTTAGAAAAGTCCTAAACCACTTTCTGTGCACCCAAACACTGCTTAAAGGGGTAAGTCATTGCAGCAGGATCCTGGGTGAAAAAAAACAACTTGTCTACACATTGAGGTAATATATAAATTCCTATAGAAGAGATGTCCTAAGAAACCTTCTGGATTTCACTAGTCTTTTGTGTGCTGCAATGGTGCTGTCGATGTGTTCCTTCATGTGCTTCCTTGCACTTTTGCACCAGGTGTAAGCTCCCCTAAGGTTCCTGGAGTTTCTCTCTCTTGAAGACCTACTTAGTATATTAAAGATGCTCGGTGCACAGAGCTTTATGTGCAGGACACACACCTGGAACTCAAATCTAAACTTTATTGCCAACCAAAATTGTTCTCACTGTACCACTATAAGGAAAGGTTCACCACTCAAACTCAGACCTGCCTAACAGCAGACACACCATCTAAATGAACATCTTTTATAGCCAATTTCACCTAACCCACACATGAGTAAGAACAGGATCTCAAATGAATACCACATCTGCCTCAAATCTGACTCGCCAATCAAACCCACGCCTGCCTCATTACAGACTTTCCAATCCATCACTTAGTTACCTCCAAGAGCATTAATTACATCCACTGAAATTCCAGATGAGATTTGAGGATAGGACAGGTATCACCCAAGATTCACGCGTGTCCTTGCAGCCAGAAACTACTGATGGAGATTCAACCTCCTGTTTCAGTCATTTTGTTAAGATAGACAATTTTATTTTAATTTAAGAAATGCAAAGCTGCCACCTAGAAAGTCAGTTGGTTTCTTTGGCAGTAGAAAATGAAGCAAATATGTCAAGTTTGTTTTATCCTGGGTACAATGAGTTGTGGGCGTTTTAAGATGGCCGACCTGACTATGACACTGGAATACAAGGTGCTATACATGCTGCTTTACAGGGCACATAAGCGTTAAAAATTGTTGCTTGCTGACAATGTTTTCTCTCATAGCTGATTTATATTAGGGCTCTCCTTTTTATGGTATTTTTTTTTTCATTTCCATCTGTAGCTCTCCATATTTTTTCTCATCTTATTGGTATTTATCCATATTTATTTCGTGTTTTGAGAATAAATGGAGCCGTAAAATGGTATATTTCCTTGTTTATTTAACTCTTGGATGTGCACTCGCATGTGGATGCCTGTCGCGTTTTAGAAAATTAAGCAGCCACATACAACAAAACACTACACTCACAAATAAATATTAGCATTAAACTACCAATATATGTTAACATATGCCTGTATTTAAGGGGATCTTATATGTCTATCTCCTCATTCGTTGCCTACAATTTTTGAAAGACAGCAAGGAGAGTGTCTCTCAAGAAGCACGTTTTAGTATTTTTCCTCTTCTAATCATAAATACAGACAGGAAACACATTGTATTCTGTCTGCATTTATGTATAAAAAAATCTGTAAAAACGGAAAACAGGGGCCTTGTTTATAAACCAAAAGCTTGTTTCATGTACTGTCTTTGAACTTTTTGCAAGTAATTCTTTTACATCGCCTGTCCTCCATTTTATGAACTGCTGTCAGCATTAAATATGAAGTGATATGAGAGGGGGCAGGCATCGTAACCCGCAGATTTATTTCAACAACAAATGTGCACCTTCTTTGCAACGAATTTACAAATAGCACTTCCGGTTTTCTTTTTTATGTCACTTCCTGTCTCATGGTTTCAAGACAGTTTCCAACCTGTTACTCAAAAACAAGCTTATTATCTTAAAGATAAAAGTGAACAAACTGAAATCTTACTAGTTAGAAAGGAGAGATATGAGAGACAAACATTGGGCTTATAAAACTTAATTGAATTCTCAAGATTGTTTCATATTTTTGTCTGGAAGGGATGACTTCAGATATGTAGCTGATGTAGGCCCACCAGAACAATGTGTGCTGCCCAATATGACCATGTGGTTAGCATTTTCAAGTCCTTCTAATAAGATTTGGACCATGTGATTCAGAACAATGCTGACAAACAGTTCTTGAAATCACTCGGTCCGGCTGTACTTCGGTTTCAACCCATTGCGGAACATCATCAGGACGAAGAACGGCTCCAACTGGAAAGGCCTGCCTGTATTCTACAGTGCATGTGTCTCCAGTGATACTGAAGCAACTGGAGATACAGCCCTGTTGGAATAACAAGCAGAGCCAAGCTCGTCGAGCAATGCACCAAGAGAGCCGACAACAGCCATGGGAGGATGGAGCGACGCCCGCTGTCAATCGATTACCATTTGTAGTGCAATGCTCCAGATTTCATCAAAGAAACTTCAAGCTGTTAGAGTTCTGCATGAGGCATGCCTTTCTTTGGTTCATATAGTACTTTTACAGTGAGGTCGAATTGAGAGCATAATGATATTGTGAGTCATCTTTAGAACCACTTCGAGCTTTAAGACAGGTGTTTTTTAGAGAGATTTTCATTTTTAGACATAGAGTTTCTTGTTTTTCTCCCTTTAAATTGCCACTACGAGTGTATCTTTCATAGGTCATAATACAGTTTACACATTTCTTGCCCCATTATATGTTTTTACTATAACATTTAAATTATTGCTTGTTATGCGGCTGATCAATACAATTGAGTGATAACTTGCTTTAGGTCTATCCATGTAATTTTTTGCAAGAATGAATGACAATATTTTACATTTCACTCTATTCCTGTGCCTCTAATAATCATCTGAAGTGTCCTGAATCCCCCCACTAGCATTGCTGGGATACTCGTGTAGTATGCTCTGTTTTGTGATCTTCACAATATTCATAAATTACAAAGGTGGAAATTGACTTATGTACACATAAGCTGGGTGGGTTGAGCACATTTCTGACTTTTATGGATGCAGAAGGTACTCCACGATCTGCAGCTGTCACTCTCAGGTTCACAGGGGACTCAGAGAAGTATTTAATTGTACACAGACGGAATTACAACTTAGAAACATTTTTTTATTTTGCTACAGAATTTCTCATCATTTTAGAGGTATTCATTTCCCATCCATCCCTGAATATTGAAACAAACTAGCCTTTAATAGGACTGAATCAAAGATCGAAGAGTTGAAAACATTTGCATTCATTTTCTTGCAAATACACACACATGAGACTTGCGATTTCAACAACTCTTGCGGGCTCATCCACCTTTGAACACCTACATTTTCACCTCAAATTGCAGCTTGCTCAATTGGTGATTCTATTCACTGGTGTAAATGACTTCTGAGAAAACCCACGTTTGATATCCGAATCTCCCTATTCATGAGTCATAGAATAAGGACCCTGCTTTTGGTCTCACTTACACTTAGATGCAGAAATAGCTTTATGATGTGTGTGTGCGTGTGATATCTGTTGGGCGTGTGGAAACCAGGGAGAGGCGGGGAAGAAAAGAGGCGTGGCCAGTATACCACTTCCTAGAGTTATGACACTACAGCAGGAACCTATTTCACACATTTTGCTCCCCATATAGGGGCAGATTTATGAGGCCGTTGCGCCTCTTTGCGCCGCAATTGCGTCACTTTATTTGACGCAACTGCGGCGCAAACAATGCGCCCTATTTACAACGTGACGGATCTAGGAGATGCGTCACATTGTAAAGCACTGCGCCATAAGGAGGCGTTCCTGGGCAGGGGGGGGGGCGTTCCTGCGCAGGAACGCCTCCTGAAAGTGGCTGAGTGAAATCTATGAGATTTCACTCAGTCACTTTCAGGGCAATGCTGCGTCAAAACCCTGCGCCTGCTTGAAGCAGGCATAGGTCTTGACGCAGCATTGTGCAGATGGTGTACCCCCGAGCCTTGCTGGAGCTGCGTCGCGCTTGCGACGCAACTCCAGCAATGCGCCACATTTCCGGCACAGATGCGTCACGCATCTGTGTCGTTTTTGCACCATGGTGCGCCGCATTATAAATGCGGCGCACCATGGGTGGCGGAGCTGTGGCGCACGTTAACTGGCGCATCCCTGAGGATGCGCCAGTTAACATAAATCTGCCCCATAGCATGTAGGCCAATGGCTGCCTACGAAAGCTGCTTCTACCTTCTAGTATTCAAGCTCAATGCAGTACATTTACCTTACGCAACAAGTGGCAGTCGAGGTAAAGGCTGCCTGATATTAACGCAACATATGCGCATGGAACTTTCAACACTGTCCTTCACCCACACTAGCCACTCCCTTTTGAAGTCTTATTTCCAGTAATGGTTCCCTATGGAAGCTAAACAGGGGATGACCTTTACCATGCTGGAGTTTCACCGCGGGCCGTTTACAACGCGGGTTTTACAACGCAAGTCGTTTCAACGACTTGCGCTGGAGGGCGCTGCAAGCTAAGGAATAGTACGATTTACTATCCAACACCTTCCCAACACCTTCCCTACTGTATGTAGACTGGTGTTGGAATAGTAAATCGTACTGTCCCTAAGCCCAACGCCCTCCAGCGGAAGTCGTTGAAATGACTTGCGTTGTAAAACCCGTGTTGTAAGATACCGCGATTAACATGATCGTGTTGTATCATCATATAGTCAAGCTAAACATACGTAACAGTATGCATGCTAACTGCTTTCGGTGTCTAAGTCCAGTGAGCAACACTGTGTTTGGTAGAAACTTTAGGGCAGATTCACAATAAACAAACACAGCGCTGTGCCACAAGTCATTTTCCTGTGCCGCGCTACATTAGATTCGAAGCACAGGGATGCAACATATTTACAATAATATGTCGCATCTCTGTGCTTACCCCTGCGCTGGCGCACAAACTGCTGCCATGCGCCGATGCAGGCACCCGTGTACCATGGTGCAAGGATGCCCGCGTCACGGGAATTGATTGTTTATGTGAGGAAGGGTTCCCTTCCTGCACATAAACAATCAGAAATGGTGTTTTACAACTTCTATGTGTGCTACATTAGCACAAATAGAACTTATAAAACATCATTAATTTAACAGATTGTTTATGTACAGAGACAGCTTCCTGTACATAAACAATCACCAGCGGTGATTTCCTCTTTCTATGGCAGCACGCATAGAAAGAGGGGAAAAAAAACGAGGAGAAATGAATACATCTCTCCTCATTGCGCCTCCCTATGTCTCCCCTGGGGAGGCGTAGCATTCAGACGCATTTCCAGATTTACAATTTCTCGTAAGTTTGGAAATGTGTCTGGTTCCACCTGTGTTGCGTGGGAACACCCACAGCAACACCCATGGACCGCCCCTTTCACGCAAAGTGCTGCGTGTAAAGGGGCCGTATTTACAAGGACAAGAAAAGCCATGCAGACTGGCTTTTCCTGTCCTTGTAAATATGGGGCAAAAAAGTGACGCACTGGCAGGGCAAGGGGCTTGTAAATCTGCACCTTTGTGTTTTGTGAACCTTATTATGTGGCCCATTTTCACATTTAGCAGGGGTTTCTTCCACACATTTATTAACACATTATCTTATTAAGGAATAAAATAATGTATTAGTCTATCAAACAATCTATACACAAAGGAAGGGGAGCCACTTAAAATATATTGTGCAGTTCATCCAGCCTTGCCTTCCTTTTCTGCTTCACCCTGCAAGGGCGCCTCTCAGTGGATTGAGTGCCTGCTGCTAAAATCTGTATGTAACTTAGAGGTTACAGTGAAGTATTGCCAAGGATAACTCCTTCTGACATGCTTTCATGGTGGGCGAAATAGGAACCATTCGATTGGATAATGACATGACAGGCATTATTCAGGCATTATTACATTTTTGACTCCTTCTAGGTAAACAGCCAATATCATTCTGACAAGTGCGTGTGCTTTTCGAAAAAACAAAGTCTCTTTATTCCCCCATCGCCTTAAAATGCTTTATTGTCCTTTATTCCTATTTGAGCCTCAGGGCCTGCATGAAATAGGCGGTGTGAGCCCGACACTAGACTCAAAGGAGAGCTTTCCAGCGTTTTTGCAAAATAAATGTTTGCCATTTCTCACTCCTGCAGGCCTGGAAAGGCTGATGGGCAGCTACTTTACCATGCTAAATGTCTTGGTATGAACCTCATTGCACAATGTACAGCCCGTCTGATGCACTGGACCGGTGGCAGGAAACGCACCTAGTTTTCAGTGATTGTGGGTGGAAGGCGGGGAGAAATAGCTCCTTTCAGCACCTACGATTCACAGTTTAATTTTTTTTGTCACTTACTGCTCGTATGTTCTCCTAGCATTCATGATACATAGTCACACAAAAGCACATGTGCACTCTAACCGCTTCTTGAGTGCTCGCGTGCTCATTATTTGTCAACCTTCCTCTAGATGAGAGCATAATTTGTAAAAAAATAACGGCAAGGGCCCAAGTGGAGTGCTTAATTTGAGCCGATGGCTTCCAGCGCTCGGCACTGGTACTTAATTGTCAACACTTGAAAGTCTGCCACATGATGGCACTGTCTGTCTAATTTAAAAATGTGCACAACAACAGTTGTTTATGAATTCAATATATATTAAAAATGACTAATACCTGTTGCTAAAGCCATTCTTATTGTGCTGGTAGCCTGGAATAGTCAGAACTGTCACACTTGTTGGAGTGTGATGGTTAGCAGTTGTGTTGTTACAGTAATCGGCAGTGCTGACTGGGGCAATGGGCATTGCAAGCAGAAATGGCCTCCTGACAAGGGCTCTGGCACTTATATTTGTACAAATTAAGCACTGCCCAATTTGTTTCTCAGGACTCCACTGCAGCGGGCGCTGTCCACAACTCCTGGACTGCTGCCACATGCCAGTGCCAGTATTACCTAATTACCTAATAACCTTCCCACTCAGAGAAGTGTTGCATTTTGGAATATTCCAGGACAGCTCGAACTGTAGGACTGTCCTGACACTGCTGGTTTTATCATTTATTTGCAAGTAAATTGAATAATTAACGGTTCTGCTCAAATGTAGACAGGCAGCACCACCATGTGGTGGACGTGCTAGTGTTTAGAAATAAGTGCTGGTGCCAAGTACTGGCAAACACCAGCACAAATTATGCCCTGCTCTCAGCAGAAAAAAAGTGGTATCTGTACTGTTGAAAGAGGTTCTATGAAAACTAAAAGCTGACACGCCCCTCCCCAATCTTCAAACCCATCAAACAACTTTCAATGTATACCGCCGCCTAGGAAATAAGATATAACGTTGCACAAACATCCATCGTTCCCCAAATTCACAGACTGAAATGAAAGGGGACATGCGCTGATTTAAAACAAATATGTCTTGCCCCTTACTAAAAATATACTCTTACTTCAGCTGGTGTTCACTTTTAAAAAAACTATTTCCTCCTATTACACCTTTTAACCTATTTTTTGATAGACTGTTCTCCAAATATTGAAGCTTTCTTCAACTCATGAAACAGGAACTAGGAAGTGACATCAGACAGGTAGTGCAGTAGCAACAAATGTTTAGATTAGCATGTTGTATTCTCCTTTACTGTACCACATCAAAATCAAACTTAAATAACAGATTTACTGTTGTAATGTGCATTAAGGCAATTTCCTGCCTCTCTTTGTTACCACATCCTTTTTCCGGTTATGAAATCATTTCAGAAAATGGAGGTCAACTAAAAAAACAAATGCATTTAAAATGAAATAAAAAATAGCAATAGACGGGCATAGTTTTTCATTTGAAAAATCTGGTAGAAAAAAACAGATTAACTAAAAGTCACAACATCCTTTTGAACAAAATATATTTCCCTTAAGATAAACGATCCATGTTCTGCTTTTCTTTGCTGCTCATATTGAAAGGTATTGCTGTACTCGGGTAATGTTTTAAAGTACCATGGTTTAGAATGGAAACATATATCACCCAGCTGATGTCGCCTCTCACAGACAATACCATGGGATTTAAATTTAACCCTAGAAAAATTGATCTGAATTCGGATGGACCCCTCCATATTCTGAAGATCTGCACACCTAGCCAGGCACACACAACCACCAACTTTGGCCACACATTCACTCTGTGTACAAGAGCATCAGGCCATCTTTTCTACGTCAGTTGAACTCTGTGTTCTGCACAGAAGAAACTCTTGGACAAGGAGTAAGGACCTGTTCATGACGAATATATGAAGTTACAACACAAACAATTACAACGCATGCCTTTACAACGCGGGTTTTACATGGGAGCTACAATTACAACGCATGATTTTACAACGCATGCCATTACAACGCATTTTTAGAAACTACCATTACAACGCATACCATTACAACGCATAATACTTTTGGGGCAACAGTGGGGTAAGTGTTGGATAGTGTAGGGGTGAAAATTACTATTCCCACTCCAGTGAGTGCAACAGTAAGGGTGAGTGTTGGATAGTGTAGGGGTAAAAATACTATCCCCAAAACCCCAAAACCCATACCCACCATAAAACTAAAAAATCCCCATTATTTACTTTATAATGTGTTGTAATGGCATGCGTTGTAGTGACATGTGTTGTAATAGGATGCAATGTAAAGGTAGTTCCGTTGTAACAGCTGCGTAATAAAGGTAGTGCGTTGTAATGACTGCATTGTAATGGTTTTTCCCATTCATGACCACCTCCTTTGGAGCTGGTTATAGCCTCTCGGACTGAGAAGGTTAGCCCACACTGAACCTCAGGACAGACTTTCCTCCATAGTGAAAAACTGCCTAATTCATTGCGTGAACTCGAAAAGCTCCACAGATTTGAGCTCTTCCCTGAGATCCTGAGGATCCAAGTTCTGCTGCCGCTGCCCTGCCTGGCACATCTAACAGTACACAAGCACATCTCCTCTCAAAAAGTATTCACATTTATTCCTGAGGAAGGAGACAACCTCGACATTCAATGGAGTGAACAACTGTGGTAGCTTGCTAAAAGGGTCCTTCTTCCCACTGGACTTACCATTCCCTCAGGCATTGGGTATTCAATTTCAGACCTGAGCTGCACAGTCCTGAGCACACACAGTGGGTGTGTAACCTCCTACAAGCCTCTTGATCTGACCGTGAGCATCCTGTCACAGCACTTTGAATACGCAAAGTCCCTTTGGCGTCGAAGGCGGTCTCACACTCCTGGCTGAAAATGCAAGACTGGACCAGATACACATTCAGAAACCTTCTGATCACACAGATCAAGCATGCAACATCTTGGCACTTTTGTCCTTTCAGACACACAGATGGCCCTGGTGCCCTAAAACATGCCATCCAAATCTAAGCTGCAAGCGTGAGTGGAGTACACGTGTCCACACATGAGGTCGAGATGCATTTATCTGAGAATCCTTGACACTCAACTCAAACTCAACTATTAGCCCTGAAGTAATTGCAGGTTAAATTCTTCTACCAAGGCGTAGGCTGACTGGGCAATTTTTATTGCATTTTGTTTTTCTAATAATTGTATCAGAGCTTCTTTACCTACATCACCCACCAAGAGTCACCCTCAACTGTTCGACCTTGCTACCTCTTGGCAGTCAAAGTCGGAGAAGTCGTACTTAGCTCTTCAGTAACCTGAGGTCCTAGAGGCAGCAGGCACTCCCTGGAAGGACCTTCCATTTGCCTCCAAGTACCACAGAACCCACAAAACTAACCACACACACAGACCGCACGCACACACACAAACACGCACACACACGCATACATACATACACACACAGCATGCCTATTATTATAAGGACCGGCCATTGACTGTAATGAAGTGTGTAGTTACTATTTTAACTCCACACTCGCTTTGCTAGTAGATAAGCTTATAAAGTGGACCGAGGCAAATCTAACTACACTTTTAGTTTTTTAATACACTCGCTCGAAAGTACCTAAACACACTATTGTGACCTGTCTGCACAACGCACCGATTCTCACGAAGACAGATATTGTTTATCAGGTTCTGGCAAGGTTAGCCCATGCTATGAGGACCGAGTTGGTCCCCACAGCGTGGGTTATACAAATATATACACACACACACACGCATGCACGCACACACGCGCACACACACACGCGCATGCACGCACACATGCGCACGCGCACACACACACACACACACGCGCACACACACTGTGACTGGTCCCTTGTGATGTGAATGTGGCTTTTGCACGCTCAGCAGTATCTCTCTTCGAACAGCACAGAGGGAAACGACTGACTGAATGTTCTAAGCCTCATTGAACTGGAGCAATTGTGAATCACCATCAGAAGTCCGGCTTCTGAGAATTTACCAGCTTGCTCTGGCTTATCAAATAATGTGTATTTTAGACCTTTCAGTGACATGAATCATCTGTCCCTAGAGGCAGGCGGAGGTTGACTGATCAGAGATTGCAAAAGTATAAACTGCAACCAAACAAGGCATTCGCTGAGCCTGAGTGGCAGAGGGTTCGCTGATCGAAATGTTAACTAGATGAGAAGGCAGGCCCACAAAGACATTTTGGATTGGTGAAGGTTTCACCGATCGCTTTTTCTTTCTTTGTGAATGTAGGCATTTTCTGAAAATGGAGGCAAGATTTGGAGATATTCAGCGGCGGCCCCTCTACAGTGGCGGAGGAGCATCGCCCCACTGGCTCAGAGCCAGCAGTTGAAAAATAAAACAGTATTTTATTATAATTTTAATTTTTCACCTGCTGGCTGAGCCAGAATTTGTAGGGAAGGGCTGGGCAGGGCCATAGAAGGGAGGAATGGGGTGCACTTCTAAGCCTGCATGTTTGTTTGGTCTGCCGTCTTAGGCCGGCCAAACAGACAGGCGCAGTTAGGTTTCTCCAACCCCACTGTATTGCACAGCCGGGTTGGAGAAACAACACAGACAGAGCAAGCGTTAAACCAGCCAGCTCAGGCCAATCCCCGTTCTGCTCTTATAGCATGGGAGCAGCGCAAGTATAGCACAAGTAGACTAAGATGCTGTCCCAGTGTCTGATGGGACCAGGAAGAAGAGGAACAGTGAAGTGGTCAGCAGCTTCAGGTAAGATTTTTTTTTAAGTTATCAACCCCACCTGCCCTCTCCCTCCAGCACTCCCCTAGCACCCATTCCACCCAACCCAGCACTTCTTGTTTGTCTCAGCCACCCCTGGAGATATCAATTTGAGCTTGCATTGCAGGCTACTGTTGCCTTGCACAAAAGCAATAGTTATTGCAATGTGTTTATTACCCAGAAGATGACAGCCAGAGGTGGCGTTGCCTTAAGGGAAATCATGAGGTTATTTATAACAGGGTTGGTTTGAGGGAAAGGGTTTTGAAAGTTTTGTCTGCATAAGATTACAAAGGTTGCATATTTTTGTAAACTTTGGTTTCAGAAGAATTTCCTTGCAAAAGTTGTAGTCTCTCACTACAAATTCCGGACAAGATTTGCACAGGTAAATTTACACTTTTGTGCACGTTTACAATTGTTTGCTATTCACAATAGTATTTTCCTAGTAGTATCTTTGCGAGTGTGGAGTCTCCACGCATAAAAAGATAGGGCTTTCCGTTAAGCACAGCGAGTATAAGTTATCCCTAGTTACTGGCAACCGCTGCATTAGGCATGCTCTTAAGAACATTTTTGGTCCCTGTGCCATCTTACCACTCCTCTCTCAGAATCCTACCACCTGAAGCCAGTCTTTGAACCCCTTCTATCTTTAAGGTTTAGTATTATAACCGTGTAAACCCTGATGCAATAAAGCAGTGGGGAAATCTTTTTTGCAGCTAAATATATGTAGAAATTGAGATTTTTGTAAGTGGGACACTTTAGCTTGAGATTTACCTTGCTGGGTAATTTTGACTCAAGATTTAGAGTCATTACAAATCTTTATAAGCAGCCGAGGCCTGTTTGCTGATCTGTGCACATTGCATCCTTTCCCCCTCTGACTGTGGTTCCCTATCTCCAGGCCTCAGGTGCTCTTATTGCCTCTGCTCACAAAGAGACCGAGAGATGCTTTGGAGACAGACTCCTGACCTGCTTCCAGCACATCTTCTTTGAGGCAGAGAGTCTGCCAGCCAGGGCTGCTCTGCCCAATTCTACAGAGTCAACACTTCTAGGGGCTTTGAGCCTTTTGATCCTGCTAAGAGGCCCTGAGACATGAGAGAGGTGGGTGGGGAGAGGAGAATATCAGTTTTCATATGTTTTACTGGCTGAAGAGGGATTTTCAGAAAACTCATTAAATTTTGTAATCTTTTCCCTTAGAAGTGTGTCTATATTTACTTTCATCCAGACAGCTGCTGTTAAGTGCCCACTTGGTTTATTCTCCAGTTTCTAGCTTTAACCTCTTCTCTGTTACCTGCCCCCCCAATACTTGTGAGCTCCTATCTCTCTCCCCCACTCTGATACCTCTCTAGACATGTCTCTTTCGTCCTCTCCCTGTTTCTTGCATGTCCAGACCTCTTGTCTACTTCAGTCTTTCATACATGTGAAAAATAGCTCAGGTTTGCAGCACACAAAATATTGCACGGACTTTGGTTCATTGTGTTTGTTACTACAGTCTTGTAGTTTATATATGTATCTCTAACCGGTGTCACTATTACCCAAAATAGTCTCATCACTGCAGTTACAGTCGCAAACTGTTGATCTGTTTCTGACCCATGAATTTGGGTGGTAAATGATTTGAAAAGGGGGCACCTTCACCTTTGTGAACTGTGTCGAGTGACTGCAGGGGACGAGGCAGGGGTTCACTGTCTGTATCACCCAAAGTTTTCCAAATTAGGAAATATTAGACCTGCCAGCCTTAGAACGGACTTCCTCCAAACCTTTTGTGTTACTCGATTTCTGCTGTACTCTTTTTTGTTGGCCTTAGGACTCTGTGCACTGTACCACTGCTAACCAGTGCTAAAGTGCATGTGCTCATTCCCTAAAACACAATAACATTACCTTACACCCAATTGGCACATTTAATTTACATATAAGTCCATAGCAAAATGGTACTACATGTATCCAGAGCCTGTAAATTAAATACTACTAGTGGCCTGCAAAACTAATGGTGCCATCCACTTAAGTAGCCTGTCAAGCACGTCTCATGCCTGCCATTGCAGCCTGTCTGTGCAGTTTTAAATAGTGATTTAGACCTGTTAAGATAAACCTCTTGCTATGCCTAAACCTTCCTTTGTAATACATGTGACTCACTCCTAAGGTACATACTAGCATTGGGTTACTTTATTACATTTAATAAGTGATAATGTTCAATTGGGAGCAGGTAGGAATGTTGCATTTGGTATCTAAAGAATTGTAATGTAATCTCCTCTTTAATGATAAATTTGGATTTTAAGTCACAGTTTTGAAAATGTCACTTTTAGAAAGTTGGCATTTTCAAGTCCTGACCATTGGGTGCCTGCAACCTCTGTGCTGTGTCACATAACTAGATGTAGCTGGCAGTTGGTATTTCTGTATTACTTCTAGGCAGTGAGACAAAGGGGGAATAGGTGTTGGCAGGATGGGCCATTTCTGGCTTGATGGGGGACGAGCTGTCACCTAGCACACTTGCACATCACAAAGGCTCTGCCTCAGCACATTCACGAAGGGTTTAAAATAAGTCTAGTGTGCCCCCAGACAAGCTGAGGCCAGTGCAGGGAGGCAGGAAATACTAAACACCTCTGTGGGTGGAAACCTCCAGAACCTTCTCCTACTTCGAAGCTAGCACCACGTATAAATATTGGACCATCAGACCCACCTCTTCAGTGCACATCTGGACCTGTGGAAGGATCAAAAGAAGGAGCACTGTGCAACCCTGCTGCAAGAATGACTGCTACTGTGCTGCCCTGCTGCCTGAGTGAAAAGGACTGGACCTGCATCTTGAACCCAGGAGCAGCAGAGTTACTCCAAGAGCTAGTTGGTTGGCCTCCTGATCAAAGCCTCAGGAACAGAGAAAGGCTCCAAACACCTTGAACTCAGCACCTGGACTCTGCTTGCTGTGAGTCTTGTTCCCCAAGTAGGGCGACCCCATTCCTAGACCCTTGGAAGCGGCCATGAAGGCCGTCTGCCAGCAAAGCTGTGGTCTCTTGGGCAGAACCAACACAGTGCGATGCATCTCCTTGCAGCTCCACATCAGAACCCCTGATGCATGACAAATCCCTGACGCAGGACCTCGCAGCTCCTCAAAACCACCACTGTGTGATGCATTCACAACACAGGACTTCAGATTGAAGCCTTCGCCAGCGACACCCTGGACAATGACGGCTTCATCAGAACTGCCTCTGTATGAGGCATCTCCAATAAAGGACCTCACATTGCGGCCCGCAGCTTCTTTCTAACCACTGCTGCACAACTTGAAGCGGAATCTCGCAGTGCTCTGCAATCAGGATTTAAGGTGCTTTGTCCAGCTGGACTCACTTTGTATCTGTACCTGGCTCACCCTCCATCGTAGTTGGCCCGAACTGGTGACTTTGTTCTGGTTCTTGCGCAGCCAGAGATTCACAGTTGGAACTTTGTGCTTCTAAGCACTGTTTTCACTTAGAACTTTAAAATTGCATATCTCCGGTTCTACTAATTGTAGTTTTGTCGTTTTAGTGTCAAATAATTTATTACATTTTACTCTATTTTCCTAAATTGTTGTGTTTCCACTTTATTACTGTTTAAGTTCTGCATAAATACTGTACATATTGCTTGTAAGTTAGGCCTGGCTGCTTTCGAGCCAAGCTAACACAGGGTTAAGCACATATTAATTCTGGGTTTGCTTTTGTTACCCTGACAAGAATTGTAGTTGCTGCTTGAGTACAGGTTCACCTGCCCTCAATCAGTAACCCAATTTCCTACAAAAAAACATTTATTTTTTTAATGCAGCACCACTTTCTTTAATGAACATGGGCTGCCTGCTTTAAAAAAAGTGATAGTAGTCAGCAAACCCCCATCATTCTGATCGTAGCCAATCACATGGGTTTGTAACAGCAAACTGCCTTATTAATATTTATTAGAACATTGGAATGTTGGGAGCTCCATTGCAGACAATGGAGTGCTCCCTGCTTCTACGGGCCAGTAAAGGCCCACAGAGCAACATTCCAATGTTCTACAAAGGCTTCTCGAAGCTCGAGGGGATTTATATCCCCTCGAGCTTCGAGAACCATTTGTTTAATTTGTTAGAACATTCTGCCCTCTAGTGGCAGAATGTTCTAATAGCCTTATAGCCCTTCGTAGCAGGGCTATACCGGCAATTAAAGTCCAGCTGTCTCGTTAAAGGCCCTCGCCTTCGGCTCGGGCCTTTAACGATTCAGCGGGCCTTTAATAGCCGGTATAGCCCGCTACGGCGGGCTATAAGGCTATATTAGGCAGGTCATCCTGCAACCTTCTACAACTGAAGATTATGCTTTGTGACTAAATAGGACACACGTTTCATCACAAAAGTAGAGACAGGTCGCAAAAAAGCACTGAGTACGGTACCTCAGTGGTTACCACCCTGTTACTAAAAGGTGCCTTGCCTGAACCATGCAGTGCATATGCTTGAATGCCTACGAAGCTAACGCAAACCTTCATGCTTTTGATGTTGATAACAATATTTACTTGGTCGGTGGCCTGTGCGCGACTTTTGGGGCCACCTCCTGTATCGCAAAAAGGTCCTTTTTGGACCACCAGTTACTTCCATGGCTGTGCTGCTGATCGAAGGTGAACACCACGCACGACACACATCTCTTGGTCTCCATGGCCTGCTTGGAGGGTATTATTATTTTTATTATTATTATAAAAGTTACTGTTGTTTTTATTATTAGTGTCAATATTATTTAAGTCGGTTTATTTAGGCAGCTTTCTCCAACGAGTAGCTCGTGAGCTACTGATAGTTCCACTGTTACTTGTAAGTCGCTCTCCTGTGTGCAGCCCAGCCTAATACATTTGAAAGTTTTGTTTGGTTGAAATAATATACGTATACAGACATTGGAAAGCATGTATACGACATGGAAATATGCATATTTTCCTAACTCATAAGATGACATTTGGAGAAAGATGCTTACATTTCCAAAATAAACTTAAATCTGATATTAGAGTGATTCAACATGTGACATTGGGGAGACTTATTACTAATAATATCACCTTGGTGATAGGGGCTTTGCAGCTACTGGTGTTAGAGGCATTCTCAATTAAAAACATTTTGCACATTACTCCTGGCAGCCTTGCTTGATGCACTGAGGTGATCACTGTTGACAATCTTGCCTGGGGTGACCACTGATGTAATCTTGCCTGATGTGCTGAATATTGGTACACTAATAATATCAGTAGCTCAGGATGACTTCCATTCAAGGTAAGTAGCTCTTATTACAGAAAAAGATGGCGACAACTGGCATAGGTATTCGCTCTCAGTGAGTCGTTAGTGGGTGCTGTGAAATGAGCTCCTGGTGATGACGCTGCTGTTGACTATGAACTCGGATTGACCTAATCAAGGGATTGGAAAATACCCAAATTGTCAAGTTTTGACAACATTCCACAGAACTAGCAACACAGCAAACTTTCTATGACCCCCTCTAGCATCCTTAGAGGATGTCACACAAGACTGGGTAGTAAAGATGAAGTCCTCCAAGTAGGACCATTACCAGCTGTGGCCAAGGGCTGCTTCTCTTTGTCACAAGCCATTGCACCAAGGGTCTGAACCTCAAATAAATCTACTGGGAAAAGTAAAAAGAAGGGATTATGTCTGGATCCCAACCGAGGCACCACAAACCTGTCAGAAGTTTTCCATTCAACGCAGGCTTAATTCTCCAAATCACATGCCCTCTGCCACTGGCCCTCGCCATAAAACGCATGCCAATTTCTAACCTGTTTTAACTTTGTTGAATTATTTCTGATCTGCCTGTGACACCCTCCTGACATCAACCTGCACCCCTAAATGTTGCCATAATTCAGCACCACGTGACACTGCCGAAATCCACAGAGATTGCTTAACTTCATTTGTTTATGTATAAGAGTAAATTCCATTTCTCTGAACAAGACTTTCTATCGACCTTTAGTGTAGTTCAGTTTACGGATCGGTAAAGCGCCTCGACAGGAGAGTAGTGTCTTAGCGCTATCAGATTAGAACAAGTTATTTTGGTTTTGAATTCTGCTTACATCCAGTAGAGTGCATAATTCACGTAATTTGATTTCTCATAATTACATAAAAATGCAAATCCAGCATTTAGTGCTATATTGTATTGTGGTTTGGTACAAGAAAAGCACAAACGCGTATTTGCAACAAATACAAACTGCTTTTGTTCTGGGTTGTTCATGTGCCCATCTTTGATTTTACCAGTACCGTATTTACGCAACGTGGCGTAATTTCAGGAAATGTGTGGAATAAGCGTAGCACGAAATTCCTGATGTTACACTACTTATGCTCGAGTAATTTACATTTCATCTGGGCCTACTGACAACCCTTTTTCCTACTAAAGAAATGCATCAATAGGAAACAATTAGAATTTGTCTTCATGATGACACAGGTATTGAATTTTTAGCCAAAAACTAAATCCAGCCGGTTTTGTTGCTGTTAATTGAATCAATAGCATCTTGCCGGATGCGGCCCTCCCAGGGCGCCCGGCTGCCTGCTCTGCCTGCTCTCCCTTCCCTGCGGCAGTTTGTACCTGTTTGTGTCCTCTGTCCATCCTTGTAATAGCATGCATGTCTCAGACAACTCAGGCGCTTGTAAATGTCCCCAGGAGTAAAGCCTGAGGCTGTCAACAACGTCAACAAGTGCAGGCTTTTCACAGGCAGGCAAGGCGTCGCGAATCCCCATGCGTGGGTCAATCACTGTCCGTCACTGCACGGGGGAAGCCTTCCGCGCCTCTGTACCCTAACGTACACTTCCACGCATCACACATAGGGGCAGATGTGCAAGCCCCTATCGCCACGGGCATGTCACTTTTTGTGACGTTCCCGTGGCGATAGGGACTGCGCCTTATGTACAAGGCAGCATTAACCCCTTCGATGCTGATGACAAGCTTAGCTCGTCATGTAACGCGGTATTTTGAAAATAGCCGCACACAGCGGGAAAAGCCGCCGCAGCGATGCGGTTAAGCCACTTTACGTGGCTTAACGCTGCCTTGTACATAAGGCACCCTTTCACACTATGCTTAGCCTGAAAGGGGTGGGCAGGGGGTGATGCGGTGGGCGTTCCACCGCAACACTCATTGTTTTTGACGCCGCCACCTATTTACAAGGGCATTGTAAATAGAAAGCAGCATCATAATTAAGACCAGGGAAAACCTGGTCTTAAGTTGGCGAAACAAGGAGAAATGCTTTATTTCTACTCGTTTTTGCTTTTTCTATCTGTGCTGCCTTGTGCAGCACAGATGGAAAAAGCAAAACACCTTGGATTGTTTATGTAAAGGAAGGTGAACCTTCCTGGGCATAAACAATCCTTTAAAAAAAATGCTACTTTTTAACTTTTATGCGTGCTGCATGAAGCAGCACACATGGAAATGACAAAACAGCATTTTAGGATTGTTTATGTGCAGGAAGGGACACCTTCTTACACATAAACAATCCCCCCCTGTACGCAGACACCCTTGCACTATGGTGTAAGGTTGCCTGTGTTGGCGCTACAGTGCTAAGTGTAGCGCCAGCGCAGGGGGAAATGGAAGGCTGCACCATATTCTTGTAAATATGGTGCAGCCTTGCATTTCTGAATTGGCGGAGTGAGGCGTTAAGCCAAGTAGGCTTCCGCCTAACTCCACCACTTCAGTTGTACATATACCCCATAGGTGACAGCAATAGATGTGTGCCCATGACCCCGTTTGGTTAGGCTTTCTTTTCTCTTTAGTTCCTCTTTTTTCGTTCCAGCTGTCTCCCTTTATTTTCCTATTTTTCTCTTCCTCCTTTTTTCTCCCTTCATGCCTTTCTCTCTCTTGCTCTGTGTCAAAGACTGAGGATGAAAAAAATAGTTGGTGGCCTAAAAAATGTGTGCTGGTCACAGTGATTAATTTGAGCTGGTGGGGGCCCCCAGCATTCATTGATGGGGACCAGCACTTATTTTTCCTCACTACACATTTCCCGAGCGCAAGAGAGAAAACTACACAAATCGCAAAGAGGAGGAAGCGAAAAAAATGGAAAATGGGACACACAGAGAATGCTGGAACCTGCTAGAGTTAGGTAAAATGGCGGGGAGAGTCTGCAACTGGATAAAAGAGGAATGAGGTGGATTGAAGACTGAGCAGACATTTAGAGCCACATGTAAGACCATTTCCTTTTGCGATTCACAATTTACGAATTTTAGCGACTCGCGAATGGCAAAAGGAAATGCACTAATGTGTCTAACACACATTTTGCGGATCCCAATGGGGTCCTAAAGTACCTGCCTCATCAATATTCATGAGGCAGGTTGCAATTTGCGACCCACTGGGAATGGACAATAACACACGGATGGTGGCCTGCTGAGGACAGCAGAGCCCCATGTCTGTGTTTGCTTTTTAAGTAAAGCAACTCTTTTTTAAATGCAACCCGTTTTCCTTAAAGAAAAACAGTTTGCATTTTAAAAAATAAAATGAAAATGTATATTTTTTAAGAGTAAGCAGTGATCCGTGGGACTACTGCCTGCTCTTAAAAAATCATTTTTGCTTCCAATCACGAAGAGGAAGGGGTCCCACGTGGATCCCTTCCTGTTTGCGACTGGCTTACCACCTATTCGAAGTAGGCGGTAAACTGCAAACCACAAAACAATCGTACATGCCCTTGCAGCTCGCTATTAGGAAGGGACGCCCTTGGCACGGCCCTTCCTAATAGCAACTCGCAAACCCTATTTTGCAAGTTGGTAACAGGTTACCGACTTGTAAAATAGGGATGATGCATGCTGCAGCCCTCTTAACAATCGCAAATGGCCTGAAACTCCGTTTGCGACTGCTAAAAACGATCATACTTGTGGCCCTATATAGCACTGGCCTCTGACTTCTGAGCAGAGCTATGGGCACCGGCAGTCATTCTTTCACAAATTAAGCACTGGCCAGTTCCCTTCACCTCCAACCACCGGCACAAATTAAGCACTGCCAGCTGTGTATCATGCATTATATTGTGTACTTGAACCTGATTTGTGAAAGGCGTGTCTCGGGAGAGCTCATAGCTGTGGTTCCTGGTTTCTACCTGCTTTGGAAGCTCTGAACATGTTCAGGCTAGTTACCATGGCGCTGAAAAAGTGACACCTGTCTATTGGGTGAAGTACCAGACTTCTGTCTCCCCAGATCCTCAGAGCTGTGGGGACCACATTGCTGTATCAGAGGAGCAGCCATGCTTTCCATGGGACAAGGAAACTGGGTACTGGTGCTGGAAGCGTGGCCCCCACAGATCCCTTGGTACTTTAGCTGGAGAGTTAAGGACTAGCTATGTTTGTTATGTAAAGTTTCCAAAATATTACCATTACACCATATCACCTAATTACCCTTTTGTTTGTGGCAAAATTATAGTGTTGGAACAATGAAAACAATCAGGAGGCGAGCACATGTTCTCTGTGGCACTTGAGGATTTTGTGTTTTTTTGCGCAAAATGCATCCTTGCATCAAAAATTGATGCAAGGTTGCATTTTGCACTGAAATATAGAGCAAAATGATGGATTTGCATTTCATCTGATTACGCATAATTTTCCCAAACTTTCTTCCAACTAGGTGAACACAAATGAATTAAATTTCACACACCCCTAATTATAACATCACATTTGCGACAGACAGATCTTTTTTGTAGTTTTTGCAAAAAAATATGCTTAAGTTGCTAATAAAAATGTTTATCAGTCCTAGTCCCTAAAACTTTTGTAAAGAGATAGAGCACAATATATATTTTCTATGTCTGGGGATTCCGGTCCAGTTCCGGGTATTGTTTGTAGTTCATAGGAAGAGTCTCTGCTAGAAAACAATGGGTCGAAGATACCCTTATGTCCTTCGGGAGTTCAGCACCATGGACAGCTCCTGAGATGTCCAACCTGCTGAAAGTCACAAGCACCTTACCTGGGTATGTCTAGAAATGAGTGAAAGTCCGAGCTAAATCAAACCAGCTTGTACCATGATGCAATTTACACACATGCAGCCTTCCTTCACAGAGCAAAGTCAAACACAGTGAAAAGGCCCTCAAACTCTCGAAGTGACAGATAATAAAGAGGTTCTCTTTATAGGGGCTGTTTTTTTGGTTTTTTTTTTACAAGGGGGGGGGGGGGGGTAGGTAAACCTACCCCTGGGGATTAGCACCAGTATATCCACAAAAACAATCATCACCGCCGCCAGCCGGAAACGTCGCTGTCATGTGGCCAGGGGCATGCCACTATGAGGGTGACTGATCTTCAACCATTTGGCTTCCCAGTTTTCCTAGCAGTTGTCCAGGCGTCTGAACGAGAGACCGTGGGTGGCGGCTGGGTGGTTCTCGAAGATAGGGCGCACCTGGCACACCACAAAAGGTCCACAGGAACTTTCTAGCATAAATCAATACCTGACAGGATGTGCCAGTTGGTACAAACTGTTGTGAACTGTTCCTGTGTTCAGGATATTCACTTTCCCACTGCCCACATGTGCCTGTTACAATCTATAAGAAGACACACTCACTACATGACCAATGGGTGGCATTGTTCTTTATGTCTCACTGAGATTTACTGTTGACTTTGGCCATGCAGACTAAACCATCCTATCACTGGCCTCTCACTACTTCCCATCGTGGGCCCCAATTGCTCCTTAACATCTGCCCTGTACCAAATCTATCCAAATAATCCACATCCCAGCATAAAAGAGGCCTCTACCCAGCAAGCCACGCTCGGGAACTCAAGGGCATCAGTGTCCCCCTCTTCTTCCAAACATGAGGCAAGGGCTGCAGAGTCCCAGCTGCAACGTGTCCTGGATGCACAACTCATCCTCAATCCTTGGTACCAAACTCATTGCGCCCTCATATGCCGAGCACAGGCGTACACTGACAACCAATGGGTCGCTTTGTGCGTTTCAAGTTCTTCCTAACAGGATACAGAAGCCAAGTGAAGCTCCCTCCCTACAAACCGATCAATATCCTCCCTAGGGTCATCAAATGTGTCCGGTCAATGCAAATCCCCTGTCGCCCATCCTTACACTCTTATAATGCATATGCTTCCCCTCAAATCCATCTCATTAGTATCATCCTCATTTTTACCAGATGTTACCTAGAGGTCAGAGGTTCCTTTGTCACACTCACTACCTGTTCCATACCTCCCACCTTCATCACTGCTAAAGTCCCTTGGGGCAGATTTATGTCGGACGTGCGGCACTTTTGCGCTGCCGTTGCGTCACTTCTGTGACGCAGCGGCGGCGTAAACCCTGCGCCACGTTCCGACATACTTACATTGTGGCGCATCTATGGAGATGCGTCACACTGTAAGCCCCTGCGCCACATGAAACCTGCGTCAGGTTTCATGTGGGCGTTCCCACACAGGGGGAGGGCATTCCGTCGCAGGAACGCCCCTGAAAAGTGACTCAGTGAAATCTACAAGATTTCACTGAGTCACTTTCCCAACACTGATGCGTCAAAACCCTGCGCCTGCTTGAAGCAGGCGTAAGGTTTGACGCACCATGAAGTAGTGTGGCTCACTGGTTAGAGGCGGCAGACCCGAGAGAAGAGGACGGCCCGGGACCAGGGTTCGATTCCCGGCGCGGCAGGTTTCTGGACCAGTGTCAGCGGACTCGATAATTCTCTCGCCTCGGTGCCCACTCTGATCAGCGATCACACTCGGCAACTCTGGGCATTAGCTTGCCTCATCTTCACTAACGGCCCCACCAGACTGCCGGGGATGCCTGGTCTCACCCTGGAGATACCCATTAAGGGACCATCTCTCAGGGAAGCCAGGAAGGGTTTCGCAGCGGTCGAAGCGCCTTGGGACCCTACGGGTAAGTAGTGCGCTATATAAATGCCTATACATTTACATACATTAACATTTACATTTACATTTACGTTAGACATAGGGCAAGTTGGAATAGTGCTGGAGTTGCGTGCCACACGCAACACAACTTCAGCACTGCACCAACTTTACACCCTAGACACGCATCTGTTTATTCCTGCCCCATGGTGCGCCGCATTGTAAATGCGGCGCATCATGGGTGGCACAAGGATAAACTTGCGTGCCGTATCTTTCCTGGCGCATCTCTGCCGATTTGCAGAGATGCGTCAGGCAACATAAATCTGCCCCCTTGAGTTTACTGGGACAGTGACCCCAGCATGACATGCCAGATCACAGCATTTAATAAAATTCAGAATCTAAAGTCTGGTAAATCTGAAAGCTTCTGAGCTCCAGGATGGTAAGCTCGCGTCTTGGCCAATGTCAATCCAACAATCATAAATGACTGTACTTCATGATTTCAGAATACAGAATTGAGACCCTTCGGATAATCCAACACCAGCCCGAAGAGAAGGCCACGTTGTTCTTGAACTCTTCAGCATGTACAGGTTCTCAGTGAAAGAGCCTAGAATAGAAGCCCAGCATGCCATCACCCTACACACGAAGGCCCCAAACAGACCACGAGACGCACCAGCCTCAATCTCCTTTCATCCAAAAACAGAGGGAGACGTTTAAGATGGTTTGTCACCCAAGCCCATAACATTTGGATGATCAAGGGGCCTTCTACACTTCACATTTCCATTATCCCAAGTCTGATCTTCACTAGGAAGTACCTAAAAAGCTTTGTCTCCTCTCCATAGAAGGCCTCAAATTCTCCTCCAGTTAGAACATACCAAGAGCCCTGAAATACTCTCGGGGAGACTCCGAAAGGCTCTTGCGTACCCTTGGAGGCTGTGAGAATTAAAGGTGATTCAGAATGAGCAACTACTAACCTTCATCTTGTCCCTCTACCGAGCTGTCCCTGCTGGCAATCCCAAAGATGCTGTCCTTACAAACTCCACCTACACAGCACCTCTATGGCGGAAGCTGTGTAGATGATGAAGCCCCTCTTACCCTTCCACCCTCTTACCCTTCCACCCTCTTACCCTTCCACCCTCTTACCCTTCCACCCCCTACCCTTCTCGGTGCAGATTGAATGCTGATGCCCTCCCACATGGCGCCCTCTTCTTGTCCGGGGTACACTGGTTGAGCTACTGCAGTTATTTACTAGTTTATATTATGAACACTACAAGTTCATGAACAGGCAGACTTTGTGTACTGGCTTCAATTTCTATTGAGTCTAAAAGTCTAAACTTTAGACATATACCATGGCTTCCCGTAGCTTCACTAGTAGGAGGCTCACTCTGCATTGCTTACCAAGGGTGGCGTCACCAGGTGACAGTAGCGGCTGCTGGTGCTGGGTGCGGGGCTCTGCCCTACCAATATTTGGAGTCATGTATATGATATGGTAGTTGCATAGAGCAAATACCATTCATATTTCTTTTAAGCACTGTTATGCTCTCTAACAGTAGCAAGTCAGGAAGCCACGCGGGTGGACGGCGTCCACCCACTCTTTTCACATGGTGGACACTGTCCACCTTGCCAAGAAGTTGGGCCCCACTGAAAAATGTGCTGAACTTCTCCCGGTTTAAGTTTCAGCAGCGCCTGCATGTTGCCTGCTTTCGTTTCGAGCAGCAACGTGCAGGCGGGGTTTGTTATTTCAGACTCCAGCTGGGTGATAATGAAGGCCAAATTGAAGGGGTCATCAGGCCCTCAGGAGCAATCAGGAGCCTCAACACCTAGAATCAAAAGCAGTGGAGAGAAAACAAAGGCTCACACCTTGTTAGCACTTCACACATACTTAAGAGAGGCAGCTTTTCACGTTGTTGAGTCCCTGTTTATGAGATATGCATGCACTGTAAGAATATCAGATGTATTGGTCTTTCCCACTATTTACACAAAATAAATTACATATCTATAGTGCTTACTTCCAACTAGGAGGCATTGAAATAATTTAAATACCACTATTTTATCTTGTATAGCGCTTCTCAAACCAATGTAGGCTGTCAGAGCGCTTTACACCACACGTACATATTACATATAGAATAAATCATATGTTTGTAAATCAATGGACAGGATGTGTTACAGAAAACAGCGGGAAGGTTACAAGGTGTAGAAGGCACATATCATCTTTTATAGCTCACTGTGCTATATTAGAAGGATTACAATACAACTGCAAGTAGCATAAGGATCTCTGTGTTCAAAGGAGTAACCCACGTATCTACCTGCATAAAATAACATCTGCCATTTGCATGTTACACAATGTGCTTTGCAGGAGGCCCATTAACCCTCTCTGCTTCTAGGAGTCAAAACCGAGGCTAAACAAAACACAGATCTTTCCAGCAAGTGCATTAACCTCCAGAGCTATCTTACAATTATTAATAACTCGGATTCACTGGGAACACACAGATCTCTGCAACAGGTGCTTTAACCCCCATAAGATATTTTAAAATACAGTCTTTGCAGCCAGTTAAGCAGAACAGATTATTTTCGGTTTTCTCCGTGTTGCCACTTTCTTTGTTGTAGAATTAAAAAAAATGATGTATAAGTTGAAGCCCAGATTTTGCGTCATGGTTGACTCACTTTTATGGCACAACCTTGAAGTAAATCTATTATGGGATTTACAGTACCACACAAATCCAGTTTGTGTGGGTTTGTAAAAAAAACAAAAAACTAACTCAATGCAGCACATTGCCCTGCTTTGCATTACTTTACATCAGGTAGGCATTACATGGGTTGTGCTAGGGTGTTCATATGCATCCATCCATGTATTTTAATGCAAACACATATTTACATAGACTTGTAAACATAGATTTGCACCAAACTGGTGAGTCTACTGGTAGCTGACGTAACAAGGAGAAATATATCAAGTTTTCCTCATTATTTCGTCTTTGCATGTCTGCAGCAGACATGCAAAAAGCAAACAGCCTCATAGGATAGCTTTTGCATGGCTTTAGGGAAAAAAAACAAAAATACGCAAGGCTGCCGATTTTGCTGAATTGCGTTACCGTGCATCAAGTAGGTTTTACATCGGTTGTACATTGGCGTGCCCATACATCCACCCACGTATTTTGTGTGCACATAATATACGCAGTCTTTTAAAGGCAGTCACACCAGCTTTCCTTGGATCAGCTCTCGAGTTCCACGAGCATGTAAAAGGATCAAGGTTATTCCCCATTTATGTGAGGCAGCATTCCAGCTAGGCCCCACTAGTGAGTTCAAGTCTTAGAAGTTCCATGATGGCTTTGAGAACGTCCCTCCGCACTGTAGTGTCAGTCAGAGCAAGCCCAGTATTGGTGGTCCAGTATTCAGTCTTACACGCTTTGGCTGGAGTGGAGGGTCATAGTGTCCTGTCACGCGTCATTGCTCTTCCTCCACAGGTAATGGCTTGCTTCTCCTTCAAAGCTGCACGCTGCTTCAGGGCAACAGCCTTCTCACTTCACCACGGCCCCCCTCCTGGCATACAGGGTTTGTGACAGCGCACACAGTAAAACGTCCCCATCAGGTCACAGAATTGCACAGAACGATGGCTCTGTTCTCGATAGAGCAATGCACTAGGACAACAGCCCTCAATCTTCACCGCAGCCTCCGCCTTGAATACGGAGGTCATGGGCATCAAACAGGTTTTCTGCATTCACTTTGTGCAATTCAGCCACTAAATAGGCTTCCCTTTATTTCTCCAATTTTACATCAAAGGTCAATGTTTTGTCTTTAATTCTTGGTACATGAGGTTAGAGTGTGACCGGCAGGTAGAAGCCACATGAAAGTCAAGTGTCAAATGCCTTATATATGTGGCTTAGATTCTTATTACTATATTCCAAGAAGGAGTGAGTGAGAAGTAATACAGGGTTTGCTCACCTTCCCAAACATCTAACCATAGAAGAAAACAGGTGGAAACCCCTACCTTGCTAAGCCTATCTCTTCATATCAGCCCAGGAGGATTATCCTATGGTATTTAAAGGGATCTCACCCACTGGAATTCCAAGTGGCAGGCTTCATCATAGAGTCCTCGTCCAGATTCCTAAAGTATCTGGGTGAGCTTAACCGTGGTTGCCAAAGAAACTCTTTCGTTATCGGGTGGGATCTTAGATTTAGAATAGCATCGAGTGTCCTGAGGGTTAATTTTATTTTCAAAGGGCACCCTGACAGATTTAAAAATATGTGGGGATTCACTAAGGAAACTTGTATCCTCTGTGACCCTTGGTCAACATGTTTCAGCCATCACACCAATGCCTCACAGGGCTAGGTGTTTTTTTTGTTTGTTTTATATAACATGAACAAGATCGGAAGGTATCAGAGCCCTACATGAGCACCAGTTGCATTACAGATGGACGCATTCATTTTTGTTCGGCACTAGGAGATTATGTTGTTTGCCCGGAATCAAAGGATGTTGCGCATCCCTGCCAAGACTCAAACCCGGTTCCCCAGCTCCGAGGTCAACCGTTCTAGCCTTTAGGCCATATCCTCCCCCCTTTCATCAGGACATCACACGGATCCCGTTAGTATCCTATTTGTTTGCATTCAGTTGCCAAACTTCCATTCACCATATTCATTCATGCCATACATACCGACCCATTTCGTTGCTATGTTAGTATTTCTTTAGTAGAGTCCTATTTAGAGTTCCATGAAGGTAAGGAGGCAGGTGGACCTTTCATCAAACGTCTTTTGCCAGCCACAAACCTATTTGTTTCCTCCTTTCCCTGCATCCTAGGTTCTTATTATACATGGTACAACATTACAGCCTGTTAACTCAAACACAACGGAGATTTGACTAGGTTAACAGAATTTGGTCACGCTGGGAAGCCGGGATTGATACAAGGTTATCTGTTTTTTACTGTAACACCCAGTCACATGAGTTCCATTGAAATGAAATTGTTTAATTGTATTTTACCTGTATATAATATGTTTTTATGCTCTTTGTATGATTTTTAACTAAATCGAATAAAGATAATTTGACTGACTGATACCATGTTATCTGCTTTCACATAGTTCATTTCAGCATTTAAATGGACATATCTTTATTTCTTCTATTTCACATCAAAAGTTAACGCTTTGTCTTTAATTCTTGGCTAATGAGGTTGGAGCGTGGGTGGCGGGCAGATCCCACAACTGTGCACTTTTTACTTCAAATAGGAACTGCCTTGCATAATCCTACTTGCTCCTCCTTGACCCACATATTTCAGTTTTGTGCAGAAGTATCTAAATCTGTCACACCACAACAAAAAATGCTTTTCAAACATTTGAAACTGTGTGCTTTATTTATCAGTTACAATCACAAAATGTTGAAAAGCTGTTTTTCTCAAGTGGAAGACAAGTTGCATTATTGTTACTCAGGAAACTCAAGAGCGCTGGATATGGTGTGTTAAATTTTGCCACGTAGTTACCCTCCTGAGATATGGGTGATTTTGTTCTATGCCCTTCTCACACCCACCCACTGCAGCAATGTTGCAAAGTTTGCAATGTACTGCATTAAGATACAATTACCCAGGTTGGCTTTGTTGTTAAGATGCTGTTAGGTCTGAGAGACCGATGTAATTAAGAGTTATGCTATGTATGAAATGAAGGCTTATGTGTGCTTACCTAGGGCTGGTTCCTTCCGAATGAGGTTACAGTGAATAGGGAAGCCCACAGGTCGGTGTTGCTGAAACAAAGTAGGTCAAGTAGGCTGTCTCTGGGGCACCATGTTTGCAGTGTAACATGTCTAGAACATGCAGAGGTCTTATTAGTGAGCACAGTATAGTGTTGATTCTGATTACTGGAGATAGTTTGTGGTGTCTCTCACTGTTCCTATATTTCCCCACTTGGGTAGCTTTTCTACATAAACTAATAATAATTCCTTCTGAAGGCCAACATTTTCTTGAAAGTGATAATTGGCACTGGAATTGCATGTGCCTTTTTCTTGTCACCATTTCCTTCTCATCATTGGATACCATGCGTCTCTTATTTGAATGTGGAGGTGATACCTCTTACTTTTCAAGTGTATGGTTCATTCTTGGTGTGGGCATTCTGGTGGTACTGATTCCAGGGTGAGCTGTCAGATTGCATTGGTAAATGTGAGTGTGGTTTAGATTTAGCTTTGCCAATAATAAGAACATGAGAGACGTCTGCTGCTAAATGTGGAGGTAACATTTTGGGGGGCAGTGTGTAATTTGTAAACACATAAATGCAGAGCCCCAAACCTTTCCCTAGGGTCATATTGCTGAATGCCAAGGTTGCCATATCATTTTTTCATTCACTAGACTAAAATTGCTTGCAAGTTGTTTGTTTATCCCCTTTTTAGCCTTCATCATTTTCTCATCTCTTTACTTTTTACCTTTTCTGTCTTCCTCTCTTGCTTTGGGTAATGGTCTGTTGGTAAAAATGAGCCCCACTGTCCTAAAAAGAGTGTAGGTGAGTAAGGCTGAGTAAGAATACTTTGCATAGGAGAGTGGTCTCACCTCTGGGGAGCGCAGACAGCTAAAGCAATCACGCCTACATGGAAATGTGCTGCACATGGAATGATATGCCATGTTGAGTAGGCCGGCGGTAGAGTTAGTTTGTTCAATCCTTGGGTAAAGGGAGCTCCATGTTGACAAAAGGCAACATTGTTTTATGTGTGAATCCTCTGCATAAATCAGGAGGGTTTGCAAGTATACTTGAAAATAGCTCAAATGTACTCTTGATAGGCCTTCTAAACATATATGTGAGGGCTCAAGATCTGATGTCACTGCTTGTGATGCCTCTTCCTGTGGTGTCAATTCCTGCTATGCCTCATGCGATGTCATGTGCCGTGATGTCACTTGCATAGTGCCTAACTAGGTTAGTCCCCCCACTTCTTTTTTAGAACTTGTGCCCTGGCTACTGCGCATATGTTGCCTGATCATGAGTGAATTAGGCAGACTAAAGCCAGCCCTGGTCTGCAATACCCGGGGGTCCTCGGGGACCACCCTCTTATGACACGAAGCAGCTGCATTATTTTAAAGCAGCGCCAGGCGTGCAGGGCACCAGCCCTGTAATTCCCGGGGTTGCTTGTCAATCGGAAGCTGCTGAGCATGTGACTTCACATCATGGACACGTGAGACTCAAAACTCATTGCTTGGTAATATGCCCCATGATTCTTTGATGTCTGGTCACATGGATCAAATATGCGCGTCTGCCAAGAGCCCAGAGGAGGCCACTGCACTATTAACCTGCTGCTCATTAGTGCATAGTGTGCACTCTTGATAATCCCCCTTATGATGGCTGAGAGTTCACAGGGCAGGTCATATGGAACAATTTATTTAGCCTTCTAATTATTGTACAACACTGTTTGCTTAACTTGTCATTTCTCATTAGCCGCGTAAGCTCGTGCGTGCGTGTGAAAATGCGTGTGCGTTCATTGGTGTGCCTTTTCATATTTCTATATTCTGAAAAATAAAATCAGCAAACAAAAAAAAGAACCTTTACCTAAATAGATTAATTTCTGATTCCTTGTTTCAGTTTAATTTAAACAGTATTTTTTTGGGTCTTCCAGGTAAATCCCTGTGACGGCCATGTGTTGATGACAGACGCCCGGTCAAGGTGTCCGTTGTCACCATAGCCGTACTGACCAGCCTGGTTACAGAGTTTCCTTTTTTTCCATCTTATATTGCAAGACAGGGCGACTGCAATTATGCGATTGTGCAGCTGCGTCGATGTTCACACAATAATAGATTTGCTGCTTTTTACACATAATCCATCGCCTGCTGCATAATCTGCAAATTTTAAAAAACGGTTTCTAGCTCAAACAGTTCAAAAGTTACTAAAAATGCAGCAACACATGTCGCCTCGTGGTTAAAGCCTTAAAGACCATTAGCAAAGCTGGACTGTTCACTTTTCTGTTGATTATTGCTGTATCAGGGTGTTAAATTAGTACTAATGAGGTGCAACCAATGCACAAACAGTGTTACCAAGTTAAAAAATGTCAAAACAATGAAGTAATACTAATGCAAAACGTGCTGCATTATGCTGCATAATTTACCTTTTCTTGCCACATAATTTGCTGAACCCTCCCGCAGAATTTGGCCCTCTCCTGCCACATAATTCCTGTGAGCCTGATTCGAAGGTTCCAGCCCAAACTGAGGCCTCGGCAGATGGCTCTTTGATAGGCTGCTTAATATCAGATATTTTAATTTTTGGGGGATTGAGAGAAAGGGAATGGGGTGCCGCATTAGAGCCAGCACAGGGCATTTGGGGAAATGAATTTCTCTCTATGTGCCCCATATTAAAAAAAAAAACGATTCTGACTTTGAGTAACATAACCTGTTGCTATTCTACCCTTAGTGAAATGGAGCACAAGGGCAAATCAATGAATCTCCACATGCCTCATATTAAAAAAACAACTCTAACCTTGTGTAACTTAATATGGGGCCATTCTACTGTTACTAAAAATGTAGCACATGGGCACAGTGAATATGTGTCTTCTTGCTCCCACCTGTGGGGTGGTGATAGCAGTAAATTATGTGGGGGTGCCTCAGCACCCCCAAAATAACCATGCTGGAGTTCAGGGGGTAATGAACAATAAAGACGCCTTAACATCTTGTTTTATCTTGTTGCATTTTCTGTGAGTCCAAAGACAGAAGTCAAAGGCCAGGCTATGTCTTCTGACAGGTTTCTGCTTTTTTAACATGGGTATTTGTGTTTGCCTTTCTTTCTCTGGCTGCAAAGTGAGAGAATTTTGTCAAGTGGACTCTGTCACAGTCTTGCTGGGCGATTTGGGAATGCGAAATTAAAATCTCTAACATGCTATTTTGTTTTGAATGTACAACAACGTTTAATACCTGTAGGTGAACTGTACACATGTTTCTTTATATATCAGCAGTTGGGAAGGCCCAAATTATTCACTTTTGTCATAATTTTAAAGTGTGATGGAAATAAAGATTGTAATAGGATGAAAATAAACCTAGACCCTTTATTTGGTGATGAAGAAATGATAAATATTTGCCGAAACCCGATCTTTCTTCATCCTTTATGTGCTGCATAGTTTTATTAGTAACACTGTAAGTCTGTGCAAATGTAGCAGCCATTTCAATGGAAAATGTGGTGTCTGTAAATGAGAGTCCCTATGACAGCGGGGTTCACTAGTCTATTTGTGACAGTGTGCTCCAAAATGCACCACCAGCTGTGCACTACACGCTTACCATGCTCCGGCTGATTGGGCACAGCTCATTTGCTACACTTGTGCGACACTTGGATTTTCTCAATCCCTGTGACTTCAGTGACATCACATTGATGGTAGTACCCCCAGTGTGCCAAAATCACTGCTTGACGGCTGCTCATGCATCTTGGTTTAAGAGACATGAATAGCCAACATCAGATATTTGCACATATAAAAGCGCCTTGAAACACATGAGCTCGGGATGTGCGCTGTACATATATGCGAATGCTCGCTCATATCTGCTAATGACTGACTCCTTCAAAACAGGATACCGGATGTCCACATAAACATCCAACATCAGTCATTGACCATTTTATATAAATTACCACCAACTTCTAGTTGGTGGTAAGTTGCGAATTCCTTTAGAAATGCATATTTTTGCATTTTTCAAAGTGCCATGTGACGCACATACCAAAATAAATGCGAATTTCTGCATGCATACCATTATGCGATTTCTAAATAGCGATTACTTAAAAATCGCTATTAAGAAATCACAAAAGGGTTTGTTGATACATATGGCCCTATGTCACTAAAGCCATGTTTTGTATTTGGCACTCGAGCTGTCTAGTCTCAGCCTAGAAACCAATGACAGTGGGTGGGTGGAGCCTTCTCCGTCCTTCACGGGTGCACACGTCTGAAGTCTATGGATGAGGTGCAAGAGGGACGCTTGCTGGTCAAGCTTTGTGTTTGCATGTATTGCATTCATGATGAGTGAATTGTTCAATCTTCCCATTCACAGTTGATAATATAACCTTCCGGTTATTTAGGTCTGGCTATGTATTGTTTCACCTACTTCTGCAATTGGCAATTTTTTACTTCATTTTTTTGCAAACATTTTCATGCTAATTTTAAGAAGTAGTTCTTTTATTTTTAACATTCTAATGCCTATTTTATATGTTTGCAAAAAACATTGCAGGCTTGCCAAGGTGAGACTGAATGGCTTTGCCAATGCTTGTTTTAAACAAGCACTCACAAGTTTCAGGCCTCACTCGCTAGACAGTGTATGCGCTGTCTGTTGCAGGATGTAATGTTAGCTCAAAGTTGGCTTAGAGTTGGCCCATTGCTTAGCAGTGTTTGGCTTCATTGTCACTCTCATTTGCTTGCTTTTTATATGTTGCGTTGTGTGCGCTGTCCTGCCGCTTCCTGTATTGGTCACTTACCTGGAGCATGGATGTCTTACTTATGTCCTTCCACGACTCATTTTTCAGGTGCTATCTTTGGCTTCTTGTTTAAATAAATAAAATGAAATACCAGTATTTGTAAAGCACTCAGCTACCTCCAAAGTTGTGTACCGGCGCTGGGGGCCGTCGGGAAGATTAAGCGAGCTATCGCCCAGAGCCACATGGTGCTGGGCAAACCTGCCGCAGGCACCGGGGATCGAACCGTGAACCCTGTAGTCCGGAGTCAGGCACCCTGGCCGCTGCGCCACACCTCATCCATGAAAGGCACTCTGCGAGAGTGCATGTGTTTTTCAACTGTTTCCCTAGTGTGCTTCGCTTACCACTCGGCCCTCCGTTTTGTGCTCTCTTGCCGGTATGGTTCTTCCCTCCCACTCCTGTTGCCCCCTTACCCGTTTACTTCCCCCACACTGGTGTCTCAGAGGAACAAGGTGGCCCCTTCTTCTTTCTGCTCCACAAGTTTTAGATTTGATTCCAAAAAAAACATAGTTGTGCAATATCACCTTCTTAGGCCTTGTTTACCAGATAGCTTTTAGCTGTCTGCAGGACACAAAAGTGTGGAAAAGTCTCAAAAGGGGCATGTAATAAGTCATTTAGGGCATGGATTAAAATATGTGAACTACAATCCTGTGCTTTATATAGCATGCTGCTTGATAATTTTAGAGTCCAGATCTCTTGACTTTGCTAATGCTTGAAAGGCAATTCCATTACAATCCAAGACTGCACTAAAGCAAACAGAGTTTATACATTTTAGCAAATTCCTTAGGTAAAATATGCAATGTTTCTACAGTACTGTATTGCTAAAACCATTGGCGAAGCCAATAGGTCCCAAAGGTGGGATCTCCTGGCATTGCCAATTCTTGATATATAGCAGTTACTACCACAGATTTGCCACTCACAGCTGTTTACTATTACTGCACTCAACAGTACTTAATTTACCAACACTACAAAGATGAAAGACTCAAACAGCACTGTTCGGGTTCAAATATGTGGCCCAGAGGTTGCATTTAATTCATTGTAGCTAGCAAGGAAGAGATCACACATCATGTTCTAGTGGAGAAACCGGAACTGGATTATAGCCAACATATACCCTTAATGCCACATGTCCTTCCTGTGGCAGCGGTTGTTAGCAACGCAATGTGCAACATAAGCTGCCCTCCTGCCCATTAGGCGACCGACTGCAGCCGTGCACCCAGTTCTTAATTTGAGCCAGTGGTTTCCGGTGCTCAGCACTGGCACTTAATCATCAACGCTGGTGCTATTCATGAGTACCAGTTAAAGAAACATTCATTTATGGGGATATTTAGGGCCTTATTTTGAGTTTGGCAGTCCAATGAATTGCCATACCGATGGTGGCGGTGCGGCTACTGCCCCACCAGTGGTTTGACTGCCCTATAACAAGTTGGGAAGTCAGAACGCCATGGTACTGCTGATGCCACACAGGATCTGCGATCCCTGGCAGTCTTGCAGTGGTCTGAGGCCCATAATTAACCCTGGGCGTAGTTCGCGAAGTAGCGCTACGCGTAGCTACGCAAAGTGCACTTCACACTACGCGAGCTACGCATAGCACTACGCAAACTGCGTAGTATCCTGTTCGCTCTGTGCAAGATGCAGTTTTCAATGATTGCACAGTGCGGACAAGCATCCGGCACTGTGCAATCATTGAAAACGGCATCTTGCACAGTGCGAGCTGTAGTTTTCTGCCGCTCGAGGAGATTTTTCCTTGATGCGGACTGGTAGTTTCTCATCGCGAGCGGTCGCAAGCATACGCGACCACTTGCAAGGAGAAATCTGACCTCCCGCGTTGAGAATCTCGCCGGGAGGTTTATTTTCCACGCTCGCGATCGGCAACTTGATGTTGCTGATCGCGACGAAGGAAAAAGTCTTGCCAGGATGTCATTTTGCTTGCTTGCGGTCGCCAACTTGATGGTGAGAACCGCGAGCAAGCAAAAAATGACCGCTACGCTATGTGTGTTTACACAGTGCTACGTGCAGTTCGCATAGTGCGAAGTTGCGCAAATTTCGCAAACTACGCGAGTGCAGCGTAGTGCTTTGCCCAGGGTTACCCATAATATGCTGGTGGTGCACCAGGGGATGCATTGAGGGGGGTTCATAGTGTGCCGCCCTGTATGCATGCACCCCCAGTTCCTGCATGGCATGGACATGATAGTCCATGCCCGGCAGGAATGTGCAATAGCGTTCCCATTGCGGTGCCATGCTAAGGCTCACGTATGAGCCTTAGCACTGCACCTCCATGGGTCAGCAGCCTCAGAACCACCCAACATGGATTCCAGTCGGAATCCGGCAGGTGGTCTCATTATGGCTTTGGCGGTGTGGCAGCGGTGCGCTGGCATGGGGGCCCACTGCCACACCACCAAAGTCATAATAAGGCCCTAAGTGATTTGCCCAAAATCACAGAATGTTGAGCTGAGACTCGAACCTGGTTCCCCAGCACTGAAGTCGGCAGCTCTGGCCATTACACCACATCCTCTTCCCACTTTCATGGATAGTAATTGGTTCGTTTTTTGGCGGAATCTAGCAGGAGAAATTGGCTGGTGCAAGCTGCCGCCTGACAAGAGCCGCAGCTCTTATTTTTTTTTACAAATTAACCACTGCGCGTACCAGTTGTTGACAGAGCTCCTTCAGAGGCTGGAATAAGGCAGGGGTTTAATAGTGTAAACGAACCATTTTTCATTCTTAACCTTGCGTATAAAGTGCCATAAAACGCCAGAGCAGCCTCAGAAAGTAGGGTTTAAATAATACGTCTATAAAGGCTGTCAATGGAGTAAGGCAGCTTGGGGATTTAGAAGTCGTCAAAGACGATATTACTGCAGGATTGCGGAGCTGAGGAGACGCAAAGCAAATAATACACCTGAGAGCCGCGCAGTCCATCAGGGAGGCGGTCGGTCGCCTAGGGGCGGCCCTCGGCCGGGGACTGGCACCAGGAGGAGGCTTGGAGGGGCAGTGCAGGCGGGGGAAGAGTGAAAAACCGGGTTTAAAACCCAGCGGTAACAGGGGCACGCCCAAAGTCTTCGGATTCACCTGTCTTGGTATACAGAGACACTGAATACCTCTGGGTGGCGTCAAAGACCAAATTTATTAGCTGCAGCTAGTAACAGTAATACCAGCAATACAACACGGTGTACAACTCAGGAAACTGTTCAATTTTGTAAGACAAAACATCCCTTTTTATACCCAATATTCACATTACAAATGGACGCCCACTGCACAAAATTCTAGCCAATAAGGTACCTTTTCAAACAAAGTATCACATGACACAAAACTCAGTTTGCAATAACCCAACCCAAAGTTAATTATTAGGAATGTCCCAAATTCAATCTCCACAAACCCATAATTGAAAGCACAATGCATGTAATGAAGAAACATAGAAAGAAAACAATGACAGATAACGAGCAAGATAAGGCATGTGTAAAGAAACTAAAAGTTAACGATGTCCTGAACATTGATTGGCAATCTCAGACAACGATCAACCAAGGAAATTGGCTTAGCAGGGTCAGTTTCAGGTGAAGGAGTCAGATCCTTACAGTTCACCTTAGAGTCAAGAAGAACCTAGTTAATGTATACCGGTACGAGAAGGCCAGGTCGCTTTATTCGTTCGACCACATTCATCGACCTACGTGATGGCAACACAAAATGGAGGCAAGGACAAAATGGAACCCATATTCGAGACAAAGTCTCTGAATACGTAATGAACTCGTTAGTTAACATGACAAATTCTCTCCATATTAGCCGAACTTACTAACTACGGTACAACATCACCAAAATCGTGACGGAACCATAACCTCACGGGACTAGATAGGATTTACAGAACCTCAAGAGGGTATAGGGGGAAGGGCCTCCTGTCTGGGTCTTCTAGCTCCCACAGCCCATCAATAAAGGAAGTGGTAGGGAACACTTCTTCTCTGGCACTTCAAGCTCCCACAGCCCATCAATAAAGGAAGTGGAAGGGGCTGTGGTAGGAAGCACTGCCTCTCTGGCACTTCAAGCACCTACTGTCCCTCAGCGAAAGTGAGGAAGGGTCTGTGGTAGGAAGCACTTCTTCTCTGGCACTTCAAGCTCCCACTAGCCATCAGTGAAGTTAGTGGAAGTGGTTGCTGTAGGAAGCACTTCCTCTCTGGCACGTCTAGCTCTTACTGCAGAGGGTGGAACAGCTCTGTAGGCAGCAGCAGCTCGCCAACCACCGCTCCCTTGAGGGAGGCACTCTCCAGCACAGAGAGACCTTTTGTGGGAATGTTCTGTGGAAGGAACGGGAAAACAGCTACTGTTCATGAAAGAGAACTCTCCAGCAGGGAGAGGCCTTCAGTGGGAATGTTCAGCAACATGAAGCAGGGAAAACAGCTACTGATCATGAACGAGAACTCTCTCCAGCAGCGAGAGGCCTTTGGTGGGAATGTTCAGTGGCATGAAACGGCAAAAAATTCTACTGTTCCTGAAAGAGAGACTTTAGGCTCGGAATAAGGAGCACAGACTCCAAGGAAGGCACTGGAATTTCCATCTGAAATGTGACTGCCCAGGGAGTGTTACATTTCCTAGGGCAGTGAGAATGCACGGCCTCTTTCCGAGCCCTCTTAGCTACACCTTCCGTGCTCATGACGAGCTCAGCTCATCATGAGGCACGGTGGCGCTGAGCTCGTCATGACCACCGCGGTGCTCACACGCGGGGATAATTCCGCTGCTGTGCTGAGCGTTCCATGGAAACGGGTGTGGTCATGACGAGCTCAGCTCATAATGAGCACAGCGCCACCGTGCTGCATGACGAGCCGAGCTCGTCATGAGCACCGCACTGTGCGTGCCCCCCTCCCCCCCCACACTGCAGGGGTAAGGGGTTAACATCAGACAAGCCCATGGGTTGGTGCTGGCCTCTGTCTGACCCTGGCTAAAGAGTCCTTAGAGGATAATGTCAAGACATAAGAAAAGGCCTCTCTACTGTAAGTTCGGAGGAGTTCCAGACTCATAAGGTCCTTCTGGAGAACTATGATCCGAGCACAACTCCTCTCCAGATTGGGTTATTGAAACTGTTCCCTCCTCGGCCTTCCTGATAAGTGTAAAATCCTGTGGACCACTTGGTTTTAGGCGTCAACAAACTACCATACATTTTCTCTACTTACATTGGCTCTTGGTAGACAAAAAAAAAGTATTTCTTGTGTCGCTGTCTCTCTTCCTGCTCATTTGTGACATATGCATGCTCAGTATTTCAGAAAAAAAAGTAAAGCTTATGTTTGCTCTTAACTAAGCTATTGTTCCCCTGTTACTGTCTGCATGAGTAATAGCGCCACAACACCCCTTGCATAGCCGTGCGCTCCATAGCTTCTCAACCAATGAATCCATTTTATTTAATTCCAGAACTCTTTTGAACCTGACCAGGTAAGATAGCCTCTGCACACACTTCAAATCTAAGACCTTCCATATTTCATGTAACATGTTTAAGATAACCCCTGAAATGTTACACAATATTAGAAGCTTGTGGCCAGTAAAATCTGAAAGATAAACTATAACTAAGACCAGTTGAACGCATGGTTCTTGAAAAGCATTTTTCCTTTTAAATTTGGTAAGCAGGAGCCTCACAACTGTACTTAACCCCTTCCATGCTCATGACGGAACGGTTCCGTCATGAGCGTCGGTTGGCCTGTGCTTATGACGGAACCATTCCGTCATGGTTCCATTTGTTCTTTAGAACCTTCAGCACCGCAGCAGAATTTGCGCAGCACAGAAGGAGTTAACGAAAGTAGGGTACACTGAAGCTACTTTAATGCAGCTTATCACTTAGGTAGAGCAGGAACAACAGAAGATACAAACTAAAGCATCACCAACTCTTACATTTACCATCACGGTACATCAAAGACATTCTCAATGATAAAGTTCCCCACCACAGACTGAAGCCTAAGACAAGGTCAGCCTTGGTACTGAGTATCATCCCTCGTCTAACTGAATCCCTGCCCAGACGGAGCTTACACTTACATAAAACGCAAACACTTCACTCACTGCCTCCGACCATGACACTATGGTTATCAACATCATCACCCAAACCCCACAATAGGAACCGTTCCTTCACCAGAGGTCAGAAGGAAGTCAAAGCGGGATATGGGGCACTTTTCCCCCCAAAAAAGAGCGCTTTCATTTTAATGGTGGCCACGACCCTTTCTTTAGACGTGACTGGAAAAACATCCCTTGCCTTTAAGATTTTGCACATCGCTCCCTGAGGTCAGGAAAGAATAAAGGACCCATATTTGCAAGGAGACTATTATAGTTTGTCAATAATAATCTGTCTTTTTTTCACCCATATCCTGTCTTCTCTCACACACCTACTCCATAAATGCTCTTGCCAATTCCCACTAACTACTTAATGTCTTGCCTAAGATAGTGCATACACTTTCTGTTACAAGACATTGTTATCTTACTGTGGGCTTAGAGCCTGCCCATTGCTTATTATTGGTTAAATTCATTGTCATTCTCATTTGCTACCTTCTTATTCTTCCTCCCTTTGTATTTGTCCCGCCCCTGGAGCATGGATACATTACTATGTGCTTCAATTGCTTGCTTTTTCAGGTACTACCTTTTTCTTTTTGTTTAAGCACTTTGCAAGAGTGCACAGGTTTTCCTGATGTCTTTATCTTGTGCCTCTCTCTATCTGACCACGCTCTGTGTTCCTCTTTCTCCCAAATGCTTCTTGCCCACTCCCCCCAGATTGCCATCTTGCCAGAGTGCTTCCTCCCTGCCAGCTCCATGTTGCACTCTTTCACCCATGTTATGCCCTCATCCATGCTCCCATGTTGATTCTGCCCCTCGTCCCCTGTGTTGCTTCCACCCCAGTGGTCGAAGTGGGCGGGATCGGCAGGGCACGGCGTGCCCCTACTTCTCGAATTTCACAGATTCCGTTCCCCTACTTTCTTATTTTAAACATGCCTTCCAGCAGGGTCGGATTGGCAGGGCGGACAATCGTGCCTGAGGGGCCTGTGGCAGAGGCAAGCGTGTGGCCGCTTTTCTTAGTCTGTGGCTCAAGCAACCCTGTATATCTGGGTTCAACTTTCCAACCTTTTTCCAGCTTCAGGGTAATTTGAGGAGGCCATTAATTGTTACTTGTGGAATGACAATAGAAATCAGGAGGACGCCCATCACGTGGTGCACCTCTTTCCATCCCGGGCCCCCAGAAGGTGTCAGTGAGCCTTTGAGAGAGTTGGTCTTTTCAGCAGTGCAATTAACAAGTTGTCAGTAAGAGGAGGAAGCTTTTGTACCCCACAGACCAGACAGACACACCTCAGGTCCATCAGACAGACAAGCCTCATGTGCCTGCTGCCAGTTTTCTCCGATTAAGGTTAGGAGTTTCATTTAAATACTGTGCAATGGAATGAGAGCAGAGAACAAGAAACGCTAACGTTTTAATTAACTTTTCAATTTAAAAACAAATCTGACTCGAAACGGATGCCTTTAAAGCCAGGAAGGTTTGCGAACTGCAATTGTGGACCACTTTTTTTGGGGGTGCACAGGGCAGTTTTTCATCCCAATCCGACCCTGCCTACCGGATGGCAGAAATTGCCAAGGCGGATAGTTAAGCCTCGGTTTTTGTGGGCGGGCGGAACGGGCAGAGAAGGAAAAGGACTTTGTCTTTTCCTTCATGCCCACAGAAGACAAGGACAGTGTCCAGTTCTCCTACCGCCGGCAGCTGCTCCCCCCCTCTTTGTTTCCCCTCTTCCCTCTCTTTCTGTCTCGCTTCTCTTCAGTTAGCTAAAACCCTAGACTTCAAGAAACGGGAACCCTCTCTTTCCTCCTTATGTTTATTTGCTCCCCTTTGAAATGGATCCAAAAAAGAAAAACAATTTTGCTGGAAACATTGTCTTTTACTCACATTTTTCAAAATCTAAGTGCAGTCTCGGGGTGGAGAGAAATAAAACTTTCCAAATATTAAAAATAGATAACAAACTAATTAAAGCAAGACAGAGTGGTTGCAAGGTGACCATGTTGATGTATTCCCACCTAAACACATTAGCACCACTTTACAGTGTTTGCCAGTGAAACGCTACTTTTGTTTTCTCCTCTCTCTTTCAACATTGTTTTCCCTTGGTGGGAAAGTGCACCTTTCCTGGAGGTACTGAAATACCTATTTGATGGGTGAATTGGAAAACAACATGACTACAGCGGCTGTGTGTTCACAAGTGTGGTTTCTTTAAACCATACTGCCTATGTTTTAAAAAGATATATGCAATGGGCACTGAAATGGGTCCCTTCCGGGCCCTGTAGTCATGGCCTTAACTTTTTATGTAAAAGCACTCACTAATTTCTGAATAATGAGTGTAAAAGGAAAAAGGTAACCATGTTGTTCCTGCCTACATTTCACATGATTTACTTAACCTTGCATTCCATATGGGTGTTTGCTTTTTCTAGAAGTTGTTAAATTTTTTTAGGCAGCATATTGCTCTTGTCTAGTGCGCAATTTGAATTGAGTCACATCCAGTTGTTTATAGCGGGCCAGTGCAGTGCACGTTTCTCTAAGTGGGACAGTATGGTGTTCAGTAGGGGACAGGTTGTGGCACTATGGTCAGACCTGCTGGATTTGAACTGGGGAACCAGGTTCAGTCTTAATGACCAGGCTCCACGACCACTCTCCTGAGGGAGCACATTCCATGCAAGACCTTAGAAGACCTGGTGTCAGAGCACCAACAGGTGGACCCTAGCGGTGGCAGGTGTGGGTTGACCTTGAAGGGCTGTCCACCAAAATCCATGAAGTTCACCTCCAGTCTTGCGGGCAGGACTATTAAGCAGCACATCAAAGAGTGACAGTGACTCTGCCACTGAGGTCACAGGACCCTTGAGCAGGGTGCTCTAGGGCAATGTGACCGCACGGGTGCTGACTTCAGGTGGGGGCACCGTGTTTGTAAGCATAATATGGCTTTAAAAGCACTTGGTGCCTTCTTCCTGGCCTCCAACAATTTTCAGCAACAATGATAATGTTAAGCTAACTCCAGTGATTAATGTTCTTAGTAGAGAGAGATGGTGTTTTATTTAGGGGAAGTTTTGACTCATGGAAAGGAAGCTCAGAGGGTTAATGTACCTGCCGCTAAGTACATTGGTGATGCAGATCACAATGTGCACATAATGTAAATAGGTCAGTGGGTTCCTGCTTTTGTCAGAGACCCTAATGTTACTTGCAGTTAATAAATTAAAATCCTAACATAAAACAGTGAGCTATTACCTGTCATGTAAGAGCTGCATTCAGATTGCAAGGTATAAATTAGAGCGTCATGATTTTTCCCCAGTCTTTGATTATCCTAATGTTGCAAAAAAGGGTTCATTTGGATAGAAATCAATTCCGATTATTAAAGAGAAGCCCCAACCATGGTATTAAGTTTTACATTCTGAGTTTCTGTTTCTCCAGACCAATCACTATTAAACTATGCTGCCTACTAGTATGGTTGTCATGAGACTCCAACACATTATAGTCCTTTGCCTTCTGTAACATTTCCTATACAGTGATTTACATTCTTACGAATGATTGTCTCCGTGTAATGTGTGTGATGTAAAGTGCTCTGACACCCTACACTGGTATTAGTGGGGCTGTACATTTTCTTATACTTTTTTATTTTAAAATGTTTACACATGCTAACAGTCTATGCAAAGATTTTGCCTCATTAGTACCAGTGTAACATACAAATGCAGCAGTGAGAAAGGTGACCAGTCAACCTTTGCAAAGGGCCATCCACTTTACAGCAACACAAGTCACATTTCTTACTAACTTTTGATCCGTTTGAGCTATAAACAATTTATTAGTTAAAACCATCAGATTATGCAGCGGGTGATGTATTCTGTGGCAAATATGGCAAAGCCATAGTTATGTGGAAAATATTTTCCAAACTAGGATATTTTGCCATTCATGTTTGAACTGCTCTTGTGGAAAAAGGGAGGAGAAGTGCTGATGACAGAAACTCCATGGCTGGGAGACAAATGGCATGCAATTCCATTTTTAAGGATATATGAGGCGTTCTGGGATTGTAAACGTATCCGACTTTGTGAATGTATTTTTATGTCACTAACTCATATTAAACCTTAAATAAACGTGTATTTATGGGTTAAATGAGTAAAATGGGGTAAAAATACAAAAGTCGGATATTTTGCTCTGCCACACTTCTGACTCCGCCCACTGACCAAATCCACTAGTTATTCCCGCCCTTTGATGCTCCACCCACAGTTCCCCTACTTTTTTCCCCCCACTTCGACCACTGTTCCACCCCCACCCACATCCGGGATATTGTGCCCTAGGGCAAAAATATTGACAAAGCCATTAGGTGACAAAGGCGAGAGTATTGGGTTTGCCAATGCTTGTTAATGGTTTTGCTCTCTTTCCTCTTTGTCTCCGTGCTGTGGTTGTCCCTCCCCTCTCTCATTGCTCATTCCTCTGCCCTTCTATTCCTCTTCTGTTGTTACTTTCTCTCTGTTCTCCCTGGTGGCTCTAATGGTAATGAGATGCGCGTGGAGATATTATTTCAGCTCGACATGTACTTATCTATCGATGCTCCCATTGCCCCAAAGAGAGCTGAGCTGCGGGCCCCCCAAACCCCCAAGCGTCACTCCTGCTAAAGAAAAATCGAGCGACGTTTTCATTTTCGCCGAAAGGGGCCTCAGAACCCCTCTTTGTCTTCACTCCGCAGGCCCCAGAAGGCGCTCGTCGGCAGCTTGCTTTATTTCACTTAATAAATGAATAGATTTGCTGACGTGACTCCTGCATTGATTAAATCTAGGCCATACGGGAGCCTGTTAGAGAGAAAAATGGACTGTGGAAGCGCGTGGGGGCTTGTGAGACCGAGGGAGGGGCGGGGTCGGGGGAGGGACTGTAGGATGCGTCTCAGAATGTACTTCCGGGGTCGAGGGAGTAAGATTTAATTCCAAAACTCATGGGTCCAGACTAAAAAAAAAAAAAAAAAAGAACTCAAAAATTACACTGAATCATTAAACATACATGATTGTAATTTGTTTTGTGAGTCATTAGGTTCGCGCCATACACTCTGTACTTTAGCCATAAATGTTAGTATGCAAAAATTTTCAAATGAGGATGTTAGGTTCGGTTAGGAAACAAGCTGTATTAGAATCTTGTTAAGGTTAGCCGATCATACTTGTTGATATGATTGCATCTAATGTTCCTGAATATTTTTGCATAAAAAATTGTATATTTTGTTTAACAATTTTATTATTTTGTATCTTAATAAATACGTCCGGGGGGTCTTGCGATCCCCCGCCTTCCAAAGACAAATCATGTTCCGTGTCAATGTGTTCTGGGTTGATGTGGGTAGACAGGGAGGGGGGCGGTAGCCGTCACTGACCATGTGACAATAAATCTAGTTGGTAGCAAGGGCACCGGTCTCCTGGGGGCAGTGGTACCAATCCGGGTCTTCTGCACGTCAACTTTGGTGTTGGAGTTCATCAACAATTGATGCAAGGATGCATTGTCTACTAAAATATAGCAATAAATGACAGATTTACATTTTGAGTAATTACACTTAGTTTCACATAATTTTTCCAAAATCTAGTATAGTTATGTGAAATCAAATTCCCTGAAGTCCATACCCCCTTCGAATATTCTCCCTGTCGAATGCCACTGTGATTCAGTCTGCAGGCTAGGCAGAACGCCGATGAAGGGGATATAGGCATGGTGTAGAGGTGAGTGGCCAAAGAAAAGAAGATCAGCCAAGCAACTTGAGTGGACCCAATAACATAAAAGAAGGTAAGCGAGCACTTGTCAGTGACTTGTAAGCCTCACTTGTTGAACAACACTTTGAACAGTATTCCTAAAGCAAGAGGTTGAAGAATGGACCTTTGGAGTAAATTAAGCAAATAAAAGCAAAGTTATCACTAGAGTGAAATGAGCGGAGGCTTGGTTCCCCTGAAAACCTCAACCCATGACCAAAGGAACTTTCAGATTCTTTTTTCATGGATTCTCATGGGATCTTACAGTCTTTGCCGTGCCTGAAAGGTTCTTTTTAGTAAATAACTTAATTTGGATAATTTAAGGGTGTAGACTTTGAAACATCCCAAGAAATGATATAGTATGTATATATAAATGAATATATATATAAGTATATATATATATATATATATATATCTATATATATATATATATAGATATATATATATATATATATATATATATATATATACACATATATATACATATGTATATATATATATATATATATATATATATATATATATATATATATATATATATATATATATATATATATATATATATATATATATATATATATATATATATATATATATATATATATATATATATATATATATATATATATATATATATATAGTCGAGCACCCCACCCTCATATGCACCTTGGCGTATTGAATGGGATTCACTGGAAATATCCTCCGCTAGTTCTCCTCCTACCTTGCCAACTGACACCAGTTTGGTCACATGAGCACCTCTAGGTCCCAAAAGACCCTTATCTCCACGGTGCCCCCCACAGGGTTCAATATTGTCCCCAGTCATCTTCAACCTCCATATGAAATCTCTGGTGGTCTATTCTCAGATCAGCGCATCAAGATTCACCAATATGCAGATGATACACAACTCTACTTGAACGTCTTCTCTGCTTCAGGCATCCAGGGCCTCTGGCACTGCCTGGACATCATCAAGACCTCGGTGTCCAACACCTACCTAAAGTTCAATGCAACCAAGACATAATTTTGTTATTTTCTAAGAACAAGAGAAATTACAAACTTGACACAATGATATGAATCTTGAAATCTTCGAACCCCAACTTTCACTGAGACGCTTGGATTCACCCTGGACACCAAACTCACCTTCAGGAAATACATGTTAAACAAACACAGAGGTGGCCTGGTGCCAGTAGTCGCCTCTGAAGAAGTGCAACTATTTCTTCTAGAAATATACTTTCTTTCTGCTGTTTAAACCCGAGTACTCTTATATCAGGATGATGGTAATGCCGTACTCCATGGCTTTCCAGACTCCACACTGGTACCTATTAGGGGCACCCTACATGCTGCAGCACGTCTCATCCAAGACCTGAAGAATATGATCACACCATCCCGAGCCTGGTGGAACTCCATTGGATCCTCTTGCTGACACGCACCATCTTCAAAACAAGGTTCATCACTTACAAAACCATCACAGCAAGCACCCTTGCTTATCTTACAGACAAGCTCACATCTCTGGTGTTTCTCACCCCACCCGCAACGAGGTCACCCTAAGAACAATAAGAAATAAAAAAAAAGAGAGAGAGAAGACAAGACATCAGGTATTTTCCCTCAATATGCCCAGAATCTGGAAAAATATTCCTGTACATATTAGACTCAGTTTAACAGGGCTCTTCAAAGAACACTTAACAACAAGGGGTGATTATGGACAGAGTTTCTGAATTAAGCAGAATACTCTCACCCAGTCAAGAGATCAGGGCTTAATCCAACACAGTTTTTTAGCTCACTGCACCATCCCAGCTCAGAACCCGGCTATATGCAAATTAGTCTGTTCCTGTCCCAGTGCATGATGGGAACAGGGCAAACCAAACTACCAAGCCAATTCTTACACTGGGAAGGAAACAAGCTTCCGGGGACCGGTTTCTGGCATTTCAGGCGTCGTCGGCCCGGCTTGCTTGAATCCTGATGGTGCAACGAGCAAGGGACTCACATCTGAGTATACCCTTCCACGCTTAGGGTGGACAAAATATTTAACAACAAGGGGTGGTGATGGACCCCCTTTTCTGAATCTTCAAAGAACACTGCCTCACAATTTAGTAACAGCTCCCAAATCAGTCACGTCACGTCACGTCATTGACTTTATGATTGTCTTTAAACCTGTACAGAGCTTTTCTGTTTCCTGTTGTACGTGTTGGGAAGACGCAGCCCAACCCCAAAAGACGGTGAGTAGGCTGTGGGCAGGGCGGCATTGGGTAAGGCTGCCAGTGGTAGGAGACATCTATCACACAATAGAGAAGGGTGGTGGAAAGCTGATAGCTTCTCACTAGAATTCAGGCAGGGGTCGGGAGCAATTTTGTAGGGGGCAGGACAACAAGCATTGGAGAATTCTAGCTTTCTGAGTGCAGAAGTGAGAGACAGGACACGTGAAAGAGTATCCAATGGAAGGGGACAGCACTAAAGAGATGCTCTTTGTCTGGACTCAGTGAAGAGGAAACAAGACACTTATGACGAGGAAAGTGATAAGTGGAGAAACCAGACACTTGAAATCGAAGGATGGGCATACCAACTCCCGTTTGTTATTTCTGGTATCAGAGCAGCTTCTTCATAAATGGTAAAAGTTTCAAGTGTCTTCGCTACTCTGTGATACTCCCTGGTGTTGACGCGTTCTGGTACTTCATAGTATGGATAAACCATAGCTAATTCATGGAATGCACATGAACTGAACAATTCATTTCATGTTTCAACCAAATCTTAGCTAATTGCTTCTGTGCACAACCCACATTTAATTCTTGCAATGCCCAAGGTCTGTCTAATGAACATATATGCCCTAGGAGTGGCAACTTAGTTAACATCAGAAACTACTGGTATTATGAAGATAGCGACAGTTTTTTTTTTCCGATTTCTCATGACTACATGAGGTGTAGTTAAAAAAAATAATACTCAGCCTTTTAGTTAAAAGAAGTAATAATCAGCCTTTCCTCCCTATGACCAGTATGTCCTTGGGTGGGACATCCTAGAGCAGAAAATGACTGATGAGAGTACCGCACCCCTCTACGCTCATTGGTAGGTACCAATGATGTAGTAGGTGGGCCTGTGCAAGTGGGGGCGGGGCCTTGCAAGGTGCGGGTGATGGGCTGGGACACTGGATGCCTATGGGCGAAGGTAAGATCAGAGGAGGAAACTTTGCTTGAGGAGGGCCGTTCTCAGAACATTTAATAAATACTTTGCCATTTGATATCCCTATGGTTCATTAGCGTGACCGTGTTAATTTTACTTCATGTTTTATCTAAATATGGTCAATTTATCTATCATTTGCTTGAATTTTATAATGAACTTCTGTGTTTTTTCTTTTTCTACAGCAACGGTATCATTATGTATTGTATTCAACTATTTTTACCCTTTTAAAACTTTAATAAACTTATTGAACAAAAAAAAAATGCTTTGCCATAAGAGGCGAAATAGGGACATTGTCCGGTGGCCGCAAAGGACCGCTGATGGTGCCCAGTAAAGCAAAAATGTGAAACTCTTGGCTAATAATTTTTGGAACAAGTAGATCCATTTGATACCTTTACCAACTGTCAGACCTTAAGAAAGATTCTTTTTGCTGGCCGTCAAAATTTATTTCAAGGCAGAATATAATATTTATCTCTAAATGGCTGTTCTAGTGCGGAAAATTGCATTTCAGAAATCATATAACGTTTTCAGTCAAAAACGGGAATGAGAACTACTAATGTCACAGAGAAGAAAAGATGTGCAGAATACATTTACCAGTTTAACAAATCTGATCTTGGAATTAGATATTTACTAATGAAAAATGTAAAAAAAAAAAATATATGCCTAGCGCTGCACGTGCCTGGCGGTCTAGAACAGGGGGCGTATTTACAAGCCCATCGCGCTGCTGTTACTTCACTTTTTCCCATATTGAAAGTAAAGCACCAGCGGCGCAAAGCTCTTGTACATAAGTCCCAGCGTGTTCAAACCTTTAACTAAAAGTTGTCTTTTTTTAAATTAATTTTTCTAAGGCTGTCAATACACACTGGCGGGCCGGGATGGCTCACGGGTTGGGGGGTGGGCATGGCGAATCACGGGGAGAGTGCCGTGGGGGCTGCACGTGGAAGGGGGCATAATAAAGAAAGAAATAAAAAACAAACCTTTAGGCCGGGTACCGATTCTCTGCTCCTGCTCTCCTGTCTCCGACTCCAGGAACAAGTAGCAGGCAGCCAGTCGCCCTCCCCTAGGCCAATCAGAACGCAGCAATGCAGCATTGTGATTGGTCTGAGCGCCATGACGCGGCGCTCAGCCAGGGAATGGGGGCCTGGGCGTGTCCTTCATGCAGTCTGTAATGCAAACTGCATGGAGAATGGGGATAGTGTAAATGACTGGTTTGGGCGGCCCAAGAGGGCCGGCCAAACAGTCATTGCGCACTTAGGAGTGGGCAAACTACTCCTCCCCTGCCCTGCTCCATTAGCAGAGCAGCCCCGCCCACCCGCCTGCCCTCAAAGGAAACATAAAATGGTGATAACTGAAAGTTATTACCATTTTCTGTTTTTGCTTCTGCACTGTAAGAAAGCAGTGGGGCGACGCTCCTTTGCCATAGCCGAGGAGCCGTCACTGTCAATATATGGTGGCTAGAAACCTGCCGCATCTCCCTGCACTGGCTCCCGTCAACAAGAGGATCACCTTCAGGCTCCTCACCCATGCACACAAGTCTCTCCACAACCTAGGCCCCAAGTACCTCAACGACCGCCTGACCTTCCACACACCCACCCGCCAGCTACGGTCCGCCGGCCTTGCCCTCGCCGCCGTACCACGCATCCGAAGAGCCACCGCCGGAGGCAGATCCTTCTCCTACCTGGCGGCCAAGACATGGAACTCCCTCCCCATCCACCTTCGGCTGACCCAAGACCACCACGCCTTCAGGAGACAGCTCAAGACCTGGCTGTTCGAGCAGTAGCGGCCCCCTTCCCCCAAGCGCCTTGAGACCCATCCGGGTGAGTAGCACGCTATACAAGTGTTTTGATTGATTGATTGATTGATTGACTGAAGCTACCGGGGGCATTGGTGAACTTGTGTGTGTGTGGGGGGGGGGGAAATAGGGGTGATATGGCAGAGTCTGTGTTTCTGTGCTGATTCCCAGAGGTGTTTCCATTTCATGCCAGATTTTCATCCGAAGACTCTTGCAGGCAGAGTCTGAGGGTGGACACTGCCCTGCTGCGGTGTTCCCTAATGGGGCGATGACTCTGGGCCTTCAGCCCCACAGCAGCATTAAAGGGACGCTCATGATGAGACCGTGAATGGTGCGTTTGAAGCTAGAAAACGAGCCTTTCACCACGAAAAAGGGAAATTTGTGCCTAGAATAGCGTCCTGCGCTGGGGTCCGCAGAGAACCGCGGAGCAGCCAGGAAGGAGAAACTGACCGAAGGCGTCCGGGTTACGATGCACCTTGTGTCATCTTTACAAGTGTCAGTGTGCAGTGAAACAAAGTATCTCGGTGGATGGCACTTCCTGGGTTAACATGAATGAAGCAGGCTTGAGGCGGCGTGAGTGCAGTCATGATAGGTGGTGGCCATTGCCTGCGACATGAAACTGACAATCAGTGCTCCCGAGAATGAAGGTTTACGTTTTTTAATGAACGCTGAGTGTGTTGGATTGGCGCGGTACTTCGAAGATTAATTCTAAACTGCACTCCTGCCTTGCGCTGTAGAAACAAAGGAAGGACACAAAGACAAGGCAGAAAGATGTGAATGGAGCAGGGGATTCTGCTGTTACGTCATGGCTGCAGGGCCCTTTGGGTGGGATGTGCAGAGTAACTGTGTGTTGTGTTTAGCACAGTATTTTCATAGTACTTTGGTTGACAGCCCAAGTTTGAAATCCTTAGAGGGTATTTTAGGTGCTACTTTGAGAGGAGCATCGGGCAGTATTTTGGGCAGTTACGCGGTGGGTACGTTGGGCGCCACTTTGCATTGTAGTTTTCGTGGCAGTTGAGTGGTAGTTGAGATGGTTACGCGGTTGCGCTTCAAATGGATTTCTGCATGCTATTATGAGGTGCAATGTAGAGGACGCGTTGCGGCCCTTTGCGTGGTCCTTTCAATGATACCTGGAATGATGCTCTGTGCGGTATTTTGAGTGGTACTTCTCGTGGCACTTTGGATGGTAATTCAGGGGAGCTTTCGGATAGTACTGTGGAGGTTACTTCGAATGCTCTTTACATGTTACTTTGTATTATGCTTTGGCTGCCGTGTCGAATGGGACCTCCGCTTGCACATTGGGTGGGAATGTGTAGGTTGCTTTGAATGCACTTTAAGTGTTACTTAGGATTGGCCTTTGGATGCCATGTTAATGGTACTTCTTGTTGTGCTTCGGGTGGAAATTGTCCGGTGCTTTGAACGATACTTTGAATGCACTTTAAGTGTTACTTAGGATTGGCCTTTGGATGCCATGTTAATGGTACTTCTTGTTGTGCTTCGGGTGGAATGTGTCCGGTGCTTTGAACGATACTTTGAATGCACTTTAAGTGTTACTTAGGATTGGCCTTTGGATGCCATGTTAATGGTGCTTCTTGTTGTGCTTCGGGTGGAATGTGTCCGGTGCTTTGAACGATACTTTGAATGCACTTTAAGTGTTACTTAGGATTGGCCTTTGGATGCCATGTTAATGGTACTTCTTGTTGTGCTTCGGGTGGAATGTGTCCGATGCTTTGAACGATACTTTGACTGCACTTTAAGTGTTACTTAGGATTGGCCTTTGGATTCCATGTTGAATGGTACTTCTTGTTGTGCTTCGGGTGGAATGTGTCCGGTGCTTTGAACGATACTTTGAATGCCCTTTAAGTGTTACTTAGGATTGGCCTTTGGATGCCATGTTGAATGGTACTTCTTGTTGTGCTTCGGGTGGAATGTGTCCGGTGCTTTGAACGATACTTTGAATGCACTTTAAGTGTTACTTAGGATTGGCCTTTGGATGCCATGTTAATGGTACTTCTTGTTGTGCTTCGGGTGGAATGTGTCCGGTGCTTTGAACGATACTTTGAATGCACTTTAAGTGTTACTTAGGATTGGCCTTTGGATGCCATGTTAATGGTACTTCTTGTTGTGCTTCGGGTGGAATGTGACCGATGCTTTGAACAATACTTTGACTGCACTTTAAGTGTTACTTAGGATTGGCCTTTGGATTCCATGTTGAATGGTACTTCTTGTTGTGCTTCGGGTGGAATGTGTCCGGTGCTTTGAACGATACTTTGACTGCACTTTAAGTGTTACTTAGGATTGGCCTTTGGATGCCATGTTGAATGGTACTTCTTGTTGTGCTCCGGGTGGAATGTGTCCGATGCTTTGAACGATACTTTGAATGCACTTTAAGTGTTACTTAGGATTGGCCTTTGGATGCCATGTTGAATGGTACTTCTTGTTGTGCTTCGGGTGGAATGTGTCCGGTGCTTTGAACGATACTTTGAATGCACTTTAAGTGTTACTTAGGATTGGCCTTTGGATGCCATGTTAATGGTACTTCTTGTTGTGCTTCGGGTGGAATGTGACCGATGCTTTGAACAATACTTTGACTGCACTTTAAGTGTTACTTAGGATTGGCCTTTGGATTCCATGTTGAATGGTACTTCTTGTTGTGCTTCGGGTGGAATGTGTCCGGTGCTTTGAACGATACTTTGACTGCACTTTAAGTGTTACTTAGGATTGGCCTTTGGATGCCATGTTGAATGGTACTTCTTGTTGTGCTCCGGGTGGAATGTGTCCGATGCTTTGAACGATACTTTGAATGCACTTTAAGTGTTACTTAGGATTGGCCTTTGGATGCCATGTTGAATGGTACTTCTTGTTGTGCTTCGGGTGGAATGTGTCCGGTGCTTTGAACGATACTTTGACTGCACTTTAAGTGTTACTTAGGATTGGCCTTTGGATGCCATGTTGAATGGTACTTCTTGTTGTGCTTCGGGTGGAATGTGTCCGGTGCTTTGAACGATACTTTGACTGCACTTTAAGTGTTACTTAGGATTGGCCTTTGAATGCCATGTTGAATAGTACTTCTTGTTGTGCTTCGGGTGGAATTTGTCCGGTGCTTTGAACGATACTTTGACTGCACTTTAAGTGTTACTTAGGATTGGCCTTTGGATGCCATGTTGAATGGTACTTCTTGTTGTGCTTCGGGTGGAATGTGTCCGGTGCTTTGAACGATACTTTGACTGCACTTTAAGTGTTACTTAGGATTGGCCTTTGGATGCCATGTTGAATGGTACTTCTTGTTGTGCTTCGGGTGTAATGTGTCTGGTGCTTTGAACGATACTTTGAATGCACTTTAAGTGTTACTTAGAATTGTACCTTGGCTGCTACATTAGATGATGTTTTTGGTAGTGCTTCAAATGGCGCTATGAATGTTTATTTTTATCACGTTATATACAGTAATTTCAGGCCATCTTTGATGGCCTCTTGCCTGGTTCGTTTAGAGATTCTTGGACTGTGTTTTAACTGGTACTTTGGATGATAACTGGTTAATACTTTGGGATGCTCTTAAAGTCATAGCGTAAGGCAGTGCTGTTCACAATGTGTGACATTTTGAATGGCGCATCGGGTTGCAGTTTGGAAGATGTTTTGGGTGGTGCTTTGTATGGTACTTTAAGAAACACTTTGAGCAGACTTTGGGTTGTACCAGCAATGCACAAGAGTGGTACAATCGGAACCACTCTGGATGATATAGGTAGTGATGTGTTAAGTGCTTTATGTGGTGGCATTCCTTGTACCTTGGATGGGGCTCTCGGTGCTTCTGTGAGAGTTTCTTTTCCTGGCAGTTTTCATACTACTTATGGTTGGGCTGATATTTTGATGACACATTGGATGGTACGTGAATTATATTTAAGTTTCCACTGTTGGGTGGTTCTTTTAAATCTTGTGTGAAGCATCTTTTGAATGATCCATTTGTTGGTACTTTGGGCGGTAGATTGTATGATTCATTGGAAGGCACTTATTACTCTGGATGGTCAGTCGTGCACATTTTGGGGCGGTGGGGTGGAAGATGTCGGATTGAAAGAAGAAAACACTCAGAGTGAGAGTTGTACAATGGGGCTGGAGATACAATTACAATGATTGCAAAGTCACAAAAGATAAGAGGTCATAAAACATATTTCTCTGATATCAGCAGTGAATTGAATTTGAATTTAACTTTATTGTACAGTTAATAAAAACCATTACAAAAACCGACAGAAATAAAAAGTTAAGAACATTTTTGAGACAAGAGCTTCATTTTTGATAATAGTAAAAATTGGATTAAAATTTGTTAAAAACACAAGAAAAGGAAGTGTTTGTCTGCCACTGGGAACTTCTGCGTTTCCTCGGAGAAGGTTCCTTTTGTCAGTCCTTGCCTCCTTTCCCGTTCAAGGGCCTATTTGAGGTCCGCATTCCTTATGGAAGTAAGCCCATCCTTTTCCCTGTGTGCACCCTTGAAATTGCATTCTCAATTTGCGATTCGCAAATTGCTAATCACAAATTGAGAATGACTTCCCATTGATTCCTATGGGCCTCTTGGCCCATAGGAATCAATGGGAAGGGATTCCTTAATTGCGATTTGCAAATTGTGAATCGCAATTAAGGAATTTTTAGAAATCGCAAAAAAATTGCGATTTCTTGATGCATAGCCTTTTGCGATTTCTCAATTGCGATTCCTTAATTTTCGCAATTAAGAAATCGCAAACGGCAACAATGATGCATGTGGCCGAAAGTTCCTGAAGTAAGAAAAAGCAAATTGTGGTTACTTTGCATCCCTCTATTGAAGCTGTCCTGCCCAGTACCTGGAGATATAAACAAAACGTTTGTCTTTTCTACACAGCCAAAATATTTGTGTATGAAAGACACTTTGAAGAGGTTAGATGGTGCAATGTTCAAGGCTATCAAATACACAAATATATATATCGACTGCTAGCATCTCCTCTATATTCAAACCAAAGGGAACTTTTTCACAGTCCCTAATAAAAGAGTCATCAGTTCACTGCGGACGAAAGTAAGGAAACTATGAATTGAGTTTGCATTCGGTCCTTACAGCTGGCTCAAGGATCCCATCAGAGCTATGGAAGCAGGGACATTCCAGGGGTAACCCTGATTAATACTGTTGGTGCTCTGAAGCAGCCATCTAGCCTAACCAGGCTCGTAGCAGTGAGGTCACATGAAGGTCAAAGGAGCAGTTGGATTGGGTTTGTCACAGGGCGCAAGAAAGAGTACATCCCCGGGGGACCTCAAGGCGTGCTGCTCCTGAGTGGGATGCCGGGTCCTGCTCTTGCGTTTGATGCTGGGTGCTGCTCCTGATTGTGATGCCGGGTGCAGCTTCTGAGTGTGATGCAGGGTGCTGCTCTTGAGTGTGATGCCGGGTGCTGCTCCTGAGTGTGATGCTGAGTGCTGCTTCTGAGTGTGATGCTGAGTGCTACTCTTGCGTTTGATGCTGGGTGCTGCTCTTGAATGTGATTCCGGGTGCTGCTCTTGAGTGTGATGCTGGGTGCTGCTCTTGCGTTTGATGCTGGGTGCTGCTCCTGAGTGTGATGCTGAGTGCTGCTTCTGAGTGTGATGCTGAGTGCTGCTTCTGAGTGTGATGCCGGGTGCTGCTTCTGAGTGTAATGCTGAGTGCTGCTCTTGAGTGTGATGCTGGGTGCTGCTCTTGCGTTTGATGCTGTGTGCTGCTCTTGAATGTGATGCCGGGTGCTGCTCTTGAGTGTGATGCTGGGTGCTGCTCTTGCGTTTGATGCTGGGTGCTGCTCCTGAGTGTGATGCTGAGTGCTGCTTCTGAGTGTGATGCTGGGTGCTGCTCTTGAGTGTGATGCTGGGTGCTGCTCCTGAGTTTGATGCCGGGTGCGCTCTTGAATGTGATGCTGGGTGCTGCTCTTGAGTGTGATGCCGGGTGCTGCTTCTGAGTGTGATGCTGGGTGTGCTCTTGAATGTGATGCTGGGTGCTGCTCTTGAGTGTGATGACGGTTGATGCTTCTGAGTGGAATCACTGACATAATATCGATAGACACAATATCGACATACACATATTACGACACAAAAATATCGGAAGCAATAATATCGACTTCCTATACATAACTAAGAACTTACAAAAATATCGGATAGGAAATAGCGACCTACAAAAACATCGATCTCACTATTATCGACAACATACATATTGAAATATTTAAATATCGAGTACTAAATAATGTACACAATAAGTTAAAAATATCGAGAGTAACATTATCGACAACAATAATATCGTTAATTTAGAAATATCGAAAATAATTATTATTATACAATTACACTTTTAATCATTTAAAAATACAATTAACACTAAAATATACAACTCTCGTAACAAACTATAAATAATTACATTTCACAATTTAAATAAATTAAAATCTATAGAAATTTAACTAAAAATATTTAAATAAATTATATAAAATTATCTAACCATACAATTAATTAGCATTTCCCTTATATGTAAAATAAATACCCAAACATATTTTCAAAAATACTAAGTAACCAATAAAAACACTACAAATACAAATTGGCCAATAGCAAACTAATTACTAACTCCAAACCACTATATAAACAATTAAACACTAAACACAAACCACCTGGAAAAAAAAGCGACAGGAGAAAATACTGTGGATTAATTTGACGACACCTACAAGAACATCAAGATTCAACCTACAATTCAGAGGATAAAAAGTAAGTAAACTTAAAAAACCTAAATGAAGCTAACTGCTAAAATGTTAAATAAAAAAACATGACCCAATAACTAAAACATATCTATTTGTTATTTTCTCCTACTACTACAGAATACACTACAGACAAAGAATATAGAACAGAACTCAGAAAACCAAACTACAACTAACAAAGTACGTATATCCAAAGCTTTTTATAACAACATAAAATAAGTTTAAACTAAAACGTATAGAAAAAATGTAACTGCAACCTAAAACATTATTTCCAAACAATTAACAAAAATAAATGCATTATTTTTACAGATAAACAAAATACAGAAAATAAAGGGAACAACTAAACATAGGATACATTCGACTACACCTACAAGAACATCAAAACCCAACCTACAAATCAGTGATTAAAAAGTAAGTAAATAAAATGGAGTAAATAAAACGAAGTGCTAAATTGTTAAAAATAGCAAACATAATCAAATTACTAATGCATATCTACTTTTTATTTTCTAGCACCAGAACAGAATACTCTACTAACAAACAACATAAAACAGAACTCTGAAAACCAAGAAACAACTAACATAGTAAGTATGTCCATATACTTTTATTGAAACATAAAACTTATAGCAAAAACTGTAACTGCAAATTAAAAAATGTATCAGAACAATTAACACAAATAAATGCTTTTATTTTTCAGGTAAAGAAAACACAGAAAATACAGACCACAACTAAACAGTAAACAACATCAAAATCAAAGACTGAATTTCCAAAAAGGTAAGCATGCACAATAGAAATGTTAATAATTTTAAGTTAATATACATATATCCTTATTTTACATAATTATAAAATATATTTCTTATAGATTAACAAACAACAAAATGACAGAAGGAGCTGAATTTGTTATCAGCCAGAAAGGAAAACTATTGCTCTGCTACCTGGGTTACACTTATACCTAAGAGAAACAATTTGGGAGGAAAGTTAATTGGAAATGCTGCAAATATTACTCCAACAAATGTTATGGAAGGGCAACGACTAAGGAAGCAACAGTCCTTTATACCAGGGAACACAACCAACCACCAAATATAACCAAAATAGAAGTTAGAACAGCATTAGAAAACATTAAAGAAGCAAGTACAGGTTCCCAAAAACCAACAAGCGTAATCTTAAAAGAAGAGATACCTCAAATACCTAAAACAGCCACTACCCAAATGCCAAATATAGTTTCCCTCAAAAGAACAATATCACGTACCAAAAGAACAACTACTACCACTCTACCTCCTAGAACATATAGCGATATAAATTTAAATCCTGACCAAACTATAACTTTAAACAAACGACCTTTTGTCATTTACGACAACGAAAACAATGAAAAAAGACTAATAATTTTTGGCACAGCTATTAACCTCATAAAACTCCAACAAAGCCAATATTGGATGATTGATAGGACTTTTAACATCTGTCCCAAACCTTTTTACTAATTATACACGATACATGGCCTATATTAAAACTGCAATATACCTCTACTTTATGCTCTGCTACCAAATAAAACTAATTCAACATATATGGAATTATTAAACACTATCAAACAGAAAACTAATGACTATTCCCCAGAAAAAATAATACTTGATTTTGAACAAGCAATGCTTTCAAGTATTTTAAAAATACACCCCCATACATGTATACAAGGCTGCTACTATCACTTTAATCAGTGTCTATGGAGACATTTATAAAAGACAACCCTAAGCATAGAATATGCAACCAATTCATCTTTTGCAGATCAAATAAAAAAACTAACAGCACTGGCTTACATTCCAGAAACGGATGTGGCCGAACACTACAACATTTTAATTGATAGCACATTTTACAAACAAAATGAAGCTAAATTAAGTGCACTCTTAGACTACTTTGAGGACACATGGGTAGGTAGGCTCCATAGATCTGGCCACAGAGGAAATCCAAAATGCTTAATACCCTGGTGGAACGTTTACCGAAGCACCTTAAATGGGGAATCTAAAAAAAACAACACTGCTGAAGGCTGGCACAATGCCTTCCTCCAATCAACAGGCAGAACTAAACCAAGGTTAGAAAAAGAATTCAGAATGGAATAATCCATTACTGAACTAACTCCAAAACCATCTAAACAAACCAAACAAATGCACAAATACCTAGAACAACAAGTAAAGCTGTACCCTAGCACAAAAGGCATTGAACACCTTAGCATAATAGCCAAAACACTACTCTAAATTACTGTAACCAACAAAGCAGTCCTAAATAAAATACAAATAATACAATGTACATCACAAGCATATATTGTATCTTGAAAATGAATTAATGTGTGCAATATACATTATATGTAAAACACTTACCAAACATATCCTAAAGGCTGTAGAATCCTTTTACACCCAAACAATCCAGTTTAGAAAAATTGTACCCAAAAAAAATGAAAAAATACAACTGTTCCAAAACAGAATAGTCCATTCCACTAAGGTATTTCGAAAAACCATAACAATCCCGCAAAATAATAAAAAATTGAAGAAACGCTCCAGTGTTAAAAATCCATTAGTTAATAAAACTAACAAACACTTCTTTTTTAAAAAAATGACTCCTTCCGACATAACAAACTCCTGCAACAAAAATACATAAAACATACATTCCCACCCACACAAAACAACACATAAACTCCTACTAACAGTAATAGTAACATTAGATTTTACTTAATAAACTTTAAACATCGAAACACTAACTCTACAAACAAGCCTATACAACGCTAAAAATTACGTACATCTACCATACGTAAATACAACATATCAAAACGCCTAATACAACTAACTTACTTCTAACCACACTAAATAGTACCAAACTACTATCAAAAATAATTTAAAACACACTTAAAACATATGAAACAAACCTTACCTTCAGCGACGTGAAGTGTCTCTCAACCGCAAGCTAGTCTTCATCCAAATGACACAAAACGACCCAAAGCGGTTACAAAATACAAGACCTAAAACTAAATAAAAGGATTAATATAAAAAGATATTATTTAATGTTTGAAAATATTCCTTTACAGAGTAAAAAATGAATACTATGGGCTCGATTCCGATCCGGTAAAAAAAATCCCCCGTACGATTCGTATTCGTAGCCGTTTACGTACGACTCGTAAACACACCGTACGACCCGGCGAGTACGATCTGGACCGGGTGATTAGGACGCTATTCGTACGGTCCGCGTCAGGTAAGGGCGATCCGTATGGAAAAGCGCTCAATCACATACACACCCTACGCCGCGTACCCCCATGATCGCCGGGGTACACGCCGTACCCCTGCGATCATGTGGGGTACGCGGCGTACACCCAGCATACATGGGGTGTGCACCGTACACCCACCGTACATGGGGTACGGTGCGTACCCCCATGTACGCTGGGTGTACGCCGCGTACCCCACATGATCGCAGGGGTACGGCGCGTACCCCGGCGATCATGGGGGGTATGCGGCGTCCCCGGGGGGGCGTTCTGTACTTGTTTCGGCACTAACTATGCGTTTACGGCTGTTTCCAGCTCCCGTAAAAAAAAGGGTTGTACGTTGCGTACCCGACACGAATCGTACTTGCTGGGTCGTAAAAACCGGCCGCGAACCGTAGCGATGTCACGTACTGCGGGTTCCGAGTGTGACTCATACGGATATTTTAGTCGTACGGAGTCCTGTACGACTCGTACGGTCTTTGGCTTCTGGTATGGATCGTACTTCGTCGTACGTACGGGGACGTGTACGGGTACGATTCGTATGGGGAAAATTGCTCCGTACGACGATTCGGAGCGCATTTTACCGTATCGGAATCGAGCCCTATGTATTAAAAAAATTGTGACAATAGCTACATATTTTGTGAAATTATAAAAATAAATATTATAAAATACATGATATTTATTACTATAATTATTACAAACAGGAAAATTTATAAAAAATTCTTTCAAAATGTTTTTAGAAATTTATATAAATAAAGCTGTGTTAAAATATGTTTTTTATTTAAATATATTGTTAATAAAGTTATTATGAATATTTTTTTATTAATATTAATATAAAAATATTATGTACAACCAACATGTATGACAATATAAAAGTTGTACATAATTTGTGAAAATATTTACCTTTTTTTTAAATTTCAAACCATACTTACAAGTATATAAAATATGTTTTTTCAATAAAATGTACTATTTCAATAAAAATGTCAAATTAAAAATTAACCATAAAATGTTATAACAAATATATGACTAAATATATTTGTGTCAAACAAAAATATAATAGTAATGTTTTTGTTTATTTTTTGTCATGTTAATAAAAAAATAAAACATTCCAACTATACACAATTAGTATCAAATGTATTTATTCTAAAAAAAATGTACTATTCCAACTCCATTCTAGGTAAGTACTGGACAGTAATTAAATATAATTTAATATTCCCACTCCAGTCTACATACATTTGGGGTAGGTGCTGGACACTAATTAAGTCTAATTTACTATTCCCACTCCAGTCTACATTAATTTGAGGTAGGTGCTGGACACAAATTAAATATAATTTACTATTCCCACTCCAGTCTACATTAATTTGGGGTAGGTGCTGGACACTAATTAAATATAATTTACTATTCCCACTCCAATCTACATTAAATTGAGGTAGGTGCTGGACATTAATTACATATAATGTACTATTCCCACTCCAGTCTACATTAATTTGGGGTAGGTGCTGAACACTAATTTAATATAATTTACTATTCCCACTCCAATCTACATTAATTTGGGATAGGTGCTGGACACTAATTACATATAATTTACTATTCCCACTCGAATCTACATTAATTTGAGGTAGGGGCTGGACACTAATTACATATAATTTACTATTGCCACTCCAGTCTACATTAAATTGGGGTAGGTGCTGAATACTAATTACATATCATTTACTATTCCACTCCAGTCTACATTAATTTGGGGTAGGTGTTGGACACTAATGAAATATAATTTACTATTCCCACTCCAGTCTACATTAATTTGTGGTAGGTGCTGGACACTAATTAAATATAATTTACTATCCCCACACCATTGTACAAAAATAAAAGATTAATAATGAAACAAAATCCTAACTATAAAATAAGATAAAATAATATAATAAAATAAAATTTTCCTTTTTTTAAAAACATTTTTTATTTGTAAGTTTAAAATTATTAATTATTTTTTTTAAAACATTAAAATGTTTTCATATAATATGAACTTTTTAATTACAAGCACAAACCTTAACCACTATAAACACTACAACTCAATCCAGAATTTAAAAATTTCAGTTCAAAATTAAAATTTTAATTTTTTTTAATTGTATTTATAAATTTCAAAATATTAAAATTATTCCTATATTATGTACTTTTTACAAACAAACACAACCCTTATACACTATAAACACTACAACAAAATCCTACATTTAAAACATTTATTTCAAATTTTGAAATTCAATTTTTTTTTTTAATTTTTAAAAATTTTAAATTGTTTCTGTAGTATGTACTTTTTACAAACAAACACAACCCTTTATGCACTTTATACATGACAACTCAATCCTAAATTGAAAATAAAAATTCTCAATTTTTTTTAATATTATCCTAAATATTTAACTTTTAATAAAAAACCTAACATTATCCACTATAAACTCTACAACTCAGTCATATTTTATTTTCATTTAAATTTGAATTTTTTTAATTTTTAATTTAATAAAAAAATATTAACATTTTTTTAAATTTAAATATAATTTTTTAATACACTCCCCACCCTTATCCCCTATAAACCCAACATCCCGCTCCTAAAATATTTTGTAAATTAATACATAAAAAATATTGATTTTTTAGAATAATGTATATATTAATTATTTTTTTTAAATAACATTTTTATTATACATTTTTAAAACACTCCCCACCCTTTTTCCCTATAAACCCAACATCCTGCTCCTAAACTTATATATGATTTTTTAAAATACATAAAATTATCACAATTAATTAACACATTAAAAGTACTAATTTAAAATACAAACTAAATTTTAAAACATAAATATACACATATTACTAAAAACTACACAATATCGATATTTTAACAACGATATTTTATCATTCGATATTTTTACTTTCGATATTAAAACACACATACTACTATGGATATTTTTGTAATCGATAATAAAAAGTTTGATATATATTACCATTGATATTAAAACATCGATATTCTGTCACATCGATATTTTAATTCGATATAATGTCTACTTACCTTCTGAGTGTGATGCCGGGTGCTGCTCTTGATTGTGATGCCGGGTGCTGTTCTTGAGTGTAATGCCGGTTGCTGCTCCTGAGTGTGATGCCGGGTGCTGCTCTTGAGTGGGATGCCGGGTGCTGCTCTTGAGTGTGATGCCGGTGCTGCTTTTGAGTGGGATGCCGGGTGCTGCTTTTGATTGTGATGCCGGGTGCTGCTCTTGAATGTGATGCCGGGTGCTGCTCTTGAGTGTGATGCAGGGTGCTGCTCTTGAATGTGATGCTGGGTGCTGCTCTTGAGTGTAATGCCGGGTGCTGCTCTTGAATGTGATGCTGGGTGCTGCTCTTGCGTTTTAATGCCGGGTGGTGCTCTTGAATGTGATGCTGGGCAGGGGCGTAACACAGGACCCCGCAGCCCCCGTGGTGCGGGGGCCCCCTCAGCACACCACTCTGGCTGCAGAGCTCCTGATCGGGCCCGGAGGGGGCCCCTTCATCTGCCTTTCAGGGAGGCCCCTGCAAGTTTTGTTATGCCAGTGATGCTCGGTGCTGCTCCTGAGTGTCATGCCGGGTGCTGCTCTTGAGTAGGATGCTGGGGGCACACCAGTGACTTGCCTTGTCTAGTTCTGTTCTTCTTTCTTAGACAGGCTCTGGAAATTGCGAAACTTCATGGCCCCGCTCGCCGCGAATCCTCGCTTTTCTTATTAAGTCCTTGTTTGAGCCAAATACATAGTGAGAGAGCCAGAGGAGCCTTTCCAAGTCACAACTACATGCTGCATTAGAGAGACAGATTTCCTGCTCGTTTTCTTTGCCTGTTTAAAACTAAGGAAAGCAGATTCTGTCTTTCTCCAGATGACCTTCACATCTTACAGCACACCCTTTATCGATGATGCCATCATTTCACATGAATCAGTCAAACTGCACAAATGTGAATGACGTCATAAGGCAAATGAGATTATGAGAAAAGTGTAAATCATGCACCGAACAATTGCCCCATCACAAGGCACTGACCAATGAGAGAGCAGTTTAAACAATGTAGGATGGCTTCTTCGTATTGCCAGTGGGGAGAAATTTCAGCTCAGTTGTTAGATTATAGTAATGCTTGCTAAAAAGTATACAAAATTCAGCATCAACCAGACATTCAGTGCTGATTTTTCTTCGGTATAATTAAAGCAGAAAAGACCAAGATCTCCTGGTGAAGCTGTCGGAAGGACATGTGAGGTGAAAAACAAGATTGTATGTATAAACACAAGTATTAATATTTCGGGACAATTAGTTGGCACAAAGGCCCCATTGTGAAGGGTTCAATTCGTCCAGAATGTTATTTTCTACGTGGGCTCTAACATTAAACTCTTCTTGCATGCAAGTGGTGAGAAAGAGTTTGAAAAATTCATAGAGAGTGTAAAAACCCCGGCCTCTCCTTGCTTTTACTGTCCACTAGGCTTAGGGCGAAATTTGCAGAAGCGGAACTCCGCGAAGTGCTGAAAAACTCTGCCGCGCTCCGCGGAGATCTGCAAGCGGAAGAGTGAGTTAAGTCATGCTGCTTTTGCTGATTTTTATCACCAGGAATTTGTCCCGCGCTGTAAAGTCAGCACAAACGGCACCACCCGCGGCGCAAGAGGACGCTACTTTTTTCTGCCGCTCGAATAAATGTTTTACTTGAGCGGTGCTTCCTCAACGCGCCATTGAGAAATCGCACCAGCAGGTGATCTTGTGTCCGATTTTCCTCTGTTGCGCTCGTAAACCTTAAGTTAGCGGGCTGTGAGAGAGGAGAAACTCCACTCCACGCCACTATGCAGAGTTTTTTGGAACTCCATGCTTTCCACAAAGCGCAGAGTGGAAAAAACTCAGAAAAGTTCTCGAGTGGAGCGGAATGTTACACTCAGGCCTACTGTCCACACAATAATGTCACAGATTGCACTGTGCCCTCCACACATTGTTGTACCCGGTTCTCTTGAATGACGCCATCGATGCTGACAGCTATCAAAGGCATGATGCCCAGAACCATTGACGAGTTTTTCATGATGTGACTTGCAAGGCTGAGGATGACCTCCAGAAGTTGTATAGTTATATTAATAAAAGTTGTGTGTTGAATTGTATTTTTCTTTGAAATCTTTTTTTACGAATTAATTTTTTAGGAAACAATTGTAAGCAGTGACGTTTTTTTTGTTTTTATTTAAACGAGAAAAACGCATAACACTTGCAGCTGCTGTGTTTTTGGGGACACGGGTGAGATTATGATGGCCCCTGGTCAGTTGGTTCTTTGAGATGTGTCAATAAGGAGAGGAAAACTTAGGCTTTAAAAATGTACGCTCAACCATCCAGTATGTCAATAAAGGGTCTTTTAATAGGCCTTTTGAAACTTTGGACTTTCAGTGTTGAAAAGCATTAATAGTTGAATTTATAAAGAGTTTGTGATCTGAATACATTTCTCTGTGCTTTTTTTGTAGGTTTTATAGAATATTCCTTTGAACTTAACATTGCCTGTAATAGGGGGACTGACAGGAATTGCCAATGTACATATATGAGATAGAGAGAGAGAAAGAGAGAGAGAGTGTGTGTGTGTGTGTGTGCGTGTGTGTGTGTGTGTGTGTGTGTGTGTCCCCTTGAATCCTTGTTTTCTGAAAGTAGATTTGACAGTGAAGCCAGATCACGGCAGTCTCTCTACCATACAACCCACCCCCCCTCCCTGGCTTATTGTGATCGTCAGATCCCAGCAGGGGTCTCTGGAATATGGGCTATGTGCTGTTCTTTGTCAGAAGCCACAGGGCTCTATGCTCAGCCACGCCCACATGCTGTGTGTGCCTACAGGGCATATCTGCACTGCGGCATCTTACAACCTGACACACAGGCATGGTTTGGAAGAAAAGTGTGTCATCACAGGAATGGTGGCCTGCTAACTTCTATGAAGGTGGCCAGTCGGAGTGAGTCACAATTTGGACCTACCTAATGAATAATATTTTATTAGTCATCAGAATGAGACCCATGCTCACTCCTTATTTTGTGAACTGACCTATGTGTGTACAGGTAATGCGGAAAAACTGTTTCTGGTCCTGAAAGTAATGTCGGACCAAGGTCGGCTTCAACGCGGGTGGTGCCAGGTGCAGGAGAATTTTTATCCCCCCCCCCCCACATGACCTCTTTCTCCATGAATTCCCCCACTAGCACTCTCCAACAGTGCACCTCATCTCTCCAAAGCCTCTCTCTGACCCACATTTCATGGATGTGGGATTGTTGGAATTGTTGACGAATTTGACGTATCACTAGTGCATTTTACCCACACTAAGGTGGGAAATGCCTTGAATAATTTGCTTTTTGATCTGGATCTTGTAATAGCTAATACTTTAAATTCGGATCAAAACACCCTCCATCCTACCTACGTGGGCAGGGGCCACCAAACGACAGTTGATTACATCTTCCTGTCACCCGGCCTGTCGCACACAGCTAGAGCCTTTCAGGTCATCGCTAACTCACTGAGCGATCATTTTGCACTGAGGATGGACATTAGTTTAAGTGACTATAAGCCCCAAAAAACAATAATAGCAAATACCCTTGCACAGAACAAGCTATCCCTGGGTAAACGTAATGGTTATACCCTATAATGGGGAAAAATCAATCCAAATGAAATCATAAAAAACTGGTTGTTGAGGCATATCCCAACATTAATAAGTGTTTGGACTTATCGGCCACTCATGAAGAAGTTTTAGATAACTTCGCCCACATACTGGAGAAAATCAAGGGACTACTGACAGTCAACTCAAAATCCAAGACCTCTATGAAGAACGGATGGTTCAATCATAGCTGTACTGCAGCCCTTACTAAATTAAAACTTGCATTACATACCAAACCTAGAGATGCGGGGCAGATCCAACTCCTTAGGTCCCAATATGTAAAGGTACGTAAACTAAGAATTGAGGAACTTAAAAAAAAACTATGGGAAGATCTCCACACGAGTGCTGCTGCTAAAAACAGTGAGGCCTTTTGGCGAACGGTTAGAGCTCCTTATCTCACTGATAATAATAGCCCAAACATCGAAGTGGCCATTGACGAAGAAACATGGGTGGCTCACTTTACAAACATCTTTAAAAACACCTCCACTACCATCGACCCTGTTAATATCTTCCCAATAGTAGATTATCCAATACCACTTCATTTTCACATCTCCGACATATTGGTGGCCTTAGATTCAAGTAAGAGTGGAAAAACCCCTGGCCCAGACGGGGTCTCAGTGGACCTCTTTAAACACAACGTTGAGCTCTGGGCCCCCATCCTCACTAGAGTGTGCACAGCAGCTGCTAATGTAGGTCTCCTAAACTCCTGGACTAAGTCCATTATGGTCCCCATTTTTAAAAAAGGGGACCGCCAGGGTGTGAAATGTTACCGTCCCATCTCATTGCTGGACTCGCTGGGAAAGGTTGTTGGGAGAGTAATACTCGAGCGACTTCAGCAATGGGCGGATGATAGAGCTATCGTTTCGGACCTCCAGCTCGGTTTTCGAGAGGGGCTCGGAACGGTGGAGCAGGCCTTAGATCTTAGTCTGATTCTGGGGAAATACACGCAGGCAAAGACCAACATGGTGTACATGGTTTACGTAGACCTGTCCGCAGCTTTCGACTGCGTTTCACATACGAAACTGTGGACGGTCTTAGAGCAAATGGGTGTGGATCCCCCTCTTTTAGATTTCTTGAGGGAACTCTATTCTAGAGCCTCGGCAAGAGTGCGCTTTGGTCTGAATGGAGAGCTGACGGCGTCTTTCAGTGTAGAGCGTGGAGTCAGGCAGGGCTGTGTCCTGGCCCCCTTCCTCTTCTCGTTGTATACCAATGGTCTGGAGGCGGAGATGTTGAGGGGGGCCAAGGACCTCCCACGTGTAAAACAGCGCCTGATCCCAGCTTTGCTCTATGCTGATGACGCCGTCATACTCGCACGCACACCGCGAGAACTACAGCACTCATTGAACAGATACACGGCCTTCATGGGCGGTCTTGACCTGAAAGTGAACGTCAAAAAAACGTTTGTCATGACCACTGGTTCTAGAAAAAACGAGTAAAAGACATATACCTCGATAATCAAAAACTTGAGGTCACTTCCCAGTACCCATACCTCGGAATCATGATAGATGAAAAACTGTCGTGGAGGCCAGCAGTGGAGGCAAGATGTCATTTGTTCAGAAGATCCACAGTGGCCCTAATGAGTTTCTCCCAGAGACTGGGGAGGAGGGCACCAGTGGAGCTCCTGAAAATTTATAGCGCGAAGTGTCAGGCCATTGCCTTGTATGGTGCGGGAGTATGGGGACACACAGACATTAGTCCACTCCAGGTTGTGGAAAATACTTTTTTAAGATTCCTTCTAGCTACCCCGAGAGGAACATCAACCTACGCTTCGCATCTGGAATCAGGAATACCTTACTTAGAAGACCTGATAAAGATCCAACCACTGATGTTGTGGAGACGCGTTTGGACCTCGGTCAAAAACGCCCTTACCCAGCCAATTGTAGCTGATACCATGGCTCTTGATCAGTCCATAAAAGTAAAGTGGCTCAGCTATGTTAGAAATTTCCTAAAAGATCTTGGCCTAGAGAATTATTATCTCCAACTAGAGTCATTGGTCCACCTCCCTAGGAAGGTTTTAAAGAACTTAGCACTCAGTCACTTAGAGTCACTGAGACTGATGTCTGAGGCGCCAAAACCTTCGGTTTTGCATGCAAATATGGTCCAGATAACATACTCTATCCAGCCGTACCTAACTCTCCAGCTCTCTACATACAAGAGGATGTTACTAACAAGATTCAGATTGGACACTTTTTTTAGACTGGTGACATTCCCCGAAAGTAATAGTTGGGACCAAATTCTCCCTTTATATCCTTGTGATGGGGAATCGAAACAATCTAACATACATATCATGTTTTGTAAATTTTATCACCCACACAGGAGAATCTGGATTTTACCAACATTGAGGCGATGGGGGCTTAGGCAATACCGCCCTGCAATGCTCCGCCTCCAAATGCTTGACTCTGAATCTGTCTGTTACATCGTTTTAAATTTCCTGAAATGCATTAGGAAACATAGAAGAAATCTTTAAAAAATAACCTGGAATTAGTTTTAACTTAATTAACTGAAATTATCATTATGATTGTTTTTGTATGAATTTCTTCGGAACAACGAACTGTAAATTGTATGTTTGTGTAAATATGCGTAAATGTTTTTTTTAAATGTTCCTTTTATGGTTTTCCTATGTGAAAAGCCGAATAAAGAAATTTATATATATACTTTAGGATGAATCAGAGCTGCCACTAAACAAAATTCCAATCTCTTACCAGTAGGGACATTAGTCACCAGGGTTATCTTGACGTGTTTATTGTTGACAGAAAACGCTCAAGGAAGTACACGCTTTTAAACTGATAGTTATTTGTATAAACAGCCCCCTCCCCCCCCCCCACCCCCCACACCCCTACCGAAGTCAGTGCCAGGGCCGACTGCACCGGTCGCACCGCCCTAATGCCGACTCAAGTCGCAAGTTGAGACTCTTTTTTCAACCCTGAAAGTTCGCGCGTCTGACCCCGGGTCACAATCCCCGGCACCACGCAGGGCACGTGGCGCTCTCCGAGGTGCTGAATTTCATCCCAAAGTGGTCAGTGTTGATGCCCTTAGCTTCGTCCTCTTTGCCGCGCATTACAACTCATTAAAAACTAATAAAATATTTTGAAAACAACTCATTCACAGAGGTAAAAAAAAAGGGGAGTTTACTAGACGCCAAGTAGACCCCATCGCTGGGCCAGTCCGAAAGGGTGATAGCCAAGCCAGGTTTAACTCTGTCTAAATCACTTGTAAATGTGCAGGTCTGGAATTTTCAAAAAGGAAACAAAAAGTATAGAGGTGAGAAAAGGAAAAACATTTGAAAGGAAAAGTGGAGAAAAGGTGACAAAAGGAAGAAAACCCCAACAGTCAACCTCAGCCAACTGGAAATCCGTTTTGTATTTTTTTATAGGAAAGCATTCAGAAGCCATTTTTTGCTTGGAGAATTTCTTTAAAACTCTATTTTATCATTAACTACAACAAAAGGTTTCTTAAGCACAAACTACCCTAAAAACCTCAACTTCCCCTTCCCCCCGCTCATGTCTGCTTTTGTACCTTTCGATTCTCTCTGCTTCTCGACCTGCCTGCTTCTTTATCTATCTATCCATTCTGTTTGCTTCTGTATCTGCTTCTCTATCTGACTAGTCTTTCTGCTTTCTATTCTCTCTGTTTCTCTGTCTTTGTTTCTCTTTGCTTCTTTCTCGGTCTACCCCGCTGTCTGTCTATTCTGATTCTCTGCCTGTTGTCCATGCTTCTATGTCTGCTTTTCTGTCTGTTTGCTTTTCTATGTCTGTTCTCTCTGCTTCTCTGTCTGCTTCTTTTTCTGTCTATTCTGTCTGCTTCTCTGTCTATTCTCTTTGCTTCTCTGCCTGCATCTCTATCTATTCTCTCTGCTTGTCTATCTGAGTGCTTCACTGTCTATCTATTCTCTCTGCTTTACCAGCTGTCTATTCTGTCTGCTTCTCTATTTGTATATTCTATCTGCTTCTCTCTCTCTTTCTGCTTTATCCGTGTATTCTGTCTGTCTTTCTCTGCTCTCTCTGCTTCTCTATTATGTCTGCTTCTCTGTCGCTCTGCTTCTCTGCTTGTCTATTCTGCCTGCTTCTCTCTTCCTTTCTATCTGTCTATTCTCTCTCTTTCTCTATCTGCCTATTCTCTGTGCTTCTCTCTGTTCTCTCTCCTTCTCCATTTGTCTATTCTCTCTGCTTCTCTGTCTATTTCTCTATCTGTTCTCTCTCCTTCTACATATATTTTCTCTCCTTCTCTATCTGCCTATTCTCTAGGCTTTTCTGTATATTCTGTCTGCTTCTCTTTTTATTCTCTCTACTTCTCTTTCTGTCTACTTCTTTATCCTTCTATTCTATCTGTCCTCTGTCTGTTCTCTGTGCTTCTCTATGCATTCTCACTGCTTCTCTGCCTGTCTATTCTTTCTGCTTCTCTGTCTACTTCTCTATCCGTCTATTATCCATGTTTCTCTATTTGTCTATTCTCGCTGCTTCTCTGTCTATTCTCTCTCCTTCTCCATCTGTCAATTCTCTCTCCTTCTCCTTCCCCTGCTCTCTATTCTCTCTGCTTTTCTATCTGTCTGTTCTCTGTGCTTCTCTGTCTATTCTCACTCATTCTCCATCTGTCTATTCTCTCTGCTTCTCTCTCGACTTCTCTATCAGTCTGTTCTCTTTCCTTCTATCTGTTCTCTCTGCTTCTCTATCTGTCTATCCTCTCTGTTTCTCTGTCTACTTCTACATCTGTCTATTCTCTCTGCTTCTATACCTGTATTTTCTCTTTCCTTCTGTTTATTCTCTCTGATTCTCTGTCTATCTGTTCTCTCTGCTTCTCTGTCTACTTCTACATCTGTCTATTCGCTCTGCTTCTCTACCTGTATGTTCTCTTTCCTTCTGTTTATTCTCTCTGCTTCTAAGTCTATCTGTTCTCTCTGTCTACTTCTCCATCTGTCTATTCTCTCTGTTTCTCTATCTGTCTATTCTCTCTGCTTCTCTACCTGTATGTTCTTTTTCCTTCTGTTTATTCTCTCTGCTTCTCTGTCTGTTCTCTCTGCTTCTCTGTCTACTTCTCCATCTGTTTATTCTCTCTGTTTCTCAATCTGTCTATTCTCTCTGTTTCTCTACCTGTATGTTCTATTTCCTTCTGTTTATTCTCTCTGCTTCTCTGTCTATCTGTTCTCTCTGTCTACTTCTCTATCTGTCTATTCTCTCTGCTTCTCTACCTGTATGTTCTTTTTCCTTCTGTTTATTCTCTCTGCTTCTCTGTCTGTTCTCTCTGCTTCTCTGTCTACTTCTACATCTGTTTATTCTCTCTGTTTCTCAATCTGTCTATTCTATCTGTTTCTAAATCTGTCTATTCTCTCTGTTTCTCTATCTGTCTATTCTGTTTGTTTGCCCTCGTGTCTGTCTCTTCTGTCCCATTCTTCCTGGCGGTCTGGCTTTCTTGTACCATGCTTGCATGTCTGCCTGTCTGTTCTATCTCATTTAATAGCTCGTTCTGGTCTCTTCATCGTCTCCCCCCTCTGTGTCACTTAGCCTGGTTCAGCAAGCAGTGTGGCTGCATTTGGCTCTTATTAATCCTTCATTTTGGAGCGACCTTTCTCCCCCCACGCTAAGACATGCTTGGTTTCTTCCAGATGACAGAACGCTCTCTACTTATTGAGATGTGAAAGCACGCTGGGCTTCCACAAACAACAGCGGAGGTCCCGGTGGATACACCGCACCCCCGAGAGATGAGAAGAATGGTTTCTTCCAGGTCTCTTTTTTGATCTAACATATGCCACCCTTTAGTGTACCTGGCAGCGAAGGTAACCCCCCCCCCCCCTCCTCAGGCCTACTTTGCCATTTTAGGTATGATGTTGCTTGAGGTGCAAAGGGCAAGTACATTAATACACATTAACCCAGAAAAGTATTTTCTGTTTATTGCTACCCAGCTCAATGGTACTTATTTTATCGACCTCAGAAGAATGAAAGGATGTTTGAGCCCCCCAGGATTCACACGTGAGATCTTGAGGTTAACCACGGAGCCCTGCAGTGGATGCACGTGCCTGCTGAGCTGCCTCATCTGCAGAATACTAATAAAGTGCCGACGCTGGTCTAGTGACTCCGCCAGGAGTGGTGCTGAAGTCGGAAGGGTGTGTGTGCACGCGAGGGCTGTAGGTGTTCATGTGGTTGGGAGGGGGGCCACGAGGCCTTGTGGTGGGGCATGCTCCAGCAAGGGACCGGCCGTGAGCAGGCCTGGGAGCAGAGGGCGTGGAGTGCCCAGCAGGGTGTCTTTGCTAGGGAGAGGGTGCAGCATGAGCAGTTAATGCTGCATCAGTGGTTGGTTGATCAGTTGTCTGTGGAGGTGGAGGCAGATGGTGGAATGTTCTCAGAGTTCGCACCTGTCACTTTAAGTGCAGTGGTCTGTTGCCTCGTGCTGATTGTAGAGCACTCTCAGTAACACACACCAGTCATGCGCATAGACTCACATATCTGCCAGCACTACACACCCACTTATGCATATGCAGACACACAAAACATGTCAACATCACAGACAAACATGCAAGAAAACACATAAATGCAAGCACTACACACACACCGACACAAGCATAGCCATGCACACACACATGTGCCAACACTACGGCGCACACAGGCCAGCAGTACACTCGCACACATGTTACCACTGCACACACACCAGTACTACTACACACACACAAGCACATACATTAATATTTCAGCACTAGACATTAATATTTCACATTTCAGCACAATCAAGACAGACATGTACAAACATCCTAGAAGTATAGACATAAACACACACATATCAGCACTACACACACACACACACACATAAGCTCGCACATACACACACAGGCCAGCACTACACACAGCACACCAGTCAACACTACACACACATATATTTATGCCATCACTACCTCACACCACTAGACATTTTAGCTGTAGACTTACACACTCAAATCCAGAAACACCCCTAAACAAACACATACCTGCCAGCGCTATAAACACACACACACACACACACACACACACACACACACATATGCCAGATGTATTGCATAAACACATACATCCCAGCACTACACCTAGACACACATATGGTTGCACATGCATACATATCAGCACTACACACACAGAGGAATATCCACACATATATGCCAACACTATAGCACACACACACACAGGCCAGCACTACAAACACACAGGTTACCACTGCACACACATCTATACATCTTAGCACTAAACAAATACATCTACACATTGCAGCAATAAACTCACACACCCAAACCCAGAAACACCCCCAAACATACCAATGCACAGATACATGGCAGCACTACACTATAGAACCATCCACATGCACGTGCATAATCCCATGCCAGCACTATACACACCAGCAGTGCGGTCGATGTGGCCGCGCGCTCTTGCAGTGGAGATGTTTACTTAGATTAGTTTGCAAAGCTCAGCTGCTCCAGCACATGGCCCTGGGCTGACGGTGGCAGCTGGGAATGAAACTGACACTCTCACAGGCTTTAAAGCCTGCTCTTCAGTAATCACTGCAAGCACTTTGAGATCAGATGAGTGGGCACTTTAAAGGAGGGACAAGTCGTGACTTGATCTCCTGTCATCCGCCTATGTCAATTCAACGGTAGGCAGTGTATTGTAGCATGGATATAGCGCTTACTACCTCGTCCCTGAGTCCACCCTTTCTAATGTTGAGGTTACCCCTCTGGGTGGGCTCATAAAAACAGTGGCTTTTCTGTAGTGTCCTATGCAGACGATACCCAGATAGTGGTCTCAGGGTGTGGTGATCCGGAGGGCACCGCAGCCAGATTTCACATCTGCACGCTACACCTAGGAAAATGGTTGTTCAACAACTACCTTAAACTGAACTCCGGAAAAAACGAGGTTCTTCTGCTGAGTAACAAAACCCCCTTTTTCTCCCCAGGATGGTGGCCACAGGAATTGGGTACCCTGCCAATTCCGGTCACAAAAGTCATAAGTTTAGGGACTATGTTTGATGGCAAACTGTTATTCGAAATGCACATCAATTCTGTGACCTCATCCTCAGTGGCGGCTGCTCCTAGGAAGCAGTAGTGGGGTGGGGAGAGGGGTTTAAAAAAAAAGAAAAAGATAACTTACCTGCTGGCCAGCAGCCACCTCTTCTCCGTCCTCTTCCTGGCTTCTGTGCAAACAAGAAGCACCCACGTTCTCCTAAGCCAATCACAATGCTGCAGTGCATCATTGTTAATGGTCTGAGCTCCGTGGTTCAGCGCTCAGACAGGGAATGGGAGCCTGGGCATGTTCCCGCCCACGGAGAACATGCAAAGTGCGCATGTATGTTTGACTGGCCCAAGACAGCTGTCCATACATTCATGTGCCACAGCTCCTCCCCCCCTGTGCAGCCCAGCCCTGACCCACAAAACTGCCCCAGCACAGAAAAATAAAATAATAACCTTGCATTATTAACATTTAATTTTTTCTTTATTGCAGTGCTGAGAGTCAGTGGGGAGAAACTCCTCTGCCTTAGCAGAAGAGTTGCCCCTGCCCATCCTTCTTTTTCACTTTGAAAATTCTTAGGAAAGGGCTTCTATATATCCCGCAGGAGTTGCAGACGACGGTTGTCACTGCACTTGTGCTTTCCAAACTGGATTACTGTAAATGCCCTGTATACCAACATGCAGCAAAAACTCTTAAACAAACTGTAAGTCTTCCAGAATGCTGCGTCGAGCATACTACTTGGGTTTCCCAAGCGCCAGTCAGCATCACAGGCCCAGTTCATTACACTGGTTGTATGTTAGGAAGTGCATTGATTTTAAGACTCTGTGTATTGCCTTTAAGGCACTCCACGACTCAGGCCACGAATAGCTCATCCTTGGTACACGCCATCCACGTCCTTGCGCTCGTCTGCAGCCAACACTGTGATCATTGCCAAATTCAGAGGTGCACACTGGGGCGGCAGAAACGTTGCTGTCTGCACCGCCAAACTGTGGAATATTCTTCCGCCTCATTTCAAGGAAAGCGCAGACTTCCTTTCCTCTAGGTTTCCTGGCTTTTTAATCAATAGACCCATGTCCTGATATCTTGGATCCTTGTTTCTGTCAATTTTTCGTTCCTTAGCTCTCCTTCCCTTCTGTTATTAGCAGCTCCAAGATGCCTCCAGGTATTAGCATACTTTAAAAACTAATTTTTCATTTCTATGTGGGGTGCTGTGTATAGTCACAGTATTCCTGTAGATCCAGGGCGCTGGCGATGGAGGCAGAGCAGTAAGACAGAAGTTTCTCTAAGTTCTTATACTCACTCCCAGTAAGTTTGTAAAATTTGATTGGAGGGTGGATAACAATGCACCTTATGTCAAAGCCAATCACCGTGATCAGGGGCAGCTGTGAACGGAGGACCTAAATCCAAGAATGAACCAAGCTCAAGATATTTTTCTCCTCCTGGGGTGAATATTGTTGTTGGCAGCTCAAACGCACGCTACCACATGTTAGTCACAATTACTTTCATCAGCATTATCAGTCGCAAAATGCCACCCCCCCCTTGATCGCCGGGAATCTATGACAGAAAATCGACGGACATATTATCGACCTACAGATTATCGACGCTGGAATATCGAAGGCAAGTATATCGACACCCTATCTACAACATGGTAAGTACAAAAATATCGAAACCAAAATATCGATGTTAAAAATATCGTAATTTAAAATATCGTTTGTTTTTCTGTTAAAAAAAAGTAAAATAAAGTAAATAATACTTAAAAATGACAGAAACATATTTAAACATATTTAATAATGTTTAAAATTAATAAATAATACATATTGAATAATATAACTTTAATTAAAAATAAACATACCATATAATATATACTTACCTAATAATACATTTTATTGATTCTTTTAATTACTTATAAAATATTAAAGTATACTATAAATTACAAAAATATCAACACATATAAAATAATAACATTAAAAAAAAATAAACAAATATATTTAATAAATTCAAAAAATTAAATATACTTTCAATATTTTTAAACTTAATTAAATACAATAGTATCTAAAATAATACAAAAAATATTAAATACATAAATAAATAAAACTACTATTTGAAGTACCAAAAAAACTACAGTAATGAAAACATTAGATAGCGTAGAATGTATAATTACTATTCCCACTCCAGAAAATTAAACAGTAGGGAAAGCGTTAAATAGCGTAAGGGTAAAAATTACTATTCCCTCTCCAGAGAGTGAAACATTAGGGAAAACGTTGGATATCGGAAGGGTAAAAATTACTATTCCCACTCCAGAGAGTGCAACAGTAGGAAAAGCATTGGATAGCTTAGTGGTAAAAATTACCATTCCCACTCCAGAGAGTGCAACAGTAGGGAAAGCGTTGGATAGCGTAGGGGGAAAAATTACTATTCCAACTCTAGAGAGTGAAACAGTAGGGAAAACGTTGGATAGCGTAGGGGTAAAAGTTACTATTCCCACTCCAGACAGTGCAACAGTAGGGAAAGAGTTGGATAGCGTACGGGTAAAAATTACTATTCCCACTCCAGAGAGTGCAACAGTAGGGAAAGCGTTGGATGGCGGGTGGGTAAAAATTATTATTCCAACTCCATAGAGTGAAACAGTAGGGAAAACGTTGGATAGCGTAGAGGTAAAAATTACTATTCCCACTCCAGAGAGTGCAACAGTAGGGAAAGCGTTGGATAGCGTAGGGGTAAAATGTACTATGTCCACTCCAGAGGGTGCAACAGTAGGGAACGCATTGAATAGCGTAGGGGTAAAAATTACTATTCCCACTCCAGAGAGTGCAACAGTAGGGAAAGCGTTGGATAGCGTATGGGTAAAAATGACTATTCCTACTCCAGAGGGTGCAACAGTAGGGAAAGCGTTGGATAGCGTAGGGGTAAAAATTACCATTCCAACTCCAGAGTGTGTAACAGTAAGGAAAGCGTTGGATAGCATACGGGTAAAAATTACTATTCCAACTCCAAAGGGTGCAACAGTAGGGAAAGCGTTGGATAGCGTAGGGGTAAAAATTACTATTCCCACTCCAGAGGGTGCAACAGTAGAGAAAGCGTTGGATAGCGTAGGGGTAAAAATTACTATTCCCACTCCAGAGGGTGCAACAGTAGGAAAAGCATTGGATAGCGTAGGGGTAAAAATTACTATTCCAACTCCAGAGTATGTAACAGTAAGGAAAGTGTTGGATAGCGTAGGGGTAAAAATTACTATTCCAACTCCAGAGGGTGCAACAGTAGGGAAAGCGTTGGATAGTGTAGGGGTAAAAATTACTATTCCAACTCCAAAGGGTGCAAGAGTAGGGAAAGCGTTGGATAGTGTAGGGATAAAAATTACTATTCCAACTACAGAGGGTGCAACAGTAGGGAAAGCGTTGGATAGCATAGAATTTAAATATAACATACTTATAAATAATTTATAATTAAATTTTAAAATAAATCTACATCATTTACAAACAATTAATAATTATTAAAAGCAATTACATTTGAATACTTAATTAACATTAAATTAACAACAAATACCAATAAATATTAATTAATAAATATTACTCACCAAATAATAAATAATAAACAATAAAATATTTCTCATTACAAAAAAATATTATTTAAAATTAATTCACAATTAAAAATTATTAAACAATAAAATTATTTTTATACCAAATAATACTTTTTATAAAACATTGATTACCAATTTATTACAAATATTGTCCAATTAATAAGAAATTATTACCAATTAAAAATATTAATTGCCAATTAACAAAATTATTTTCCAATTAAATAATTAATTACCAATTCCAAAAATGATTTCCCAATTACCAACATGAATTACCAATTAAAAAAATTAAATAACAATTAAAAACATTAATTACCAATTAAAAAAATAAATTATCAATTTAAATAATTAATTGCCAATTAATAATTAATTATAAATAAAATAATTATCCATAACAAAAAAATCATTAATCATTAATAATTACAATTTAATTACTTCCCACCCAATTCCCCTATAAACCCACAACCCGCTACAGAAATAAAAACAAAAATTAATTACAATGAATTTATAATTCCTAAAAATGATGAATTAATTAATTAATGATGCCTCCAAGTATTAGCATACTTTAAAAACAAATTTTTCATTTCTATGTGGGGTGCTGTGTATAGTCACAGTATACCTGTAGATCCAGGGCGCTGGCGATGGAGGCAGGACAGTAAGACAGAAGTTTCTCTAAGTTCTTATACTCACTCCCAGTAAGTTTGTAAAATTTGATAGGAGGGTGGTTAACAATGCACCTTATGTCAAAGCCAATCACCGTGCTCAGGGGCAGCTGTGAACGGAGGACCTAAATCCAAGAATGAGCCAATATCAAGATATTTTTCTCCTCCTGGGGTGAATATTGTTGTTGGCAGCTCAAACCCATGCTACCACATGTCAGTCACAATTACTTTCATCAGCATTATCAGTTGCAAAATGCCACCCCCCTTGATCTCCGGGAATCTATGACAGAATATCGACGGACATAATATCGACCTACAGAACATCGACGTTGGAATATCGAAGGCAAGTATATCGACACCCTATCTACAACATGGTAAGTACAAAAATATCAAAACCAAAATACCGATGTTAAAAATATCGTAATTTAAAATATTGTTTGTTTTTCTGTTTAAAAAAAAGTAAAATAAAGCAAATAATACTTAAAAATAAAAGAAACATATTTAAACATATTTAATAATGTTTAAAATTATTAAATAATACATATTGAATAATATAACTTTAATTAAAAATAAACATAACATATAATATATACTTACCTAATAATACATTTTATTATTATTTGAATTACTTATAAATTATTAAAGTATACTATACATTACAAAAATATCTACATACATAAAATAATAACATAAATAAAAATAAACAATTATATTTAATACATTAAAAAAATTAAACCTACTTTCAATATTTGTAAACTTAATTAAATACAACAGTATCTAAAATAATACAAAAAAAATTAAATACATAAATAAATAAAACTACTATTTAAAATCCAAAAAATCGAAAGTAATGAAAACATTAGATAGCGTAGAATGTAAAATTACTATTCCCTCTCCAGAAAATTAAACAGTAGGGAAAGCATTAAATAGCGTAAGGGTAAAAATTACTATTCCCACTCCAGAGAGTGAAACATTAGGGAAAATGTTGGTTATCGTAAGGGTAAAAATTACTATTCCCACTACAGAAAATTCAACAGTAGGGAAAGCGTTGGATAGCGTAGGGGTAAAAATTACTATTCCCACTTCAGAGAGTGCAACAGTAGGAAAAGCGTTGGATAGCTTAGTGATAAAAAGTACTATTCCCACTCCAGAGAGTGCAACAGTAGGGAAAGCGTTGGATAGCATAGGGGTAAAAATTACAATGCCAACTCCAGAGAGTGAAACAGTAGGGAAAACATTGGATAGAGTAGGGGTAAAAATTAGTATTACCAGTCCAGAGAGTGCAACAGTAGGGAAAGCGTTGGATAGCGTAGGGGTAAAAATTACTATTCCCACTCCAGAGAGTGCAACAGTGGGAAAGCGTTGGATAGCGGGTCGGTAAAAATTACTATTCCAACTCCATAGTGTGAAACAGTAGGGAAAACGTTGGATAGCGTAGAGGTAAAAATTACTATTTCCACTCCAGAGAGTGCAACAGTAGGGAAAGCGTTGGATAGAGTAGGGGTAAAAATTACTATTCCCACTCCAGAGAGTGCAACAGTGGGAAAGCGTTGGATAGCGGGTCGGTAAAAATTACTATTCCAACTCCATAGAGTGAAACAGTAGGGAAAACGTTGGATAGCGTAGAGGTAAAAATTACTATTTCCACTCCAGAGAGTGCAACAGTAGGAAAAGCGTTGAATAGCTTAGTGGTAACAATCACTATTCCCACTCCAGAGACATAAAGTTTACTTAAAAATAACATTATTAATATATAAAAATAATACACATATAATACAAAAAAATACTTAACAAAAACATATTACACATACATAATTAAATATCGATAAAAATAATACAAATATCGATATTAGTAACATCGAAATTAGTTACATCGATATATATGCTTTTAATATTACTAACTTCGATATTACTTACATCAATATAAATAAATTCGATATTACTTACCTAAGGGTCAATATTCTGTCCAACGATATTCTTGACATCAAAATTCTGTACCTTCGATATTTCCAACTCGATATTTGTGTAGGTCGACAATTAGGAATCGATATTTAGACTGTGTACCGATCTCTGGCTCAGGAAGTGGGGAGTGGTCAATCACTTGTGTTGGCAGCTACTTAAGACTGGAGACTGCTTAACGAACCTTGGCTTTGACAGCTATGGCCAAAGATTCATGCAAGAGAAAGTTGTTCCACCCGTTCTGGTACTCCATATCCCCAAACCAGTGCACTTATGTTAACCAAATAAAATAAGATTTCCTTTTACAAGCTGAATAACAATTTCCTGATATTGCTCGGCCCTCCCACCTCAAAAAAGGAAGAACTGCTGCAGGTACAATTCCCCAGCAACAAACGACCCAACACCAGCTGAACAGGCATGGAATAACTGAAGAGATCTGCCGCATGCCGCTGGCCACGGGAGGACTTTGTTAGTCCAGCGACAAAATATCACCACTTCTTGACATCTCACAGTGGCAATTATATAAAGAATTATTGCAACAAAGATCTCCTGACCATCTTTTCCTCCAACCTATGTCACCTTAGGACCATAAACTTAAACAAAAAAAACTCAAAATGGCTACCCAGTGCAGTAACCAGCTAAGTGGCCTGTCATAAGAAATACCATAAAGGGACCTGCAGAGCTGCTCAAAGCTGCCGGGTTACTGCCTTTTACCTGTCCATCACCCTTCTTCACCCATCAAGCTGCTAACCCTTGCATCCCTTAACACAATACCGGCACCATGGTGGTCATCACACATGACATGGAAACATTTCTCACGAAGAATAAAAGCAAACACAACATCCTTGTAACCACATACCCTGCATGGTGCAGTGTGCTACACATCTGGTCAAGCGGTTCAGCACTACACATAGGGGCAGTAAGCTATATATAACTGTTACACTACAAGACTATGTGGGGGCAATTCTTTCTCCATGAATGTCTATAATGGCTGCATGTCCTCTCTTAGGGTCTGGGTTAGAGTTTGGAAGATGGGTCATATGTCACACGTGTGATGGACATCCCATGTGCCTTATTACAAGTGCAACAGGATACAATGCAGGAGGGGAGAAATGCATTGTGGCCAGAATGGACAACTTGGGTAACGGGGAGCCAGGTTCGAGTCCCACATCTTGTGACTCTGTGCATGTCACTTAATCTTACTGTGCCTAAAAAACTAAGAAAATAAAAAAAAACAGACCTTGTGTAATGTAATCTGGCGCTCATATAAAGCATTCCAAACCCTTGGGTGGAACTGATGCTATACAAATAAATGAAGAACAATAAAAGAGTGTTGTTAACTATAGAACAAAGGAGTATTCAAGCACAAAGGAAAACTACACCTATTTGGTGTGTCTAGAAAGCCCTCACTCACCGACCTTGTCGGTGACATGCTTCATCATTGGGCCCCACTGGGAGTGACCGAGTGCCACCCCAGTGTGCTTCAACGCCAGATTTACTGCGGAGCGGGTAATGTGAAGATGTGGGAGCTAAGTGATAGTGTCAGTGATTAGTGAACGTGTGAATAGTGAGTTTAAAAATGCCTTAGTTGTATCAAAAAATGTTTTATTGGCTGATCAAAAAGACATATTAAAAATGTGTTGGTAACCTTGACCAACTAAGTTGATTGGTCTGTTTCCAGTAATATTAAGTGATGGTCAACATGTTTCTGCCAATGTCGGTTTCATTTACCTGGCATTCGTCAGGACCTAAAGTGGGCTATACCCCGGCGGTATGGACACACTAAGGTCCACCCTACCAAGGGACGTGAAAGTAAAAACCGTCTGAAAAAGTGCAAGTGAAAGGGAACACAAAAGATAAATTCCCTTCAGGGTCTCTCTATTCTGGAGACCGAAAAAATTAAAATGCACTTGTATGGTGAGGCACTGTCACCACATAGACCTCGGGAGGGGGGTGGTAGCGTATTTGGCACACCGCCCGCGACGCTAGGCACCCACTAGTAGACCTGCATGCTCCCTCTGAACCGGGTCTCGACGAGCTATACAAATAAAGTAATATTAAATAAACACATCTGGCCCGTAGTCTGGTTGGAATGTTCTAACTTTCCTACCAAACATCACTTCACAGTTTTCATTTTAGTCCCACATATGTTGGTTTTAACCATTGTAGCCCCTGCGACTGTTGGCAATGGAAAGCCACTGAGCAATCTCTTTACACACGACACAGGTTGGAAGGACGCTGCCAGGTGCACGGCGCGCCCCCTCCGAGATGTGTGCCCCGTGCAGAGCCATGCCAACCCACCGGCCCCTGAATACATTGACATTTCATCAGGCCAGGCACGAGCATCCATCATCCCCCGGGGGATGGAGAGAAAGGAAAAAGGTCAAGCGATGGGGAGCGAAAGCGCTCTTACGGACGCGCCGGAGGCGCACTTTCGATCAATCAGAAACCCTTCCCGGCTGCCAGGCCCTCCGAATGGTATTATTTAATGTGTGTCATTAATCTAACCAGCCGTGACAGCGCAGGGGAAGCGTGATTGCATATTACAGACTCATTTCACAGCGGGAGCCAAGTGGACTATAAATCCCACTGCTGTCTGCGGCACGCCCGTGCGTAAAAGGGGACAGGTTCTTGCGTAACCGCGCGCGCTCCTGGGGACCCAACGCACTTACTTATGGAGTATGTTAGAAAAGTCCCACTCACCCTTTCCTTGATGCTTCAGTTTTAAAGTCTAGAGCTCAGTAAGCGACGGATGAAAATTGAATTTGCCGAGGCTTGATGATAATGTGTTACAGGCTGTGCAGCTGGACGCATCTGATCGGACGCAGCAGATTTAGTACCGGCTACCGGGCCCGGACTGGCTGTTCATTCCACCGGCATTTCCCCGGTGGGCTGGCCACGCGAGGGCTGTTTTTGCAGGCAGAGGACTGCGGCTGGCGCCTCTGCTCCATTTTCCAGCTTCCTCAGGTAATTACAGGAGGCACAGAGACACAGAAAAAACCAGGGACGATGGAGATAAAGCGACCCAAAACTGAGAGAGGAGGGTAGGTGCAGGGCTGGTTTGGTTGTGTCTGTGGAGCCTGTGGCGCCCGGTGTGGCACTGTTTGTTGGCGCCCCCTAGTGCCCACCTCCGTCATGGATTCCCTCACTACCACCTTTTAACAGTACCCCTCAAGTGTCCATAACCATTCTCTCTCAGATGCAATTATTTAGTTTTATAGCGCCACTCACACCAGAGTAGGGTGTCAGAGCACTTTACATTTCACACACACATTACACAGAGACAATCAATCATAAATCAGTGTATAGGAAATATTACATAAGACAGAGGACTACAAGATGTACCATGCATCAATACTGGTAGACAGTATAATTTAGACGTGCTTGGTCTGGTTGAGCATTTAAAACGTACCGCATTGGTTGGAGGTTGTCTTTACGAATAAGAATTGATTTCTACCCAAATTAATCATTTTTGTGACATTAGGAAAATGAAAGACTGGGGAAAAAAATCATGAGGTCTAATCTATACCTTGCAGTTTGCGTGCAGCTCTTTGATGATAGTTAATAGATCACTTCTCTATATTAGGATTTTAACTTATAAACTACAATTAATAAAAGGATCTCACTGACGAAAGCAGTAGCCCACCCACCTATTTTACATAATATGAACTTTGTGACCTGCATAGTACACACTGTTTGCAGCAGGCTATTAACCCTCTGAGCTACTTACGATGAGTCGAAACTTCCACTAGACAAAACTCTGATCTCTCATCAGGAAGAACTCTATTCACCTGAATGATCGTGACATTTTTATTGTCGCTTCAAAATTGCTGGAGGAAGGGAACGGCAGCAGGTGTTTTTAAAACCATAATATACTTGGAAACAGGGCTCCCTGACCCGAAGTCAGCACCCTAGAGCAGGCTCTGTGTCTGCCAGGCAGCGGTGGTTTCTTCATTGGGGCATGAGGGCGTTGCCCCGCATCCCCAGTTGCCCCTACAGGCATTGCCAATCGAAAATGCCGAATCAAATTGTCATAGATTATTATTTACTGCAGTCACAGCGTGTTTTTCATGTCTGTCTGTGTCTGGGTAGTCCAACACAACAATAGGGCAACCCACTATTCCCCAAGGAACTGGGTATATTCAATAACAGTACATAAGTGATCCTTGAGGACTCATTTGACGTTTTTTAGAATTTTGAATTCGTCACACCAGTGAACATAATTCCACATAACTCAAGAAATGTTATCAAAACAGGTATTTTTTATCATAGATTTGACCTAGACACATATTCAAATATCTTTATAACAAATCATACGATAATGATCCATCAGTCAAATCATGTATGGCAACCCACTGTCTACTGCCTTATCGTTTCTAACATCTGCAGTAGTATCTGACACCTTTTGCACAAAAATATATGGGAAATGGTAACACTTTAGCCATATATTCAGATTAATTATCAGTATATACATGCAGTTTCAAACACATTCACTGGTAATTGTATACACATAAGAAGTGTTGTTGCGTCAATGTTTCGGTCTCACAAACTGTAAATCCGCGAGACCATCCTCAGGACATGTGTTGCACCATGAATCTAATATAAAACAACATTTATATATTCATTATGTTGTCTGAATACATAAATGTTGTTTTATATTGGATCATTATCCTATGCTTTGAATTCAAAATTCTAAAAACCGTTAAATGAGTCCTCAAGGATCACTTATGTACTCTTATGTGTCTGGGTAGGGCAGTCGGCGACTAAAGCCTGGTGTGCATGTCGGGTTGGAACGGTCTATTACTGTGGCCAACCTGGCATGCATACTTAAGCCTTCTGAACTGCGTTGCCAAGGAGCCAAGAGGAAACGCATTACAGCTGCCCCAGTCTCCTTTTTGAGCCCTGGGTTCCCCTGCTCACACCAATCCTTGTTTTGCTCTCATTCTGTTTACTAGTAAAATCAGCATGAGAGCAAGGCACAGATTGGTTGTTTTTAAAGCAGGGAGTTCAGGCTGTGGTGACATTACAATGATGAATTGCTCAGAAGGAAGTGTGGTGTGGGATTAATGATGAGAGCAGTATGTGTCGTCTCCACTGCCCGGAGTGTGTTTCTAGGCCCTGGTGACCAGAGGGGGGGAGGGGGGGGGGGGTAGCTGTTTTATTTTTTTATATTATTTGATTATATGAAGCAATAGGAATCTTGGAATAGTAAGGCATGACTCATGTTTGACATGATGGAAGGCAATGTGTAATCTCAGAGGCGGGGTGCAGGCCTGCACATGCGCTTTCCGCTTGCAGCAGGCATCCTTCGATGTCAAGAGCAGGATTCCTCTTGGCAGTGAGCCAGGTTTACGTCTTTCTACTAGGAACAACCATGGAAAAATCCAGTAGCCCCGGGTGGTCTTAGATGCATGTTAGTTGTTGTGATATATCAGGTGGCAATAACAGAAAGCTCAGAAAGGAACTGGTGGCAAACTATGGGATTCATAGAAATGGAGTTTGCATTTGAAGCCACGCCCTCACTTCTATAAACCAACGCCTCTCTAAGCTACACCCCCATTGCCACAATTTTTTTGTCCCTGCTGAGCAGAACTACAAATCTCAAAATGCATCATGCTATTGGAATATAAGCCCAGACTGACTGAATACATTAATGTTACAGATGCTATGAGAGCAGGATGTTGCTATCATTATTGTGGGGGCTACATGTGTAACCAGAATTCAAAGTGCATGTACCTGGTGACATATCTGAGAAGAGTGCGTGGTCCTTTTCTGCAATAATGAGTCACCCTTGAGCGTGATTGCCTTTACACTGAAGGAAAGGATGTTTACATCTCGCTAAACACTGCCAAAGCAAGGTTAGAAATGTGACAGGTGAGAGTGAACGCCAACAGACTACAGGTGTGGTGTGACCCCGTTACATTACAAAAGGACATTATTGGTAGGGACTAGGTGATTACCCGATTTGCCCTCAATCACAGGATGTTGAGCTGATGCAGAGACCCGAATCTGGCCACATCCTCTCCCCGTCTGCTTTGCACCCCACTTAAACTTTATATTTTACTTTCTGCCCCACCACTTTTTAAAAGCATCAGCCGCTACTGCTACCAGGCCTGCTTTTGGCTCCTAGTCTGGCCCTGCTGACTACTGTGGTAGTATCTTGATGACCTTCCTCATGTTGGTTACGCCTTACTGCTGCCAAGGTTATCCGCATCCCACCGACTCATTATGTACTATTTGTATCAAGAGTTTGGGTGATGACCTGCTTGGTCATGAGTTAGGAATATAAAGAAATATGTTTAGATTCTGTCCCTAATTCTTCAACCTTATTTCTTCTACCTATTCAATAAATTGTCCTGTTAATTGTATTTGATATTATCCACTGTTGGTAGGGCCCATTTCCTAGAGGCACTTTCACCCTATTGGTGGTATGGTGGAAGAATGCTTGGGCATGAGGGACCGTAGGCCGGGCTTCATCCTTCCGCTCTACCGCACGGTGAGAGGGAGGTTGTGCAGGGTGCACATGTAAAGGGGTTGCTTTGTCCATCACTGCCGCTCATCGTTAGGTGGTTGGAGAAGAAAGCAAGGAAGTCAGAGAGGGAGCTTATCACCACCCTCAACTTTTTAATGCTAGAAGACAACTCCAACAAAGGGCCTTCCAATAACAACCAACATCCTCACATACAAGGCAATCAAGTAGGCACCTAAAAATGCGGAGAATTGAAAATCTGCAGCCACGCATTATGGTCAGTCAAAGGCTTGGATGGCCGACAGTTGGTCTAGGATCGCAGACACGCTTCACCCTTATTTTACCCCATCGGTTTCATACAATCAACATCCTTTGAAAGTGTATAGTAGCGGGGGAGGCTCAGTATCAAACGATTCCAGGTCTATCATTCGGGCCGGACATCCTGCAGCAAAAGGCTGCATGGGGAAGTGGTGAGACGAGTTCATAATTATGGGCGACCTATATATTTTTTATTGCGTATTCCACAATTGTCTCCCATTCGGCTTAGTTGTCGTATAATGGAGGTTGATTAGTATCTCTTGATAAAATCATATCCCCTTAATTGTGCCACTCATTATGAACTTGACTATGTTCTAAGCAGCTCACAAACATTGTCGATTTGCACCAACCGCGAAAGCGCTCCCCATCTCATACTTGATGAAGAACAAATGTGCGCGAGGGAAAATAAAGAGGGGAAATTTCCAATGTCCTCTCGTCTACTTGAGATTTCTCGACCTTCAAATCTGCGGGTATTGTATTGTCGTCGCATCCCTCAGCGGATCCAACACAGTCTCTCACAGTCATGGGGCTGATGATGCCCTTAAAATGACTTATAATTATGCTTTTCTTGTTAATATGATTAAGATTGCTCATGCTACCGCAAAGCAGGAAGATGCTTTTGAGATAGGCAATCACACTCCATGGGCCAAGGCCAAGAAATGACAATGCTAAGGTAATTAGATTTGTTCCTCCTGGGAGCGTATGAAATGTACCTGGTACCGCTGCCCGCGGCAGTACGCACCCGCAAGATTGTTGCCAAGGATTGCGGCCGCCTTCCGCTAGGCTCGTTGTTTCATCCTCTGGTTTACATGGTTTTTGTTAATTAGTTTCCGTGTTGCATTTGAGGCTGGCGGGAAGCCCGGAGTCCGGTGCGCTTTCGAAGCAGCAGTCCCCCCATTCATTTCCATGTTCCCTTCATTCGCTTCTCTGGTTTCATTAGATCTTAACAGCATGAGCTTCCCTCGCCCTCTAAGATATAAAATTCTAGTGAGATGGAGGTATTGAGACAAGTACTGCCCCAACTAGCTCAAAATGTCAATATTTTAACCACTCAGCTGCCATATTGAAATGTGTACACATTTTAAAAAAGGGTTCCAAGGACGCTGACATGAGGTATATATATATATATATATTCACACACAAAAAAGCAAAGGTTAAATATAAATTATAGTTATGGAAACTTTATTTATGTTTGGTATACAAACCCAACCTAAACTACACACACATTACAAATTAAGCACTGGAGGAGAGTAATACTGGGTAGTGGCCAGGAAGTCTGAGGTAGACCAATGTATTCTTTAGTGATGATTACTTTGCATTATGGCCGCCAGATCACGTAGTGGGTCTGTCTGGAGCATTACTTTGCTGCCTGTTTTATTCTTCTGGAGTGTGCAGTCGCCCATTGGTCAGCTCAAGGTTGGCTGTTCAGTTTGGAATCAATTTGTCAATTATGGGGCATATGTATCAAGCCCTTTTCCCGTTCGCAAACGGGCCGATTCTCAGAATTGTCCCTATTTTGCGAAAGCATTTAAGGAATCGCAAATTGCGATTCCTTACATGCGATGTAACAAGCACCCAAATTGTGCGATTTCTCCTTAAGAAATCGCAAATTACCACCAACTTCAAGTCTGTGGGAATTTGAGATTTCTTTAAAAAATGCACTTTTTGACATTTTTCAAAGTGCCATGTGGTGCACATACATGCCTTCAGGTCATGTATGTGCGCCTTATGCGCACGCATGCTCATTTCAGGGGTGCATCAGAGTGTCCTCATGACACCCTTGCACCCTTGAAATTATTCTCGATTTGCGATTCTCTAATTGTGTATCGCAAATTGAGAATGTCTTCCCATTCATTCCTATGGGCCTCCTGGCACATTGGAATGAATGGGAAGGTATTCCTTAATTGTGATTCGCAATTTGATAATCGCAATTAAGGAATGCTGAGGAATCGCTAACTATTTGTGAATTTTTTATTACATCTCGTTTGCGATTCTCAAATTGCTATTCTCAAAAATCGCTATTTGAGAATCGCATATAGAGCATTTGATACATATGCCCCTATATGGCATGGCTTCAACATTATGCGCATGTGGGCGTGGTATGTTGAGTTTAAATCATATACACATACTTGCATGCTGCTTATGTAAAGTGTGGGTTGCTGTTCCTGACTTCACGAATAGATTACTTGCATTTGTGGGTTTGCAGTCAGTTGCTAGCATCCCTCTCCATCTGGTAGACCGTGGTGTGAAAATGTCCTGTTACGTTGTATGGAGTGTAATGTGCAATTTGTTTCTGAATAACTGCAAGGTTTAAAAACCATAACGACATAAGTTAAAGGAGGAGGCAAACTAACATAAGCGAAGGTCGCTAACAAATACAATCAGATAATTAGACACATAAAGGAAGATGAGCCAAGCAGGGTTGACCTTGGACCATCTCCAGGACCTGGATTGCCTTTTCTACCCATCACCTTTGATTTTTCTCCAGTCCTTTCTGTTTCTGCACCACTTTGCTCATTGATAGCATCTACAACCCCTCACACCCGCCCCCCCACCAACCTTCAGCGGGACTCATTGAAGGGGAAGCGGAGGTGATGGGGTTCCTGCCAGCACAGAATGAGTTTGTCCACTGGACTGTATCTCTTTATGAGCCTCTGTTCCTGGATGGTCGCAGTGAGCCAGTTAATTACCCATAAGGTTAATGAGATATAAAGGCAGGAAGAGGCCGATGCTGCATGTTCATCCATCTTGGAAAGGCCCACGGTGACCCTGGGCAGCTGGAATATGATCCTGTTTGGTGTTTGCTGACAAAGTCAACAGAAGCATTATCGAATCAGGCGCTGTAATGCAAAGGGAAATACATGTATACCGTCCTTGATCGTCTCACGCAACATGCTAGAGGGTGCATGTGTCTCACATGCCAGGCCTCTAAGTTATGGAACTCTTTGCTGTATCCATCAGACTAGGGGCCATATGTATGAACACATTTTCCTATAGACACAGAATGGGTAAAACCCTTTGATACATCTGGCTCTAGGTCAGCCCCCCACTCGTCTTCTATTCCTCAAACTGATGTGTTTTATCTAGGAACCCGATCAATATTGTGACCTTATGCCCCTATACGGCTATAATCAATAAATATCCCTATAATGGCTTAATAATCAGACCCATATTTTCAGTACATCGCCTCTGCAGTCCATGACACAGCAGAAGCTACTTCCTTAGATTCCTAGAGAGCACACCGAGTTCTTTCGACACACCAAACCCCCAGCACCCTGGGAAAGCCCCGCTTGCTTTGTTTTGATTAGTAATAGAACTCCCGTGAGCGCTGTAAGAACGACCAGTTCTTAGTGACATCTTTATTGACGTCTTATGTCCAAAACTTATGTCAAACTCGGCACCTTTCAGGTATAAATATACCAACATTGCCTTAAGCAAACACACGGTGGTGGTGAATACTGGAGCAGAACAGCTGTCCCCTTGCAGAAAGCCCAGCAGACGCGAGAAGCCCACGGACACTGCCCCTCCTCTTTGACGCGCTGAGAAAGACGCTGTCTTTTCTCCTGCCGAGAAAATCCAGCTCCGGCGTTTCCAGCCTACCCTTGCGGGTGACTAGGATATCGGGTTCTGACCTCCTACATTCTATTCCAAAGGTACGGAGCTGACTAAACCCTTGGAGAGAATTCTTGAATCAAACTCTTGGCAAAACCAACTTAGCTTAAACTGCTACTTACTTACTCGCTCCCACGTATTAGGCTTAGGTCAGGTACACCGGGGTAGGCGTAGTTAGAAGCACCAGTTGAGGTCGTTAGCCAATGTATATATGAATGTATATATTGTATATATTTTACTCATTTTAACCATCTTATGGCTAAGAAACCATATCAATGCTTTTACAGTATTATTTCATAATACTCCTTTTACTGAACGTACTTTACTTTATATTAAGTATTGCAATTGTGGCAATCCATTTCTCTTGCATGAGAAGGAAGACTGTTCAATAAATCATACCCTTTATTGAAAACGCCCGTCTCTCTCTTCTCTGCACTCTGGTGAAACTAAGAACGCACGTCTGACTGAGTGAAATAGCTGTCTATTGTTTTCACACGACTTTAAAGATTGACTCTTATTCTGGGGAGCAAAGTTGTCATGTTTATGCGGTTGTCGGAAGCTGAATCCCTTCTTGTCTGAGCCAGGGAAGCTGATCACTTCCTATTCAGTCAAGAAAGTTTCCAGTGACCTCTGAGCTAGCTGGCGCAAACCTAAATTAAGTCTAACATAGTCAGTAGAGACCTAGAAGACCTCAGTTCTACGTCTACGCTGCTGTTTATGTTATTCCAATGCGCAGGGCCTATAGGGAAAATAGGAACTACACTACAAAACAACACATTTTTTAGTCTTTAATCTGATCATGAGACCCCTAGCAAGAAATCTGATCACTTATAATAATGACTAAAGATATTTTAAAATGCATCTAAACATGGTTTGTGCTGGAAAGTAGCCCCAAAGTAATGCAAGGAAGTGCTTAGTTCAAATTTTTGCTACATTGCATCAAGTAGGCCCTCCCACCTCCACTTCTGTCGCTCTGTCTCACTCGTGCTACTCTGCTACCCCGTCTGGCTCTCTTTGTTTCTCTCTTTCCCCTGTGTACTTTTTCTTTTTCCTCCCATGGTGGGTTTTCCTCATCTGCTTAAATCCCCCCTAACCCTGACTCTCTCGATGTTGCTTGCACCCGCCCCTCACGCCAACTTGCGCTGCTTCCTTTATTGTTTGACTGCCCACCCGCCATGTCTTAGCTGCCAGCGCGCTCCACCTACCCCTCCTGACAATAAATATGTTTGATTTAAAAACACTTCCACACTACTTTTTTAAAATTACAGATCCATCTGGAATTGGTAAGTAAAAAAAAACCCTAAAAAGACCCTTCATCATGTGCTCGCCTACAAAACGGTATGGCTGCAGCCCTATTTTCTTTTTTCATTTTTTTCTCTTTAGCCATGCTGCACAGCATCCACTAAAAACCATTGCCGAGAGCTAATGGCTCTGTCAGTGCTTATTTCTGATGCATCCCCTGTACTACATCAACTTCACTGGTTTCCTCTCTCGTTTAGTAGAAGCTGCTGCTTGATTCCTGGAAACAGGTGAAAGATATATAGCTCAAGTGTACTGGAACACAAAAGGTCCGCACAGGCCCCCCCTTTTCTGATCGACCAGTTATTGCAGGGTTATATTCAAGAAAAAAAGGCAGAAAGGTCAATGCCACATTTCACTGTTGGAAAATCAATAGCATGCTCACTAATGCGCATCAGCGATTGCTCAGTGAGATGCACGCTCACAAATAAAGAACGTGGGGGCATATTATCAAGGGGGTTTATCTCTGCTTTTTTGGCTTCAAAAGCCAAGAAAGCGGAGATAAAATTATCTCCCTATTACCTAGCTGTCGCTAACACCAGTTAGCGACAGCTAGTAGGAGATAGCGACCATCTTGGGCCCCACTTTGCATGTCAGAGATATTTATCACTAATGACATGCAAAGTGGGCGTGCCAAGATGTTAGCGATTGGAAACAGTCACTAACATCGCTATCTCCTATTTCCAACTTATGGAGATATTCGCGCTAAGCGCGAATATCTCCAAAAGCTAACACCTGCCCCTGAGCAGTTCTTAGCCATGTTATCCAATGGGAGGTGGATAACATGGCTAAGAGCATTAGCTCGGTAATGCATGAATATCGCTGACTTTTCAGCGATACTCATGCATTGCGGCCGATTTTTATCGCATTTGAATGAATGAATGAATGAATTGGGATTTATAGAGCGCGTAGTTACCCGGAAGCATAATCGCCGCAGCTCAGCGGTAAATTTTTGTCTCTAACCAAGCAATAACGATAATTATCGCTCTTGCTTGGTAATATGCCCCGTGGTGATATATGCAGGTCCAAGCTTGAATCTTAGGAAGCCAGCCGGAAGTTCAGCCGAAATGAGATCCTGTCCATAATCTTACAAGTTCCACAGCATAGAAGGCGCTTGAAATACAGCAGGCAGGACATACATCACGTTTGTGACAGAGTACCCTGTCCACTAAACTCTAAATCAAACCCCAAGGTTTTAAATTGAATTACTATGATTAAATATTTAACATTTGTTCTGGTCAATGGTACTTCATAATCATTGCGTTGCTGAATTTAAGTTTAATGAATATTAATATTATCAAGTAGTCTCATTTTTTAGTATAGAGTTTTCTAATTTATTTCCGTTTATTGAATGCACATAACATTAAAATAATGTAGTATTTATCATTCATTGGGGTAGACTTAGACTTTGCTGTTTTCTTATGTTTATGGATAGAGCTCAATGTATTAATTTAATTAATTGAATTGAATTAATTTAAATATACACCTACCTATGTATTTCATATTTGTTAGCTTTGCATCAAGTTTAGCATTTAGGGTTCACATGCTTACAGTAGGGTAATGCAATTAATACTAATATAATGCAATATGCAGTGGCGTAACGAAAGTTGAGAGGGCCCCCCTTCAAGGGACACGAAGGGGCCCCCCTCTGGATTCAATCCGGAGTTCTGAGGCCCAGTACTGGGCTGATGGGGCCTCTTGCAGCTCGGGCCCCACCCCCTCCCCCCTTCCAACCCCCTCCCACCCCCGCTGCAGGGGCTGCGGGGACCAGTGTTACGCCCCTGGCAATACGTAATATATTTAAAGTAAAAGTTCTATCTGATATTAAATTAATTAATTTTAATTACATTAAATTAAATAAACATCTGTTAGGGCTGAGTTATTGTAAGAGTTGGGGTGTGTGTAAAAATAATGTGGCTGGAATCAATCTTGGTCTGGTTTTAGAGGTTAAGGACAAGAAAATGACACATTTTAATGGTAGGACTAGTAATGTTGGGTAGAAATAGTGGTGAGGGAGTAATGGTACATAGATGCACTGGAGCTCAGTGTAATGGCATACAGCTAGAAGCCCAGAAGAGTTTGTAAAAAGCATATGTTGTAACATCATATATAGATAATTTACAAATGACTCATTCAACATCATCTGGAAGATTATATTAACCAACAGAATTTGGGTGGCTTAACAGCTGCTCTGAAGTACATGTGTGAAGTTGTAAATGTCTTTCTCTGTAACTATATGAAGGTTTTTTTTAAGTATTCTTTGCAGTCTTTGAAACTTCTTAAACTTACAGGTTCAGGGGGTTCTGGCCCAGAATAACTTCAAAGTCTGGAAAATTGGGATCCAGAAACACCATGTTGATCTCCAAGTCTAAATTCCAGATACCCAAATGCAGAGAAAAAAAACAATATGGTTCTGGGAGTAAGATTCTATTTACACCTGCTGCTGCCTGACCTCCAGTTGCCTGACCTCTGGATCAGTACAAGGAGGACATCTTGATGTCTCTCAGCATCACAAGACTAACCCGCCCCATGTGGAGTGACCAGGCCCTTAATTCAATGGCCGAACTGTGCTTTCAACCAAGACACATACAGGGTGATGCCTGCTTCTGCCACCTGGTGGAGGGGCTGTTAGAGTGCTATTTCCACATGAAAGACATAATGGTTGAGAATTTGCTTCTATACTGGTTCGCATGGGGCAGCAGAGTAACATGTCAGCGCTTTACAAAATACTTAAAAAATCAAAGAAATTGGTACTCATTTCACAGTTTATGAAATTCTGAAAGTCTGAGGAAATCAGGCTAATATTCAAACTTTCCACCCGCAGAGAACATACAAACCTGAGCAGCGGCTCTTTTTGATTTTATGTAGGGATTCTTGTATAAGGGAACCTATCTACAAAGCTACTGGGTGCTGTGCAGTGGTAGTTTTAAAGGAGTCAAAAAAGGGACTTCAACACTCAATACAGACAAAAAGGAACAAGAAAGAAGGGGGGGAGCAAGAGTAAAATGTAAAGCGCATAGGATAAAGGAATTATGAGATGGAATATATAGAGTGGAATAATTTAGTGGCTAGAGGACCAAGGAGGGAGTGTTAAACATTAGGAGCGGGGAAGGGGGAGGGAATAATAAATTGTAGAGATGTATATCAGAATATTGTGATTTAAATATCTTCCTGCTAAAATATCATATCCAGAAAATCAACAAACACAATATTGTAAAGGTAGACTTGTATAGGCTTTGTATGGGCTATTATTGCCATTGGGGGGTTCTGGTGACATCATAAACCATGAAACAGAAAGCCGAGCAGTTTATAAATGTCGGTAGAATGTTGGAATGTCGAGAGCTTTATTGAAGACAATGGAGTGACTCCAGGATTATAATGGCTGGTAGATTCCAATGTTTGTCTTCATGTATTTCCCTTTCAATTTAGAACATTCTACCCTCAGTAAGTGGAATGCTCTAATAGCCTTGTAGCCCTCCTGCCTCTGGCTGTACCGGTTGTTAAAGGCCCTCTCCCTCATTATAGGCCCTCGCCTGCAGCTCGGCTTATAACTCGGGTTCATTGCCTTTAAAAACCAGTATAGCTCTTGGCAGAGGGCTATATGGCTATACTAGAACCAACAGATAATGAAATAGGACCACATGACATGTTTCTCTTCAAGTATTTTTTATTGCAAGGTTATTTAGTGGTGCTTACATAAAAAAGCTTTTTTCTTCAAAGTGGCACCAGCAATGGGCACTGATTGGAATTAGAATGTTTAGGTTTACCTTAAATTAATGAATGGACTAATTGTGAGTACCAGTGGATTTGGCTGCATCATTTGCCACATAGTTATGGATCTACCATATTTGTTACATGATGTGCCAGAGACATTTGCATAGTGTGCAGATTCCACAAAAATGTTGTTTCTTGATCAAACGGCTAAAATAATACTTCCAGAGAATGTGCCATCTATTTTGGCTTTTTGCCATGTTAATTTAGACAACTTCCCCACATAATTCAGATACATTTTCCACATAACCCTAGCAGACCTTACAACCAGGGCCACTGGAATTATGCGGCAAGACCGGACCAATTTAGGTGGCAGGGTTGAGTAAATTATGCGTCACATCTTGTAATAGTATTGCTTCATTGTTTTGTCATGTTTCCACTTGTTAACACTGTCTGGGCATAGGTTGCACCTCATTAGTACCATTTTAACACCCAACTACAACAATAAGCAAAAGAAAATTGACCAGTGAACCTTTCCAAAAGACCTTAAACTGGTCGGCAGCAAGTGTCGCAGCATTTTTACTAACTTTTGAACCATTTGAGCTAGAAACATTTTTTTTTGTTAAAATCTGCACAATTCCAGTGGCCCTGCTCATAATGTTATGGGTCTGCAGAGTGGTTAAGAAGATGTCTTTATAATGATATAACCTATATTTCACTGGAACCTATAAAATATTTCCCATATTTCATGGATCCCTGTGAAATAATATGGGTCTTTATGTCACTGCAATTTGTACACGAAAAATACCCAAACATGATAGATATAGATGAAAGCATAAGGCGTGTAATCTGGCCCTAAAAAGCTATTAGGGGTTCTTATTACATCATAAAACGTGTGGTCAAAGGCCTGGTGTAGTGGTGGTCACCACTGCGTTGTTTGGGTTCTGCTCTACTAATGATTGAAAATGCATTTTTTGATTTGTCTAAAAGTTTTAACCCCGGGGACGGATTTGCTCGTAATCTGGAAGTCACTTGTTGAAGCCAGCTGAGGTTCAGCAGGTCCATTGTACCTCGCATCTGAATTTCTGCTCATGCCTACAGCCCGAACCACTTAACGGATTTAGACCAAACTTGGCGTGAAAGTAAGACTTTTATCAGAAATCTAGCTCTTGTGGTTTGTGTAACTCTGTTCAGTAATTTTGGGGTATAGGTTTTTTTTTAAAGTTGGTAAATGGGCTTTAAAAATTCTTTACTGTCTTGGCCATTTGTGAGCCACTCCAAAGTAGGATCTACGGTATGGAGATATCTGATTGGTTGACGTAAGAGAAAAATGTCTCCTGCAACAGCCAATTCAGGATACGGGCCAATGTTCCCATGTCCTAAAGATAAAAAAAAAGGGGGGCGTATAAGGATGCAGAGTAGGTGTGCCCTAACCCCCAAGTCATAGTGGGTAGACCATCAAAGTCCCTTTCACGTCAGTTTAAATAAAAATAAATAAAAAAGAAGATATTTATGATTTAATTTCCTAGCTCGTGAAGTCCCCAACCCCAAAATGAATATTCAGAGACTGGGGGTACCAGTGTAGAGTATTCGTCAATCAGAAATTAAACCTGCGATTCTGAGGCAAAGTTCATGGTAAAGTAAATAAATAAATAAAAGACCTGCGCAAAGGCCAGGTTCCATGGGCAAACCCTCATACACAGTGGGGTTGGCCACCTTATCCCCGCTGCACACGGCTAACTGTTGTGTGGAGCTGTAGTTGGTTGCCCATGGTGGGTTGGGCATTGGGTGACAGGACTCAGCAGGGCACAGTGGGGTTTGGCCACACAAGGTGGGTTGGATGGAAGGGCTGACAACAGGTCGGACCCTGCGGCCACCCCGTGCAGCGCCCTGCTGAAGGCCATGCGCATCAAGGGATGGCCGCCCCCTGTGGGTGAAGACCAGGTCATGCGGCCCACTCCTGCTGCCCAGCTAGTGGTTGAAAATAAATACATCACCAAAAAAACAATGGCAGTCAGAAAATAAACCACAGATGTAATAGCACTAAAACTTGCCAGTCGTGATTACCAACGCACTTCACGTGCCATGGTAGTCGATATTTTGGCTATGATATTGTTGTAGCACAATATTTAAAACACTCTATTCAGCAGAATGCCTAGGACACTGAGGGACAAGAAAGTTACAAACAGGGGACATGAGTCAATAAATCTAGGGTGCCGGGGTCAGTAGAGTTATGAGGGGGTAAGAAGTAGGAAATATTCATAGGGTACCAAGGAGTAGAGGAGTTACAGCTAGGAAAGAGAGAGAGAGAGAGGAGGAGAGAGAGAGAGAGAGAGAGAGAGAGAGGAGAGAGAGAGAGAGAGAGAGAGAGAGAGAGAGAAAGAGAGCGAGAGGGAGAGAGAGAGAGAGAGAGAAAGAAAGAGAGAGAGAAAGAAAGAGAGAGAGAGGGAAAGAGAGCGAGAGGGAGAGAGAGAGAGGGAGAGAGAGAGAGAGAGAGAGAGAAGAGAGAGAGAGAGAGAGAGAGAGAGAGAGAGAGAGAGAGAGAGAAAGAAAGAAAGAAAGAGAGAGAGAAAGAAAGAGAGAGAGAGGGAAAGAGAGCGAGAGGGAGAGAGAGAGAAGGAAAGAGAGAGAGAGAGAGAGAGAGAGAGAGAGAAAGAGAGAGAGAGAGAGCGAGAGAGAGAGAGAAAGAGAGAGAGAGAAAGAAAGAGAGAGAGAGAGAAAGAGAGCGAGAGGGAGAGAGAGAGAGGGAGAGAGAGAGAGAGAGAGAGAGAGAGAGAGAAAGAAAGAGAGAGAGAGAGAGAGGGAGAGAGAGAGAGAGAGAGAGAGAGAGAGAGAGAGAGAGAGAGAGAAAGAAAGAGAGAGAGAGGGAAAGAGAGCGAGAGGGAGAGAGAGAAAGAAAGAAAGAGAGAGAGAAAGAAAGAGAGAGAGAGGGAAAGAGAGAGAGAGAGAGGGGAAGGGACAGGGAGAGAGAGAGAGAGAGAAGAGAGAGATAATGTGTGTATGGGTTTAAGAGTGGCAGGTAAGAGGGATGGTATTTTATTTTGTAAGGCCCTGGGGACGGGTAAATTGGAAGATGGAAGGGACGAGGGGATTTAAATATGCTGCAGAAGGGAGAACAGATACAAGAGAGGAAAGTGAAGGATTAAAGTAGGTGACAATGGGCAGTAGAGATACGAGCAAGTAGGGGGCTAAAGGAAAAAGTGTAATCTAATCGCCAGATCCTAAAGTGAGACTGTGTCAGATGAAGACAGCTATTTTACACTGAAGTGGGCATATTTTCTGTTGCCTTTCTGAACCCACCTGCAGCCCTGACAGGGTTTCACTTCTACTTTTATCGATTTTAAGCCCCTTCTGTAATAACGCCAGAGCTAATGGTCGCCCTACAGCCTGCGGTAATTCAGCACAGCTTCCCGGCACAGCATGGGCCGCTGAGCGCATTACATTCCCATCACCACTCCTAAAAGAAAAAAAAATGACAATTATTACGGATTTTTACACCTCTTGAGCTCTGAAATTAAAATCCCTTGTAGCAGAAAGTCTGTGTCAACATCAGTCATATTTAAAGAATGGAAACAGAGGCCCCCCTCTGCTCGAAAAGAATCTACTTTCTGTTGCAGTGGACTGACTTCTGTCTGCCTCTCTCTGCATTGCAGTTTGTGTGTCAAAGAAGCAAGACTCACTCATTTGAATCCCCTTATCTCTTTCCTGCTTCTCCCAGTATCAAATGGCTTTAGACTCAGAAAAGTGCCTAAAACATTGACTTTCTCAAATGCATTTTCTATTTCTCCTCATATAATAAAGGTGTTTATGTAGCGTGGACTTCGTGACATGGGTAGCAAGGCGCTTTACAATTACCGATAGAAAGATTTGGGATAGAATGTGGGATAGGGAAAGATTTGGGAATGTATAATGAAGAGAGAGAAAGGGATACTTTAGAAGAAAATGGCGAAACTAAGTTACCCGAGACCAACCAACAAATACATTTTTAGAATTGATAAGTCTGCTCATGATAGGTTTTCTCAAATTAATTGAGTGGCCTTCCATCTTTAAGGATTCACCAAACTTCCTAGGAGTGTGCATGGAATCTGCTCAAGTCAAATATTTCACAGCATATTCCTGTTGCCCTTCGTGGGCATATTATCCGTTTTTATTTTTTTATCTGGCAGAAAACATTTTTCATGATAGCGAAACCCCTTCCTGTCCTCTCTCATGAAATAAGGCGGTGTTCAGGGACCTTTTCGCTCCTATTTACACACTTTCACCTGCTTTTTTTGATAGAATAGTTGCATGCGTAAAGGGGAATGGGAAAAGCAATCAGTAGTTTCCTGAATATCCACAAAATAAAATGTTATGATGGTTCTCTATGCTTAATTTGTCCCTGTGGTTGCAGGTGAGGGTCCACCCCACCGACACTCCTTTTTGGGGACCAGCACTTATTTTTCTTTAACAGACTTTGACACAGAGCAAGAGAGGGAAATCAATCAGTCAAGCATTTGTAAAGCGCACACTGTCGCCCTTGGGGGTATCTGGGCGCTGTGCCTGTGTAGAAGAGCCAGGTCATGAGTCTCCTTCTGAAGTCTGACAGCGAGGGGGCAGTATGGAGCTGGAGGGAAAGGTCATTCCAGGTCTTGGCAGCGATGTAGGAAAAGGAGCACCCATCACTGCGGCTGCGCCAGATGCGGGGTTGAGCGAGGACAAATAAGGAGTAACACAGGTGTCTGCGGGGTTGGTGGAAGCTCAGTCGATGGTTGATGTAGGCAGGTCTTAGGTTGTGGAGGGCTTTGTAGGCGCTTGAGGATCTTGAATTGGCATCTCTTCTGAATGGGGAGCCTGTGGAGGTCTCTAAGGTGGGGAGCAATGTGGGTTCATTTGGGGAGGTCCATGATGAGTCTGGCTGCGGCGTTCTGTGCGTTAAAGGGAAAAACACACAAAATGTAAAGAGGAGAAAGAGTAGGAAAGACAAAAGGTACAAAGAGAGAAAGAAGAAATGAATAAGAACCACATAAGAATGAAAGAAAGGGGCAGGAAATGTATGGTGGTGGAAGAAAAAAGCATGAGGTGGAATCTAGATTGTGCAGCATTGTTATTTGGCAATCCCGACATTCTCAGCGATGGTTGCAGGCTTCTGGGAAAAAGGTTGGGCACCGACACTCAGTATTTTACAAATTAAATATTGCATTCTCTACCTTCCCGATTTTCACCCTCTGCCTTGGGTACACTTCTGCGAGTGCCCACATTACCACCCTAAACCCTAAAATACATCATACTGCTGGGATTTTTTATGACATTAAAATGCACCTGCGAGGGTAAATATCCTCAGATCTTGATTCTGTCAGTCACAAGTGGTAGTTTTTGGCCACAAAAGTTATTTATACACCAGCTCATGCCAGTGTGGATTGTCCAGGCCCACAGCTTCTTCAATCTGTTCAAAATGCCTAGGCCAATACAGAAGAGACTCGAGTGCCCTGCTGGTAAGAAACCTGCCCTGACTCCTAAGGAAGAAAGCAGTACATAGAGTGCGAACTGTTATCCTGGTCTTTGAGACGCATTCAAGTCTGGGCACCATTAACGCACCAGGCCCTTTTCTTTGACATGTGCCCAGGTGTAGATGTAGAAACAAACGAGGCTCTGCAATCTGCCAGATTCTGGAATTTACTGCCATCAGAGATTAGGAAACACAATAACCTCATTAAATTTTTTAAAACATTCATATCTTTTCCATCTCAATACCCTTTCAGGCATAGAGTGACGCATAAATTATGCAGAAAAGAAGGAGAGAACTCTGGGTAGTTCTCAAGTTTAGGTGGAAAGCAGCTCCTGTTAGAGCACTCTCAACACCAGCGACACTCTAGATCTGCTCACCTCAAATGCCTTCTTTTCTATCAAAGTCTTTAAGCGTAGGATTAGCACAGTGCCATCCACGCCGAGATAGAAAAGGACTAAGTCTTTTGCCATTTCTACAGCAAAGTCTTTAAGCATAGGACTAGCACAGTACTGTTGGTATTTTACCGATTCAAAGCTGTAGTATTGTGCCTGGTGTGATAAATGGCTTATGTGATTTCACAGCTCGGAATGGCAAAAGATTGTCCCTTTCTATCTTGGCGTGGATGGCACTGTGATAATCCTATGCTTAAAGACTTTGATAGAAAAGCAGACATTTGAGATGAGCAGATCTAGAGTGTCGCTGGTGTTGAGAGTGCTCTATACAGGAGCTGCTTTCCACCTAAACTTGAGAACTACCCAGAGTTCTCTGCTTCTTTTTTGCATCTTTTCCATCTCCATATGTTCAGTGTTTTAAGGATTCGTCATTGTGCTTTTGTGTGTTGTGTTTCCAAATGTTCGCACCAATGTTGATGTAAAGATATAATGTAATGTAACATAAAAGAATTTGTAGAGCACCAACTAATCACCTGTGAGGGTCTCTAGGCGCTGAGTAGGTGCGAAAGGTCTGGAGCATCAGTCGAAAAGCCATGTCTTGAGTTTCCTGCAGAATTTTGTTGCGAGGTGGCTGTTCTGATGTCCTGGGGAGGGCGTTCCAGGTCGTTGCTGCTAGACAGGTGAATGAGTGGCTTCCTGCCTTGCGTCTGCGAATGTGGGGAATGTGTTCGAGGGACAGCGAGGCTGGTCAGAGCTTGCAGGTTAGCTGGTGGAAGTGCAGATGGCGGTTGGGGTAGGTAGGTCCATTATAATGCAGCGCTTTGTAGGCGAGGGTTAGTATTTTGGAGTGGCGTGTTTCTGGACGGTGAGCCACTGGAGTATCCAGATGTGAGGGGTGGTGGGTGCGGCGGCGTAGGTTGCGGACCAGTCTGGCAGCGGCGTTTTAGATGATCTGGAGCTTGTGTGTGAGGTGGGCGGGTATTCCGTAGTAGAATGCTATGCCGTAGTCTAAAGTGCTTGTAATCAAGACTGGGTGACAGTCTTTCTGGTGTCCATAATCTACCAGCTGTTGGTGTAAAATGTCACTGGTGCATTCTGTAAAATCCATAAATGATGGTGTTAAAATCCCACCAGTACTTTATAAATGTTAGTGCAAACTTGCTGTAGTGCAAACTATGCAGTCTGGCTCCTTGGGCGTTATCCTGTGTTATCTAACAGCTCCTCAGCAATTTACACACACCTCATCGCCAGTCTTTTTTCTCTCTCTCCTAGGATGCCTTGCTGAGTTTGGGGTCCGTCATCGATGTCTCCTGCATCCGGGAAGTCATCAAAGATGCGCTCACCGCCGTCCTCCCAAAAGTGGTAAGGCAGAGGCCAGCGGCCGCCCTCCCTTCTTCTCTTGGCTTGTGATTTGCTTACTCGCTTGTGGAGCCATCTAATTGACTATTGGGAACAGGAAATGCGGCCAATCAGCACTTAAAAATTCAGGGACACCGCATCCCTAAATAATTGATCATTGCTCATGGGCTCAGAAACATTATCGTGTCCTCTTTACAAGGCCAAATAAAAAGTATATCTATATGTTCACCAAGCTGATCTGACCTGGGCATTTTGAAAGGTAGACTTTTTGCTCCTTGGAATTACATTGTATACTTTTAAGTAAATGCATTTTTCCTTGAGTTAATTAATTGAAATTAATACACTACATCATCGCAAAATAAAGATAATCTAGTAGAAATTTGTATGGGCAAATCAAGTATCCGTTCCGGTCCTGGTTTCTAGATATTTTATCCACAAATGGTAAAACGCTGTATTAGTCACGAATCTTTGAAGTCTTTTTTAGAAAATGGAAAATAGAAATACATTTGTAGACAGAGTACAATCATTATCTATTTCACATTACATTAGAATGAAAACAATGAAAACTATTAAAACAAGGTTTATCGTGCACAATCTCTCAATTTATAATGTTTTCATCAGAAACTAGCAGAGATCATAAATCAAAATGCTGGGTTTCTTTAGTTTTTGGCATTGTTTTTTTTCTGTTAAGAGACAGCTAAGAAGTCAAAAGTAAACATTGTGTTCTCAGAGAAGGCACCCTAGTGAGCCCTGGGTTGATGCTTGGAAAATATCGACTTCAGAATATTTTTTCGAGTGCCAAGTAACAAGAGACAGATTCTGAAAATATAATTTTTAAAACGCTGGTGTAATCCCTTGCCTCGGTTCAACCTATTGAATTTACTTTGAGAGAAAACTCTGGATAGGGTTTTTTTTTAATTAATCATTCAATTGGGGTCATGGAGAAGTAAATAAGAAGTGTAAGAAGGAAGGGATTGGCCCAATTATCCAAGGGACAGGGTACCAACAATTAGCAAGAAAATAAATCCCTTGGATTCACCTAATGGTCACACCTCTCTTGTACTCATTCACTCACAGTAGTCTCTATAGTTGTCAGAACTAAGAAATATATATGTTTACAATGGTTATCAATACAAGCACCCCTTAAGTACAAACAAACCTGAAATTGCCATTAATCAAGATGTGTAAATTTATTTGTAATTCAATATCATTAAAAACATTAAAAACAATGAGTGCAATAATAAATGACATATACAAATGCATACAGTAATAAAACAGAAAAAGAGACTAACAAAACCGTGTTGTTCAACGTAACACATCCGGTGTGTCAATTCATAGGAATCTTTTCATAAAGGTCAGAGTCCAAATATACGTTGAACAACACGGTATTTTTTTGTCTCTTTCTCTGTTTTATTACTGTATGCATTTGTACATGTCATGTATTATTGCGATCATTGTTTTTAATGTTTTTAATGATATTGAATTACAAATAAATTTACACATCATGATTAATGGCAATTTCAGGTTTGTTTGTTCTGAAGGGGTGCTTGTATTGATAACCATTATATACATAGATATTTCTTGGTTCTGAAAACTATAGAGACAACTGTGAGTGAATGAGTACAAGAGTGGTGTGATCATTAGGTGAATCCAAGGGATTAATTTTCTTGCTAGAAGTAAATAAGAAGACCTCAGTTTTGCTTTTACCAGGAAGTGCATTTCAGGTCAAAATATAGACTTAAATCACAGCTAAGTCATGGCATCTTCCTAGGTTCTCCTGGGGCAGCAGATTTCAGGAGCTTCCATGGGGGGCTTCTATAAAGGGGCAGATTGTTGCTGCTGTTGTGAAGTAAATATTCGGAGTGCTGCAGCAGACACTGAAACAAATGCAGCATTTTTCCTATTTTTTTCTCAAACTATACTTATGGGAATACCGCGAGATCCTAAATCCATGTCCTACCGAGGCATAGACTTTCTTGCTAAGGTTGCTCGACGCAATATTGACCTAGTACTGCAATATTTTCCAAGGCTTATTTTGGTTCCATGTCTTTCCCTTGCATTTTTCCGATCTTCTGGCGAAAGCACTTTATATGTGTGAGGATGCTAATATTTGCGCGTGCCCTTCAGATGACAGACTAGCTTGAACAATAGAGAGGCACTCGTAAGATGCCAGGCCATAATGGGGACAGTGTCACATTCATTGTCACTTTTTCAGTAGAGTGAGTGGTCTAGGATTATAGCCCATACTTTAAAGATGATCAGCATCACTGTTCTTTCCCATCCCTTGCTTCACTTGTAGCGCTTTACTGAGCCAGGGCTAAGTGTAATGCACACTCCATTACGCGGTCTAGCAAATGTGAGTGCATACATAGAAGAACACATCCTGATCCTTGGATTGTGCGCTGGAAACTGTAAGTCACTTGGTTTGAACAGTGTGGTCCATGGAATTTTGTTGCTAAAATGTTTCTGTCAAGGCTTGAGCTTTCAGATGCTCTTGTGAGGAATAACTAAAGAATCAAAAAAGAGTGTGACAGACTGAATTTAATAACATAATCCGAATTTAACAATGGAGGGTTTAAAAACTGAAATGGAGAAAGGAAAGCAAAGCAGCTTACAATTGTAAAATTAACCACAAATCTGTTCAATTAAAATAAAACACGTTTCGGCAAGCTATGAACATAATCTGGTGCTGATAAGAAAGAGGTAAAAGAGGAGTGTGATCATCTGGGCCTCCAAAACTCTATCATTCTTGAGGTGTCCTTCAAACCAATCATAGCCAGGGTCATCTTAAAAAATGCTGAACATCGTAAAAAGTTTTAAATGTAGCAGTACATTTGAAAATGACAAATATTGTAGCTCTATACAATTTATAATATATGTGCCCATCATACGGATATCCCATTCGAATCTGTAAGGTTCAAGGCCCATTCATTCAAGGAAATACAGGTAAGCAAGTATTAAATGTAAATAACTTCTAACCTTCCTGTGAAGCAATATCCGCAAAAGTGTGGTAATCCTTCGAACAAAAATTAAACACCACAACATTCCGCACGCCATTGTGCTAAAAATCCAGTATACAAACTACAGAAGGTCTAGAAAAATACAACTAAAGCAGTAACGACAGTCATAGAATCCCCAACTCCAATCCAAGTTTCAGTCAACCATAGTGGCTCATAGACGAATAACATTCAAATCAAACTCATGGAGAGACCCAACCACACAAGCCGTCCGCAGTAAGTATGTTCCTGGTTCGGATGGCAGCGAACCATAGGGATGCGCAATGGAAAACTCAACCCATGAAATGAAGACGCTGGTACCATACCGTGGTTGGCAGAGAAGATGAATGGAAATATATTTTTCAGCAAAAAAAGCAGAATAATACAACTACCTAAAGTTAACCAACAAGGCGAGAGGCCTATCAAAATAGACTTCAAGATTTTTGAAGTTGTGTGCAAGGCCTAGGAGGTCAAGTGCCCATCTAAGAAACTAAGGGCCCGATTCACAGAATGAACTTAAGACTCAATCCTAAACTTACTACTGTTTTGGTATTCACAGATTGCACTTACTACTGCATTCACAGAATGAACCTACTACTTTTGGCATTCACTGAATGCACTTACTACTTTTGGTATTCACAGAATGAACTTACTCATTTCGGTATTCACAGAAGTTAGGCCTCCTAACTTTAGGACTCCTAAATGCCTTCTGTGAATACCGAAAGTCTTAAAATTAGTATTTTTCTCAATTTAGTAGTAGTACAGTTAGGACTCCTAACTTTAGGACTCCTAAATGCCTTCTTTGAATACCGAAAGTCCCAAAATTATGATTTTTCTCAATTTAGTAGTAGTAAAGTTAGGACTACTAACTTTAGGACTCCTAAATGCCTTCTGTGAATACCGAAAGTCTTAAAATTAGGATTTTTCTCAATTTAGTAGTAGTAAAGTTACCTAACTTTACTACTACTAAATTGAGAAAAATCCTAATTTTAAGACTTTCGGTATTCACAGAAGGCATTTAGGAGTCCTAAAGTTAGGAGTCCTAACTTCTGTGAATACCGAAATGAGTAAGTTCATTCTGTGAATACCAAAAGTAGTAAGTGCATTCTGTGAATGCCAAAAGTAGTAAGTTCATTCTGTGAATACCAAAAGTAGTAAGTGCAATTTGTGAATACCAAAACAGTAGTAAGTTTAGGATTGAGTCTTAAATTCATTCTGTGAATCGGGCCCTAAGAATTGATATAATTCAATTTTAGTAGTTTTCATGCATCCAAAAATGAACAGCAATAAACACTCCTAAAAAATGAAATAAAAAATAAGTGATGTTTGTATCCAGCCACAGTAGCATTTAGGCGCTATCTGCACAGCGTATGTTATAGCTGAAAGGCAAGCAGACCAACATCTGCTTCTAAGCGCAAAGTAGTAATCCCAACTAGCAGGAAGGAAACCATAGGCTTTCCGTGGGAGGCATAATCTCACAGCAGTGCCATCTCACCATGAGGACACACGTACCCACCAACAATACTGTCAGATACAAAGCTAGCACTCTGTGCCAAGAGCTGCACAGGAAGGGAGGGTTAGCACATTCTAGCAGCAGACACATCAGGGACAGCATGGCGAGAGACACACACTCCCCAAAATTACAGAAACAATGTAACAAAAGGAATATCTCTGTAAAAGATTAAAAACCTTGCAAATGCTCATTTAAGGATTGTCTTCTGTGGTGACCCCTGAGAATTTACCAGCCACAGAGTATAAAATGCCTTCCATGTGGTATCAAAATTCACTAGGGGCCAGATGTAGGAGCCCTAATACCGGTCGGAAACAGCCGATTTCGGCCGTTTCCGACCGGTATTAGGCTTTTCAGATGTAGGGGGCCTACCGAATCGGTAATTTTACTGATTCGGTAATTTTACCGATTCGGTAAATCCATATGTAGCTGACACTCCTAAGAGTGCCACAGGCCCTTAAGAGTCTGTATTTTACCACACAATCCTATTGTGTGGTAAAATACCGAATTCAGGTGTGCATGCACATCTGTGCATGCACACCTGTGCCATGTGACACACAGACATGCCCTTAGAGCATGTATGTGTGCCACATGTCACACAAGCCTGTACTTGGGGTGCTAGAGGGTGTCAAAGTGACACCCCCTGCACCCTTGCAGGATTCGGTATTTACCGATTCGGTAAATACCGAATCGGTATTTCCCATTGATTCCTATGGGCTTCAAGGCCCATTGGAATCAATGGGCAATACCGAATCGGTATTTACCGAATCGGTATATTCCTAAATTCGGAATTACCTAAATCTGCCCCTTTCCCATTTACAGACTCTTAAATACCGATTCGGTAAAATTCGGTATTTAAGAGTCTGTAAATGGGAATTACCTACATCTAGCCCTAAGTTCCAAAACTACTTCATGTTACGTCTCAAAGAAAAAGAACATTGAAAAATGTGGCCAGCCATCCCCAATCCACTTGTCACAGGAAGTGGAAAATTGCTAGCATTTGCATTTTTGTAGGATAGCGTTAATCTCATTTTGAAGGATGCTCACAAACTCTGCTACTTTTTTAAGAGCCTCTGGTAACTACAGGGTTAAAATTTATGTTGCTCCAGAGATCTCTCTATATAGCTCCAGGGATTGATCGAATATCCCTGCAGACCTGGCACCCAGGCTCAGCTACCACATAACATTGACACATTGCTTACAGCTGCAGGACATATCACCCAAATAAACTACTTCTGAAATAGGGGAGGCCTGCACCCGCAGTAAATATGGGATGAGTGGTGTTTTACTGGGAAGCTGGCAGTACCTTCCTACAGAGGAGGTGCAGAAGAAGAATTCTGATACATCTTTCCAGAGCCTCCATCCTCAACAGGAAGGCAGCAAATCAAGATGAGCTGTTTCTGCTCAGTTATCAACTTTTGTTATGGATTCCACTTTTAAAACAACAATTCTATCTCCTGACTGGTTAGCAAGTCTCTGGTTGTTGTGAAAGCCAAATTATAGTGCAACGCTCTTTATTTTCAGCGTGGTGTCTGGTAATTGTCTATCGCTACTGTAACGCAAGCCATTTACTCTCTCCGTCAATGTACTTGTTGATGAAGAACAAAACCCTGTTCTCTGAATCTCTTTTGTGATTGAAATTGGCCTGCATTAATATATTCTAATGGCGGACGGGCAGTGTCGGCACTGCGCGGAACGCCTACTCCGCGAGTCACCGCAGAGCGGGAAGCGTGGCGCCCATGTTTTGTTACAAGGGTCATGGCACCTTCTAGAAAACTTGCATTATTTTGTAGACATAGTTATGCTAACAATCTCTATTCAAAGAGGAGAGGAAATGCAGGCCTAATTTTATCCTCTCTCCATCCTATTAGCTGTGAGTCATTGTTGTGCTGGAAGAATGGCAGATGCAAAGTATTGTGGGCTCTTTAGAAATAGATCATTAAGCCAACGCGCGTTGGGTTCTGGCACCGCCGGCTTTCTGTCGGAAGCAGCTGACAATTCGTATTCTATTTGCTCATGCCATTGTGGGCTTCATCGAGTTGCCAATTTCCCATGTCTCAATGGAAAATTTTAATCTTGAGATGACATAGGTGCCATGTTTTGATTTGAAGGTGACACTGACCCAGCCAGACAAAAGTTGGACATAGCTGGTCTCTCACAAGGATATTCCCATCTAGCATTAGTAATTGCAATATTCCTAAATTTGTTTTAGAAGGATGCTGTGTGCTAGAGCTAGCTACCAATCCCATGAGGGACTGCCAGTGTAGGTACAGAAGGCCATATCTGTGCTGACACTTCTGTCAGACCAAGGGAGTGTTCGATTGTGCATGGCAAGGAATGGACGTCAGTAAGGGGCAGCCGGGTGTTGCATATGCAACCATGGTCTCTGAGGTCACTGCCTCTGTTGCCCCTATTCTCAGATGCCCTGAAGGCAGCAATGGAAATTCAAAGTAAATCAGATCTCTCATCAGTCGCGGCCCGTGTAGGTAAAGGCGGTGGGGCGGGGGGGGATGACAAATGGCAGAATAGGGAAAATAAAATAAATAATTAAAACAACTTACCTTGAGCTCGCCACATCTCAAGCACAAGGTAAGTGGTTTTATTTATTTTCCCTATTCCATTGTTTGTCACTTCCACCACCGCCACCCCTCCCCCGCCCCACTGTGCTTACCTGCATGGGCCGCCACTGGCTCTCATAGTCCTGCCACCCCTCCCCTGCCATTACCCATGTCCTCAGCAGCAAACTGGCGACTGTTGAGGGTCAACTGGTGGGGCAAAAGGTCAACTCAGCAGTGCCACTGGGTGAGTCGTAGTATGTGGTACATAATTTTTGCTTGCTATGACATTCTGCTGATTCACGTCAATGTTTTGAGAGTTGCGGCAGATGGTGCTGGGTCCAAGCTGGTTTGCAAGCATCCTTGCTTGAGGGTCTGTTCCAAAGGGGGGACCCGTGAAGCTTTTTGCCCTGTCTCTGCAGTTTTCAAGGCCCCTCTATCAGTGTCACGAATGAACCTGTCTTTTCATCTTACTGGATCAGGTTAGCAGGTGCTAAGATTCACTCGGTTTACGTGATCCTCCAGTGGTAGCCAGAGCGGAGTAGGCAGCGTTTTCCCATAGGATGTTTGATGAAAGTTGATCCCTAATACAATAAAATCAATCAAGATCAATGCTCAGGTAGCACTTTTACATTTTTAACACAACATAATATAAATCAACAAAGATGCAGACATTTTCTACCATATGGACTATTTAACCCCTGGTCCTGAGAAGGTGGAGCCCGGAATCAGTCGGGGGATAGAAGGGCGCGTGTTGAACTCAAGGTTTTTCTTGGTTTTCTGCTAGAAGCCAATCACCGGGCCAGCCTGTTATGGGAGAGGTTTTTAAAGCATTGCTTGATCCCAGTCCTTGGGAATGTGCAGGGATTTCTTAGGCAGCAAAGGAGACGTTTGCTGCAGTGGCAGATAACAAGGGCAAAAACCTGCAATTAGTTCACTTTAGGGTCATTGTAGCTAAGGTTCCTGCAGTGCTTCATAGCACTATGTGATCTGTGTTGACACTTGAAGGAGGACAATACAGACCAATGAACAGTGCTGTAACTAACAGTGGTTGCTTACTTCTTCTGGTGCCCTGTGGTGCCTTGACGTCGTTAGGTAGCATATAGGGTTAGGACTATGTTGAAATCTTCAAACGCTAATATCGCACGACCAGTCACAAGAGTGTTTCTTCGACTGGAGGATCCCTAATATCAAGTGGCTCGAGCGGGGCTTCTCGGAGCCATCGGAGGCCGGTTCTAGAAAAGGTTCCTATATAAGGTGCATCTTTGACAGGACCTCAAATTCCCACTGACTGGAGGCAAGATGTGGTCTCCTAAAGTCTCCTGACTTACTTAAAGCCCAGGTGGGTGGTCACAGGTTCTAGTTCAATGTCAAGCCGAATGAGTGTGCTGCGGTATTGAGAGAGGGGTGGGTCGCCATCATCTGTTCAGTCTGGACCAGTCTCCACCAGGTCTGCACTAAGGCACAGCTGACCCAGGATCACAAGGTGACTCTTCAATCTCAGGAGACTAGCTGTATCACCCTATCCGTGGCTAGGGTCTTCCTTGGGCTAGAAGGTGATTTCAGTCCATATACCTTCAGACAAGTTCTTCAAGCCGGGTTGCAGACTTGCTTTCTTCTGGCTTGGTCCCATCAGGTGGGAAGCAGCAGCATGGAGCTCTAACATCCAGCAAGAGCTGTTCTGCTCAAAGCACGGGTGCGGTCTGTAGATCTCAAAGTAGATACTGGAAATGTTCACCATCTACTTGTTACAGAGGAGCTGAACATGAGCCCAGTTCCCATTCATGCAGGAGCCTTATTTTATATATTTAAGTCTTAAAGTGCTTCCGTAGATTGCACTTAAAGCCACAACAGTCAATAACAAACACATTGAGTTAAAATACTTATGATTAAGACCATAAAACATAAGATGAGAATAAATAAAGTAATGTATAAAATATATGTATAGATCAATATATATCAAGAAAGCTCCCAAAACATCTCATTAATCAATAACAAATATACACAGTAGGAGTATTTAAAAAATAAAGTGCTTCTTCATGCAGTGCTATAGAGTACCTTGAAAACTCAGGATACAAACCTTTTTTTCGGCAGATAAAAGAGACTAGCACAGAAAAAATTACAAGATACAGATCCTGTTTGTCATGGATGACAAGAAACCCCATCCTTCTTAATCCACACATTATCGCCCAACGGGACCTGGTTGAATCTAGATTTCATAAAAAATATACGCACAAGAAGACATAAGTGGCTTCCTTTAAATAAAATAGCATCATCCCAATAAAAATATCAAATTATTTGTAAACAGGCAAGGAAAATAATATTCCTAATGCCCAGGTCAAGACAAATCATTTAGAGAGAGAGAGAGCGAGAGGAGCTAATGACAAGGTAACTATTAGAAATTGGGTTTCTGGTTGGCCGAGCTAAGCACCCTGTCCAAGCAAGAACCACAATCCTAGTCAGGGTAAGTCACAAACACACCATAAATGAACCTGTGCTCACCCTCTGGTAGCTTGACACTGAGCAGTCAGGCTTAACTTGCTTCTACTCCTTTTAAAGCATCTGGGACCACACTCGCAAAACACACCTTTAACAGCAAATAAACATCCCTCCTTCCGTGTGCGTTAAAAACTGCAAAAAGCCAAGTCCTGTAGGCTTTGATTTTGCAGCCTGAAAGGTATTATATGGGACCCAAGACACATTATTGGCAGCCACTCAGGGAGACTCTTGTTTGCTGTGGTCTGCCTAGACAACCTAGCTTAACCTCTTGCATGCTCATGACGAGCTGAGCTCGTCATGAGCCACGGCGCTCCGGTGCTCATGACGAGCTCAGCTCGTCATGGCCCGTGGAACGCTCAGGTGCGGGGAGAATTCCCCTGCTGTGCTGAACGTTCCACGGAGCCAATGCACCTGTGACGAGCTGAGCTCGTCATGAGCACAGGAGCTCAGCTCGTCATGAGCTTGCGGGCGCTGTGCGCGCCCCCCCCCCCCCCCCCCAGCACAGAGGGGGAATAACCCCCGCAGCGAAGGGGTTAAGCTGGCAGGGGTTTGTTTTTCATCCTTGATCCAACATCTCAATAAGACCAACTTGTATGCAGTTATACGAAGAGGGAATGGGCTATGTCCATAGTGTGACAAAGCAATCACCACAAATTCCCAACACCAGGAGACGCCATCAATTATTATAAACAAAACAGGTGATGGATCGAATGTGGATCAATGTCACACATTCACCCCAGTCCAAAGATCTGGGCTCAAATCCATCGTTTTTTTGCACTCCACACCACCCTGGGTTAGACAATGGCGATATGCAAATCAGGTCTGACCCTGTGCCCCATGGGAACAGTCCAGTCCGAACTACAAAAGCCATGTCCTTCCCAGAACGGAATCAAGCATCCGAGGACCGGACCGGTTTCGAGGTAACACCTCTCATCAGCCCGGCTAGCTTGACTCCAGTGGTGTGGAGTGCCTGGGACCCACGTCTGAGCATCCCCAGCGCACTTATGGCGGAATTTGCAAACAAAACAGGTGATGGATCGAATGTGGATCAATGTCACACATTCACCCCAGTCCAAAGATCTGGGCCCAAATCCATCGTTTTTTTGCACTCCACACCACCCTGGGTTAGACAATGGCGATATGCAAATCAGCTCTGACCCTGTGCCCCATGGGAACAGTCCAGTCCGAACTACAAAAGCCATGTCCTTCCCAGAACGGAATCAAGCATCCGAGGACCGGACCGGTTTCGAGGTAACACCTCTCATCAGCCCGGCTAGCTTGACTCCAGTGGTGTGGAGTGCCTGGGACCCACGTCTGAGCATCCCCAGCGCACTTATTGCGGAATTTGCAAACAAAACAGGTGATGGATCGAATGTGGATCAATGTCACGCATTCACCCCAGTCCAAAGATCTGGGCCCAAATCCATCGTTTTTTTGCACTCCACACCACCCTGGGTTAGACAATGGCGATATGCAAATCAGCTCTGACCCTGTGCCCCATGGGAACAGTCCAGTCCGAACTACAAAAGCCATGTCCTTCCCAGAACGGAATCAAGCATCCGAGGACCGGACCGGTTTCGAGGTAACACCTCTCATCAGCCCGGCTAGCTTGACTCCAGTGGTGTGGAGTGCCTGTGACCCACGTCTGAGCATCCCCAGCGCATTTATGGCGGAATTTGCAAATAACCGACGTGGGTCCCAGAGCCTCTCTACCACTGGAGTCAAGCTAGCCGGGCTGATGAGAGGTGTTACCTCGAAACCGGTCCGGTCCTCGGATACTTGATTCCGGTCTGGGAAAGATATGGCTGTGTAGTTCGGACTGGACTGTTCCCATGGGGCACAGGGTCAGAGCTGATTTACATATCGCCATTGTCTAACCCAGGGTGGTGTGGAGTGCAAAAAACGATGGATTTAGGCCCAGATCATTGTACTGGGGTGAATGTAAGACATTGATCTACATTCTGTCCATCAAATTGTTTTTTGTAATCAATTATTATAAAAGCATGCATTTCCAATCCCGTGAGAGTGCCTTTAGCTTCTCCCAGAGGTCTAGTCATAGAGGAAACCCAAACTAAGGAGAAGATCCATGAATCAGAGATACTTCTCACGTGCTTGTCCCAACCCCTGGAGTCCCAATAGAACGTTCACCCTTTCCTGCATCTGCTATGCCAGCAGACCTGCACTATAGATTGGGTGTAGGAAGAAAGCCGGGAGTCATGATAGAATGTAGTGTAGATTGGGACCACATCACTTACCAGGATTATAATCCTTTCTTCTGGCAGGTTACTAGATTTGAATATATATGCATGGGAAAAGGCTAAATGGTTCACTTGAAGCATCTCCTTTGTACGATTACGTTTCCTTTTCCCGAACTTTAATTTGAATTTACTTAATCAGTCCCGAGCTGAAATGTTCTCACATCTCATAAATGGTAAGAAAAATCAAAATCTGATTTCAGTCTCTCATGTTGACCTGCATATCTCTGTGTGAAACAAGTCACATGAGGTGGCATTAAGCATGGGCAGAATTTCAATCATGCCTTAGTAATCAGAGTAATTTTGGTAATTCTGCATTACTCTTTGATGCAGAATTACTGATAATAACACAATTACGCCGGATAGCGTAATTTTGGGGGAGGAAAAAACCCTACTGCACATTTAGTGAGCGCGAGCGACTGCTTGTGCAGCCATTCGGTTGCATTTGCGCTATTTTCATTGCGTACAAAAAGCATCCTCACATCCATTTTAGACACAAAGGTACTTTTTGTGATAAACTAGGGCTAAATGCTGGGAGTAAGTTGGTGGAAAATCCTACCGCAAGCCCACATATAGTGAGCGCAGGTTTGCTATTCATGTTCTTTTGCATTATTTGCTATTTCGTAGCACACAATGCATCGTAACGTCCATTTTGGATTGAATTGGGCATTTTTGAGTTAAGAAGACAGGGCTAAATGCAGAATTAGTCTTCTTGGGTGATTCTGCGAAATCTCGTGGATTTGGGGGTTATTTCTTTGTGATTGCGCTGCATTAATTACGCAAGTTACTCCGACCCCTAGTCACCATCAAAGAAAAAGATTTTTAGAAAATAATTATCTTACATTTTTTGGGGAGATGACTACACTTTGAGCTGCTAATCGTATCACACTGCAGTCTGATGATGTGACATAGTTTCAAGTGAGAGACAACTTGTCCCAGGCTCATTCAGCAAACATCAAAAGTACATGTGTCCGGAAAAATAAACAAACTTAAGGAAACACGCAAAGAGAGGGAAATTCCTTGCGCTGGACAAGAAATGGTGGTTAATTTGAGCTGGTGGTTTACGGTGCTCAGCTCCGGCACTTAATTGGTTTCCCGTGACAGTCATCACCACACTGATGACACTCTGCCACATGGTGGCGCTGCGTATCTAATTTAGAGATGAGCAGAACATCAGTTGTTTATGAATACAAAATACATTAAAAAATACTAATCCAACTGCAGATCCAAAGGAGACTGGGGTTTATGGGGCCCATGCCTTTACATCAGGTATTTCCAAAACATTCATTCTGCAACACCAGTAAGTCTACCCTTCTAGTTGACAGAGCTATATTTAAGTCATGCTGTCCACTCAAGGAAACACAGATTTTCCATCTGAGGTGATAAGCTCAAACTAAACTAAACTTATAAATAAATAAGTAGAGGTGGAGCCAACAGGTTGTACCTGTGACATCAGGGTACAGACCTATTGACTTTTCCAATGCCAACACACACACAGATGCATGTGCACACATATGGATGGCCATCTTTCAATAGTTTGTCATAAAGCACACAAAAAGCATTCCAAAAATGCTCCCTTGCGTGTGCAGACACAGTGGCCATATTGGCATGGTTATTGTTATAGTGCAGCGTTTCCCAAACTGTAGTCCGCGGACCCCCAGGGGTCCGGGAGACATTCCCAGGGAGTCCGAAGGACTCGAGTGCCTGTCGTAGTGAAAAATGAAATGCCCATGCGTCCACACAGCACACAAGAGCTGTGAATGTTGGCGCAGGGGCGGCGAGACCACAACAATACAATCGGGAGGCGGGGCAGCGAATGGGCAGTGGGCAGTCAGGGGGTGGGGCCTCAGGGGGCACAGCGGCTGGGGAAACGAGAGGAAAAGAAGTCAAAAGGGGCACAAAAACAAGGAAAAAACAAGTGGCACAGAAGGCAGAAGGGCACAAAAAACGAGGAGAAAACGAAGTGGAACAGAGGGCAGGAAGGCACAAAGAACGAGTGGAACAAAGGGCAGAAGGGCACAAAAAACGAGGGAAAATCGAGCGGAACAGAGGGCAGAAAGGCACAAAAAAGGAGTGGAACAGAAGGCAGAAAGGCACAAAAACACGAGTGGAACTGAGGGCAGAAGGGCACAAAAAACGAGTGGAACAGAGGGCAGAAGGGCACAAAAAACTAGGGGAAAACGAGTGGAACGGGCAGAAGAGAACAAAAAACGGGTGGAATGAGGGCAGAAAGGCACAAAAAACGAGTGGAACAGAGGGCAGAAGGGCACAAAAAACAAGGGAAAAACGAGTGGAACTGAGGGCAGAAAGGCACAAAAAACGAGGGAAAAACGAGTGGCACAGAGGGCAGAAAGGCACAAAAAATGGGGGAAAAACAAGTGGAACAGAGGGCAGAAAGGCACAAAAATCGAGTGGAACAGAGGGCACAAAGGCACAAAAAACGAGTGGAACAGAGGGCAGAAGGGCCCAAAAATGAGGGGAAAATGAGTGGAACGGGCAGAAGGGAACAAAAAACCGGTGGAATGAGGGCAGAAAGGCACAAAAAATGAGTGGAACAGAGGGCAGAAGGGCACAAAAAACGAGGGAAAAACGAGTGAAACAGAGGGCAGAAAGGCACAAAAAACGAGGGAAAAACAAGTGGAACAGAGGGCAGAAAGGCACAAAAATCGAGTGGAACAGAGGGCAGAAAGTCACAAAAAACTAGTGGAACAGAGGGCAGAAGGGCACAAAAAATGCAGGGAAAACGAGTGGAACAAAGGGCAGAAAGGCACAAAAACAAGTGGCTCAGAGGCCAGAAAGGCACAAAAAACGAGTGGAACAGAGGGCCGAAAGGCACAAAAAAAAGGGAAAAACGAGTGGAACAGAAGGCAAAAGGGGCACATAAACGAGGGAAAAACGAGTGCCACAGAGGGCAGACAGGCACAAAAAACAAATGGCACAGAGGCAAAATACAGGATACAGAAATATAGGGGAAGCTAAGAACAGAAGGCAGAACTGGCAGAGAGGCACGGGGGCAGCGAGGGGAACAGAAGGGAAAAACGGGCAGAGACATGGGCCAGCGAGAGGTACAGAAGAAAAGACCGGGCAGAGAGAGCACGGGGACAGCGAGGGGAACAGAGGGAAGAAAAAGGGGCACAGACCACATACAGGCAGCGGGGGAAGACAGACAACAGCAGTCACAGACACAACAATGAAAATACAGGCAATACAATAAAAGCAATAAAACGTTGAAAGGCACGTTACCGTTACTTGGCAGGCAGGTAAAAATAGATGCAGCCAGGATCAGCAGTAGGATTTTCATGCTGCTGTCTGATTGCTCACTTTCCACAAGCCCTTGGGTACCACTAAATAATACACTGCTGTATGCATACATGTCCATGCCAATAGACCCAATTCAGGCTGTCTCCCTCTTGAAATTGCCTCTGCTTCAAAAGGCGTTTTTAAAAAGAAATGTAAATTGTACAAATTGCTAGAGGATCCTCAGCTTCCAGTAGTGATTCAGTGGGGGTTCTCAGGAGTCAAAAATTTGGGCACCACTGTTATAGTGTATTAAAAAAAAACTACACTAAGATGGCTGCTGTGCATGCGTTCTGATGCGCATGCACGGGCAACCATCTAGGAATGGTTTTTCAAACCCATAAGAAGACGCATTCAAAGATGTCCAACAGGCATACGAAAGATTGAACACTCGTGGTTGGACATTTTGAAATGATTATTCCATAAAGTATTGCAAGATGGCCACTGTGTGTTTACGCTCCCGTGCACACACTTGAACATGCACAGGTGTCCATCTTTGAATGGTTAAAAAAACACTCAACGTTGGACACTGTATTACAAGTAGACAGTGGGCAGAGGGCTAGGGGCAAGTGGGCACTGGGGGTGAGCAGGATTTTTAATAACCAGAGCAGTGAATGAGAGAAAGGAAAGCAGGGAGCGCGAGGAGAGGGAAAGATGGAGGAAAAATGACCCTTCATGCCCTGCAATACTGTTGCTTGATATCACCAGTAGTATCCAGTGGAGTCCAATCAAAAAAGAATGGGATACAATAGATCTCTTGCCAAAAGGCTGCTAAAATTGTCAGTAGGCAAGGCCAAAGAAACAAAGGTGTTTATCCGCCCACAGAAACGCTTGATAAGTCGTAAAGTTTATTTTTTGTATACATTTCGACGTAAAATATTCTTAAAAGAAAAAGTCCAAAAAATGCAAAAATATATTTTTGCTATTCCTTCAGTTTCAAACAAAATTGTCGCACTGATTCTTTTCGTCAATAAGCGAAAGCAGAAATGTAATGGAAACAGCATATTCCATAGAGAAGAAGAGGAGAGATGATATGGCAGAGGACATATATAATAATAAAAAACAATTGGACCGCACAAGCAATGTAGAACAATAAATGCATGTGCTGTGCTCAAGCTGGAAGATTTGATTTCTAGTTTTGCACATTGTGGGTTCCAAAGAGAGCCGGCGGCATCGCTTTTATCTCTGCCCTGTGATTCTGTTTGAAAGTGACATTATGTCTGAGTGCACACAGCTTTATTTCTTCCTGAAGCATGTTCCGAGCAGGGAGCTCTCTTTCAGGTGAATGTCGGTGATACTGAGTCTGCAATGATTGCTCTCATTCATCCACTGGGGCGAGCTGGATCTGCAGCAAAGTGCCTTCCTGCCCCCATCATATGTGACCTGCCAGGACCCCAAGCCCCCAATCCCAGCTGGGAGTGTTGCTTCCCTCCATTATCCCCTCCCGGTCCCCTGAATGAAATGGAATGAAAATGTATTTTGTATGGAAGGCCCCTTGGCGCTGCCTGCAACAGAAGGACAAGCAAAAACAAAGGAGACAAGACATTTGTCAGAAACCTAGATGATTAAGAGAAAACCTATTGATAAAAAAGCCATGTTTTGTAGGCTTTCCTAAATTGAAGAAGGCCTGTGCATTTCGATCACAAATGTGGAATGCACCACCAATTTAGAGTTCCAGAATGATTATGTCCATCAAATAATTTTAATTCCAAAATTCTTTTATTCTTCACATCAAAATTGTTAAAACGGCCAAAGAGCCAACTCGTTTCGTCCAGCTTCCGTGGACTTCCTCAGGGCGTAGTATCTAGTCATATTTTTCAATGACTGATGTCATCCTGGTCAACACTATTTGGTTCCTGTACCCCAGTGTTGTTGTTCAATGTGAACTATTCTCTCCTACATCCAGGGTGAGTTCAATATTACTCGGCTCCTGTGCAGTGCTGGGCTTCCCTTCCCACTAACATGGTCCGCGTCTGACAATGTAGCAGGAGAGAATTCCACCCTTAGCCGTACAGTGTACAAAACGTCCACTGTCCCTAGGGGCTCATTTGAGTTTAGGGATGATTACATTGTAGACTGAAGAGGATCGCAGAGTCCTAGACAGAAACTACCAAGCAAACTTCCGCTTTAGATAGTCCAGACCTGAGCCATACAAGGTTTTAACCTTATGCGTGCTATTGTAACACCTTATAGATCAACATGCAGCAGAGACTTTTAAGCAAACTGCAAGCTCTACAGAATGCTGAAGCACGTGTTGCTTGGGATTCCCAAGCATCAATCAGCATAACAGACTTTAGTCCAGCTCCATTGGCGACCCATCCGTAAGCCCATTGACTTTAAAGCTATATGTGTTGCCTTTAACCCCTTCGCCGCGGGGGTAATTCCCCCACTGTGCTGGGGGGAGGGGGGGCGCACGCAGCGCCCCGGTGCTCGTGACAAGCTCAGCTCGTCACGCAGCATGGTGGCGCTGTGCTCATGCCGAGCTGAGCTCGTCACGGCCACGCCCATTTCCTCAGAACGCTCAGCACAGCGTATGAGCGCGCTGAGCTCGTCATGAGACACGGCTGCACTGTGCTCATGACGAGCTGAGCTCGTCATAACAGCCGCGGCGCTCATACGCTGTGCTGAGCGTTCTGAGGAAATGAGCGTGGCCGTGACGAGCTCAGCTCGTCATGAGCACATCGCCACCATGGTGCGTGACGAGCTGAGCTCGTCATGAGCACCAGGGCGCTGGGCGCGCCCCCTTCCCCCCCAGCACAGTGGGGGAATTACCCCCGCGGCGAAGGGGTTAAAGGCAACACATATAGCTTTAAAGTCAATGGGCTTACGGATGGGTCGCCAATGGAGCTGGACTAAAGTCTGTTATGCTGATTGATGCTTGGGAATCCCAAGCAACACGTGCTGCAGCATTCTGTAGAGCTTGCAGTTTGCTTAAAAGCCTCTGCTGCATGTTGATCTATAAGGTGTTACAATAGTCCAGTTTCAAGAGCACAGGGGCAGTAACAATCAACTTCTGTAAACAGAAAGACCTTGCTCAAGATCTTTAAGACAAAAAAGACGAAAAGGTCACTACATTGATTTGGTTTACCAAATGGCAATGTGTCACTGAAAACTATGCCAATTGGTTTTACTTTAGAGCCCGGTGTTGGTAGAGTACCTAAATCCTGCTACCAAGCTGGGGAGCAAAATGAAGTATTATTACCCAACAGGAGTACTTCAGTTTTTTCGGAGTTCAATTTTAAACAATTATTGGACATCCAGTTGCTGCTCTGCGACATGCAGCTGTGAAATCTACTTGCTGAATTCTCTGGATTCCTGGATACTAAGACCACAATCTGGGTGTCGTCTGCATAGCACACCACCGGGAACCCAAACATTTTAATGAGTCTGGACAAAGGAGTAACATAAAGATTGAAAAGAGTGGGGCTCAGGGACGAGCCCTGAGGTACTGCACATGGTAAAGAAAAAGAACTGGACGTAAAGCCTTCCATAGAAACAAATTGTTATCTATCTGATAGGAATGACTTCAGAAGAGCATGTGCCGTTCTCTTAATGCCTAAGGAGTGTAGACGGTCAATCAATAAATCATGATTGACAGTTTCAAATGCAGCCGAGAGATCCAACAGGATCAAAGCTGCATTACTTCCTTTATCTAAAGTGGCTCTCAGCTCGTCTGAGTCAACGATCAGGACTGATCGGTGCTGTATTCCCTCCTGAAACTGAATTGCGATGGGTCCAGGAGGTGATTGGATTCGAGAATGGGGCCAGTTCTTTGTTTAACGCCTTTTCAACAATTTTGGTTGAGAAAGGGAGGCATGATATTGGCCGATAATTATTGGGGTCCAAATAAATAAGGTTGGATTTCTTAAGTAATTGCTGAATAGGGGCTATTTTCCATGCTTTCGGGAAAAAACCTTGGCATAACTTTTCATTAAAAATGTTCGCCAAATGGCTAGATATTGTTTTAGGGACTAATTGCATGATATTAGGAGGACAGGGACCCAAGGGAAAGCCAGATGTTATATACTCGTTAAGGTACAGCACTTAATCAGCAATCAGGGCTGAAAATGATGAAATAAGTTCTGACACTGAGTGAGAGATGCCATCTTAATCTATCTGTAATAGCAAAGGAAGAACTGGTGGGGCGGGGCTTCAAGTATGTGCTCTTTCTAGCCCTCTTTTCTGTCGCTTCTGCCGGTGAGGGTGGACACTACTGACCTCTAGGGGCCATTTTGTACTTTCCTGTTCATGCTTGAAAAGAAGATTTTTGCTGGTGGTTATTAACTGGGCAAAAATAGGTGGAAACCGAAAACTGGAAAACCTGACACATCTAAACACAACAAAACATAGCACAATACCATACACAAAACAACCAGTCACAATTAAAACATAACATGACACATCAAAACAGTCAAACCAGAACACAATTCAACACCCACAAGGAAGAGAAAGACCTAAGCATTCCTTACCTGAGTTTAGTAGATGCAGATAAACTGGGATATACAACTTGAAGGGAAAGCCGTTGTTTCTAGTCTAAACCCAGAGCCCTAGGGATGAGGGTGGGTGTGATAGGATGGGTAGAGGAGGGAGAGAGAGAAATGTAAAGGAATATGGCTTAGGAAATGGTATGTAATGTAATGGTATGGAATGATATGGTATGGAATGTCATGCTATGCACGTTTGTTATGTTATATCATTCTACACTATACTATGCTTCTTGGCTCTTGAGAGAGCCCCTTTCAAGGGTGAGGGGTCCCAGTTACAATACCTAATCCACTCCTTGTGGTGGTGAAAAAAACTGTAGTTATTGATTCATTAATAGCGTGGGTTGATTGTAAGCACATTGTGCCACCAGAATAATTGTTACATAAATACCGCAATTACAGATACGGCCAGAGTAGAAGTTACATTCATTGCAAAAGGACACAATAATCCATTTTCCACAGAGTATAGTAAAAGGACTGCTCGTAGCAGCGCAAATGCGCCAGGCAGCGGAGAAGGTGCAAGGATGCTCTGCTATAGGAATAGGTCTATAAGTTGCGTTTGAAGAGTATGAGGATGGAGCTTCACTGACTTGGTATGGTGAGGGCTTTGGATGAGAATATCAGTTCAGTTTTGCGCCCATTAGGTTTGAGGTCACTGTGGCCCATCTGGGTATCAATGGTTTGTGGTCCTTTTGATACGGCTGCGAATTGTTCAGACTTCACTGACATCCTTAGGCAGATTTGTTTGTTGTCGATACAGGTGTGGGATTGGAGCTGATGGGCGTGGAAGATGTCCATGGGGGCGTTAAAGAGGAGGAGGGTTTAACCCCACACAGGACTGGGCCGCTTGTTGGGGAGAGATCTTCAGGTCCTACTTTTTGGTTGTGGTTGAGGAAAAATGTTAACCATTTGAGCGCTTCCTCTGAGACAACGGGCGTCTGGGTCTTTTTAAGAGCTTTGTGGATTCATTGCAAGTATCACGTCCGCCGTATTACAAATGCAATGGGCCGTAAGGCACTTGCAATATGGTGGTCAGGACATCCGCCATGTTTGTGATGGTGGAACCCTTTTCCCAACCTCTGAATAAGGCCCATTGCCCATTGATGTCTGCGCACTAGCATTTTGTGATCTATGATGTCAAAAGCAGTCAACAAGCCAAGGAGGACAAGTATGAGTAGGGCGTTCTTATCTGCTACTTCTAGGGTGTCATCCCAGACTTTGTGTAGGGCGTACCAGTCCTGTTTTGGGGCAAAAACCTGGTATTCTGGGACTACAGAAGACTGGTGATATCTGCCTGGATTTGTAGTTGGGTTCATATGACCTTTTTCTGCCACTTTAGTGACCCATAGGAGGTCAAGACTGGGTCTGTAGGGGCTCGTGTGAGTTGGGTCAACGGTGCATTTTTGAGGATGGGATTTACAAGTAAGTCTTCAGGGCATCAGCCATGTTATATTTTGTTATGTTTTGTTATGTTATGTTATGTATGTTATGGAATGTCAAGCAAGCACTGAAGACACTGCACCAAGTGTGGCCCAGATCAGTGCTATAAAGGGAGAGCTCTGCTGGAGATAAGCAGAAAGGGGAGTACATCAAACAATGTTCTCAAACCTCAGACGTCTTTCTTACATTCCTGACGTGTGTCATATGGCGAGTGGACAGTGGGCAAGAACTTAACATGGCTGTCGGCCATAACTGCTGGCTGGGCTAATGAGTCTGTGGCTACTAGCCGGATCGCGCCATTCATGCATTTACTTGCAGCATCTTTGGTGGCATCCATGAATCAATCACTCCTACTCAGATGCTTTTCTTTAGACTAAAGGGACTTTGGAGCAACCGGATTTCACCATTATAAGTGAGACACCATCTAAAAGAAATCAGGGGTGTCCAACGAAGCTCCAGAAGGCTTGGATACAGGCTACATTTTCAGGATATCCATGTAAGACAAATTTACATACAATGATTCGAAAATGAACTTTTTTACATAGACTGCGGCTATCATGAAAATGTGGCCTTGATCCGACTCTCTCATCCCTGCACTGGGTACCACTGCTAGAGGGGGGATGGGAGAGGAGTGGGGGCAGATGGGGACCCTTGGACCTCTGCCGTTGGCAATGAAGGATGAGGATGTCGTTGCATTGATTGCACCATTTTCAAGGAGATTAGAAAAGCTTCACGTAGATCAGGGCCTGGGGTGCCGCGCCGCCAGGCACAGCCAGTTCCCCGGTTGCCCTGAGTGGCCACTTGTGGTCTTGTTTTAAGCTGCCATAGCTTGGCAATTTGCAGGGTCACCCATACAAAAACTCTTCAGAGTTGTGAGTCATGATGCTTTGCATTTTCACACACCCCTACTTTTGTTCGATTCAGAAAGAACCCTTTTGACATTCCAAAGTTGTCCTGTTGTCCTAAATGTGAAAAATATATGCATGCAGAATTTCCTCCAGGTGAAAAATGTGCGGCAGCTAAAAATCTGACACGAATGAGAAAATGCACATCTACAACCCAATATAATAATAAAAGAGGCATTTGAATATTTTGTTTGTTACACCATAAGTAAAATATGTCCCCGCAAAGAAACCTTTTCATTTTAACCCTAATACAATTTGGAGGTCATCGCACATTCTGACTAAGAAAAACAAATGAAAACTTATAATACTTTAAAGTTTGTGGTATTCACCTATTTTTGCAAGTAGGACCTCACTAGAAAGGCCACATCCTTCAGAGGCTGCCCTGCATATGGCGCTTCTGTAAGAGCAGTGGCTGTTGGCATCAATAGGGAGGTGGGGGCCAGGGGGACTATGCGCATATCAAATACATTTTTTTAAAAAAAACACCTTATTCGACAGGACCTCCTCGCTCCAGACGTCCTTGTTGTTCCTGCAGCCCAGCTACTAGGAAACTCCCTTGCCCAATCGGAGCGCTGTTCTCACCAACATGAGAGTAGCACCCTGATTGGAGGGAGCAGCCTCACTCGGCACTCCACGGAGCTCTGGAGGCCTGCACTTGCTCCAAGCCAGTTGTCTTAGGACAGCTGAGTTAAGAGATTTAAAGTACACATGTGTGGCTGGCCATCGCAAGACATCTGGCCAAAAACAACATGCACACTTTAAGCAGAACATTTGGCAGCCAACCCCCCACCCTGCTGCTATCACTGAGCAGCAGCCCTGCCCCCATCCTGACGCTCGCCTCGGAGGATAAAAAATAAAATGGTAATAAATTACAACTTTATTTTTCATGATCTCAAGGGCATTTAAGTATGTCAACGCTCCTCCGCTCCAACGGAGGGCCACTCCTGGGTAAGAGGCCGGCTGTTACATCGGTCACTCTGACAGCAGTCCATGTTCACGCTAGTCCTTTCAATCAAACCAGTCCAAGTATCATCATCAGTGCGAGCAGTGTGATCCTGCGCCAACATCTCTTGCAGGGAATCACTGCTCCCAAGAAGCTTGTGTCTATACAGTGGAATACGTAGCTTAATGACAGAAGATGAAAGCGGCATTCTGTTGGGTTCATAGATGGGAAATGCACATTGCCAATTTCTCTGACTGACTTGATAAAGTGCTTAATGGACCATGAAAGAGGTTTAGACCCACCTCTTTGCTCAATAAATAGCGAGGGTACTTGGCATCTGAAAAGGGAGCTAGTTTACCACCTGTCAAGGCTGAAAATTGTTCGAAGGAGAGAATGTGCTGCAGCCGCCTGAGTGGGCGACCCAGGAGCTGGGGATCCAGTTTCGAGCTCCGGTGTTGGCTCAATATCCTGTGATTCTGGGCAAATCACTTAATCCCCCTGTGCCCAGCGCCTGGATAACCTCACGGGTGATAAGCCACACTATATAAATCTACAAATTCCAAACTTCAAAATTGTTCGAATGTTCTAGTCCTGAATTGGCGGGAGTGTATGAGTCGATTTCTTGGCTGGTCCTAGATACAAACCCTTACGGTGGTCATGGCTCAATATGGTTATGGCGTGGTAATCAAGTCTGGGAGCAGTAAAGGGGAAGAACGGGGCGAATGTCCTGATCAATTTTAGAAAAAGAAAAGAAGATGATGTGACCTTATTCACCAGAAGATCCAGGTAAAGATATTTACAGCCATACCCCAATGATGATTGACACAAGCTTTTTGCACAGTGGGCCTAGTTTAGAGGACCAGCAGGTATGAGTCCATACTTCATTCTTGCCACCTTGGACAAGGACCTCCATCTTGTCTGGCTGTAATTTCAATGTGTTATTATTTATCTAGGAAGACCATTTTTAATTGGTCTTTGGTGTGGCTAAGCCGGCCCTCCAGATGTATAATAAGGTGCGTGCTGACCTCATGGATCATAAAGATGAAACCATTTGAGGTGAGGAAGCGGGCCAGGGAGATATCATAAATGTTAAACAAATTCAGGCTATTAGAGCCCTGTAGGGCCTCTTGCATAACATATTTAGACATAGAATAACAGGAGGAAACCTTAATGTTCGAACTTTTATCACGTAAATCGAGCCACAGCCAATTCAGGGCTGGACGCCAAATGCCGATCTCGTACAGCTGAATCATCAAGATGTCATAAGAGATGGTATCAAAGGTGGCGAGAGGTCTACAAGAGTGAGAGTGTCACAGCGGCATTCATTCGATATCGATCGCAGGTTATCAGTCCACTGAATCGAAGCTGGGCGAGGTCTGTGACAGCCATCCAAGAAAGAGGTGGTCATCGAATTGAGATGTTTCTCCAAAATCTTAATAGGTACTAGAGGAGAAATTGGGTGCTAAGTGCCAGGAATACTTGGGTCAGCAGAAGATGTTTTTCACAACGGAGGAAACCATAACATGCTTCCAAAACGATGGCATCACAGCAGACGACATGGAGGCATTGCACAACTCTCTGATTGTAGGCAAGTAGGTCAGTGCTAGAATGTAAATTATAAGCTTGGCATATTTCACGATTGGTTGATGTGAATTGTAATTTGGAAGAAGAAAAAATTATTTTTAAAATATGTATAGTAGAATTAGAGGAGGCGGGAATTTGTTTTTCAATACGGTGGGTTTGGTGATCCTGGATTACAGTATATGGTTTTTCAAGGCAGCTGTGTGCTTTAATTTATTTTCATGATTGTAGACTCTCACCCAAATTGGTTCCAGTTGTCTACTTCCACCTACGGGTCTGATAGCTCAAGGGAAAACCAGGATTCCAAGGTTGTAGGACTATTATTAGAAAGCTGATTGATGGGAGAAATTTAGTAAGTGAGGACCTAATTGAAGAAGAAAAGCAGTAACAGTAGTTTTGAAGTAGAAATAATTGTAGTATTCTACTGGTATAACCCCTTCCACGCGGGGCTAATTCCCCAGCGGTGCAGGGGGGGGGGCGCGCGTGGCGCCGCAGTGCTCGTGACGAGCCCAGATCATCATCCTACACAGTGGAGCTGTGCTCATGACGAGCTGGACTCGTCACGACTCCGCCCACTCCAATAGAACGCCCGCACAGGCAGGAAATTAGCAGCGTGATGGCAGGCCGAGGCAGTTATGACAAGCTCAGCTCGTTATGAGCATGGAAGGGGTTAGTCAAACTTCTGGGGTGAGGTCTCAGGAGCAGTTTTGTTCCATGCCCTGCCTTATGCCGCCTGCTTCAGGGCATACTTTATCCTTGCACCAAGCGTATCTTGGCATTAAATAACAGATATTTATCGTTACCCAACTCAATGGTACTCATTTTATTGACCTCAGATGGATGAAAGGCGGAGTGGACCCACTGGGATTTGAACAGGTGACTATGAGGTCGAACACAGGTCCCTACAGTGGATGTATTAGTCCACTAAGCCAGACCCAGCTGTAGCACGTACAGTGCTTCATTTGTAAAGAGTGCTGGTACCCGAAACACTGCTCAGAAGCCGGCAGTCAGTACGCCGAATACCAAGTCTGGCAGCCTTAAATCCACTTTATGCTTCATTAATCCACTATCCCTTTATCTCAATCTTACAGGTTCTTGTGCTCTCCATTTGCGACAATGTTCTGTCCTTCTCTTCCTCCATCATTCAGATTTGTGTGTTTTCCATTCCTAGTTCCTGTAAATATGTGTTGCAGAAAATAAAGTGCCAGTCCCCAAAAATAAGTGCAGACAGCCCCTACCTACACCCACCTGCTCAAATTATGCACCGAATCTGTCCAGAAAACCGGAAATATAGCAATGACCTGAGTGATAAAATCAAGTGTTTTACCTGTAGTTTGTGATGCACCTAAGGTTTTGTAATTGTTCATAAGGTGAAGGGTGTTGGTATTGTTGGGGCAGTCCACCCAGACATTGAAATCCACGAGATTAGTAAAATTGGTAATGAAAAGCAAGATAAGAACAAGGAACAGTAGTGAGCTGAAATATGAATTTTGCACCAGGGCGATAGATTAGGACAGGGGTCTCCAAACCGGTCCTGGAGGGCCGTATCCATGCCAGATTTTTTGGATATCCCCATTGAGATACATGTAGTTATTTTAGAAATCTGGCATGGATCCGGCCCTCCAGGACCGGTTTGGAGACCCCTGGATTAGGAGGACAGAATAGGAGATCCTGATGGAGAAACTGACAGCTTGAAACCTGGAAGCCAAAGAGCTTTGAAGGCCTCAAGAATAACATTGTGTGGGAATATCTCTTTAAATATTAAGGCCCCCGATACGATCTCCATGACGTCAGCTGGAATGGGCGTGGCAGTGGCGGCGACGCCTGGATTAGAAGCCAGATGTAACCAACCTTCAGTAAGAAACAATATGACATTGTTAGAGACGCTTGGTAGCTCGTATCTCTCCTTGCTATGTTTGGATACTGACTAGCAATTTAACAGAGTACAATGTAACCGCGAGGTCGATTGTTTGGAATTTAGGGGCTGAAACAGGGAGCCGGAGGGTGCTTAGCAAGGTTGAGAATTTGTTTCCTTGTTTATAAAATGATGGAACCTGGAGAGTAAAGTCAGCAGCATGGCTGGCGCTGGACGCGATCCCGGCGCGGACTGGCGCAGACGGGCTTCTTTTTGTAGCACAACCGGCATGCGCACTGAGAGTACCAGCTACACGGGCACACAGCAGTCCCCTTTAACTACACTACTACAGCTTTGTACATGTCCTAAGTGTGAAAAAAAGACCAAACTTCAAATGGGACTTCGTTCAGAAAATAACATCGAAACAAACCGCGAAGTCCAGAAATAAAAATATTGTGCCGCAAAAGTTACGTTCTCAAGACAAAAAATAACACAAACTCAAACTCTACAAATATGTGTTATTGTAAACAAATAAAAATGAAAATTATTAAAAGCCTGATACAGAAAGACTAAAAATGCTGTCCCCATAAAATAAACTATGCTGCCTAACAATATGGCATTGGCTGCAACAATGTAACAGTGAAACCCTCAGATTAAAGACAGCGCCCCCTTTAAATAGCCCAGCTCCTGCTTTTGCACGAGCTCTGGGGCATGTTACCAAGCTTAAGCGAAAAATATCGCTAAGCTTGGTTCGCGGCCAAAATTATATCGCCGAGCTTCGCCTATTTTTATCGCTTAGGAGCCTTGAAATTATCAAAGTTTATCTCCTAAGCGATAAAAATCGGCCGAAATGCATGAAAATCGCTGAAAAGTCAGCGATATTCATGCATTACCGAGCAAATGCTCTTAGCCATGTTATCCACCTACCATTGGATAACATGGCTAAGAACTGCTCAGGGCAGGTGTTAGCTTTTGGAGATATTCGCGCTTAGCGCGATTATTTCCAAAAGTTGGTAATAGGAGATAGCGATGTTAGCGACTGTTTCCAGTCGCTAACATCTTGTCACGCCCACTTTGCATGTCATTAGCGATAATTATCGCTGACATGCAAAGTGGGCCCCTAAATGCCCGCTATCGCCTATTAGCTGTCGCTAACTGGTGTTAGCGACAGCTAGGTAATAGGGCGATTAAATTATCGCCGCTTCAGCGGGAAAAATTTCCGCTAAAGCGGCTATAAGGCCCTTGTTAACCCCTTCAATGCTGATGACGAGCTCAGCTCGTCATCAGCCACGGGGACGTGTGCGGATGACGAGCTGAGCTCGTCATCTTATGCGGCTTTTAGAAAAAAGGCGCGTACGGGAAAAATAACCGCCGCAGCGATGCGGTTAATATGCCCCTCTGTTCTTCTCTCTTTATGACAAGTTGTATTTGCGCTAATTATTAAACCTGAGCATTTGCGAGACCTTTAATTTTGAAACATCAATTATAAAGCACATCTTAAATAGGAAAGCATCTCGAATTAGAAAAGGTCTGGTGATTTATGTAAATGAATCTCTCGAGTGCGGGTATGGTTTGATCCTGTTGTGAATTTTAATAGGTAATAACTGCCTGTTCTTTAAGCAGGGAGCCTTTGAATTTCATGCTGATTTGTGCCCTTTTGAGCGCTGCTTTTGCTTCACTGAGTGACTAAAAGATCACATTTACTTACTTTCGCCTGTTTATTCCCAGGTGTTTGTGTTTATTCTCCTGCAGAGATAAGCTTTTCATGCCTGGAGACCTTCCCTGAGACAGAAATAGAAAGTGTGAGAGGGAGAGCTCGAGAGACAGATGAAGACATTCAGCAGGGTCCCAACCTTCTGGGGTGGCAAACACCCACAGCGCACGCCCTTTGATTATACAAAGCAGGGGTTGGACAAAGGGCGTGGCCTTCAAGCTCTGCCCCCCACCCATCACAGGTGGCCACCATCCACAACGCATGGCCTTTGACCATGCACAGCAGAGATTGGCTGGAGAGCATGGGCCCGATTCACAGAAGTAACTTAAGACAAAATCCTAAACTTACTACTTTTGATATTCACAGAAGTTAGGATTTTGTCTTAAGTTTGTCTTAAGACAGACTTAAGACAGACTTAAGTTAGGATTTTGTCTTAAGTTTGTCTTAAAACAAACTTAAAACAAAATCCTAACTTCTGTGAATACCAAAAGTAGTAAGTTTAGGATTTTGTCATAAATTAGTTCTGTGAATTGGCCCCCATGGTCGCTGGAGTCCTGTGTCTCACCCTCCTTATTAATCAAATGGCTAACTGAAGAAATCCGATTTGTAGTTATAAACTCCTACCACACCTGATTATGTTAATTGGAAAAGGTATTTTGCTCCACAAATAGCATCCTTTCTGCAGATAAGTGGTTCTTAGATTTTTTTAAAAGTTTCAACACAGGGATCTAAGTGAAGAGCCCCACATTGTGGTGCAATTGTAGCAGAGCATAGACTGACAAAACAAAAGATGCAAGCTTTGCATCTGTGCAGGTGCTCGGAGGAAGGCTAAGAGGTTCTGGTGGTTCGCAACTTGCAGCTTAGTGCATTATCCTCTCTCAAAGTAGCATCAGTCTTGACCTAAACGGATGTTTCTGGTCGCTTTGGACAATGTTTTCAAGCAAGCGCTTTGCTTTTGAAACTGCTGTCCTTATTCTGTGAGTGGTACAGAATAGTCATAGTTTGTATATTTGTATGTATATATGCGATATTTCACTATCACAAACTTAGCCATAAGGCAGACCAAAGGCAAAGATACATCAACAAGTGAATGGAGCAGTTACTGGGTTCAGGGACCATCATGGTGTAGTGTGTTTAACCCCTTCGATGCTGATGACGAGCTCAGCACTTCATCAGCTACGGCGCTCGTATGCTGATCTCGTCATGTAACTACGGCCTAGGATTCGAATGCCTCAACAAACGACTGTCCTTCTACACACCCACCCGCCAACTACGGTCATCCAATCAAGCCCTCGCTGCTATTCCGCGCATCAATAGATCCACCATGGGAGGAAGATCTTTCTCCTACTTAGCGGCCAAAACCTGGAATTCTCTCCCCACTCACCTCCGCCTTACTCAGAACCACCTCTCCTTCAGAAAACAGCTAAAAACCTGGCTATTCGATAAGTAATGCACCCACCCTCCCCCCAAGCGCCTTGAGACCCTCTGGGTGAGTAGTGCGCTATACAAATTACTGAACTTGAACTTGAACTTGGGTTTTCGAAAAACCCAGCACACAGCGGGAAAACCGCTAGAGCGCAAGGGGTTAAAGAGACCCATTTACAAAGCTGGAGCAGAGTTGGGGCAGTCATGATGGATACAAGGGTGTTTTTCCAGATCCTAAAAGCAAAGATGGTACAGGCATGCCACTGCTGGAGAGACCATCAGCCAACTATCTTAAACTTAGTGTAGTTTGACCTTTCCAAATCTTCCCTTTATAAGAAAGGTCAGGTGGTGGGGGAAAGTGCTAAACAATCAGGCGCACACTTTAGTAGAGTTAAGCTGGATTGTTTACAGCCGACTGTAGGGATTTAGGGGCAGATTTACAAGAAAGTGACACATCTGCAGAAATCCTTGTGCCACCATATTAACAATAGGGCACGCCATGGCGCAAGGATTGACAGACACGCCAGAAATTCTGACGCATCTGTAGACCCAAAAGTGATGCATTGCTGGAGTTGTGTCGCAAGCACAATGTGACTTCAGAAATGGATGGGGAGGCCTATACTCATTGTGCTGCGTCACTCCTTACGACTGAGCCAAACAGGCGTAAGGTTTTGATGCAGTGACGTCCTAGAAATGGCGCAGTGAAATCTTGTGGATTTCACTGCATCAATTCTACAAGGCTTTTTTGTGTGGGAACGCCCACCCTGCATACATTATACCTGACGCAGGTATAATGTGACGCAGGCCTTAACAACGCGACGCATCTCCCTAGATGCGTCACGTTGTAAATAGGCCACCTTTTTACACCGCCGCAGTGCCACAAAAAAATGAAGCAACAACGGTGCAAAAATGACGCAAGGGGCTTGTAAATCTGCCCCTAAGTCTGCAGATTTGGAACATGTGCCACAATAGCCAATATCAGGGAAGAGCTCCTCCCTACATAGACTTTGGCCGACCTGAAGCCCTAGACTTCCTTATCCTGTCCACTTACGTACATGACACGGAGGACTGCAGAAAAATATCACTGGAGAGCATTCGGAGCAGGTCTGGAACAGTGGCGGCTGGTGACTTTAGAAATTGGAAGGGCGCAAACTGTTTATGATACTTTTTGTTGTACTCACCAGGCAGGCTGAATTTTAGATGATAAGTCCAAATTATTTTAATGCTGTAGTTGAATATAGAAAAAGAAACAATACAAGTTCTGTAATGAATTTATTGTTAAATCATTGATTCTGCGTTGGATTAAGAATTAGGCAGTAGGTGTGTTTTAGGTATCTAATGCTGTGTGCCGGAGGTCTTTTTCCCAGTCAGTCAGCCCAGTCCCTCCATCTGAGACACAAACACACACACTGAGGTGCAGTCTTACACACACTATCTGAAACACTTGCACACCATATACACATCAACACCAATCAGCCGTGCCGTCCAGTTCACTGTGGCGGCTGGCGGGGCATATTCTTGCAGTGATTGTGTTGTCAATGTTATACTGCTTAAACTCAACCGGAAGTCATTGCTTTACAACGACACAAAGGTCACATTCATTTTTTAGGTGAAGGAGATTAAGTTAATTGCCCAGAATTACAGGGAGCGTAGCGCCAAATATAGCAATGTGCAGTGTTACCTTGTCGCACTCCGTGCTGCAGTCATTTAGGGGGAAAGAAACGAGCACCTGTTTCTGTAGCAATAAACTGGAAGACTGACTGGTACTCATAACTGTCTTACTGACAGTCTAATAGATGTGTTCAACAGTGAGCGAGCGCAGGGCATAAAGGGCGGGAACAGGCCTGACAATAAAGTTTAGAGTACTCACCAGAACTGCACGAGCAAGTGACACTCTACTGGTACAGGAATAGAACTATAGGTCACATGAGCGAAGTATGTCTCAGAATTACAGATTGCCTTTGCTTTTGACTCCTCCTCTCAATGTTTTGTCGTGCAGTTCTTATCACCCTTTATAGGATCTGCGTATTTAGACAACATACTCTGTAGGATTGGGGTCAGACTGATTCTAGACACCCCTACCGAGTATGTTCGCCTGTATACCAGCTAGCTCACAGTGCCACTAGAAACCCCTCTTAACAAGGAGAGAATAGTTCTTGGCAACTATCTAACATGGCAACTCTGTCCCATCAGGTGCACCAAATAAACGGTGGGGACGTTTATCAATAAGTATTTATTGAACTAGGGTCATTCTAGTGTAAAATAGATGTGCTGAAACAACCATTAGACAGTAACAGATGTAAATGATTATAAGCGCTAACAGAGTAAAAGGATGGTAGATTTCTGCCAAAGTGCTAAAACAATATATACAGGCAGGTATAAAAATACATGACAGTAATAAAAGCGTACTCCTACAATGTGACCCTAACTAGATGTACCTAAATGTACCTAGCATGTATGTAGGTGTGAAGCCAAGAATCCCTCTAGGATAAAGTCAACCCCATTACCTAAAGTGAGAGACTGCGGGACCCCGTCTTGGTCTCGAGATGGACACCCCGCGAGGGATGTCAGACCACTGCGAGCTGGAGTGTCTGCATGCAGGAGCCTCAGCGTCTCTCGTCATTGTGTCATCATGAAAGTCCTTTTCTCCTCTGACTACTTTAGCTAGAGATGGTGTGTATATACCCAAAGTGATACCCCCTAGGAATATACCTCGCTGTGTCATGTCAGACTGGAATGACGGAAGGAATGCCCCCTATACATAGTTATTATGCAAGAGATGGTAGGCCTGCTGTCCTGCTGTGATTCCAAGAATCTTCATGCTTAATGAATCAGGTTTAAGCTTTTTGGAGAAAACCCCATGTCATTTTTGGTCATTACCGTAACTAGGTAAAAGGTCAGTATTAAGAACCGTTATGCAGTGTAATATTAAGGCAATGTAGGTAAAAAGTGCATTCAGTACCTGGGCAAATATTGGTGTACCTATATGGAACATAACAGTTTGAAGTCAAACCATTGATGACAACGTAAGGATGGGAGGTGCCTCACGTTCCATCCTTACCTGAGGACCTGACTCGGCCAATCCACCCTGCCCAGTTCGTCATTTTGGTATTCACCTGTTACAACGCATTTTTTACAACGCACTACCACTACAACGCAGGCATTACAACGCATACCATTACAACGCATAGCGCTGGGGGGCGCTCTAGGATAAGAGGTAAGTTTAATTTACTATCCAACACCTTCCCTAGGGTCCACGGGGACTGGAGTTAGAATAGTAAATTATACTTACCACTATCCAGCACCCCAAAGCGCTATGCGTTGTAGTGGTATGCGTTGTGAATACCGCGTTGTAATGGTATGCGGAGTAAAAGTATGCTTTGTAACGTCATACATCCGTCATTTTCTATGGAGTTTTGATGACTCAGCCCTGGGCCACATAAGTGTGCATCCCAAGGCAGACAAGATTGAAGTGGCTAAAACAAGGCCCCGTCTCACACCTGACGTAACTATAATCGCTTGTGCCTGAAGGACAACAAAGGCCCTTGCCCTGCACATGCGTAGTTGCTCTACCATGGTAAAAAAAACCACACAATCTTGTCTAATTTACAGTAGAACAGCCAGTCCTTCAGCTGCTGAGCTCTGCATTGATCCCTATCAGTGGATTCTCATCCCTCACCACGTATACAGCAGCTGCGGCTGGTCTCGAATCTGTTGAATGGTCCTGCAAGATGATACTCTTTCCTGTCAATCATAACCAACAGGTAACAATTTGTTTGTCCTTGTCTGTGAAAAGTATATCTTGTGGGGTATCTCGGTGATCTCCTCATTCCCCTCTGTCATTCAGCATCTAATTGCAACCTCCGGCACAGACTATTTCACCGGTCCAACCATTAGCCAAATGCGTGCAGATGATATCCAGGTCACTAGGACTGTGGACAGCGACAAGAGCATCGTGAACGCGCTGTGGTCCTAGAATATCGTGGCCTCAATATCATCTGAGGAAATAATCAATAAAATACAGAAACATAGCCTCATTGGAGTCGATAATAGACAATCTACAACCAATAGCGTGACTTTTTACTAAATAATATTTAGGGTACCAAATGTATGTCAAATGATTGTTTTCTCAATGATATTCAGATGTATAAAATGAAAAGAGGATTGCATGTCTTAAGCATATATAGTGATGGATACGTAGCCATGTCTTAATGAAAGAAGCGTCCTCCTGCTGCTTCAGGTACGAATAGACCAAAGCCTTGGTTTTATCAATACTAAATTTCTGCAGATATTTTTGTGCAGGAGCACCCAAGAAAGAGCTCTTGAAACCTCAAAGGCTGCAAAATCAAGCAGCCAGACATCTTCAACTTTTATAAATTGTCTGGCTCTCACGTGCTTGCATTGAGAGCATTGGTTCCCAGTAGAGCAGAGAATAAAGTTAATTCGACTCCGCACGTCTTCAAAGGTAGGGTGGAATTGTCACCAAAATTCTAGAATTCTCTGTTCTTAAATTATATGCGTCCAGCTATAACCTTCTCCGACAATCAGAATTAGATCAGGTTAGGATCCTCGCGGGTAGGTTAATCTAAGTTCTAGGAGTTTAAGTCTGGAATGATTTATGCCCAGAATGAATCAAATCTGGCATTTTTTGCAGAAAGAGAACGCAAAGTTATTTATCACTTTTCCAAATATCTGTCATCAACATTGTTGTTGACGCTGTGAAGTGGCCTTTGGCCAGCGTATTGTAAGCGACTGAATGAGCTAATGTCTGAAACAACAGAAGTTTATTCAATTTTGGTAGAAACGCAGCATAACATGAGAGGATAAAGGTAAGACCCATGTTAGAAGGATATGCGGGGAACAATGTCCTGGTAGAACAGGTTCTGTAATAGATTAGAATGTTGATGGATGAGTAATGGCTAAGAGACTCTAGCTGAAAGAGGAACAATTGATGATGTTACGATAATGTTTAGAGTTTCATTGCAAGAATTAAAAGTAAAGCACGTGATCATTAAAGCAGGGAGCCATCACCAAGAAGATAACATTAGCTCAAGGTCTATGAGAAGGAGGCAATCCTGACAGGGTAGGAGGGCCAAATGCCTCATAGCAGAAGAGATGCTGCTGAGAATAGTTGTATCCCAGATTGTATAATAGAGGAGGCCCTTGTGAGTCAATGCAGCACTGACTGTTTATCAAAATAGGCCCGGCTGAGGGTAATTTTACCACATGGTGGCTGTACATGGGCTGGAGAATTTTGTACGGTGAGTTATCATCTGACATACACATGGTGTCCCAAATGTTGTTTCATTGAGTGTAGATTTTCTATTGTTAACTCCAATGGGGTAATATTGTTCTAAATGAAATTTATGACACAGTATTTATGTTATATGATAATCTATTTATGTTATGCGTTAATCTGTTATGTAATATGGTAATCTGACAATGGTGTTCATGTACCGTATTCTATAGATAGGGTTTTGCTGGAAATAATTGTCTGAAATGTCCTTTTAGACATCAGGCATTGCTGAGTAATTGTATTACAAAAGCTGTAATGTGCAGAGCGCTGCTGAGAACAAGTGAAGCACTTGCTCATGTATAAAGGCAGTAATTAGAGTAGTTGTGTCACACACTTGCTGCTAGATGATGTGCTGCTGAAACGAATCATAGAAGTGACGATGCTTAGAGGAATTATAGCACATCCTGTCTTGTTGAGCGGGTCTGCTCAGAATGAATATAGCAAACGCTCATGGACAAATCTGAAACTAATCATCATTACAGCAGCACATTTTTAGCTGCTGGGGTACTGCTGAAAGTCACAGTAGCACAGACACTCTAGCAGACAGAGCACGACTTACATCATTGTGTATACACGCTGGGTGAAGGGTACTGCTGGGAATAATTATATAGGGTGAGATAGACTCTCTCACAGAGGGACCATTACTGAAGCAGGACTTGTTGGGCACTGCTAAGGATAGTTGCAGAACACGCCCTCTAACAATTAAAATCAAAGGGAACACAGACCCTCTCCCCTTTGCATCGCTGAAAGTGATCACATCCCAGAGCCTCAAATAGCTGGGGTGTGGCTGAAAGGATTTGTAGAGCAGTCTCTTTATAGACTGTGTACTGCTGCTTGGAACTGAAATACAGAGTCTTAAATAGAGGAAGGACGGCATGGAATCATTTACACAGAGATTCTGTAATGCAGTAGGGAATCTGTAACAGATGGGATGCTGCTGAGAGTACTTGTAGCATAGAATCTGCAGCAGACGGGACGCTGCTGAGAGTAATTGTAACAATAAACCTGTATTAGACGGGACACTGCTGAGAGTAATTGTAGCATAGAATCTGTAACAGACGGGATGCTGCTGAGATTAATTGTAGCATAGAATCTGTAACAGATGGGATGCTGCTGAGATTAATTGTAGCATAGAATCTGTAACAGATGGGATGCTGCTGAGAGTAATTGTAGCATAGAATGTGTAACAGACGGGATGCAGCTGAGATTAATTGTAGCATAGAATCTGTAACAGATGGGATGCTGCTGAGAGTAATTATTGCATAGAATCTGTAACAGACGGGATGCTGCTGAGAGTAATTGTAGCATAGAATCCGTAGCAGACGGGATGCTGCTGAGATTAATTGTAGCATAGAATCTGTAACAGACGGGACGCTGCTGAGAGTAATTATTGCATAGAATCTGTAACAGACGGGATGCTGCTGAGATTAATTGTAGCATAGAATCTGTAACAGATGGGTTGCTGCTGAGAGTAATTGTAGCATAGAATGTGTAACAGACGGGATGCAGCTGAGATTAATTGTAGCATAGAATCTGTAACAGATGGGATGCTGCTGAGAGTAATTATTGCATAGAATCTGTAACAGACGGGATGCTGCTGAGAGTAATTGTAGCATAGAATCCGTAGCAGACGGGATGCTGCTGAGATTAATTGTAGCATAGAATCTGTAACAGACGGGACGCTGCTGAGAGTAATTATTGCATAGAATCTGTAACAGATGGGATGCTGCTGAGAGTACTTGTAGCATAGAATCTGCAGCAGACGGGACGCTGCTGAGAGTAATTGTAACAATAAACCTGTATTAGACGGGACACTGCTGAGAGTAATTGTAGCATAGAATCTGTAACAGACGGGATGCTGCTGAGATTAATTGTAGCATAGAATCTGTAACAGATGGGATGCTGCTGAGATTAATTGTAGCATAGAATCTGTAACAGATGGGATGCTGCTGAGAGTAATTGTAGCATAGAATGTGTAACAGACGGGATGCAGCTGAGATTAATTGTAGCATAGAATCTGTAACAGATGGGATGCTGCTGAGAGTAATTATTGCATAGAATCTGTAACAGACGGGATGCTGCTGAGAGTAATTGTAGCATAGAATCCGTAGCAGACGGGATGCTGCTGAGATTAATTGTAGCATAGAATCTGTAACAGACGGGACGCTGCTGAGAGTAATTATTGCATAGAATCTGTAACAGACGGGATGCTGCTGAGATTAATTGTAGCATAGAATCTGTAACAGATGGGTTGCTGCTGAGAGTAATTGTAGCATAGAATGTGTAACAGATGGGATGCAGCTGAGATTAATTGTAGCATAGAATCTGTAACAGATGGGATGCTGCTGAGAGTAATTATTGCATAGAATCTGTAACAGACGGGATGCTGCTGAGAGTAATTGTAGCATAGAATCCGTAGCAGACGGGATGCTGCTGAGATTAATTGTAGCATAGAATCTGTAACAGACGGGACGCTGCTGAGAGTAATTATTGCATAGAATCTGTAACAGACGGGATGCTGCTGAGAGTAATTGTAGCATAGAATCCGTAGCAGACGAGATGCTGCTGAGAGTAATTGTAACAATAAACCTGTATTAGACGGGACACTGCTGAGAGTAATTGTAGCATAGAATCTGTAACAGACGGGATGTTGCTGAAATTAATTGTAGCATAGAATCTGTAACAGATGGGATGCTGCTGAGTGTAATTGTAGCATAGAATGTGTAACAGACGGGATGCAGCTGAGATTAATTGTAGCATAGAATCTGTAACAGATGGGATGCTGCTGAGAGTAATTATTGCATAGAATCTGTAACAGACGGGATGCTGCTGAGAGTAATTGTAGCATAGAATCCGTAGCAGACGGGATGCTGCTGAGATTAATTGTAGCATAGAATCTGTAACAGACGGGACGCTGCTGAGAGTAATTATTGCATAGAATCTGTAACAGACGGGATGCTGCTGAGAATAATTGTAGCATAGAATCCGTAGCAGACGGGATGCTGCTGAGAGTAATTGTAACAATAAACCTGTATTAGACGGGACACTGCTGAGAGTAATTGTAGCATAGAATCTGTAACAGACGGGATGCTGCTGAGATTAATTGTAGCATAGAATCTGTAACAGATGGGATGCTGCTGAGAGTAATTGTAGCATAGAATGTGTAACAGACGGGATGCAGCTGAGATTAATTGTAGCATAGAATCTGTAACAGATGGGATGCTGCTGAGAGTAATTATTGCATAGAATCTGTAACAGACGGGATGCTGCTGAGAGTAATTGTAGCATAGAATCCGTAGCAGAGGGGATGCTGCTGAGATTAATTGTAGCATAGAATCTGTAACAGACGGGACGCTGCTGAGAGTAATTATTGCATAGAATCTGTAACAGACGGGATGCTGCTGAGAGTAATTGTAGCATAGAATCCGTAGCAGACGGGATGCTGCTGAGATTAATTGTAGCATAGAATCTGTAACAGATGGGATGCTGCTGAGAGTAATTGTAGCATAGAATCCGTAGCAGACGGGATGCTGCTGAGATTAATTGTAGCATAGAATCTGTAACAGATGGGATGCTGAGTAATTGTAGCATAGAATCTGCAGCAGAAAGGACAGCGCTGAGAGTAATTGTAGCAATAAACCTGTATTAGATGAGACGCTGCTGAGATTAATTGTAGCATAGAATCTGTAACAGATGGGATGCTGCTGAGAGTAATTGTAGCACAGAATCCGTAGCAGACGGGATGCTGCTGGGATTAATTGTAGCATAGAATCTGTAACAGATGGGATGCTGCTGAGAGTAATTGAAGCATAGAATCTGTAACAGATGGGATGCTGCTGAGAGTAATTGAAGCATAGAATCCGTAGCAGACGGGATGCTGTTGAGATTTATTGTAGTATTAAACCTGTAATAGATGGGACGCTGCTGAGAATTGTAGCATAGAATCTGTAACAGATGGGATGCTGCTGAGAGTAATCGTAGCATAGAATCCGTAGCAGACGGGATGCTGCTGAGATTAATTGAAGCATAGAATCTGTAACAGATGGGATGCTGCTGAGAGTACTTGTAGCAATAAACCTGTATTAGACGAGACGCTGCTGAGAGTAATTGTAGCATAGAATCTGTAACAGATGGGATGCTGAGTAATTGTAGCATAGAATCTGCAGCAGACAGGACAGCGCTGAGAGTAATTGTAGCAATAAACCTGTATTAGATGAGACGCTGCTGAGATTAATTGTAGCATAGAATCTGTAACAGATGGGATGCTGCTGAGAGTAATTGTAGCACAGAATCCGTAGCAGACGGGATGCTGCTGAGATTAATTGTAGCATAGAATCTGTAACAGATGGGATGCTGCTGAGAGTAATTGAAGCATAGAATCCGTAGCAGACGGGATGCTGTTGAGATTAATTGTAGTATTAAACCTGTAATAGATGGGACGCTGCTGAGAATTGTAGCATAGAATCTGTAACAGATGGGATGCTGCTGAGAGTAATCGTAGCATAGAATCTGAAGCAGACGGGACACTACTGAGAGTAATTGTAACATAGAATCTGTAACAGACGGGGCACTGCTGAGAGTACTGTAGCAGACTCTGTAATGGAGACAGCAATTCTGAGAGATATTGCAGCACTGGTTTTCCAATACATGGGGTACTTCTGATAGCACAGAGTCTAGAATGGATGTAGCACCCTGAAAATACTTCCAGGCTGTAGCAGGACTGTATAGTATTTGTGGCATTTCTGAAAGTGATTGCATCACTGTTGTGATGGAAATGTCCCCGGCATGCCTTTGGATTTAATGCTCCACCCCTCTCTGTTGATGTGATGGCAAAGTCACAGAAATGGCACAGCAGCGAATATGACAATCATACATCTTCAGAGACAACCTTTCTGAGAAGGTGATTGAGGACCCAGAGCATGTCTCTGAGGTCTGGAGGAACACCCAAAGTGCACCCTCACAGCAAGAGTGACTGCTGCCCTCTCACTGGGCCCGGGAAGCTGGCAGTGGTGGCTGCGAGGATGTAATGTGGAAGCAATAGACCTTTTGCCTGTGGCTTTCATGGGAGCATTGCCTAATGGCTTCTGCTGTTAAATGGTTTTCCTAGTTTCTCCACATGCTCGTTCATTACATCCATGTGGACACGTGTGGAGAGTACATGTACACTCTGTATATGTGAGTAGGCTGAGTGTGGAGCCTGTGAGACTTACGAAACACAGGAATCCATGTTTTACTCCTTTGTGAGAATGGCAGTTTAAGACTGAGGACTAGGGGGTATAGCTGTTCAGGTCTTGAACGCAGGCGCTGGAACAATATTCCCTTCCCCTAAAGTTCGCTGTACTTGGACTTCAGTATCTGGTGGATGGGAGGGACTATTCTCTCTTTAGTAGTATTCCCTCTGGAAAATTGCCACAGCCCTCATGCCACCTTTTATGGCTGGTCAGACTGTTTCAAATAAACTCCTTGTGTTTGCTGTGTTCGCTCTAAGTTGGCACGGGATGCCCAGACGTGGGTCCCTTGTTCACTTTGCCACTGGATTCAAGCTAGCCTGGCTGATGAGGGGTGTTATCCTGAAACCGGTCCCAGGATGCTTGTTTCTGGACAAGGGAAGACATGGCTTGGCAGTTTGGGCTGGACTGTTCCCATGAGGCACAGGGCCAAGACTGATTTGCATATGGCTGGGTCTGAACTGAGGTGGTGAAGTGAGGTAAAGAACGGTGATGGATTCAACCCAGATCTGTTACTGGGACTGAGTGTCTGAAAATCAGCACCCTGTCTATCATCTCCTTGTGTTTGCCAAATAAACAAAAAAGACACAAATTGGGCGAAACCAGCTTTAGGGGAGGTCCTCTGCCAGACCCCATAACCGTACAATGGGCATTCAGGATCTTGCTGGAGAAATCTACCAAAAATTGAACACTGCACCAGGTTGGTATGTCAGGATGCCTAGGGATAGGCTTGCATCCCATTGTTACTGCAAAAACAACTGTTCCAAGGCCTGGATCTAGTCAGGAATCCTGCAAGGAGAGTCCCCCCCCCCACAGTCATGAGCCCAGCTTCCTGAAGAGACTTGGATCTGTGCAAACTAGTCAAGAGTCCTGTGTCCTGCTGGCCAAGCAGCTTCATTCTGTCTTGAAGAAAGGAGCCTCATCTTTCTCCAGCTATCTAGAAGGGGAGCCTCACAGCCAAGATGTGCAGGACGAAATTAATGTTGTGTGCAACTGTAAGGAGGTGAAGGAAGGATACCCCAGAACATCTGTGGGTGGAAAGCGGGCCTGTAGTTGCAGGATAGGTGGCCGCTATCAACAAGAGAGAACATTAACAAGTAGCATGCCAAAACAAAATTGTTGTGTTTATTTGTCACTAGGGTTGGGAGAAATTGTGGGGTTTTACTCTGCAGAATTCTGCAGAGTTACCTAAAAACTCTGTGGAGCACCGCAAGTAGCAGAATTGCAGTCCATCACTCTGCTACGACTATTTCATAGCTCCAGAAGCTTGTTCTGCTCTGTAAAAGCACCATGCTGTGGACCAGAGGGTGCTGCTTCTTTCTGCCGTTTGAGTAGATTTTCTTCTCAAGCAGCAGCTTTCATAATTCGAGCGACAACCTTCTCAACGTGAGCCTTAGCAACCGGCCGTGACTTCCTTTGTTGAGAACTCTCCACAGGAGGCAGTCTACCGTTCTAGTTTTCTCGCTCACTTTTGCCAACTTACTGTTGATGAGCCACGCTCGAGAAAAACTCTGCCACGCGCAGGTTGTCGCAGTTGTTGCCAAACTCCGCACACAAAGCAGAGTGAAGAGTGGGCAAAACTCTGAGGACTCCGGCGGCGGCACAGAGTTTACCACACACCCATATTTTCACCCAAATACTGATTCCAGAATAGAGTGAGCAAACCCCTAACTGGTAAGTTTCAGGGACTGGGCTTAATCCCTATAGCAGGGAAACATCAGAATGTTGAGAAAGCCATGGACTTTGGTGAGAAAACGGGGCATGAGCTGGAGTTTCGTCGTGGGGGTAGCCACACAAGAGGATGACCAATAGTGATGGTGTAAGGAGGGGCAACATTTGTTGGAAAGTTATAAAAGGAATTTTTCTATCAGGAGAGGTGGAGCCTGGCTATGCTGCAGCATCCCTCGTTACCATAGGTTCTTCTCTCCAGGCAAGAACAACGGAAGAGAGGGTAGAAGAGTTCGATTCCTGTCGGTCAAGGGGGGAGAGAGAGATGCCATTCAAGCACAGGCTAAAAGTTAATCACAAGGAAACCCAAGCTCAGGAAATATAGCCTTAACGCCCAATGCCGAGTGCTACAGGTTGTTAAAGGCCATGAACCCGAGTAAAATATAATGAGAGAGAGGGCCTTTAACAAACGGTATAGCCTGAGGCAGAAGGGCTGTAAGTGTGTAACAACACTTCACCCACTAAGGGTAGAGTGCTCTAAATTAAAAAGGGAGAAACATAAAGACAAAGATTGGAATGTTGGAGCTCCGGGCTTCTACCAGCCATTATAGCCCGGAGCCATTGTCTTCAATAGAGCTCTCAACATTCCAATGTTCTAATGAGAGTTATGAACTGGGATTCATTTACCAGACTATAGAGACAACCCTGCCTACAAAGATTCACAGTGAAAGACTCACGACCAAGGGGGGCTAAAACTGTGAATGAAGATTAATACCTGCTTGTCATAGCAGCCTGTATTCGTATTTCTCATTGGCCAGTCAACAGTGGCCGAGGGGTGCATCAGCTCTGTAAGTGCGCCACCTCTGGTGCTTAACACCAGTGTTCCCCATAGTGGCTGACAACAGACCCTTAACCACATCGCTGCGGCGCATTTTCCCGCTGTGCGCTGAAAAATGCGAAATCCCGCGGTTCATGACGAGCTCAGCTCGTCATGAGCGCACGACAGATAAACCTCATGACGAGCTGAGCTCGTCATCAGCGCCGAAGGGGTTAAGATTACTCGTTCCTCTCTCCTGACCTGAGTATGATTCACAGGATTGCTAGATGAGGTGTTGTTGTACAAACCCCCACAAATCACATGCGAATCCATGCATCAACTACTGAAAAATTCCATTTTAAAACCCTGATTCATGATTGCCCTTTTGGGCCCTGCTGCAGCCCCTCCCCCCCAGTACTGAGGGTATTTGAATTTGTGGTCTCAATATTCATCGCTACATTATTAGTTCATTAGTGCACTTTTTTCACTTTTTTAAGATTTTCACTTTCACGTCCCCAGGTCAGGGTGGACGATTAGAGAGTCCATACCGCCGGGGTTTAGTCCTGACGAATGCCTTGGTAAATTGAAACCACCCATATGGCAGAAACATGTTGACTGACTTAAGTATTTTTTCTGAATTTAACCAATCCTTAAACCTTGGCAGCTAAATTCAGACACATAATACTCTTCACTTGTGTCTTAGGGATCACTCATTAAACTTTTTTTACTGATACCCTTTTAGGCACTTTTAATTTTAGCTACCCTCACAGCACGCCCTTCTCACACAACCAGCTCCGCAGTCTTCCTGGCGTCGCAGCACACCGAAGAGGCACTCGGCCTCTTTGGTGGGGCCCGGTGATGAAGCATGACACTGACTAGGTCGGTGTGTGAGGGCTTTCCTATCCACCCAAAGTGGGTGTGTGATTCTTATCTATCTCGCTCCGTCTCTGTGGCTTTTTTGAGACCGATCTGACCTCTCTGTTTTTGTTTATTTTTATTATAAAAGCTGAACTCCGCTCGAGTGCTACTGCACACTCTGCGAACCCCCCTTGATCTCCACTATCGGGTACACGGTCACTATGTGCTTGAAGCACCCTGGTCTTAGTGTGCACTAGTCGAGATATCGGAAGAGAATCTTGGCTACATCAGTGGCTGCTCTAGGGCACCCCTGTCCGGCATCAGTTTGGTTACCTTTTAAAAGGCAGGCTTGGCTTACACTGACGCAGAGTAGGGGCGGAAGGGTATGTGGGAACAAAATAAGTCCCTCTTAGCACCTGCCGGGATTATCTTCAATTTCCAATCCCCAAAGAGGGTCGCTGGCTCCGGCATAATTTGTACAACGACAAATGAGACAGGAAAAGTATGAAATCCATCAGATGCATGACAAGTGCCAAGTAAATGTGGGAACACTGCCAGAAGAATGACACGGTGAATGGTCTCTGCTCCACTGGGCTATTGCAAATTTAGCATGAGTTTCAGTGCAAGGCACCTACGCTTTGAAGCTCTGTGAAGCTAAAACGCTTGCCTGAGAGTGTTGCTCTCTATGGATTACTAGGTTTATATAGACACTTAGGGTGCCATTCTGTCTCATGAGCAGTTCCTTAACAATAAAGCGGGGTTATTTTGAGTTTGACAGATGCAAGGAATCAGCTAAAATATGATTCATGCCCCAAAACTTGCATTTCCACCACCTATTTAGAGGAGGTGGAATCACAGTATTTCCTTTGAAGGACCCTCAGTGGGCGTGGCCGGGAGATTCCCTTGACCTGGACGTCCATGTGCCACGGGCTGCCAGATCACACTGCTGGCTTCTTTCAAAATATTTAGGGCCGGACAACTGTCACTGGTTTTACTGGCCCAGTACGGGATACTGAAATAAACAGTGTCTCTAAATAGGTACCAAGAACAGTGTCAAAGGTCCCGAAAGGTAATGCAAGGGTAGTATCTGCTATCACTAGCTACCCCAAATTGATACCCTTGTTTGGATTTACAAGCAGCTCCTGAACTCAAATGCCAACAAGACACCTCCAGAAAGGAAATTTCTTTCTATTAGCACTGCAAACGAGCTCACTGAAGCAGGTTGTTCTTGTTTTTGACTCTCAGTAAAATGTTGATTGAAATTAGGTCTTTTCTGCAGCACATGCCACCATTTGAGAAACCCCCGCACCCGAAATACTGGCAGAAAAGCCTTGCTTCTGTTAGAAATTTCTAAGATCTTGTTTATCATGACCAGCTGTACTTCTCATGAGGGCTATATGATCAAATCTTAAATTATTGCTGCAGACAGTCGACTAGGGCAGTCTACCTTATGAAATTTAAAACTAAAGGGTCTATTATGATTTGTCTGCCCGCCATCGCACCGGGAGATGGGACCGCCCGCTATGTGTGCGGCTGTCCTGCTTTTACGATTAGGATGCACCTGCTACACTGGCAGGCGCATCCCGCATTTTTTGCGGACGGGGCTGTCAGCAGCACCCGCGGCAATGCAAAAAAGGCATCTGTGCATGTGCATGCACAACGTGGCAGGCACCGCGCAGTGCCTGCCACATCGTGCATGCAATGTAGAGGGATACCATAGGTACCCCCACACCCCAACATTCCCTGCAAAGACCGCATGCCTTTCCGTGGCGGCAACGCCACCATGGAAAGGTTGGTTCCCGAAGCCATTGTAATATGGATGGCGGGGTCTAGCTGACACCGCCACCATATTCAACCATGTTGACCGGGCAGAAAAGTGGCAGACGGTCTTCCCGTGGCTGCAGAGGTTGGATGAGAATTTGTCATGAAAGATCTGTTTTTACCTCTGGATAGATGCTGCTTATCGTCAATGTGATGTTCTTTCAGTTCTACGCAATAAAAAGATTTTCTCTTAAAATAATAAAAATAGTCGCTGAAAGTATGCAGGAAGTGGACAAAAATCCGTTTAGCCTTGTTGCTGTTTCATGTCATCGCCACTGACATTTATGTAAAACTGGACGTCAGTTAGCGGTACTCAGTCACGCTGATGCGCCTCGCTGGCTTTTTTTTCTTCGCCTTGCTACCCGTGATCTCACGCGTCAAGATCCAGCATGAGAAAGGAAAAAAAGACTCTATGTGGTATGTTACTTCTTGCAGTTTCTTCTTCTCTGTCGTCCTCTAACTTCTGAGCGCTGCATAGGAGGCTGTTCCTAGATTAAGGATGGGACCAGAGATCAGACGGATGATGTCATTGGTGGTCATAGGGCGCGTGATGTCACTTCCTCTACCCTTGGCTTTTTTAGGAATTTATACTCTTGCAGAAAATAAAGGACAATTGCTCTTATACTTTTTGTCAAATTAAATGGTCATTTTCTATCCTGCTAATTTCTGGGGCTGGGCAGAGAAAAGACAGATGTGAGCAGTAGAGGTTGCCTCCATGTCCGCTTCTGTGTTGCCTTTGCCACTTGGAACAGGCTACCCTTTGCCGGAAGTCTAAATAAAAACTTACTGGACTTTAGGAAGAAGTGAAAACCTTTCTTTTTTTAAATTTGTGTGGGGTGGCAATTTGTTTTGGCGATTGTGAGCTGCTTAAATGAATTATTGATTTGCTATGTTTGCCTGTATTTCTGGCCAGCATGTGCATTTACCAAGGCAGATAACAAAAAAATGAAAAAAGTGGCAAGCTGCATCATTACATGTGCAAGTGACCTTTCATGGGGTTACTTAGTTAGGAATAAAGGTTTTGCTCAGTAGTAGACTCGCAACGCGCTGTCAATCAAATTGCTGATGCGCATCAAGACAACCAATCATGCACCAGCCAATAAACATTGTTAGTATTCTCATCCAGACTGCAGTTCAGTTCCCAGAACCCACAGGTCGCGAACACACGTAAATAATCACTTGGAAACACTATTGACGGAAGTGTCGAAAACCACATCTGCCTATGGATTTTCTCTCATTAAGTCTAATTGCCTGTTCCTCTGCGGCGAGAGGGAGCGGGCGGCCAGTCTTCGGAGAGCAGTGATGGCCAAGCATCACTGAGACCTGTGAAGGACTCACCGTTCTATTGATCACCTCACGCCTTCAGAATGCACCACCGCTTGTTTGCCGCCATTTATGTTTTTCCCTCCATTTTAGAGATCTCATTATGTTCAATGCAGCTCGAAGCGCCGGTGGTTACAATGTATCAAACAATGCTGCGTTCCTTTATCCAAGTCTCGTTGGTATTCACGTTTGTCTGAAATAAGCGTGCCAGGGGAAATACGGACAAAGAGCGCAGGAACTCACACTGGAACGTACTGGTTACTTCTGGAAAACCACTGATGCACCCAGTTAGCTAACATTTATTTTTTAGATACATCTCAAATATTTATTTATAGAGAGACATGAAATCTCAAATTATTATGCGTACTATTGATTTTTAGCTTCATGTGCTGAATAAGTGCCCACACTTTTTTAATCTGTATTATTTTGAGGACTTGAGTTTTGGATGGAAGGGCTTTCATTATTATCTTCGTACTCTTATGTTTTATTCTCTTCTGAATCTGCATTGCTGTCTACCTTTTCTACTCAATAACAATTTGAAACTAAAAAAAGAAATCATCTGTCTTACTCATTAAACTAAAAAAAAGATTGCAGCTGAAAGAGTGGGAAGAAAAAATAAGATCTAGCATACATTAGTATAACTTCTCTCATTAAATCACTCATAAATTCTCTGCCATTTTACAAGTAAAGCTTAGAGCCCTTAATTTGACCTTTCACCTGAACAGCAATACCCATTCCTTCTGCCACCTGTCCAGCCCATCCCAAACTGTGTCGCTGAATGGGAATCTGTTCCAAGTTTCCTTATGGGAAAAGGTAACCTGTGGATAGGCATGAATTAAGGGTTGAAAGATGCACTTTCTTTACTCAGAAAGGAATCAGCAACTTTAAGGTTTGGTAGGGGTGATGGGGCGGTGGGCTGCTGGTGTCTCCTTCTCAAAAGCTCCTGCATCTAAAAAGGTTTCATGAGCTGGATTTAGCCACTGACATCTGTAATTAACTGAAAGTTACTGGTGTTTTTTGTGTGTGCCATTTTTACCATGGCACGAGCGTGGCCTGAGGGCATTACCAGAGAGCTGGGAGAACATCTTCTCCCAGTCCAAATCTAGGGAAGACTGACAGCCTTCTGTTCTTAAGGATCGGTCACTAAATTAATATTGAACTGGGTAATAGTAGCATCTGTCATTTTATCATTAGGAATGCAAGAGTTCAGAATGAACTGCTATTAAAAAAATTCAGTCTATAAAAATTGCATCACTATGAGTGGTCCCCCCATGAATTTTTTCATTAGTTCTGCTGACATATTGGGGCACTTGGAAAGTGTTAAATAGTTCCCAATGCATGTTTTCGGGTCCAAAAACAAGGTGGAGCATGGCACACTTCAGCTGGCATATTCCGCCTTTATGTAAGGCCACTGTAGTATGGGGAAGAAGGCCCACACATGATAAAAGTTGATTCTCACACATGGGCGGCAATGCACATTTCCACAACCAATCATTAGTCATTTGCATGCTTATTCACACTCTGTCTGTAAAGTGCTCTGATATCCGTAAGGATCTTGTTCGCGCTCTATAAAACTTTCACAAAAAAAAAAATAAAAAAAAAAAATGAGTGACTTCAAATCGTGCCTTCAGGCCTGCTACTAACGTATTGGACTTCTGTGAACAATGGTATACCAGGCCCATTTCAATGTAAGGCATTTTTGACATGATTAATAACTTACTTTTGATATTAGCTAAGTCACCTTTTAGAGAAGCCCTCAAGGTGTCTAGGCCCGGGCCCATAGTGTGCAGAAGTGGAGCAGGGCTTGTAAGATACAAAAGATCTTTTCACAGCACAGGTAAAAGTAGCTTTTTCTTTGATTAAAGAGTACTTGTAAACAAAAGTCAAAATAACTACAGGTTTCATCTGCAAACCACTGTGATATTTAGCAAAAAATTAAATTCACTGGTGAGCGGTGTTTGGTTAAAAATATTTCCAAGACAAGCACAAATTCAGACAGACTGTAACGGAGTGGAGGTTGGATACACCAAGCGGTGACCCTGTCAAAGATTTTACCTTCAGACTAGGGGCCTGATTTAGATATCGGAGGATGGGTTACTCCTTCACAACAGTGAGGGATATCCCGTCTGCTGAAATTTAAATCCCATAGGATATTATGGGATTTCTATTTCGATGGACGGGATATCCCTCACTGTTGTGACAAAGCAACGCATCCGTGAAATATTAATCAAGCCCCTAGTCACCAAATACTGGGAAATCTTCTTCTGGTCAGACCTGCAGCTCTAGCTGCTCAGGCAAGGCTTCTGTGTACGTACCAGGTCTCTCTCCAGCAAGGTTCCCACCAGAGTCTAGTCCTCTATAGTCAGCTGGGCCCTCTTGTAGTCTTGAGTCCTTCTATTTATGTGTCCCTGAAGCAGTTAAACAGGAGGCCCTCCACTTGTCTCTTGGAGGCCAGTTCCAGTCTCTGGGTGCAAGCAGGATTCAGAATTCCTTGAGTCACCATGTTAGTCCTCTTTTTCTAGCAGGAGTCATAAGTAAGAATTTTTCTTTCAGAAGGGCCTTCATCTTCAGCTGGAGACTTCCAAGGTCCAGGAATGTTCTGAGGATGTGGTGGTTTATGCGCCAGATTTAACCTGTGCCATATCTGGGGACTAGAGCAAATCTACCACCCAATCGTAACATTTTCTGCTGGTTCTCCCACTCCTTTTGAACCACTTCCTCTTTGCCTTACTGTAAAATTACCCAGGATCCTCTGTTTCAACATGGCAGGACCCAGCTGCCACAAGGAAGGCCTGCCTACAGATTCTTGCCATGCCGATACCTGACATTGTTAAATCTGGTTTTCCCTCCCACTGTGTCAGGAACTTGACTGACTAGGGTGGCTGTAAGGATGACTAGGAAAACCCCTCCAGGGCATCTCCAAGATAAACAAGGTAGTACCAAAGCTGCCCTTTGTTCTGCACATTGTCCTGCCCAGTCCCAGATGGCTAACCTCTGCTAATTGGTCAGCAGTTAACATCCATTGGCCTTTCCTGGACTCAGAGGCAGGCCATTGTTCTCTGAGTCAGGGGTGTTAAGTCTCCCAGCCAAGGATGTGTGTTCCAGCCCCAGAGGTAAACAGTGGTAGAAATACCTTTAAGCCAGTTCTGACTCAGGCAGCCTAAAGTGCATTTTTCAAAGTTGCTTTCCTGTTAAGTTATCAAAAACCTGAGTACACTATTGAGTTAGATGTAATATACTAAGCAGAAAATAACTTTGATGTCGTTGTCTAGCCCTTTTCTAAGCAGAGTTGGAAAATAAAAGATCTCTTTGCCATTATTCCAAGAACAATAAGTGGATATGTATTAATTATCAAGTTAGTCTCTTGACTGACCTCTAGGTGAAAAAGATGAAAGAGTTTGAGTAAATAATATCATTACTGTACATTTCGATAGGTTGGATTATTGGTACAGTTTATACGAGATGGTCCATAGTGGGTACCACTGTGCCACAATTTCAGACTGTAGGGTTCCCATCCACTGCACATGCCTTCTGCTGCCCTCTTCAGTCTAAACCGATTAGCTGTGATGTGCCTTGAAACAATTAACAAATGTAAAAGTGAGTGTCTCATGAGCCTCATAATCACAAAATGCTTACTTAGGTTTTTACGCATGGATGTTGGTTCACCAAAATGCCAGAAGAAGTCCCCTTCAGTGAACTTTTAACTGTGGTGACATGATAGGGGTGATTGCTTATTCCACTTTTTGGTTCTTTAATAGCCTCCTGTTTACTTCTGAGCCACCAGCGTAGGGAGAAGTGTGGTAATTGCAATACATAAACATGGCTTCTGGAACCATGCTTAGCTATGGTTCCTATGTATCAGTATGGTTTCTGAGACCAGGGGTGGAAAGTGCTGCACCTCCGGGCTAAAGGGACAAGCCAGGGGTAGGACATGCTAACCCCAGTTACTCACAATTTTCTTCGATGATCTTCCCCCCACTTCTTTGTCTCTCTGCAGCATTCTGAAAACTCTTAACCAGCATCAAACAGTGTTTCAGGGTGCCATTTTATAAAGACGTGCTAGACTCTAATATTGAGAAAGTGTTTCCTGATGAGCGGAAACAGGGATATTGCCATCTGCAGGATTTATCTGCTCCATTGCTTTGCCCTTTTCTGGCTTATAGGCTTTTGTGCAGTAAATATCCACAAGCCGGAAGAGATTCTACGGAAACTAAAAGGCCTTGGGGTGCCCTGCCTTTTAATGCAAGCTGATCTTTTGTTGGCGCTATATTCCAAATGCCAACTGCTGCCTGGCATCAATTACAATTCTCAGAAGAGTGGCTGGCTGATTGCCACTACACTGGCAGCTGAATTTTACACAAGAAAATATCTGATGAGAATTGCCTCTGTAACCTTTACTCCTTCTCGGTGCACTCTGGTGTGTAGCAGATGTTTGCCTATAGAATGCTGCCAGCATCTGATGTCACCTGTCTGATGGTACCTGTTGCTCCTTTGTAGGATCCCTTGGCCGTACACCATAGACAACTCAGAGTGTCTTCAAGCAACCTCGGCTCCATGCTCGAGGTTTGGGGAATATGGCGTGCTACCAAACACCATTCATAATTCCTGTATCAATTATATGAACTCTATTCACACATTTAAGTATCTCCACTAATGTCTGTAGGGTTAGAGACAACCAGGCAACCTTTTAGGAACATAAATTATAAATGTCCAGAAAGGTGGTAAAATGTACCGACAACACCACCCGGTTCTTTTGTCTGTCGCTCTCAAGGTAGGTTTGAACTATGCAGATATTATGCATGCATACACTAAGGCTGTGTAACCTGCGACCTCTTTGTAGCAATCAATAAGGTCAACCTCAACCACAGTGTTCTTCAAGAATGGATTCCCTTGACCGAGCAACAAACCAGTTCAGGCTTGCTTTCCCTAGTAGTATTATGGGACTACTTGAAATGTCCATTCCTGAACACCATCTCAGCTACCACCTAAAATAAATAGTCCAGTTGGGAAGGAGGCCTGACCACCACCTGATGCCTGAGATCACAAATTCTCACTCAAGACCTAAGATACTGATCAAATTCTTTCTTCGCACCCAAACTCCTCTCCCTCCGGCTTTCAGGAGTCCTTAACTCCTGCCTTATTTTGCTTCCTGCTTTTAGTCTCATTTTTACCATAACAGGACATAAGGCACCATTGTGAGACATTGGGTTGTTGGTTGAGGGGGATGTGAGGCCTTCTCAAGCAGCAGCCACAATCCACATCAGAGTAAAGCAGAAAAAGTCACTAAATTAACCCGTGCTTAACGGTACGCAGAATGATAGCTTGGAACGAAAACAGGCAGGCCTAACTTAGAGGAAATGTGTAAAGTGTTTATGCAGCACTTAAACAGTCATAACGTAAAAACACTGTAAAAGACAAATATCACACCAGTTCAGAAAAATAGATTTTAATAAATAATTTGACACCAAAATGACAAAAATCCAATCATTAGAACCGGAGCTATGAATTTTTAAACTTTAAAGTGAAAAACGCTTAAAAGATCGAAGCCCCGACTGCGAAGATCTAGCTGCACAAGACCGGGGCAAGGTCGAAAGTTAAAGCCGCTTGAGATGGAGCTCAGTTCGGATACATGAACTGGATTGAGCCTAGTGTGTGATTTCCTTCAGACTTGAAAGAATATTTGAGAAAACTGTCTGAGAAAAGTAAAGTTCAGAGGGGCAAGGCAGCGGGCAGTGTCTAAGGATGTATCGTCATTGTCGGGGAGCCACTGAATGAAGTGGTGGTGAAGATTTTTACGTTCGAACTTAGTCTCTTTTTTGGAAGTTGAAAATCTCCAGTTGGACGGGCCTGAAATCTGTAGCCAACTAGAGCTCCACGAGACCGGACACCCCTTCGGTGAGGAGTAACTGAATAGGATTTGCGGCTACAGTGAAGAACGTAGCAGGAGCTACCGCAAAGTTGGGCCGACTAGTGATGCACCTTGGGCAGATCAATGAGGAGGTAGGTCCCATTCTCCTTCCGATTGTCAGGGCACTTTTTGAATTTTAACTATCTGAGCACCTTTAGCACCCATCCCAGGGGTTCAAGATGGAGGGGCACCACTTTGAGGATCAGGACTCACTCAGTCAGGGTCCAGCAGTGGGTTCAAGATGGTTGGAGCCTGTCCTGCCCTGAGGCTCTTATCAGGAGGCCAGCCAACTAGCTCTTGGAGTCACTCTAAAAGCCCAGGGTTCAAGCAGAAAAGCTGGTCTCAAGCAGCAGGGCAGTCCTCTGTGGGCACAAGGCAGGTTTCAGGCAGCAGGGCAGTCCTCTAGGTCTAGCAGGTCAGTCCTCTGAAGTACACAGAAAGTTTCAAAAGAAAATTGGGAGTTTATACTAGGGGTGGACAAAGAATTAGACTCTGCGGGTGGAGTTTGCTGAGTTTTGCCTGCTCCAAGCATAGTTCCGAAAAACTCTGCAAAGTGATGCAGAGCGTAGTTTTTTCTCTCAAGCAGCTCGCATACGTTATTTAGTGAATGCTTGCGAGAAAGAATCATGCACTCGACTTCCTCCTGGCAAGATTTCTCAATGCGGGCGGTCGCAGCAGGTCACGACTACTCATATTGAGAAATCTGCTGCTCGAGTTGAGGAAGCTGCCGCTTGAGTAGAATGTCTACTGGAGCAGCAGAAAGCAGCAGCGCCCTCAGGCGTTACGCGTGCTGCCATTCACGCTGATTGTACAGAGCGGGACAAACTCCTGACGCTAAAAATCAGTGCAAGCAGCACGACTTAACAGAATCCTCCGCTGGGGAAACTCCGAGGTGTGTGGCAGATTTTTTTCCAGCACTTTGTGGAGTTCTGCGGAGTAAAACTCTGCCCAGGCCTAGTTTATACTCATAGCCTTACAACAACGGCTTGCGTTAGTTTCCACTCGGTCAAAGAATTCCCGGAGTACTAACTTGTGCAACATTCCTCACACACATATACATGTTTATGTGCACACCCACTAATAGAGAATGCAATGTATCCTTTACCACTTGTGTCTTTTGTTTCTTCATGGGGACATTATTTTTAAAGTGTAAAACCCACTGCCTCTATACTCCACCAATTTTGAGGGATGTTACTTCCCCTTTTCCATCATCGATTGTAATAAGTAGGGTAAGGCGCACGCCCAGAGTTGCGAACACCCATACACTTGTGAATTTGTGTGAGTTCACTACTCTAGCAGGTAAGTACATTCTGGTATGTCCATAAGCTTCCCTTTTGATGAGGTTTCCTCGAGCATTAAATCCCACAATTCTGGGCGACGGTTAAGTGCTTCGAACTCATTTACTAATGAAAATTCACATTTTAACCATCCCTGAGATGACTTTTCAATCGTAAATGTTGGTATCTGTGCAACTAAAAGTCACATATCTAAACAAATACTTCCATAAGACTCTACCGGCCACATGCATCAAAGTTCGGTTTTGCGATTCCTAATTTGCGATTTTTAGGGAATCGCAAATAAGGAATCGCAAAACGGGATGCATGATTGAAAGTGCATAAAATTTGCGATTCGGTAAAAATCGCAATTTTTACCGAATCGCAAATATTATGCGAATCCCAATTTGCGATTTCGCAATTCCCATTGATTCCTATGGGCCAAAAGGCCCATAGGAATTAATGGGAATTGCGAATTCATAAATTAGAATTCGCAAAATGTTGATGCATTCCATGGGTGCAGGGGGGGTCCAAAGGACCCCCCCCCCTGCACCCCTGAAATGTAATCTGAAGTGCATGTTTCAAACACACATGTCCTAAGGACATGTGTGTCTGTCACATGACAGTGTTTTGAAATGCAAATTAGAGCATTTTAACACATTTTCGCAAATTACCACGAGGTTCAACCTCGTGGTAATTTGCACCCCCTAATTGCGAATTCGCAATTTTAAAATTAATCATGCATTGCTTTTAAGGAATCGCAAATTTGCGATTCCTTAAAAGCAATCGCATTTTTGGAATTCGCTAAAAATAGCGATTTTACCAAAAATGCTTGATGCATCCCAAAAACCTATTTAGGAATCGCAAACGGCCGAATTTTGCGATTCGCACCGTTTGCACTTCCTAAATAGGTTGATGCATGTGGCCGTACATGTTGAGCAGAAAAGAGGAACATTATTTAGACCAAACTAAAAAAATAGAAACAGCTGAACCAATATTTACCATTAGTTGTCAATAACCAGTTGCAGGAGGCAGCTGACGATGGCTTCCTACAAGTTCAATAAATGTTAAAACCCTTTTTCCAGCTGCAATGCCCAGTAAAGACCATTAGGAAACTGACAAAGAGGCGCTTTAACTGGGATGAAGTCCATGGGTGAGCTCAACACATCATGCATTCTTTAAGACACAGGGGAAAGGCGCCCTTTAGCACAACAGGGCTGCACTGATGCTCCACCGGTGATTGCGTGGTGTGGCGATTCCTAGAACACAGTTATCTCACCCTCTTGTGCCCTGTATTTTACCACTTTTTGTTGGGTTTTTCTTTTGAGTTTTTAGGAGTTTTCTCATATTTCTCTTCCAGGATCAAGTGCACACTTACCTGCTGGATGGCGAAGCCAGGCTGATGTACGATGACCCTCCGCACGAGCTGCCTCACGAGGGGAAACTCAGGTAGGAGGCCTACAGATGATGCAAAGTTCAACCCATCGCAATGAATTGCCCCAGGCTTATGCAGAAGCAGTCTAAAATGGATGGAGTACAATGGAAAATCGCTATGTCATGGATGTGACAAAGAACCAAAATTTAGGAAAATTTAAATGAACATGGTGATCCTGGTGGGGGATCTTAGACAGAGTATTTTATACTTTGATTACCCAACGTGATGTTCCTTGACCCCAAGTAAATGCATGATCAGAACCAAGTTTAAGCCATTGAAACCCATGGTTTATCCATCAACACATAAACATAAGATGGTGTGACAGTGAGATCAAATGTTGACACACCCAAAAAGTGTAGGCCCTTGGAAGTCTACGTGTGATTCAGATCCAAAGTTTGTGGGAAGTCAGCGCTTGACTAATGATGTAGACAGACAGTGGAGCGCTCAGTTGGTGGACACACAAACCTGTAATGTTGCTATGTCTACCCATATCTGCCTTTCCCTGCAGAGCCTTTTTTTTAAATATCTGAAAGCATATTTTATTGGGGTGTTTAAAGATTCAAATATCTTGCTGGGTGAAAAGGAGCGAATTGTTGTAAAAAGGCAGTGCCTCTCTGACTCAAGGATTTAATCGTGGTGATTGCACACCATGACTTCTGACTTGAGTGAGGAAAAACAACTGAGGAGTAACGTTGACACTTTTCCATTTTAACCGTTGACCTGGTCACTGAGTCTATTTTTGTAGTAGTTACCACTTGGATAGCCATATAGGAAATCTTACCACATAGCATACTCTGCCTACTACAAAAGCTGTTTCTTCTGTTTTGAGTGAACTCTGTCGTTTTTGAGAGAAGAGGAAATATGTGCTTTATATCTACGCTGTGAGTAGATTACCAACTTCCTAATGTTTCCCCAAAATCTATAGGAGCCTGCTGAAATCTAAGCGGGTTGTAGATTCACAAGAGTATTTTACTGAACCTCGAAGGTGGTCTCAAGAGCTGACAACTTGCAGGAGTAAGTTTAGGCAAAGTGTGCACAAGTAACCTTTTACTTTCGACCCCGAAAATATGTTTTTAGTAGAAAACTCCCTTCCCGGCAACCCTACTCTGAAATCTGGGTGTTATCCACAAAATGTTCATCCCCATTTTGGCAATCACTCCAGCCTTTTTTGAAGAAATTCTCCCTGCCCAAGCAAAAGAGACGAAGCGACTGTGGATGGATGGAAATACTTACAAAGTTTGTGGGTGACTCGTCTCATCCCAATGTTTCCCCTAGAGCCTTGAGCTTTGAACACCAATTTATTGCCCCACTACTGCTCCTACCCTTAAGGCTGTCTTGCCCTCCCGGGCCCTTGGACCCTCCTCTGTCAGGCTGGGCCCTTCACCAGGGTCATATGAGCTGGCTCAGTGCCTCCCGCTGTGTCATTAATGCTGGTTGCCTGATTGGGTGAGTTCCCTGTTCCAGCACCGGGACACCACTGCTATATCTACTCGTATAATCCCTCATCCAAAGCGCTATGAGGCCAATTCTCCGAGGTCTTCAGAGCTTTACAAAACACAATTACATAAATAAGGAAAACCCCAACTCAGGTAGTTTTTTAGGCGAGCCTAAATTACACCTAAGTGTAATCTGTGACTAATGATTGAGGAATTATGGCTATAGATTGCATTTTAACACCTTACTTGGACAATCAACTTGTGAATTGTCCCCTCTTTTAACACTAATTACATAACCTGAAAAACTAAAAAATATAAATCTGTAAATAGGTAGATAGATAGGTAGATAGATAGACAGATAGACAGATAGACAGATAGACAGATAGACAGATAGATAGATAGATAGATAGATAGATAGATAGATAGATAGATAGATAGATAGATAGATAGATAGATAGATTTGCAATAAAAAAACAAAGTAACAGGATGTTGTTATAGTTAGGTGAGAATATCAGTTAAAACATACTACTTCAAATAAACAAAAGTAATTCACCAGTTATAGTTATCTCAAGTAACTGCCCTTCGTGCAACAAAGTAAGTATAACTCGCACCCCTGAGATGTCATTATACCAGATTTGTTTCAGTCTAGTTTTATCTTTGTTTCTCATATACACTAGATCATGGCACCTTGGTGGGCCTGGGTCATTCTGACCAGTTTACAGGCTTTATGTGATGGGAAGCGGCTGTATCTCTTTCATCGGTGCTACCTTGTCACAGGTTGTGTTTGCCTGCACATCGAAGCCTAATGTTTTGGGCATGCGTGTGCTATAGAAGCAATAAAGAAAGAAATAAAACAGTGATCACTATTTGAAACCTCTCAGAAATTGGCTTTGCTTCTAAAAGAAAATGATTTGTAGCGTAGCTTACTTCAAGAAATACAACAAAGCGGGAAAGGATACCACGCAGGGATACAACCCTAAACTAAACCTTAACCAAAGGCACCCTGTAGGAAGTGGAATTTGGTTTTAATGTGGAGCGCCCTCAAAGAACACCCAAAGTGCTCCCCTTCTGCGGAGGGTTGTCGCTCACGAAGAGTCAGAAACAGCAGACGATGCAGTTCCAGGTGTATTCCATCTGATGAAATGAGGAATGTGACACCAATGCTTTCTACTAGATGTAAGAGGTGGAGAAGATAGGAAAGAGCATCTTCAAAGCTGATTTGACTTACAAGGAAGCAATGGTGTTTGCTACAGACTTTGGATGGCAGATGGGACAATTTGCAAATCTTCTTCAGAATTTGCAGAGCAAAAGACCAAGGTAAATAAATAACCTGGTATTTATAAAGTGCAAACTAATCACCTGCAAGGGCCTCAAGCCGCTGGGGGCCATCGGGGAGATTGATTGAGCTATTGCCCAGAGTCACATGATGCTGAGCTGATCTACCTCCGGTGCTGGGGATCGACCGTGAGATGCGACAATTGAGTCAATCTGTGGGGAGAACAAAAAATAAGAGTACAAGTAAACCCAAGGGAACACGCCAGAAGAATGGAACTACATAAGAAAGTCAAGGGGATGAAGTCTGGATAGAAGAGGTGCCATTGATGCATTGAGGTATTGTGAATGATTTAAGGTATCCATTAATAAATTGAGAATATTTTCTTAAACTAAGCTCTGCCAGAGTAAAGCTAACCTAAATCTCTAGACCTCTGACTTTAACACACCAGCGGAGAAGGTCCACAAATGATCCCTTCCGCCCTGTGGCAGCGAATGACTTGCAGTAGGGGGAAGGGTCTGCAGTAACGCCGTCCTTTCTAAATGTCACCGGATTCATAAGTTCATCATCACATCCTTGATGCTCCCATTTCCAATAATTACAATGACATTCAATGTCTTTTTAACTGCGGCTCCATCTCAGAAGGGCAATGAGAATCATAAATATGGCTTTGGAACAGCAGAGAGCTGCAATAAAGCTAAAGTATCTCTACCCTCCTCCTCTGATGTCTTGTTTTACTTCCTGCCAGGGACTATAACCCTGGTTTCTAAAATACAAGAGGAAGCTGACCATGAAGTGTTCCAGGTTTATGCAGCTCTGCTCACATTATATGTACCTGTGAACACTATTCCAGTGGTGTGACAAAGGAGCAGGATTGAAGGGCAGAGCAGCCTAGTGCTCAACTCAATCTATGTATACCTACGAACACTACTTCCGAGCAAGAGAGACGCACTTAATCAGTGCATGCACTAAAACACTAGCCAAGTCCAAATAAAGCTCTTCCAGTGAAGGCCAAATTTACATATTTACAAGATGGAATCCGCTTGGCTCATAGCAGCGAGCATCGAGGTGCACTCTTTCATTGATGGAAGGTTTGGTGATAGATCCTGCTACTACCCAACGAAGTGTCCACTTCTAAATTAACTCTAACAGGTTATCCTCGAGTTCTTTGTGCAATATGAAACTGAGAAGAAACAAACATTGACAAAGCCAATAAGCCTTGCTTCTGTGTCCTAACACATGTAAAACCAAAGGAGATAATGGACGGAGTGTTGAACATTGCAAGCACTCACCCCCAGTCAACTGATCTGGGTTTAATCCATCATCATTCTTTAGCTCACTCCGCCACCCCCAGTTCAGACATGGCCATATGCAAATCAGTCTGACCCTGTGCCTCATGGGAACAGTCCAGCCCGAACTGCCAAGCAATGTCTTCCCCGGACCGGAAACAATCATTCTGGAACCGGTTTCTGGCTAATCAGCCTTCATCAGCCAGGCTAGCTTGAATCCAGTGGCAAAGTGAGCAAGGGACCCACGTCTCGGCATACCCTGCCAACTTAGGGCGAACAAAGCAAAACCAAAGGGGATGATGGACGGAGTGTTGAACATTGCAAGCTCTCACCCCCAGTCAACTGATCTGGGTTTAATCCATCATCATTCTTTAGCTCACTCCGCCACCCCAGTTCAGACATGGCCATATGCAAATCAGTCTGACCATGTGCCTCATGGGAACAGTCCATCCCGAACTGCCAAGCCATGTCTTCCCTGGACCGGAAACAATCATCCTGGGACCCATTTCTGGCTAATCAGCCGTCACCAGCCAGGCTAGCTTGAATCCAGTGGCAAAGTGAGCAAGGGACCCACGTCGGCATACACTGCCAACTTAGGGCGAACAAAGCAAAACCAAACACATGTAAACAGCATTTGTGTATGCCTGTGTTTGCATGCTGTAGCACATTAAAGGCAGACCTATTGGTTAAGTCAGTTCTTGTTTTCTCAGAGTGGGGGGCTTTGATGTCTTTGTATGGGAACAAGGCATCAATGGATGGCACAGTTCACACTGTGGAGCTCTTCTCCCACCATCCCACCACCCCTGGGCATAAAAGGGTTACGGTTAAGTTACAATCAAAACACAGAAGGGGAACATGTCCAGTTCAATACATTTTACGTAACAGCCTATACAAGAAGTGCAGGCATTATTTATATAAAAGATCGGCCTGACTTTCCTCTACCAAAATATCTTGTATCATTTGTATCATCAACACTGCAAGAACCAACATTTGCCCACATCAGCTGGGAATGCCACTGCACTGCCTTGAACACTTAAGGCCCAATTATGACCTTGGCGGTGCTGCACCAGGTCCGCCCGCCACCAAACCACCAAAGCTGAGGTCTGAATGCCTGCCAGATTACGAGTTATTTTCATTTTGGCATGCTTTTCTTTGCCATTCGCTCAACGGTGCCGTGAAAATTGGCACCACAATGGGAATGCCAAAAACAGTTTCTGCATGGCATGGACTGAAAAGTCGATTGCAGTGCAGTAACTGGTGTGCATGTACCCAGGGGGCACGTGTTGTGCCCCCCAGCATGCATCCACATGCGAAGGAGGCACAGGGGACCCTGCAGGGTCCCCTTTGTTTCCTCTCCACCACAGTGTTTATGGAGAAGGAACCTCCACGACAATGCCGGCGAGAGGAAACTCGTCATATGTTTGGCGGGACCGCGGTGCAGCCACCTGACTGCTGCAACACCACCAGGGAATGGCAGTTCCCTGGTGGCTCTGGCGGGGCTGTGGCTTGCAAGTGAACAGAATGTCCCTTGTCAGGTACTGGTCCTTACTTTTAGGTAGGAGGCACACGCTACGCCTCACCTGGCTGCGGCTCAGGGAGGTGGAGCACTGCGCTCTCCGTCGGTACTCCGAGTGTCCTCTGGGCCGACTCGGGGGGGTCCACCCTGTTCACTTGCAAGACACGTAAAGTAAAATCCCTTTTTTTTAAATACACCTCCTTTTGGAGGTAAAAGCAGTAGCGAGATGTGGTCCTGATGAAAGCAGCAGGACACCTAGGTGGGTCCATAGTCTGCAGAAACATGTCGACCGTTCAAGATGAATAATAGTAGTTATTTGTTCTACTACTCTATCTCAGCACTCATTTTTAACTTTTGGAAATATAGGAGATACCTAATAAAGTTTTTCTCTCCTAGCTCTCCAATTTTATATTCCCTCACTATTCTTCACACCATTATTTTTTTTTTCACGCACTGCTTTTTTCAGTTATCATCTCGAGGTTATCTGCCTTACACCGTTAAACACATCAGGGCAACCACTCTTTCAACATCAAGTGGTTGCAGGTTTGCCCTCCTCGTGTGAGGAGTCCCAAATGATGATAAGGGCGAAACCGATCGATAACTGATGGGTACTTTTACAAATGTGGAGGTACCCTGTGGCACTTGATTCACTCTGGTCCTTTATGTTCTTTTTGAGTTAAGTTCCAGGCATTGTTCAATAGGCATTGCTCATAGACCAACAGTCACTCAATGGTGTATACACCTGTGGAAACCATCTCTCATGTCATCCCACAGGGCCAGAATCTTAAGGATACTCCCCTGTGCCACCTGGAGCACCCCTCTGGTGCCCACTTCACTCCTCTGCTCCCTTGGATGGCAGAATGGGCACTCTTTCTGTCGAACCAACTTAGCAAAGGTGTCGTGGGACCTAATGCAAGCATACACTTTCACCCCATTCCACTTCTAGATAGCAAAAAGGATCCATATTTGGGATGCCATTGGCCCTCACGGTCATGACCTTGGTACCACTGCACCTGTTGCACCATTGGTCACTACCCTTCTCCTTGTCACCAGTCAGTTCACCTCCACTGTCACCAGCGAGCTCTGGTTCCTGGGAAGGCCTGGGACATATACACCAGTGCCATGGTGCTGGGGCTGTGGGGGCTGTGGGGTCTGTGGTCTCCATCCACAGATGCTGCTTCCAGACAGGAGACGCCAGTGACGTCAAAAGGAATCCGATCATAGCGCCTGGAACCCACTTCAGGGCAACTAGATACCGACACAGCACCCTTGCATTGACCTCTGTTTGTTTGTTTAAATAACTAGTACCAGGCACATTAAATCACCCCAGAATGGTCGGTGCGAGGCTGCTTGCTGCCCTATATGAAGTGATCATTTCCCTGCCATTCCCCTGGCACTATGGCCACTTTGATGGTCAAGAAGCACTCCTGCGCCCCCTGCTGGTGATGCCCTCAGCGGCTGCCTAGTACTGCCTTGCCCTGGAACACCGCATGCCCCTCAAGGCATGTTTCCAATAGTCATTCTTTTCTTTCACCTGCACGTGCTGTTATTGTTACCGTCACAAACTATTGATGCTGTCACATTTATTTTGGTGAGGAAACCGGAGATGCCCAGGTGGCACACAGCAGACGCATCATTCCTGCATTACTTCATGAGGGGCTTACAGTGGCATTACCTACGTCAGCAAATTGATGGCAGTGATTGGGGACCAACAGTGGCTGGGTCACTGATAGACGGCAAGACAGCAAAGGAGAGAGAGAAAGAGACCTTCAGCTCACAAGTTTAAATCTCAGCAGGGCTGTCTCAGCCCTTCATCATTCTGATGATGAGTACCATGACTTTGCGTATCCCTTACAGTGATGTGCAGTGGCTCGTTGTGTTATCACCCACAATGTGAAAAGGATGCCACCACCCCTATTACTAGGAAAGGGATCAGGGAATAGGAATCCTCACCAGAGAAAATAGAATGTTTCCACATGAAGTAGAAAACAGATCCACTGCTAATCAATGTGTCTGTTTTTTAAACCATAAAATGACGCTGGGCCCTATCTTTGAATGAAATCTATGTCTAGCCGAGAATACGTTCCCTTGACAGTGGAGATACTGCGGAGAGAGTACAGTTAATTAATCACCATCAACTGTGCTCTGACTCTTAAGCCTGGAAGAAATTGTACAGTTTTTCCAACTCATAACATGCATATATTTCATGAAACTTCCGGGTGTTCTACAAAGTACATTACATTACATGACAAATACTGTCATCTATGTGAAAACTGTAGATGAGGTATGCCATTGCTTACAAAACTTACGCGGGATGCCTGTTAATGTACTAGGGGTTGTTTGTGTGAAAATGTAACTCGAAGTTTGTGCTCTCATATTAAAGCCCTGCACGTGCCCAGGTGACTCGTTCCCATGCAGATTCTAAAGTGAGAGCGTTCATTTGTTGGCCTTTGAAAGGTGGCACTGAACTGATCTCTATGGAAAAAACGCCAGGGGTAGACAGCATCATGTTTGTTTTCTCAGGAATCCCCAGTAACTCCAGGTCCTTATACTTACTGGTACCTTCAGGAAGACCCCATAACAGGGACCTCATAATGAGGCCCAGGTGTGTTGTTTTGGAGTCTGTAAATTGTGTGGTGACCTCTCCTTTAGTTTTGCCAACAGTTACTGCTTCCAGGGGCGTAACACAGGCCCCTAAGACCCTGGTGGCGTGGGGGTCCCCGAACCGTTGATGGGGTCTTTAATTCTTCAGAGGGCCCCCAACCAGCCAAAGGCAAATGATTATCTGGGGGATATCAGAGACTGTCTGCAAAGGGGGGTCCCATCGTTTCACGTTACGCCTCTGATTGCGTCCATGCTGGCTGGACACGTACAGCCAGATTCATCAAAGTAAAATCGGCTCGCAAAGTGCCCGATTCTGAGAATCTGGCCCTTTGCGAGCGCTATTTTTGCATTTGGGATTCATCATCCCAAATGCAACAATCGCAATTCTAGAAATCTCTAAATTGCGACTAATTGCATTTAAGGAATCTCAATTTGAGATTCCTTAAATGTAATTCATGAGCCATTTTAAAATTGCGAATTCGCAATCTGGGGCCGCTATTTACCGCGAAGTCTAACTACGTGGTAAATGGCAAAAACTTAGAAAAATGCACTTTAGTGCATTTTTCTAAGTTGTATGTTACACACACACATGGACATGTGTGTGTGTGCAACACCAGTGTACATTACCATTTCAGGGGTGCTACAGGGTGTCCTTTGGACACCCTGGCACCCTTGAAATAGCTTCCTTATTTGTGATTCGCTAATTGCTAATCGCAAATAAGGAAGGCCCATAGGAATGAATGGGAAAGCCATTCCTTATTTGCGATTAGCAATTAGCGAATCGCAAATTAGGAAGCAGTAGAAATCGCATAAAATATTGCGATTTCTACATGCATCCAGTTTTGCGAGTCTTTAATAGTGAATCCTTAAAATTCGCTATTAAGGACTCGCAAAACATGACCATGATGAATCTGGGGGGTATGGGCCTAATTTAAAGTTTGACAGACAGGGTGCTCGGTCACAAACACGATCCACCAAACTCTCGGTCCCCCCACCTGAGTTAGAAATGTTCAGACCGTAACTATTCGTCAACGGAGTCCCCGTTGATGGCATTCTTCCTTCAATGTACCGACGGAGTAGGGGCCGTTAGAGGAAGGCTATTACATTGCCGGGTGGAAGGTTAATATATTTCTTTTCCTCCCCAGGCGGGGATGAACAGGAAAAAAAACCTGACCCCCAAAGCCTGGGAGAAAGCACGTGTGGGTAGTTTAACGCCTTGGATGCTGCCACGATTCTGCGCCTGTGCCGCACATTCCAATCGCGGGTGCGGTCATGACGGCCGGGAGCCGTCATCAGCACACTAGCACTGTGTGCCATGATGGCTCCCGGCCGTCATCAGCATGCAAGGGGTTAAAACAAACAAAAACATTTTGTGGATGGCTGTGAAAACGGACAGCGCTCCTTTACCATACTTTATGTACATTGAAAGGAACCACCATGACAGCGTACCAAGATGACCGATGGCTCGACAGTGATTTCCGAATATAGTGGACGGTATTCCGTCCGGGTGGTGGGGGCAATGGCCTCTGCCTCCCAGAAGTACGGTACTCCCTTCGCCAATCGATAAATCACGCCTTTGGTTTCAGCTGTTTCTCTTACAGACTCACCTGGGATACTCTTACCTAAACAAGCTGAATTTTGCATCCTTTTGACGTGTGGACCCATGTTTTACATTCCTTTGTAATCAAGCGACAATTGGTCTTTGCTGCAACTACTGAACATGCTGAGCTAGGCTTTTACATTTCAATAGAATGTGAAAAATGGCCACCATATTATAGTTGACAGGTGTGAGGTAAATAATAAATACTAATAATAATAAGGAAGCTTGTAAAGCGCCTGGTTACGCCCACCGGCTACATCGGCTACACCGGCTAAACAGAGGCTACATCTCAAAAGTAGGTAGGAGAAAGTTTTTCAGAGCGTATGAGGAGTTTAGATGAAGATGAGTTGTAAACACAACTGTGCTCGCAGCTCATGCTGAGACAGCTCAGAGTTCTGTTTTAAAGGTTCCCTGAGGCTGTGGCGTCCTATTTAACCACCCTCACCCTGCATTAATTCGAAAGGGCTGCACAGTCTGGGTCCATGTGCAACAGCACTGGGGGTTCGGGCTGTCTATCATCCGCTTTGAACGAGGCTCTACAGTCCAATTGAGGCTGGGAGTTCCCAGAGCAGGTGGGGTCTCGCCTCCATCTTTGCTGCGCCGCTGACCCATTCTTTTGAAGCTGCTCTGTGTGGGCTTCCGGTGCCGCCGGCGACGGGCCCCTGACAGATCTCACCAGCCGGACATGACAGCCCCAGCATTCTGAGCCCGCCTCCGTGTCAGCACGGCCGCCCGCGGGCGGCAATCTCTGCGCCCGCATTATTGGGAGTGACAGACAATTATTACATACCTTCTGAAGGTTTGCAACTGTAGGGGGCTTGTCCTCTCTGCTTAGATAGCTGTATGTTGGGAGAGAGGGGTGGGGGGAGAGTGAGCAGACTCAAAAAACCCTTTAAGTGTGAAAAAGGCCGCTTTATTGGAACAGGTGCACATTTACAAATACACAAACTCGGCAACCGCCTCACAATCTAAACCACAACCCAAGTTTTGTTCGTTTTTATTTCAAAACCCAAAACCCCGCCCCCACCCCACACCCTCCATCACACCCCACCCCCACCCGTACATACCCAAACACAAAACCATACAAAACCCAATAACATTATAACATTATAACATCACCTAATAAATATAACCTTACATTTCTGACTATAAACCAACATAACATATCCCCCGATCCATATTCTCCGAACCCCACGTCAATCAAACTGAACAATCCCCAAACAATAACCGATACAACTAACGGGTCCAACTTGGCCCAACACTGACGATCTCATAGCAAAACCGCCACGCACCTGACCCAAGCGACAAAGAACAGCGTAAAACCCCATGAACACATGTTTCAAACCGCAGCCAGACGAAAATAAATAAATAAATAATAAAATAAAAAACCCCTACAAAGGGGGAAGGGAGGGAGGGACAAAATTCTAAGCTCAACCGGCCACCAGGTCACCAAGCCTAAAATGGTGCCCGGAGCGGGGAGCCCCGCCCATTTATAGGGGAGCGCACAAAACAACTAAAACCAGCCCAAAAACGCCCAAAGAACCTGCTAGAAGGAATACCCCACCCAGATCTCCCAAACCGCCCGGGGGAGGAGACCTCCCGGTGGTCGGCTGCCCTCCCCCAAGCCCCCCTTGGGAGAGAGGGGTGGGGGGAGAGTGAGCAGACTCAAAAAACCCTTTAAGTGTGAAAAAGGCCGCTTTATTGGAACAGGTGCACATTTACAAATACACAAACTCGGCAACCGCCTCACAATCTAAACCACAACCCAAGTTTTGTTCGTTTTTATTTCAAAACCCAAAACCCCGCCCCCACCCCACACCCTCCATCACACCCCACCCCCACCCGTACATACCCAAACACAAAACCATACAAAACCCAATAACATTATAACATTATAACATCACCTAATAAATATAACCTTACATTTCTGACTATAAACCAACATAACATATCCCCCGATCCATATTCTCCGAACCCCACGTCAATCAAACTGAACAATCCCCAAACAATAACCGATACAACTAACGGGTCCAACTTGGCCCAACACTGACGATCTCATAGCAAAACCGCCACCCAGAAAGCCGTGGGGTGAAAGACTTATACGGAGAGAGCCCCACCTTTCTGCCCCCCCCAACGCCTAAAACAGGTAGGGGTGGGAGTACGGGGGAAACCCAGGAAAAACGGGGGGGGGGGGGGACACCAGAACACAGAACCAACTACCCTTACTCACCAACCAACCGACGAACCGTCAAACAACGAGATAGAACCTCCCGCAATTCTAGAAGATACAGGTCCATACCCATACGAGACAGGTGCACCCCATCCCCCCGGAAAAATTCCACCGCATCATATTTAATGTCACTATGGACGATGCGACCGAAACCCAGGTCTCTACAAAATCGGGAAACTTCCAAATTCACCTTCCGCCGGGATTTGTCCACCGCCTTCGGCTTCACCGCATACCTCCAAACCCGTCGAGGAACCATCTCCGTCCAAATGACATGACAACCCGACCACTGACTGTGTAGCAAGGCCAAATCCTTCTTAATCGCCCGGAGCAGGAAAACCCCTTTGACAGAACCCATGTCATTCTCCCCCAAATGAATCACCAAGACATCCGGGCAAACCCCCCCCACCAACCAAGAATTCAAGGCAGGTATAAGTTCCTTCCACAACATTCCCCCCTTCCCCTTCCAAACCACATTAAACAAACTGTCATTGAATCCCAACGAGGAACCAAAATAACTCTGTCGGGCTTGGACTTGAGCTCTTTTAATGAACGAATGGCCCACGATCCAAACGGTAACGTAAGCAGCCCGAGGCCCAGCCACAGAACCTGAAAAAGAAAACAGAGTCAGACAGGCAAAACAGAGGCGGACGCCAGCGCTCCAGTAGGCTCATTACGAACATAGCGCCGAAAACAGTTAGAAGTCCAGCGCCCCAGACCCATGATGTCCTCCCTCGACCATCCCCTGTGGAAGGCCTCTGTGGCCGCCCCAATCCGAAAGGAGTGAGTACCGTATGAAGAGCCATCTAAACCAATATGTCGCAGCGCTTTTCGCAGTACCATGCGCAGTTGATAATTCGTCACACTAGAGCCATTGGCATGTTGAAAAACCCGAAACTCCACCAACCCACCCGACAATGCCTGCCAACATAGTCCCCAATGTAAAGGGCACGTTTCCTGAGGGGAAACCGATTCCAACCAGACACCTTTTCCCACACTTCTCTGATCCGTTTTGGAGTGTGAGAGCCAAATATGAACCCCCCGTTCCGTGATCGTAACATCCCCCCACACAAGGCCAGGAGAGGATCTGTTGCCAAGCAATTCAGACACACGAAAAGCGCCAAAAAACATCCACACCATCAAAGTGGCAAACAAACACGCTTCCACTCGGTCAGTACACACCACCGGCAGGACAGAGATAACCTGGAACAGTTTTTGCCACGACAAAGGGGATCGCATAGTGCGAATAGCACCACTCTCTCTAGACCACCCCTCCAACATTCTCCTACCCAGCTCCCCAGCTGACGGCGAGTAACCCCACAAAAGCTTACCCATGAAAGAAACTCCAGCCAGTTTTCCAGCTATAGTAACCCTAGACAACTTCTTATCCATCAATACCAAAATAAACTGTACCACATCCTCCGACCTTTGCCAATCCCGGTCCCTCCGACAAGCGCCCGACTCCAAAAATTCCTTCCAGGCTAATTCATACGCCGTCCTCGTGGAAGGGGCCAGGGAACCTAAAACCAAGTGAAGGACCCGGTGTCTCCTATCTTCCAAAGCTGTTCCGGCATGGGAGTCGGCTCCTCGTCTGCCTCCAAAGCAAGCCCACGGAATCTCTCCCACTGTGAACGAGACAAAGCATCCGCAATGTCATTGTCCACGCCAGGCACGTGAAGGGCCCGAAAACCAATATCGTGTTTCAGACAACACAACACAAACACTCTCAGAAGTTTCAAAATCTGGGGATCTCTGGCCGACTGTTTGTTAATCACCTGAACCACAGCCATGTTGTCGATCCGAAAAAGGACCTTTTTGTGGGCCAACTCCGCTCCCCACAGGGTGACCGCCACAACCACAGGAAAGAGTTCCAGAAAGGCAATACTTCGACCACCATTCTTCCATTGGATGGGCCACTGTTGAGCACACCACCGTCCTTGCCAGTAAAGACCAAAACCCTCACTACCAGCGGCATCAGAGAAGATCTGCACCTCCCAACACCAATCCACCTCCCAACACAAAGGCACACCATTGAAGGAATGTAAAAAGAAAACCCACATACGTAAGTCCTCTTTCACTCCCGCAGACAGTCTCACTCTATGATGTGGAAGGGAATGACCAGACAAGGCTCTGCCTAAACGCCTACAGAAAGTCCTACCCGCCCGAACCACCCTACAGGCAAAATTCAGGTGACCCAGCAGAACCTGTATCTCTCTCACAAACACCTTCTCTTTCCCCAACATAGTTCCAACCAGCTCGAGCATTTTCAGTTTCTTTTCCAATGGAAGACGAGCCTGCATCAAATGAGAGTCAAGCTCGATCCCCAAAAAAGACATGGTCGCGCAAGGACCCATGGTCTTCTCCGGAGCCAATGGCACACCCAAATAACTCATAAGTGATTGAAAAGATGTGAGAGCCGCATGGCAGGCTAAAGAACTGGCAGCACCTACAAAAAAGAAGTCATCCAAATAATGAGTGACAAGGTCATGGCCACTCTGTAAAGTAAACCACCATTGAAGAAAGGTGCTGAACGTTTCGAACAAAGCACAGGACATAGAACAGCCCATTGGCAACGCCTTGTCCACGTACCACTTCCCTAGGAAATGGATGCCCAGAAGACACCAGTCCTCAGGATGGACTGGAAGGAGCCGAAATGCGGACTTAATGTCGCATTTTGCCATCAGGGCGTTAGGGCCCGCCGAGACAACCAGCCGCATGGCCACATCCACAGAGGAATAAGACACTGATGCAGCCTCCGGGTCAATGAAATCATTTACTGATTCACCGTCCGGCCAGGACAGGTGTTGAATGAGCCGGAACTGACCAGGCTCCTTCTTGGGGACTACACCAATCGGGGATATGATGAGGTTCGCCAAAGGCCAGTCATCAAATGGGCCCGCCATCCGACCCTCACTCACCTCCTTGTCCAATTTCAACTGAACAATGTCTGGGTGTTCACTCGCTGACTTTAAATTCTTGGACCAACGTCTCAGACGCGGTCCCTCATACCCCAAACGAAAACCCACCTGAAAACCCAGCAACAAGGTCGACCGAAACTCCGCAGGCTCATAGTCCCGCAAAGCCGCGGCCAATCTGGTTACATCAACCGGAGTACGAGCCTTTGGGCCCAGCCCCAGATGAAGATTTCCCTCCCCTGGGAGCTGGGGGTTGTTGGGGTGGCACGAAAGTTCCCGAACTTTGTGGGGCACCCTGGGGCCCAGGGGCCCTGGGCCCCCAGCAGCGGGACAACGGATGACTCTTCCGGCCACATTGGGAGCATTCATGGCGGAACTTACAAAACTGTCTGGTACAGGTCCCGGTATTAAAATCCCAGCATGTGCCAATGGGCGCCTGGGCGGAAGAGACGGCCCCCACCCCTCCCCGGGTGGGACGGGACTGAAAGGGACGATACAATATAGGGAGACCACTGGCCGTAAATATGGTCCTCCCAGAGGCAGACGAACCCATAGTTTGCTGCCAAAGGTCAGAGTCCAGCTCCCCCCATTTCGCTTCAGGGTCCCAAGCCATCCTGGCCCTGAACTCCTCATCATATTGGGCCCACGCATAATCACTCCGGGTTAGCTGAGCCTTACGAATAACGTCCATGTATTTAAACAGGGACACACAACGTTCAGGAAATTTCTCACAGTAGACGCTGGCAAAGATTAAAAAGGCCGCCGTCCAATTTTCTATAGTCAGGGGCACCTTAGGGCGTTTAGCGAGCTCGAACTCCTCCTCCTTAGAACCTTCCTTAGCCCGCACTTCCCTGTGTAGCAACTTTAGCAGTTCCACATACTCACCATTCCAAATTTTTTCTTTCGTACTGAACATCAAATGAGCCCCCAAAGGCTTCGCCACACCCATGTATGGCAACTTTTTAATTTTTAGTTCCTTACTGTGAAGTACTCTTGACGTAGCAACCACACCAACAGTGGACGTACCACTATCCACCATGTGACTTGTACCAACCTCCTCACCAGTAGTACCAACACCTTGATCCCGTACCACACGACCTTTATACAGTTTACAACCTTTCTCCGTCGACATTAGGTCGACACCAACACCAACAGATACCATATGGGGCCGCACGGCATCCTCACCTGGATTTAAAAGAGGCGGTTGACTGGTTTCCGTCCTCCACGTTGTTCGTGCACCGACATCTGGCCTTCGAGGAGCCCTCACCACGGGGCCGAGCACTCTTGGCAGTGACGATTCCACACGAGTCCGCACCGCTTGGTCCTGTAACATGTCATGAGAAACATTAACATGCCCCCCCCCAGACACCACATTACGAACCTCGCCCTCTTCAGGGCTATCCTCATCATAATCCAAAATCAAAGAGTCCTCCAACTGAGGGGGGGGGGCAACCACCGAAGTCTGTCTCGACTCCACCGTATTTGATCGACCATGGGCCTTACCAGCCCTTACTCTGGACCTAGGTGGGGAGGACGACTGAACTCGTCTACACACCCCCCCACCAGAAACACTGACCACCTGTTGACTTCCAGAATATGAAAAACCAGTAGTCGAAACACTACGTAGCACGGGAGAGGTCGTACGTAACCTGCCCCCATGAGCAACGCTGGAATCCACCGCCGAGGCCGGGAAGGTCGTACTGGACCCGGATGCACCGCCCATGTAGAAATCCCTCGGTGGGACCATCGAGGTCGTATTAAACCTGCTTGTGATGGCCACGGCGGGATCCCTCGAAGGTATGGGACGTGCCGCGCCAGGCTCCACCCGCACTTCTCCTCGGCGTACCTGGGCTGCCTGCCGCCCTGCCAAGTCTGCTGCCGATGATCGAGCTTCCTCCTGCAAAGAAAAAGGCCGGACTGGTGTGCCGGGTCCCTCACAAAAACCAACTCTATGAGGGGCAGAAAAACCGCTAACAGTTACCCCGCCCCCCCTACTCGACATCCTAAAACCACCAGAACTAACCACACTTTTCCTCTTTAAAGCATCGCAAAGACGCGGAGACGGCGGACAGACCTCCTCATCCGAACTAGCATTCAACACAGCCTGAATAACTCTCGAAGCCGTCCCCTGAGGGTCCCAATCCTGAACCCCCCCAACCGAAACATCACCCCGGGAAGCAGGCCCAGAACCCACCAAACCACTATGACCTTGAAAATCCCCCGACAGCCTATAAAAAGCTCCTACCCCCCCCACCCCTCGCTGCGCCAAATCCCCCACCACCCGAAACTGGCAGGAATCAACCACCGACCCGCCCGCGCTGCCCAGCTCTCCACCCGAAGCCAACAAATCATGCCGCCCCGCACCCTCTCCCATACCCATCTGGGCCCACTCCCCTTCCCCCAAGGAGCTGTAACCCCCAGACACGGCCTCCCCCCCCACCGCAGATCCAGAGGGGGAAAACAATAACGGACTCTGCGGCTCCCTACCCACCGCGCAAACCAGAAAGCCACGGCCCTCAGGCCCCCCGACACCCGCAGAAGACACTAAAGGCCGCGCGACCTGCTCACCAACCGCGCCCCCATCAACCGACACCGGGACCTGCCCCACATGGTGGCGTATAACGCTCAGAGGGGCGACCACCTCCTCAATGTCCGGATCCGGGGCACCCCGCGACGGTTGCTGCGCCACAGAAACCACATCCAAAATGGCCTCCGCCCGCCCCGCCTGAGTGACGTCAGACCCCACCCCTGCGGAGGCAGAAGCCGAACGCCGCGTGCAACCACGTTGCCTGGAAGCACGACGGCCCCGCAAAACGGGCGCAGAGGCCGCTCTATCCCTCAGAACGAGCTCAGGAACCTCCCCCTCCCCGAGAGGGAAACCCCCAACCCCAGCCCCCTCCAACAACGTAGAATCCAAAGAAACGGCCGGGTCAGAAGAACTAGCATCACTCCCCCTCCGGGCCCTGGGACCCCCCCGACGGGTCCTAGAACGACCCCGCTCACTTACCCCATCCTGTCTCCGACGTTTCGGGGAGTAACATGCTGCCACCGCAGCCAACACCCCCGCAGAGGCCTCCCGCTGGGGTCGCGGTGTCTCGGCCCGACCCCGGTCGCCAATGACCAGGTCCAAACGCCCAGCCTCGCTGAGCAGGCGAATAGCTTCCAACACGCGATAATCCTCACCAGACATGATATCGGATCAGACTAGCTAAGGAAAAGGAACAATACTACCAAAGTATGAACACACAAAATTCTAAGCTCAACCGGCCACCAGGTCACCAAGCCTAAAATGGTGCCCGGAGCGGGGAGCCCCGCCCATTTATAGGGGAGCGCACAAAACAACTAAAACCAGCCCAAAAACGCCCAAAGAACCTGCTAGAAGGAATACCCCACCCAGATCTCCCAAACCGCCCGGGGGAGGAGACCTCCCGGTGGTCGGCTGCCCTCCCCCAAGCCCCCCTTGCCATGGACACAGTGAGGCAGAGCGGAAGGGAGAGAAACATTATCTGCGCTTCTGCAAAGTCGCTTCCCGTACTTTCATGGAATACAGCGAGTTTTACTTTCTGCATTGATTTTCCGCTCGAATCCCGCGTTTATTACTAGCTTTTATAATACTCCTCTGCTAGTTGGCCATAAAAAACGACATCTTATAATACAAACAAAAAAATAAGAATTATATTTTAGATTATTTCCGTCCAATATATGTTGATGCGCCCCAGTGCCTTCAGCCAGCGGTGGATGTAGAGGCCCAATGTTTTCTAACCTTGGGGGGTGCACACGTTTGAGAGAGGGTCTGTATTACACTGCCATTCAGACCAAACGATGCACTATGCTCCTAAAGGCAACCCTCCCCCACATTAATCCACGTATGCCCACTCCTTAGCTTTCACACTTTTCTCCTTGTTTTTGAAAATTTAGCAGCCTATCGGGGTTATGAATGCCCACCATGTGCCCCCTGGTTGCATTTAATAAAGTCAACTTTTAAATAGGACTTTAGCAAAATTTGAATTATGCCAGTGTAATTCAGAATAATTTGGGATATTTTGCATTATGCTTCTTAAGTGAAATTCTGTCATTACCCCACTTTGTATAATTACATGCAATGAACTGTAAAGATTTACCGCAAACACATGTGGCTGTAAAGGAACAATGGAACACAAGTGCGTGTTGTCTGCAACACTTTTCTTTTTTGGACCATTTTAAGTGCACAGTGCATTCTCGTGTCAAAAATTGGCTTGAGAATATTATTCGCACTAAAATATAGCCTTGAATGACGGATTTGCATTTTGCACAATTACTTGTAATTTTGCGTCATTTCTGCAAAATCTCACATAATTATGCAATTACGCTCATTTTGCACAGCCCTACTTTTAAAATGTGCACTACATTAAAGTTTAATTCACATTGTCTAAGTCATAGTGTTGTGTCCTTCATTATTACCAATGACAATTAAAACAAGCATTTGCAATGCAATCTGTCTCGCCTCTGGGACCTTATTTGTATTTAGCTATGCAGCACATTAGCCTGGGTACTGAAACACCTACTGTTCTTTAACATGGAGGGAAGTAAGCACCAAACTACGTGACTTGCCAGGTATGAGAACACATGGAGAGAAATATTGCCTTTCAGCAGGAAATGGTTTAGTCCAAAGCTCTGTTTTTAATATAAAAGCAGGGCCTTCGGAGGTCATATCAATGAAAATACAAGATTAAAAAAAAGATTATTGTCTACGGGTGCTCGTGGCAAACAATTTCTATGGACTGGAATCTAGAGAATGCTAAAGTGATTCTGATATTTTACTGACCTCTGCACGTCGTTTTCTATCAAGACAGTTAAATAGAGGCAGTTGCCAAAAAAAAGTAAAAAAAGAAAGTCCCTCAGCAGAAAGCAATTGTGGTATTTTACTGACCTCTGGTGGTCGTTTTCTATCAAGACCATTAAATAGAGGCAGTTGAACAGAAAAAAAGTCCCTAAGCGGAAGCAGACAAGTCCTAGGGCTGATCTCCAGAGCCCACAAAGTACACACACATATAACAATATACTAAAGTATATAATAAAGTGTACATATACTAAAGTATAAACTAAAGTATATACAAGAGGTCTCAAACGTTCGGACTAAAAATTTAGAATTTTAAAAGTCATCCACACATTCTTTAATTTAACCCATTTTACCCTAATAACGCATTACCACCCATTAATGATTCTCTTCCCTCAACCCTTAAAATACCCCTCAATGTTGCCATACAATGAACCCTAGAAAACCCTTACTTCTCTGTAATCCTACAAGACCTCCACTGGCTCCCCGCCAAGAAGAGAGTAACCTTAAAGCTACTCACGCCTACAAATCTCACCACAACACTGGACCCCAATTCCTCAACAAAAGAGTCTCCTTCTATGTACCCAAGAGAAACCTCCGCTCCGCTGCCCTCGCTGAAACCCCACGCATCCGCAGAGCCAGAGCCGGTGGAAGAGCCTACTCCTACATCGTGGCCAAGACATGGAACATGGTCCGCACCCGGAACTTCTCACAGGAGCACTCATCCTGCCGGCTTTTCCCCGCACCATGGGGATTCCATTACTGAGGAGTCTCCACACTCCCCATGATTTACCAAGTGGACGCATATACCATTCCGAACCATCTATTACAGAAATTATCCCACTGCATTAATATCCCGGTTTGAAGCATCTCCCTATGCTCACTGGACATTATTAAAACGGAACCACGTACGACGACGATTTGAAAATACTCAACCTGGTCTCGAGCGGGGCCGGGTCGGAATTATCACCGGCACAGCGACCTGTGGTTCAGCACCCGTTAACTACAGCCCTGAGGAGTCGCGGAAGTATTGTATTTTCTTTGCGACGAAACACGTGTCGGCTGGCTATGCATAAGCAATAAAAGAGGAGCCGAAATACTGGTGGTCCCCTTTTCTTCAGCAATGGAAACTTGAACTTCTATATGTCCATTGAGACATCTCTTTTTTTCTGTACTTTCTTAATTTAGTGTGCAACAGGTTTTGTCTACCAAGACATGGAACAAGCTCCAGCTCAACGTCAGACGTTCCCCCACTCTGCACACCTTCAGGAAGAGCCTCAAGACCTGGCTCTTTGGCCGAATCAGAGCTACACGACCTGCCCACCCCCACCCCCCAGCGCCTAGAGATCCTCACGGGTGAGTAGCGCGGTTCACAAATCTCTGATTGATTGATTGATTGAATGCTACCCTTCCATGAAAACTAAAATTCTCAAATGCTACCAGTTCCTGAACCCTGCCAACTCCTACTACCCCTTAACGTTACCCTTCCATGAACTCTAGAAACCCTTTATCACCACTTATCACTATCCTACCATAAACCCCTTATTTTACCTTAACTCTGCCCTTCCTTGATCCTAAAAACCCTTATTGCTACCCTTCCATAAGTGCTAAAAAACCTTTACTACCCTTTTACACTATCCATCAATCAACCATAAAACCTCAAACTACCCTTTAATGCTACACCTCCCTAAACTCTATAAACCCCCTAGTATGTCTTAATGCTAACCTTCTTCGAATCTAAAACCCTTTACTTCCCATCATTGATTCCCTTGTGTGAACCCCCAAAAAACATTGCTACCCTTAACCCTACAATTTCTTGAACCTCAGAACCCCCTTACCACTCTCTTATGTAGCCCATCTGTGAACCTTAAAAACCCTGAACCACCCATTAGTGCTACATATCCCTGAACCCGACAAACGTTGACTACCCCTTAACACTACTATACCCTGAATCCTGAATACCCCTTACTAGTCCTATGCCCGCTTCTCCACCCACTGTCTATTTTCCTTTCTACTTTAGGAGGAGGATACTCTCTTGCTCCTCTCCAAGTACATTTACCTTTGCTTCATAAGGCACAACTTTTCTGTGTTTTCTCGTAGTTAAATTTTTCATTAAATATTTTCAGTACACTACATTTTTCACACAATTTTTAGTCATCTGCTTTTTTCCAGCAATAACTTTACTGCAACTCCTATGTTTTTGCAGAAGATTTTTCCCCCAAAATTACTTTTTTGGGGACAGTGAATCTTTCAGAGTAACAAGAGTATGTTTTGTTTTCTAACCCAAAACCAACATTTTATGTTATTTTTTCACTAAGTGTTTTAAAAAATCTCTCTAAGTTAAAAATATATTAAATTGAAAAAAAATCATGTATCCACTTTTGGCCATGACACTCAACCCTAGTAGTGATCTTCTTTCTGAACTGCCAGAGAGGGCTAGAGCTTGCATCAGAGTTTGCAGGTAGATGTAGAAAGGACAAGGTTCCATGATCAACTGTTGGGGGAATTTTGATTGTTTAATGTAGACAACATGTAGCTTTGGGTAGGAGTGCTGCAGTAACTATTGTTTGTTGATCGGCAAGATAATGTAGACTTGCCTGTATGAGACCCAATGCTGATATCTTGGTGTGGGCATGATATAGTTGAATTTCTGTTGTCTTGCAGACGGGCAGCTGCATGGAGTACCAAGACTAGTGTACAGCTCCCATGAAAATAAAGGAGCACATGTATGGGGAGAAGCTCTGAAGTTTGAGGCTAGGAGAGTGTAAGAAATTGGAGCATTATTTGAGGGGAGTGAGAAGCGAAGCCACCTTAACTAATAATCACAAACTTTATCAGGGTTAACCACTAAAGTTGCCAAATAAACCAAACTCTGCTTAACCCTCTGGTAGCTTGGCACAATCAGTGAGGCTTAAATTAGAGGCAATGTGTAAAGTATTTGTTCAGCACTGAAACAGTAATAAAGTGAAAATACAACACAATAAAAATCCCAAAGCCATTTAGTAAAATAAAGAATATTTTATTAAATAAAATGACTCCAAAACAACAAAAAGTAGATTCGGAGATATTAATTTATAAAGTTTGAATTAAAAATAGGGCCAAAAAGCACAAAGTGCCAACCAAGGTTATTTGGTTACGCTAGATAAGGTCAAAGTCAAAAGTTAATGTAGACCAGCCTGGAGCGTGGGTCAGATACAGGGACCAGGTGCTTCTCGCTGGAATGTTTGCTTTCGGACATAGTAGTTTTTATGGAGAAAGATTTGTCATAGAGGAGTAGTCAGTAGGGTAAGTTGGAAGCTGAATTGGAAGTAGGGCTCAGCAACAGCAGGTTGCTGAAGAGTACGGTGCCAGTGTCGTTGTTGATGAAGGTAGGAAAGCTCCAAGCAGCAAAGTCTATGTGTGCCCTTGATGTTGATCGGATGCTGCTTGGTGTCAGTCCAAATGAAGTCCTCTACGCTCGGACATAGAAACTTTTCTGGAAGTCATATCTTCTTCAGTGGGTAAACCAGCAAGCTGAGGTGGTCTGGTTATTCGACTGCTGCAGCTTGTGATCCCGGTCTCCATCAGTTCTCCGGGCAGATTGTTGGCAAAAAGTTTCTAAGTCCCACTTCTTGCTATTTGGTGACAGGAGTAGTACGCTCTAAGACCGTAACACCAGCTAAGGGTCCAGGACCTGGGGGCACCACTTTGGGGTTAGGATCCACTCCACCAGAGGCCAACAGCAGGTCCCAGGGCAGGCCAGGTCCATTTGGAATTAGTCAGCTGTAGAGTTGAAAGAAAAGGGGACTTTAGAGTGTTGATGTGTCTCCATAGCTCAAATAGGCAGTCAGCCAACTGATCTGTGAATCACTTCTAGTGTCCTGGGCAGCGCTGGACTGGGAAATGCCCGGTGCCCGCTATTTCCAGTCCGGCCCTGGTCCTGGGTTCAAACCAAGAAGGTCAAGTCTTCCTTCCGATTCATTACACTGCTAGGCATCCTTCTTCGGATGCTTCACAGGTCTCAGAGTGTTCTGAGGAGAGGTCTGTGGGGTCCAATTTTATGCCCTGTGACAGCCTTTGGTGTAGGACAAGCTTTTGTCCACCTCTAAAACAATTATAGTCAGCTCCTCCACCCCCACTGGCTTTGGTGCCACCCTGCCTAGAGAGACAAAGGGGAGGTAGGGCTAGGTGTGAGTGTCATCTGCCAGTGACAGGGTAGGCAGCCTCTGACCCCCTGTAAGGGGCTGGGCACAGCCCCCACGCCATCCTGACAAAGGATGTGCCCCTCCTCACTCCCAGCACCCTTGTCCACGATCTGGGAGCAATACACATCTTACCAGAGAGGAGCCATCAGGGGTCATGTGTTAGGTGGGCATTGGCAGGAAAACCTTTTCGTTTTATGACCAAAAATGACAAGTTTCTAAAAGTGCAATTTTCAAAATAGCAATATAAAATCCGACTTCCATTAAGATGGATTTAAAATTACTATTAAAATGAGTTCTTGAAAAAAATGTTTAGGTACTCCCAAGCTTCTCCTAGCACGTATTAAAGGTATTAGTGTAAATCAGTGTTAACTTATGTGATCCTTGCGGCAGCAAAAAACAACTCTGTAGGTTTTTCATTGACAGGACATGTAAAAGCATAAATGATGCATGTACTACTTTTTAAATATCATGCACCCTGTTCTATGGGCATTTAAGGCCTACCTTATGAATGATTTATAAGTATTGAAAATAAAGGTTTAGAACTATGGCTAGGCAAAAGGTTTGTTTTGGAATGTTAAAATGACAGCTTAATATTGCACACCTAAGTTGCATCAGCAGGCATGGAGACATGTTTTGCAATGCTACTTTAATTGGTGGCACAATGACTGGCAGCCCACCGGTAGCATTTAATTTACAGCCCCTGGGTACATGTGGTACCATATACTAGGGACTTGTAAGAAAATCAAATGAACCAGTTAGTTATATACCATATTTAGAATGGGGAGCACACACACTTTGTCATTGGTTTGGGGGGGGGGTAGAGTGCACAGAGTTCTAAGACCAACAAACATTGCGGTCAGCAACAGAAGGCAAAAATCTTGAGTGACACTATGGAAAGAGCAAATTTACAACCAAGAGGCTCAATTGGATACAGTGGTTGAGCACCATATGTAATTGATGATGAGCAGCCATTGATGAAGCTTTTGTATATTTTATTCAAAATGCACATTATTAATAGTGTGCAGCGCAATTACCTAGAAATGAATTCACAGGTGTATACTGACATGAAGCTAATGAAGTTGAAACAAATTTGCTATGACCTATTAAAGTATGTTTTCCTGGCTTATTCTAATTAGGCCTCAACGCCAACTTATCCAAAATGGATGGCACAGCATCATGATTATTCGCTGGTTATATTTCTGCTGCACATAGTCAAGCAAGTTGTGGATTTTTTTATTTCTAAATGACACTGCTCCCGAAGGAAGCCTGCTACAGGGCATACCGTAACACTTTTCAAGGACTGTCCACTTGAATTCGGTATTGCATGTATTCACAATGGTTCACTGTTGTTTATGTAACTAGTTTGTTCTGACACTTCTAGACAATATAAGTCAGAGGGGCTTCATCAATATTCATGTAGTGGGATAGTGCTAAGGTGGTGAGGTCATGTGACAAGTTACAATTCTGTAAGCTAATTTATTGAACATGTCCTTCTTTGCTCAGACCGTGAGGAGGTTGCAGTTCCAGTGCTTTCTTATGTAGACAATGGAGATATAAGCCCTTGAATTTGGGGGGTGGGTCAGATCTTTTTGGTCTCTACAAGGGACGCTGCCTGATTTCTTACTGATTTTGCTGCCCATTGAGACTTAGTGGCATCCTTTTAATACTTTTACGCAGTGCAACGCAGCAAGCCACCTTGCTAAGCTGTGCTGCGTGAAAGGGTATGGGACGAATGCAGCACACATAGAAAGAGGAAAAAGCGATGATAAATAAAGTTATTTCTCCTCGTTACTCCTCCCCTGGGCAGGCGAAGCATTTTGACGTGTTCCCAGGTATACCACTAATGGAAAATCTGGGATTGCGCCATAATCCATAGGTGGATGCTTGGGAACACCGATGCTCCGCCCATGGAACGCATCCCTGAGTCAGAGTAACACGAGGCAATGATTTGCACTGCCCTGCGTTACTTTTATCAAGCCATGCAGGGCCGACACGGCTTGATAAATCTGATGTTAGTGTTGCGTCACCCGTACGCCCCTTTGCAGCACTAAATATGGGCCTCAGACTCTTTCTGATTTTGCCTAATATTTTATATTTATTTTTAATACTGGGAGGTTTCATGGCAATGCCATTTAAGCCTTTAAAGGAGACTATTGCTGCATTTCTGCATTGTACTTTTTGAAGTTTGTAATAAAACCTTCATGGTTTTCTAAATTCTGCTCTAGAACTCAGTTTTTGAGTCAATCCTTTCTTTATCGACTGTATTTTGAAATGCCATTTTGAACCATGTCTCTGGGACACATTGCTTCGTGATATTGAGGTTAACACTATGCCTGATCCACCCAACACCTGGGCGCCCCATTGAGATATCGATTCGTTTCTGGGGCAACTGCACACCCACACCATCAAGGGCCATTTTTCAGGGACAATATTGGATATGGGAGTTTGAGGGGCCAACATGGAGGAGTACAAATTCACCTTCAGTGAAGATCAATTGGAAAGAGATAAGGGGCATCCAGGTTTCCACTGGGGAGAGGAAGGTGGTCAGCTGGGAATTTACCGCTACCGATTGTCGTAGAACTGCATGTTGTTGGTTATTAGCAGCTGACGATTCCGATTTCCAGGTAGGTTCCCCAAATGCCATGCAATGGTAAAGTAGCTCATTCACCCTCTCAATTATGATGTAGCTACTTCACGGCTTCCTAACTTTCCCATTTTCCCACCCTCAGCATCAATCTTTTTCCTTCCACTTCAGGACATGTCAGCAGCAACACCTGATCTACACTACAGGTGAAGGCGTCCTGTCACCAGGATCTCACATATGCCATGCATGTCACAGCTTACCTTCCTGTTCATTCATTATTTTACAACTGCATATCATCCTGTTAGGTAGGAGTCTCCTCTGTCAGAGTCATATCTGATTTTCAAGGTAACCAATGACTATGCAAAAGTATCTCAGGCTGATATGTGCCCTTGTCATAAAGCGTGTCCACACTACCTACCAACTTAAATAAAATGAACTGTGTGAGAAGGGAACAGCCCTGTGGGAGGGACTTGTGACTAGCAGTACTTAAAAGTCTTTTTGCACCTTCTCCCTTCCAAACCCTCTCCTCCAAACACAAAAAATAGCTTATTGAGGCTATTGCCGATGTCCTGGGTTGTTTTCACCTCGTAATGGATGTCGGCTGTTCGAAACCTCGAAAGACGAGCTGAAATCCACTCTTGCTGTGGTTTCCAGCTTGTTTCGCTACCAGCATGTGATATCGGCTCCTCACCGGTTGACAGTATGAAGGTAGGCAGGCAATAACGTGTGACACACAGTGGTACTGTGTGAATTGGCAGGTTTCTGTATAACACTGCGTAAAAAACAACCACATCTATAAATGAGAAATGCAATCACCAAGCCCACAAGAAATGTAGCTTGCCATCAGCCTTGCCTATGAGTAAATTACTTATCCCAATCTGAGGTAATTACTGTCATTCTAGCCTGACAAATTTCATTATTGTTTTGATACAACAAAGCATGGCTAATATATAAAAATATATTATCCCCAAATTGATGTGCATTGCAGCCGTCAGTAGCGCAGGAGGTGTAAAATGAACCCTAACTAATAACAATAATTCCCTAATCATAAATGCAAATATGCTAATCAACGCAATTAGCTTAACCTTCTTAACTGTTTTGTTAAATTGTCATCCTGATGCATCAATAATGTTTTGAGTCCTAACACATGAATAATGAGCCATGCTTAGCTCATGCTTAATTGAGCTAAAATCATTTTACGCGGTAGGTAATCCTCAGGCTTCATGGATTCTGCAGGATTCCTCTGCATACAAATGATACAGTTGTTGAATTTCTTAAGGGTCTTACTAACAGCCCAGCCAAGGAAAAATGCAACCATTCTTGCCTTATGTGGCATGTGTTGACAATTTACTTACAACTAACTCATCATTCCAATCATAATTGCCTTTTGACCAATGCGGTGACCCCTAACAGAGGGCCAATGTAGTCAATAACCAATAATGGGTAGAAAGGCAGCAAAGACTATATAAGAGCTTTGCTAGATATGAGAATGCAAAAAAGAGTTAGAGGAATGAGAAATGAGGTGATGAGGGACCCAAGATGTGTTTCTTAAAAGCCATGTAATCCTCCATGTTCTTAAAGTCATGGTGTAAACTGCTCCATTGTACATTGGTACATAAAATGACTCTTCTCTGACCTTTACTCTTGTCTTGTTGGATCAGGGAAGCTGGGTCTGCTGGAGGAGACATAGTAAGCTAGAGGATAGACATTGGTGCATGTTTTGCAATAGCCACTCTTTGCTCAGTGGCCAGATAGTCTTGGAACAAATGTGGGCTGAGTTTCAAATACTCTGATCGAGGCACTCTCCATCATTGGCACGTGATCCTCCCCGAACAAGGTAAATACCTGAGTTTTTCACTCCCGAGACTGATATTTAATGGAAACAGCTAATGTTGGCTCAATGTCTGCAAAGTTCTAAGGTGTGGAAAAGCGCACATATGTCTAAGCTCGGGCACTTGAATTTCATCAATGCATGTGGCTGGGTCAAAATTGAGGTGGCATGGTGAGCAAAAGAACAATGGATTGGAATGCTACCCCGAGCGATTGCCAGTGGTTAGACAAATTGTAAGAATGTATCTCATTACCTTTTGTGCATTTAATGTATTGTCCCAAGTGGCAAGGGTATGCCAAGATATGGACCCCATACTCACTGTACCACTGGAACTATGCTCTACCCGTCTGATGAGCCCTAAATGGGGCAAAATCAATCTTAGATTGCTTGTGTTCTGGTTCAGGCAGGACCTGCCCTTGAAATTCGGGCTTGGCTGCTCCTATTGGACCAGGGTCATGACTGATTTGCATATGGCCGGGTCCAAAGTGAGGGGGATGATGAGCAAAAGAACAATGGATTGGAATGCTATACCGAGGGATTGCCATTGGTTAGACACATTGCAAGCATTAATCTCATAACCTTTTGTGTGTCCCATCAAGCCCTAACAGCTCTACTGACTTTGTAAGTTTCAATACAAAAACATAAAAAGTTTGAAGATCACTTGGTTTGTAGCAGCATGTGTCTGAAATTGCAGTGCATGAAGATGTAACAATTGTATAGTGGGTGAACATTGAATAATTAGGAACCAGGAAAATTAGGAACCAGGAAAGAGTTCAGCGGTACCCTACAGTGAGCAGGAGTCAATTATGACACAGAATCCTTAACAGATATGCAGGCTGTCTGATTTGGGGAAAATATGTGAAGCAGTGTTTAACTGTTTATCACTGACCAGCAACCTCCTTATGTCTGGCAAACATGCTAGGTCATCAGTGGTCTCAAAAGTACCACAGGAATCCAATGAAAGTAAAATGGCTAATTCTCCTTGGTGTTGGGTCTCCAAGTTTTGTTTCTTGGTTGTCTGTTTTCTACTTATTGAACTATTTGTAAAGAGCTCTGATACCCTTCTAGTGTCAAGTTTGCCCAATATAAAACTTTATAAATAAAAAGATATAACATAAGGTCCTACTTTGAAAAGCAACAAAAGCAATCTCAGTTACCCTGGCAACCCAAAACCCAAATTGCAAACCACAGATGATATTTTGAGATTTAATATATGTAACAAATGGACAGACAGAAATTCAATCTAGGAATCAGGACAAATCGGTAGCATAGCAATGTGGCGGAAACGAGAATATAGGAGCAAATCTTGCATGACCTTCTTTTGAAAAGGTGGAGGGGAAATATACTCAATCAGCCTTGGTAAACAAAGTGTTAATTTAATTAACAACTGTAGGTTCAAAGGTGGTACCAGGGCAAGCAGCTGCAAGGAAAATAGAGACTCTATAAGCAGGAGTATTGCAACTTTTTGGATCAGCCGCCTCTTCTCTCAAACCATAATTCTGGAATAGTCCCACATGTTACCATTTTATGAACAATGTAATGTAGTAATCTAGTAATATATGAGCAGGGCCATTGGAATTATCTGATGCTGCTTCTTTTTTTCCATACCTTTGGATTTGCTGCATTTGCTACATAATCCATCACCTGCAGAATAATCTGCAGATATTTTAAAAAAAGGAATTGTGTTTTACTCAAACAGAACAAAAGTTACTAAGAAGAGGCGATGTGGGTTTGCGCTCAGTGTGGATCCCTTTAAAAAGGTTAACTGGTCATCTTTTGGTTAATTTTTTTTTGTATTTGGTTGTCAACCTGTTGCTAATGAAGGGAAATCTTTGCCCAGATATTATTGCTATGTGTAAAAATGAAAAAAGAATCAAGTAATGGTAACAAAAAATGTACCGCATTATGCCACATAATTTGCCTTTTCTTCCAGCAAAATTTAGTCAATCCAGCCACATAATTTGTTGATCGCCTGCCTCATAATTTTAGTGGCCCTGTCTTTGACTTCTGAGCAGAGTAGGAACTTCTTACTAATGAGTAATATACTCATCTTACCTGCAGTAAGTAATTCAAAACCCTTGAATAAATCAGTGCTACCAAACACTTGAAATGTATATACAGAAACGTATTGATTTTTAAGGATTTTTACAGGATGTACATTGTGTTGCCATTTCAAAGTGCTTGTGAGCCAGATGGATAGCAGATGTTGAGAGGGGTCCCATTGCACCTGTTTAATGGTTGACAGATGTTGGACATTAGACGATGAGCCTCTTGGTGTTGGCACCCTCTGGAGTAGAGGATCCTATATGAATTTTCTCCAGTTGCTCTCTGTGTGAGAACTGGAAAGTTAGTTTTCTTGTTTGGTGGGGATGATATTGGATTATTTCTGAGATTAGTAGCATGATGAACCAGAGTGTTCATTAACTCCGACGGAGTTAGGAAGGTCCCAGTAGATCTTGCTAGCCTCCTGCCAGCTTCTAGTGCATTAGGTCCCCCAACACTTGGAATAATTCAGCAAAATAACTTTATATGGTCAAAGCAAGGGACAATTTCTAAGGGTCTTATTATGACTTTAGTGGTGTAGCAGCCAGCCACCACATCAGCACTCCGCCAAAGCCACCTGCCTGCCAGATTAGGAGTTTTCTCTCTCCTGGTCTGGCGGGCGGTGCCTTGGTGGTGCAAGATGGTGAGCCTTAGGAAGACATCGCACTGGGAATGCCAAAGCACGTTCCTGCATGGACCAAAATGCACAATGTTGTGCATTTCATTCTGTACAGGAACATGGGGGTGCACACAGACAGGGGGGACGGGCACCACATGTGCCCCCCTGCATGGACCCCTGTGCACAATGGCACCAGGGGGCCCATTTGTTTCCTCACCATCACCCTTTTCGTGACGGGCTCACCGCCATGAAAAGGACGGCGATGAGGAAACTCATAACATGCTTCGCAGTAATGCAACTGCACCACCATCATAATATAGCCTCTGACCGCTGCACCACTGGCGTAAGTGTACCGGCGGTAGCAGCGGTCCTGTGGTGGTCCCACCACTTTAGTAGCAATCCGGCGTGTGGACCACCAATCTGACAGTCCAGGGACCACCACCACGGGTGAACTCGTAATTAGGCCCTGAGTCTTTAGATTCATATTCTAAGCTTTTCAGTTCCCAGCGCTTTCCATCCCCTGCTTGGAGTTTATTCCCACATGCCCATATGTCGGAGCTGGCGCTTTAAGAGTTTTCTCCTTTCCCCTAAGTTAAAGTCTCCGGTGCAGATTTACAAGCCCCTTGCGCCACTTTTGCGTCACTTTTAACATGGGAAAAATGACACCTAAAAGACACATCGACCAGCCTAATGTTATGATGACTAAAATCACTTCTGCTAACTGAAACTCACTTCTGCTAACCTACAGTGTTTATGTTATGACACCTAAAAGCTCACTTCTACCAACCTATAGTTAAGATGACTAAAATTCACATTTAGCAACCTAATGTTATGACAGCTAAAACTCACGTCTTCCAACCTAACGTATTAGTGGTTAAAACGTCCTTTTATCACCTTAGTTGTAGAGTGCTGTAACCTGACTACTGTATTAAATGGTTTCCTCTTCCGGTGTGCCAGAGGTTACTGCTGCATTTATTTGCAAACTATTGGAAGTTTTTAAGTTTTAGAAAACTGACCACTCTCCCCTCCAGTTCATCCGCCCTCACAGTCTCTTTTTCTGTTAGTACCAGCGTGCTACATCATCACAACCAAATCTAGTGGCCTTTGAGGGCTTTGTGTCTGGCAGTAAAAGAAATTAAAAGCCACTTGAAACAGCTGAAGTACTACGACAAAGAACCGGAAGTCTGGTGCAGTAATAATGGATTTAATTTGGCTCCCCAATGGACCGTGATCATTGGTATAAAATGCATTTCCCTTCAGGTTCATTACATTTTATGTAAAAGCAACAACAGCACAACCTGAGGGTCACTGAGTTCCCATCTGGAGACACTGCTGGGCGCGCGCCAGGGATGAATGCCCCCTTGTGCTGTCTTCAGCTCATTTTACTAATTTAATTTACAGATTTGTGCTTCAGGCTTCAGTGGAGGTTTGTGCACCTGCATCCACATCTGCACACATAATGCACTGAGATAGACATCTTTTAGAATTAGAACTGTGAGGCCACCGTGTAACATCTGCCCAGATACTGCACTGAGATAGACATCTTTTAGAATTAGAAATGTGAGTCCACTGTTTGACATCTGCCCAGATACTGCACGGAGAGAGACATCTTTTAGAAATAGAACCATGCGTCCACCGTGTGACAACTGCCCAGATACTGCACTGAGATAGGTATCTTTTAGAATTAGATCTTTGCGTCCACAGTGTGACATCTGCACAGATTCTGCACTGAGATAGACATCTTTTAGAATTAGAACCGTGTGTCCACCGTGTGACATCTGCCAAGATACTGCACTGAGATAGACATCTTTTAGAATTAGAACTGTGCATCCACCGTGTGACATCTGCCCAGATACTGCACTGAGATAGGTATCTTTTAGAATTAGATCTTTGCGTCCACAGTGTGACATCTGCACAGATTCTGCACTGAGATAGACATCTTTTAGAATTAGAACCGTGTGTCCACCGTGTGACATCTGCCCAGATACTGCACTGAGATAGGTATCTTTTAGAATTAGAACCGCGAGTCTACCGTGTGACATCTGCCAAGATACTGCACTGAGATAGACATCTTTTAGAATTAGAACTGTGCATCCACCGTGTGACATCTGCCCAGATACTGCACTGAGATAGGTATCTTTTAGAATTAGATCTGTGAGTCCACTGTTTGACATCTGCCCAGATACTGCACGGAGAGAGACATCTTTTAGAAGTAGAACCGTGAGTCCACCATGTGACATCTGCCCAGATACTGCACCGAGATAGACATGTTTTAGAATTAGAACCGTGTGTCCACCGTGTGACATCTTTCCAGATACTCCACTGAGATAGGTATCTTTTAGAATTAGATCTGTGAGTCCACTGTTTGGCATCTGCCCAGATACTGCACTGAGAGAGACATCTTTTAGAAGTAGAACCGTGAGTCCACCGTGTACCATCTGCCCAGATACTGCACTGAGATAGACATCTTTTAGAATTAGAACCGCGAGTCTACCGTGTGACATCTGCCCAGATACTGCACGGAGAGAGACATCTTTTAGAAGTAGAACCGTGAGTCCACCATGTGACATCTGCCCAGATACTGCAATGAGATAGACATCTTTTAGAATTAGAACCGCGAGTCTACCGTGTGACATCTGCCCAGATACTGCACGGAGAGAGACATCTTTTAGAAGTAGAACCGTGAGTCCACCATGTGACATCTGCCCAGATACTGCAATGAGATAGACATCTTTTAGAATTAGAACCGTGCATCCACCGTGTGACATCTGCCCAGATACTGCACTGAGATAGACATCTTTTAGAATTAGAACCGTGTGTCCATTGTGTGACATCTTTCCAGATACTCCACTGAGATAGGTATGTTTTAGAATTAGATCTGTGCGTCCACGGTGTGATATCTGCACAGATACTGCCCTGAGATAGACATCTTTTAATCTTTTAGAAGTAGAACCCTGCATCCACTGTGTGACATCTGCACAGATACTGCACTGAGAAAGACATCTTTTAGAATTAGAACCGTGCATCCACAGTGTGACATCTGCCCAGATACTGCACTGAGATAGGTATCTTTTAGAATTAGATCTGTGAGTACACTGTTTGACATCTGCCCAGATACTGCACTGAGATAGACATCTTTTAGAATCCACCGTGTGACATCTGCCCAGATACTGCACTGAGATAGGTATCTTTTAGAATTAGAACCGTGAGTCCACCGTGTGACATCTGCCCAGATACTGCACTGAGATAGACATCTTTTAGAATTAGAACCGTGTGTCCACCGTGTGACATCTGCCCAGATACTCCACTGAGATAGGTATGTTTTAGAATTAGATCTGTGCGTCCACGGTGTGATATCTGCACAGATACTGCACTGAGATAGACATCTTTTAATCTTTTAGAATTAGAACCCTGCATCCACTGTGTGACATCTGCCCAGATACTGCACTGAGATAGGTATCTTTTAGAATTAGATCTGTGCGTCCACAGTGTGATATCTGCACAGATACTGCACTGAGATAGACATCTTTTAGAATTAGAACCGCGAGTCTACCGTGTGACATCTGCCCAGATACTGCACTGAGAGAGACATCTTTTAGAAGTAGAACCGTGTGTCCACCGTGTGACATCTGCCCAGATACTGCACTGAGATAGCCATATTTTAGAATTAGAACCGTGAGTCCACCGTGTGACATCTGCCCAGATACTGCACTGAGATAGACATCTTTTAGAATTAGAACCGCGAGTCCACCGTGTGACATCTGCCCAGATACTGCACTGAGATAGCCATCTTTTAGAATTAGAACAATGAGTTCACGTTGTGACATCTGCACAGGTACTCCCTTGAGATAGACATCTTTTAGAACTAGAGCAGTGAGTACACGGTGTGACAGCTGCACAGATACTGCCCTAGGAGAGAAATGTTGTAGAACTAGAGGGGTGAGTCCCTGGCACAAAGTCTGACCATATCTGCGCTGGTATATATGTCTTTAAAAATATAACAGTGAGTCCGCAGGATGACATCTGACCAGATACTGCACTGAGATCGACATAATTTAGGAATCGACCCGTGAGACCGCAGTGTGACATTTGCACAGATACTGCCTTGGGATAGAAATCTTGCACAACTAGAGGTGTGAGTCCTGGCATGTCTGTCCATAAATGCCCTAGAATATGTCTTAAATATTAGAACTATGAGTCATCTCTACAGATACTGCACTGGGATAAAATTGTTTTATAACTATATATGTGAGTCCCTGGTGTGACATATACCTAGTTCTTTTTAGTGTGGGCCTATCTTTTTAAGTACAGAGTTCTCCTCCCCAACTACGGACTCTGTGTAGCCACAAAATTACTATTAAATCATAGTTTTGTGAATACAAAAAAAGAGTGTAAGTTTGCCTTGGTGAGCCAGGCACTTGGTCTAACCCTTCCTCATGAATGAATTGCTTTATTTTCTCTCAGTTCCCTGCTTCTAGTTCAATGTTTTGTCACGATATGCTCGTGTATGTCACGTGAATGTCAGTCTCTCTGTGTTTTGACATGATGAGGTTTCTTCCTCCACCACTGATGGGAAGGATTATGTTTTCTTTAGTTTTTGCCACTAAATGAATTGAGTACATTAATGTCTGCACTCTCTTCCCTGCCCTGCTTTGTTATTTATTTTTACCATTTGCAATGATCCTTGCGCTGTACACAGATACTGGTCCCTGTGCCTCACAAGCCAATGCCCTGCCCTCTATTCTTTTAATATAAACTAAAATAAAGATTTTTTTTTTGCAATGGTCCTGCAGCTGAGCATTGCAATCTTGTCACTTGCTTGCTCAGTCTGCAGGGCATTCCAGGTATACTTTATTGTTAATTTACCATTCTGAAAAAGTCATCTGCCACCTTGGAAAAGTGGACAGAAAAGTATAACGATGGAAACATGCTTCATACTGCTCTGTGCACAGGGATGGCAGTAATCATGTAATGATTTTCCTTAAAGGAAAAAAAATAAAAGAAAACATTCAAAGATGGCCAGTTTGCTCATGCATATAGGGTGTGTGTGTGATGTGATGTGATACGACATTTATATAGCGCACTACCACTCCAAGGAGCATCTTGGCGCTTAAACTCCATATCTGTCAGCAGATGTATGCGGCTATACTGTCCCCACTAGAAGGGAAATCCAACAGATGATAATGTCTAGACTGTCCCTACTAGAAGTGAAATTTATATTAGTGCTTTGCATCCTGTGTCTGACAAGGTATAGATCCACGTTTTCAGAGATTTTCTGAATCTTTACTCAGTATTGATCTCACGGAGCTGGTAAGGTCGCTTGTTCCAGGCCTTTGCCCCAATCACTGCCAAGGATTTACCTCCCTTTGTCGCCAGCCTGAATTTGGGGACAGTGAGCAAGCTGGCTGTGGTTGACCTAAGTTCCCGAGATGGATGGTATTACGTAAAATACTTGCGCAGATACAGCGGACCCTGATGATGAAAAGCCCTATAGATAATAGTCAGGACTTAAAACAGAATGTGCTTATGAATCGGGAGCCAGTGCAGGGTGTACAGTGCAGCAGAGGCCGACGATTTCCTCGGCGATCTGAGTACCAGTCTGGCGGCTGCATGCTGGACCATCTGAAGTCTGTACAGGGCCGATTTATTAGACCCTGCATACAGGCTATTACAGTAGTCTAATCTAGATGTTATAAGCGCAACTGCGACCGTACGTCTGGAACTCAGAGGAAGCAGGTCAAAGAATTTTCTAAGGCCCTTTATGATGTTAAAGAAAGAAGCGGCCACTTCCCTGGCTTGCTGTTTAAAGGACAGGGTATTGTCAAATTTGATCCCTAGATTTCGTGCTGTATTGATTGTTTTGGGCGGGGGCTCTGCCTCCTTTGGCCACCATGACTGTGGGGAGAAATAATTATTTGATCCAAACGGCAAGATTTCTGTTTTGGCGGAATTGCACTTTAGATGATTATTAGTCATCCAAGTGAATGTCGCAGATAGGCATTCTTTAAGGGTCTGTTCAGCATTGGCCATGTCCTTGTCAAGGACAAGTACTAACTGTGTATCATCGGCATAAGAAATCGTGCTGATGCCAAATGAAGAGATCAGTTTGATCAGGGGGACCATATATAAATTAAAGAGTGTAGGGCTTAGACTTGAGCCCTGCGGTACCCCTGTCTTCAAGGTCTTCTCCTCTGAACAGAACTGTCCCAACATAATGACCTGGCGCCTATGCGTCAGGAAATTTCTAAACCATTCCAATACGGTGCCTGCTATGCCTGCATTTGCGAGGCGATGTACAAGGATAGCATGGGACACCGTATCGAAACGCTGCAGAAAGATCTAGTAGGATCAGGACAGCCTTATTGCCCTGATCCAATGCAGCTTGTATGGTCTCCGTTGTGGACAGCAAAGCAGACTTCGTTGAGTGATGGGCCCTAAAGCCTGCTTGGTTGGGATGGAGAATATTATTCTCTTCTAGGAATGTCATAAGCTGTTTATTTCCCCAAGTTTCCATTAATTTACATAGGGTTGGAAGGAGCGAAATAGGGCGCAGATTAGATAGGGTCGTGGGATCCTGCAGCGCCTTCTTCTGCAGGGGTCTTACTGCTGCAACTTTCCATTTTGATGGAATCTCACCTGATTGCAGGGATGAGTTGATAATTGAATTTATTTCAGGATTAGCCTCCTCCATTATGGCTTTTAACAAAATTGGAGGACAGGGATCAAAAGGCGACCCTGATTTAATAGAGGATATAGCTTGGTATGAGTCCTCCAGGCTTATCGGGATGAAAGTCTCCCAACAGGGCATATGAGTGTCTGTATTATCCCTTGGCTCTAGGTCCACTGGCTCAGTCTGAGGGAAATCTTTTATAAGATTATCTATTTTGTGTTTGAAATAGTTGGCTATCTCGTCACATAAAGTCTGAGAAGGTGGAAATCTCGTGTGATAGAACTTTAGGATTTCTAAAGCTATCGACGATTTTGAAAACTTCCTTCTGCTTGTTGTTTGTAGCCTCGATTAGAGATGTATAGTAGCTGGCTTACGCACGTTTGATCCAGGCATGGTAAAGCCTCCTAGCTGCCTTATATGCCTCATGTTCATTATTGCCATAATGGCGTCTCCACCTGCGTTCTAGGACTCTGACTTCTCCTAGGATTTCTTTCAGTGCACTCGAAACCAGGGTGCAGTTACCCTCCCTTGCCCAGATATAGATCTCATACCTGGGGATTTCATCCTGTTCCCTATAGCAGTCATCCACCCCTCAAACCTCTGGGTATCTATGGTTGTGTTCCCTGACAAAATTGGTTTGCTATCCTTCACCCATTTACAGAGGTCCGGGTGATCTATGATTTTGCCCCAGCACGGAGTAGGCGTTCCCTTGTTTGGTGCACCCTTCTTCTTTACCTCATTGCTATCTACCCTGAGACTAAACTCAATGAGTTTGTGATCTGTCCATGTTTGTGTCAGGGGGACTCTGCCTTTATCATATCCAGGTTGGTTTTAGATACAGTCCAAAGTGTGCCCTGCCATATGAGTGGGTTCTAAAGTTTGCATTGTCAACCCAAGCACATGTATTATTTCTCTGAAGCAGGAAGCATAATGGTCGTTTATGCTATCCAGATGCAGGTTTAAGTCTCCCAATAATGTGAAGTTGGCAGACTTAATGATCAAGCTACCTAGGACTTCCCCACGCTTTCCAAAAACTGCGTAGGTTGGCCCGGAGGGCGGTATACCAGTGCTCCAGCGAAGGTAAAAGTGTTGTGCGCTCGAATACAGAAACCCAAACTTTCGGCTCCTTTAATGTCCGTTAACTCTGTTATTGTGCATGTTAGGAATTCTCGATAAATAATTGCCAACCCGCCACCCCACTGTGCTGGTCTGTCCTGCCTCTGAATTAGAAAGCCTGGAGGTAGGGCATGCACAATATCTAGATTAGACCACTCTCTCAGCCATGTTTCGGTTATAAACAGACAGTCCAGCTCTTTTTCTATAATAAGGTCATATATATGTGGTGCGTTTTTGCACATAGACCGTGCATTAATAAGACCCCCCTTTAAGCTCTTCAGTGTATCATTCCCTTTAGTTTTTTGATATGGTTCCAGTACATATTTGCACCTGTGACAGCAGATCGGGCCCACCCAGGTGTCTACATCAAGGGCTTGATGACAATGCTTAGTTTGTATGTTCAGGGACATTATATCGTATCTAGACATAGTATTTACCTGATCAGTATATTCGGCCCTTAGCCCGTCCTCAGCGTGGACGGGCGCAGTTGGGCTGGACTTTGGCTTGACTTCGGCGCGACAGCGGCGCGCCCGCTGATCGCGTCCGCTGCGCGGAGGCCTGGCCATCTGCCTTCATGCTGGCACTTGAAGCGCTAGAGTGCTGGGACTAGTAGTTCGCCTAAGATGGCCGCTGATTTTTAGATCGGACGTCTCCTTCCACACAGCACCTCACTCGGCTGTGTGAAGGGCGTCTGATAGTCGAACTGAATGCAAGTTGCTGCCGGTATGGGCACAAATATAAAAAGTAATTGCGGCGCAAAACAAAGTTCAAACCACAAGTAACCAAAGTATTTTTAAAAAACGCTACCACACAGACAAGAAATCTCCCGGCTTTTCGCCTCAGGAGGACAGTGGAGTCTCGCGATACAGCGCGCTCCCTGCCTTTATGCTGTAGCGTGAAGCGCTAGAGTGCTGGGACTAGTAGTTTGCCTAAGATGGCCGCTGATTTTTAGATCGGATGTCTCCTTCCACACAGCACCTCACTCGGCTGTGTGAAGGGCGTCTGATAGTCGAACTGAATGCAGGTTGCTGCAGGTATGGGCACAAATATAAAAAGTAATTGCGGCGCAAAACAAAGTTCAAAACACAAGTAACCAAAGTATTTTTAAAAACGCTACCACACAGACATGAAATCTCCCGGCTTTTCGCCTCAGGAGGACAGCGGAGTGGCCATTTTGAGCAAATTTCTTCTGCTTAAAAAAATCTTTATAAGGTGGCTTCTGGGCATTCATGCAGAGGAGTGATCTATAGGAGGAAAAACACATTGGCATGGATGAGACTTTTTGGGCTTTGCCAATGCTTATTCATTCATCTGTTAATAGCTGTTAAGCTTTTTCAATCATTTATTGTCCATAGTATTTGCGACTTTCATAGGCTTCAATAATCCTTTTACAATCTAATGATAATACAGCCAATTAAAAAAAATCACAATAAAAAGGAGAGACAACTAAAGAAATGTATTAAAAAATGCCTAAAAACTCTGTTTCTCAAACAGTTAAAAAAAAACGTTGTAGTCAGTGGTGGCTCCTCCTCTAAGGCGGAGGAGAGTTGCCCCATTGCTTTTTAGCCGTGAAATAAAGAGAAAATATTGTCATTTTATTTTCTTCTACTTCTGCAGCTTTGCGTGAGGAGGCAGGGAAGAAGTGATAGCGCCCTTTATGTATTACAGCCTGCATGGAGAACATGCCCAGGCTCCCAGTCAGTGTCTGAGCGCCGAAACACAGCGCTTAGACTAATCACAACTCTGCTAAGGCAGCGTTGTGATTGGCTGACTGGGAGCCTGGGTGTGCTTCCTGTTGTTCAGGTCAGCGAGGGAGCACTACGGAGGAGAGGAAGCTGCGAGAAGATACGTTTTTTATTTGATTTTTTTCTGCCGCTTCCTCTGCATCCTCCCACCCCTGCCCCCGCCTCCCTATCTCCGATCCATGCTGACTGCCGCTGGTTATAGTTTCATTCTGCCTTCTCTGTTACATCTGCTGTTCCATTTGTCTAAAATGAGTTAATTCAGTATGGTGCGGCCTTGCCCACTATCAAAGGTAAATGAGCGTAGATGCTTCCCACCAGTTGCCCTGTAAAACACAATTCAGCTGAACACAATAGTTACAAATTTTCAACTACTTTAATAAGCCCAGACAGCAAAACGCCAAGAGCTACAGTGGATTTTTAAGAGTTTGTTTTGAACACATTAAATATAAGGGCATTAAATTAATGTCACCATCATAAGGTGAAGAACTATGTAAGTTTAGCATTAATAACAGATTTTTGAGTCTCTAAAAGTATATTAGGAGCTGATTGGAATTATATCTATTATATACTTACTTTCAGGACCTTCGTCCAGCCCTCTTCATCCATTGGTCTGTTGTTATGTCATTCACATTTTTCTTCTGCCAGCTATACCATCCAGAATGGGGCAATTGGTCACCACACTCCAGCCATTGACAAACTTCACTGTGAGTGACATCATTCTGCGCTTTCAAAAAGAGCACATCCACACGCAAAGTAGTTCCCTTAAGTGCCAGGGACTGCTTTGGCAATTTCTGCTTTTTGAGACCAAAAAAGTATTTGCTTTTAGTCCATATTTTATAAGACTGATTAGTACATGACAGCTTAAATTACAATAATGTTTTCCAAACCCTAACCAAACAAAGCAAGCATTGTCTAACCTTTAAGGCTGGTGGCTAATGCCAAATCTATTGGCTTTGCCAATGCTTGTTTTAGTTTGCTTTCAGTACTCTATGGACGTGCATTGCTTTTCTCACTCCCTGCCACTTTGTTTTTTTTTAATGTATTCATTTATTTATTTTTAACTTCTGTGAGGATACATCAGCTGTACACAGTTGCTGACCCACCTCCATTTGCCGATCTAGCCCTTACCCTTCCCTACTACCTTCCTTTATTTACAAATTACTATTGCAAGGGCCCGGCAGCTGCACATTACTACCAGGTCACCCACATGCCCCAGTTTGCACAATATCCCAGCAATACTTTATTTTTAATTTACTGTTCAAAGAAGAGAGCCCACCATCTTCGAATGGTGGAGTAAAAAAACAAAGATGGCGGACACGGATGCAAAAAACCCCCAATTTTCTTGTGTACTCATGCGTGGTGGACAAGTTGTAATTAATTTTCTTAAAGGAAAAGAAAAACCTTTAAAAAATGCCCCCTTTTGTATGCAATGTCCATTATTTTTTATCATTTTTCTTTTGCTTTTACAAAACTCTTTGGCCACTGCACTGTAGCCAGTCATAGATGTGAATAAAAAGCATGTGGCAAAGTCAATAACTTTCATGGGTGAAACCTTTAGGCGTTGCCAATGCTTGTTCATTTATCTGTTAATAATTTGTATAAATTATTAATCATTTATTGGCACATCAGATAGTCTTCAATACTCCTTTTTATAGTTTAATGATAATTAAGGCATTTTAAAAATACATCACACTGAAAAGGTGTTGCTACTAAAGAAATTTCTACAAAATGTTAGTTAAAACTCAGTTAATTTTCTCAAACACTTTCAAAAGAAAAAATATATAAAGTTCACTTGAGCTTGGCTTTCTTACAGAGGCTGTTGTAATTTCATTCGACTAAAATTAGGTGTGCTAGAAATGTAATATCGGGCGGCCTACCCATGATCAAATATTTTTCAAAGGTAAAAAGAGCACGCGTGCTGTCCATCTGTTACCCTGTAAAAATATTGGCAGTCCAGCAAAATGGATTGGAACAAATAAACAATTACGTTTATAGGCGGAAACCACCAGAAGGTCGAGAGCTACAGTGGATGTTTTAATAGTTTGTTTTGAGCACATTAAATGAAAGGGCATTAAATGAATGTTGTCATAAAAAGTGGAATCTGGATGTAAATTATATTTCAATGTCATAGTTTTGGGTCTCTAAAAGTATACTGTGTCCTGCTATGATAAGTCTTGCATTAATCTGAGAATGGAGTATTTCAGTCTCACCATGTTTTCATTGGAAGAGTTGTATTCTTTTTATTTTGCTTTGAGCACTCCGTGAGTGTGCATCACATTCTACTCTCTCTTCCTCACCCTTTTTTTGGGTCTAGCCTAGTTCACTCACTTGCCCAGGTTTACATTGCATTCTACACATACTTTATTTATTTTTGATTTACCATTCCAAAATGGCCGTCCGCCACCTTGGAATGGTAAATTAAAAATAAGTTCTAAAAAGGGCTAATAAGTGTGGAAAATAATCATTGCACTTGTGTGCACACGTTGGTAGGCCATGCTGTAGTGATGTTTCTTATAGCATAAGAAAACTTGTTCATAGAAAGTCTCCGTGGGCTTGCATGCACAGTGGCCATCTTTGATTGATTTTTCTTCTGCTGATAGAAAAATCTTTACAAGATGGCTGCTGCACTTGCACACACAGTGGGCAGCCAGGAAAAAAAAACTTTGGAAATCAATAGATTTCGTGGGTGAGACCTTTTTAGCCTTGGCAAGGGCTTGTTCATTTGCCTGTTAATCTTTAACCACATCGGTGCTCATGACGAGCTGAGCACGCCGGGATAATTCCCCCGCTGTGCTGAGCGTTCCACAGAAACGGGTGTGGCCTTGACGAGCACAGCTCGTCATGAGCACCCGGCCACCGCGGCTCATGACGAGCTGACCTCGTCACGAGCACCGGGGTGCTATGCGCGCCCCCCCGCACCCCAGCACAGAGGGGGAATTACCCCCGCGGTGAAGGGGTTAAACATTTGAATACATTATTATTCCTCTTATTGCCACACCACACAGGCTTTAATACTCCTTTTTATAGTTTAATGATAATTGGGGTTTTTTGAAAAAATCACAATGAGAAGAGGTTACAACTAAGGAAATGTTTAGAAAAGTATGCCTAAAAACTCAGTTTGACCAATCATTCATTTCCCCACATTAAAAATATAAAAAAGTTGTTGTTCCTGGGGCTCTGGTTGATTTATATGACAAAGATAAGGCCTCCCCATAATTCAATATGGGACGGCTTTGTCAATGATCAAATATTTTTCAAAGGTAAAGCTGTTGCCCTGTAAAAGACATTGTGGTTGAACAAAATGGTTTCGAACAAATAAACACTTACTTTTACTGGCCCAAAGCGCCAGAAGGCTGAAAGCCCTAGTGGATTTTATAAAGAGTTTGTTTGGAAAACATTAAATGAAAGGAGATTAAATGAACTGTCATCCAAAAGTGAAGCTCTGTGCGAGTTAAACATTAATCCTAGAGTTTCGATTCTGTCACAATATACCAGGTGGTTGTTGGACTAAACTGGCAGAGTGAAGTTGGGAGTAGCAGAGTGAAGGTGGGAGTGGCAGAGTGAAGATGGGAGTGGCAGAGTGAAGGTGGGAGTGCCAGACACAGAGTGAAGGTGGGGATGGCAGAGTGGAGGTGAGAGTGGCAGAGTGAAGGTAGAAGTGAACTCCACAGAGTGAAGGTGGGAATGGCAGAGTGAAGGTGAGAGTGGCAAAATGAAGGTGAGAGTGGCAGGCACAGATCAAAGGTGGGAGTGGCAGAGTGAAGGTGGGAGCGGCAGAGAGAGGTGGGAGCGGCAGCCAGAGAGTGAAGTTGAGAATGGCAGCCACAGAGTGGAGGTGGGAGCAGCAGAGTGAAGGTGGGAGCGGCAGAGAGAGGTGGGAGTGGCAGCCACAGAGTGATGGTGGGTGTGGCAGAGTGAAAGTGGGAGTGGCAGTCACAGAGTGAAGGTGAGAGTGGCAGAGTGAAGGTGGGAGTGGTAGCCACAGAGTGAAGGTGGGAGTGACCGAGGGAAGGTGGGAGTGGCAGCCACAGAGTGAACGTGGGAGTGCAAGAGTGAAGGTGGGAGTGGCAGCCACAGAGTGAACGTGGGAGTGGCAGAGTGAAGGTGGGAGTGGCAGCCACAGAGTGAAGATGGGAGTGGCAGAGCGAAGGTGGGAGTGACAGAGTGAAGGTGGGAAAGGCAGAGCAAAGGTGGGAGTGGCAGCCAGAGATTGAAGGTGGAAGTGGCAGCCACAGAGTGAAGGTGGGCATGGCCACCAGAAATGGAAGCGGTTGCTTGAGGTAATGTCTGACGCAGGACCAGCCCAATTGCTCCACTCACAATAGTAGTCGTATTGTCAGGGTGTGTAAAATTCACTGAACTTTCTTGAAGTTTCGGCAAAATTACTTAAAATGCAAATCAGTCATTTAGAGATATATTTTAGCACAAAATGAGTTGTATCAGTTTCTGATGCAAAGGCATTATTCACATTATACAAATAGTACAAAAAAACTAAAGAACTATGAACAACAGCAGCTCACGTTCTGTTGGTCCCATGGGATCCTGGTGTATGTGTACTGCAAATGGAGAATTCATGGTAAATTTTACTGCGAATGGCGTGTAAATCCGTGACATGGCATAATGACTTAATTTCGAGTATCTCACATATACAAGTATAACTGAAAATTCTCAAAAGTATTGGGTTTACGCCGGCGTAATTTTTATTTCTGCCAGGCCTAATTGTCATTTTTGTAGAAACCTGAACATAAATATTAACACTTCTCTCCCATGCTACGTTATGTTACTTTATGCTATTAGCATGTGAATAACCCCTCTGCATTAGCACGGCCCATTCTGCTTTGTCAGGATTCCGGGATTTCCATTAAATGGTTGTTTATGGTTAGTAGAGATTTGTAAAATATCTAGTTTGATGATGGTTCATCTTGCTTAACGTGAACATAAAACCAGTTTGATTTTGCTAAAGACCTTTGGGCCAGATTACAAGTCGTAAGACCGCCGCACTCCCGCTGGTGGTAGACAATCTGCCTCATTATGTCTCTAAAAGTCGTTGTGTCGGAGGACCACCGGCTGCACCAGGCAACAGTCGTTCCCTGGCGGTGACAGAGCTGCGCCACAAGCAATATGCTCAGTCCCGCTGAGCACATTACGAGTTCCTGCACCGCCAGCCATTTCATGGAGGGAGCCTAGCCTTGAAAAGGCTGGCGGTACAGGAATGGGGATGGATCAGTCACCGTCCATGCCGTGCTGAAACTTTTTTGACATTCCCGTTGCAGTGCTCGTTTTCCAGGCACCGCCAGGGAGAAGGCAAAGGACCGACCGCCTTACACGAGTTCAACTCGTAATAAGGCGTGCGATCCTCGCTCAGCTTTGGCGGTGCTGTGTCGGCAGAAAGCTGGCGCGGCACCGCCCAACTCGTAATCGCCCCCTTAGTTTTGTGTGTGTTGCACCCGACAGCTCCTCTTCCTAACCACAAGATGCAGGATTTTCAGAAGAGAAAGTTGCTAACTCTTGTTTACTTCGAAAATATTGCATTTTGGTGAGAGGCATGAACACAAGCGGGAAAACAGGAGGCAGCTGGATTCCATCTGCATAGGAAGTAAAAAACAAACAAATTAATGTTATGTCTTCCCAATTTAAAACTAACAATGCAGTTTTAATAAGCAGAGGAAGCGGCGACAGCTGAGCAGACGAAAACAGGGGACGTTGCGCTGTTTATTCTGTCAATACAATGGGTTGCAAAACAGCCATTTTAAGTTCCTAATGAACACCTGCATAAAATTCAGGCTTCTAATTATTACACAATATAATGTTTTAATTTCCATATTTTAATTGGAAAAAATAGCTGACCATTGTCTGTGTCTTCTTTGCCCTCACGAGTTCCTTATACTTGAATGAAAGGCACTAGCCCTGTGCAAAATTTAAAAAATGCATGCAAAGTTTGTGAATTTCACTTGACACGAAATTTGCAAATTAGATGAAATTTTTGTGTAACTTTTTTTCTGAGAAAGACTAGTTCGAGCAGGAAATTACTTGCCTGATTTTTTTTAATGTGATTATGCCCTTGTGTGAAAATGTCATGTGGTCATACCCACAAACCACATTTTACACCACCCAAGCGAATTCACAGGTATGTGCATCGAAATTTACTTGAGTTTTGCAGCATTTCGCAGAACAATTTACAATTTCGCACACCCCATGATAAAAGGATGTCTATGCCTTGATTCAGTCTTTGTTCAAATAACATTTGTTGTCCATACATTGGTTTGTGGGTTTGGGCATAGCTTGATCATTCTAACAGCTGAAAGCATAAGAGTGCAGGAAGGTATTCAGGCAGACAGAGAAGGAATGAGTACAAGCCTCATGCAACCGCGCAAGGGAGGCCTGCACCAAAGCACTATGCGTAGATGAGTCGGTGGCATCACCAGAATAGCGGTGTACGAGGTTGGTCAGCCTTGTGATTCACAACTCTGACTGCGAGTCATAGTTTGAAAACTAAAGACAAGGCACTATGGATGGTGGCACCACTTATCTCCCCCTCTCCGCATCGTCCCCCGCTTTAGTCTTTCTCTCTTTCCTAGATTGGAAAAAGTGTCCCCCCGCCCATTGTGCATTGCTTGCCCGCCACACCACACAGGTCTGTGTTGCCTTCTACAACATCTACTCAGCCGTGGTCCGTGCAGGTAAGAGCGGTGGGGCCGGGTAGGGGAATATTTCGACATACGGCCATGAGGGAAAAATAATGAATTTTTTAATTTTTCCTTGTGGTCGTCTGTCGAATCCCCCCCAAACTGGTCCCACCGCTCTTACCTGCAGGGGCCGCTGCTGCATCTGCTGATGTTTCATGGGCGGGTGCAGCCTTCCAGATCACCATTATCTCCCTTAAGGTGTCTGGCTTGGACAGATCCTGAAGCAGGTACTGGTGATGGCGAGGCAGGCATTCTACGTATGACATAATCAGGGAGAATTAGTAAACTTCCAACGCTACCAATGGGCTGGGATGTTTTTCCACTTTTTGACAACTGTGTATACGTAAGAACAATTATTCACCCCGCCTACGTAAGAATTTGCAAGCCCTGAATGAGGCAGTCCATGGAGGACAGGCCGGAAGGATGTGGGGAGGAGATAAAAGTGGGAGAGAAAGAACAACTAAGGGGGGATAGAGACCCAAAGCAGGTATGCATGCTGCTGCCCTCTGCCAAGCCAGGTCCAGACCAAGTCCAGATGTAAGGAATCTCCAGAAAGGGTCTCTAGATTCTCTTCTCTCACTGGACCCGAGAGTTATCATGAATTCTTCTGGGAATTACAGGATCCTTGACCAGGCAAAATCAGGTCAATAAATGTCCATTTACGAAGGTCCCTTTAGATTTCAAGCAGCTTTGACTGAGGACTTTTAAAGCAATAATACTGTACAGAAGGTGGGCATTCTCATCATCAATAATCCTCAAAAACAGAGCCCCCCAATCTTACCACCCAGACCCCTCCCCCATTCCACCATCAAGCTAGAGATCAAAATGTGTGATTGATCATTCTCCTCCCTGTGAAGCTGCAGGGGTCTTCCCAAATCTGTGGAAAAGAGCATCGTCTACAAGACCAGAGACTTGAGAACGGGCTTCCATGTTCGATGAAGCTGGTCCCTTTGTCGATCTTATCACATTGTGATCCGCTTCTCGTGTGCTAGGGGGCTCTAGAACTGCTGTAGCCAGTGCAGATGAGTAGGAGGATCATGTTGGCCCCGTCTAGTCAATAATACTTGTTTCGCATTTAGAGGGAGCTGGTACATCCTCTTGCCCCATCTTGAATGCAAAAGAATAAGAGTCCTCAATGCGGATACCCAGCAGAATCGTCCCAGGAAAGGTCAACCCCGAGATCTGGGATATATCTGACTTCTGGAGCAGAGACACCTCTAGGTCCTAACCATCCACACTCAAATTCTAGGAGCTCAAGATAGTGCTATATACTGGATGCTGTAATGTGTTTGTTTTGTCAATATCTTGCTGAGCTCATCGTGCTGGGAAAAAAGAAAGAACTCTGGGGACCCCAACATTGGCCATCTGAAATGGGCACCCCCCTACCCCTGTCACGCACGCTCGCAATTTGGGCGTCATCATTGATGACTCGCTCAATTTGCATCAGCAATCGGTAAAAACCTCGGCTACCTGTTTTGCCATATTAAAATGGCTAAAAAAAATCTGTTGGATGCTGCCTGAAAACACCAAGAAAACTGTTGTCAATGCTCTAATAACATCAAGGCTAGACTATGGCAACGTTCTGTACCTGGGGGCAAATAAAGCCACTGTCCGCAGGCTACAGACAGTACAAAATGCAGCAGCGAGATTACTATGGAAAATTCCCATCTCCACTCCAACCACTAAATATATCAGAAAGCTACATTGGTTAAAAATTGAAAACCGAGTCAAATTTAAATCTCTATGCTTTATGCACAGGATTGCCACCAATACCTCTCCAAAATATCTGCAAAACCTGGTGCACCCCTATCGTCCCTCCAGGATCCTCCGGTCTTCCACGGCCAACCACTTTGAAATTCCAAAGATCAAGCTGTCACGCATGGGTGGCAAGTCCTTCTCATTCCTTGGACCTTCACTTTGGAATTCAATGCCACATACACTGCGGTCTGAGCTGAGCTACATTAAATTCAGAAAGGCCTTAAAAACGTGGCTGTTTAATATCTAGTATTCTGAAGCCATATTAACAATTGGATCTACTGCGCCGGGAAACCCTTTGTTGGGTAGCTGTGCGCCCTATAAATGCAAGAAATAATAATAATAATAATAATAATAATAAAGCTTTATGGTCCAGGGTTGTAATGCAGGTACTTGCAGTGCACGGGGCCCCTAGCCCTTAATACTCCCCATACACCTTCCCAGGGCCTCATTGAGCCCTAGGCAATTAATGTCTGTGAGATTTGGTAGTTTTAGGGTCCCATCATCACATTCTGCAGGGGCCCCATCATTTTGTGTTACTCCACAGTTCTGGGCTCTTTTTGCTGCTCACTGCACCAGTCAATAGATTGATTGTTGGTTCATTCACTCTCTTCAGTTTGACAAATCATCTTATTTCTGTTTCCTCCTCAGTTGATACCACTGCTCTAGTCATCCTATTTTCCTTGCATTATTTCTAGATTGTTTCGCAGCATTAGTACCAGCAGCCCCTGACGCAGGTTTGTCTATTTCAGGAGACAGTGGCTACTTGTAATGGAGGTTAAAGGCATCCATGTCCATTCAATAATGAATTCTACAGACCCTTCAAACACAATGAAGCAGCATTTCCTGTGTGTGATGGATAGATTTTACAATGCCCTTATAGCCCCTTTCCTCGCTAGTCTACCCCTTAGCTTCCCCGCGCTCCTTATGAACGTAGGCTGCATTTACGATGTCAAAGCATTGCCCAGGATAGGGAAAATGTATTGCGGAAACCAGGTACAGTTTTTGCACAAATGTAATTTAATTAGAACATTGGAATATTGGGGAGCTCCATTGAAGACAATGAAGTGACGCAAGGCTTATAATGACTGGTATAGGCCTTCTGCTACAACATTACAATGTTTGCCTTTCTTTTTCCCCCTTTTTAATTTAGAACATTCTACCCTCAGTTGGTGGAGTATTCTAAGACCCCTATAGCACCCAACGTTATTCAAGCTAATCAAGCAAATGCTGATTTTCTTATTTTTAATGGTATTTTTAAAATTGCTGATCCTAATGAATGCATTTTTCATTGAAAGTATAAGCTTGTTTTAAGCCGGAGGATCAGCTTTTGTTCCCTCAGTGTTAGAACTCCAAGTTGATTTCATGAAGGGACAGATTTGCTCATTGCCTTTCTATCTAACTAGGGTAGCATTTATTTCAAGTTTACTACTGCGTGTCCTCAGCCAAACATACAAACAGCCACTTTCCAGTACTCCCCTTTACCCACATTGACTAAAACTTCAGCCACTGCTATCAGGTAAAATTTGAACTAAAAGCATTACTCTCAGCAACAAAATTTAGGGATAGAGGATGTCCCTAAAAAATGATTTAGGATACGAAGAAAGAATAAGCATTGGCAAAGTCAATAGGTTATCTCGCAGTTTGAGTCCGATTAAAACATCAAAGCAGTTTTTATTTTATTTTTTTACTATGATTAGGTGTATAGGTTTTATGGCGCTCGCATAGATTAAACTACAATTTCATCGAACAATTCTATCATTACGGTGCTCTTTGAAAAAGGGAGACACACCCTGCTTTCCCCAATAATCATTTTTTTGGACTGATAGACACAATTCACTATTTTTCAAGGCACACGTTGCAGTATCATATCACAAAATATGTATTTATCTAAGAAGGACCAAATGAATTCAAGGTTCCCTTTCTTCGGTAGCTTCTTTTTATTTTTTCTTTAGCCACAAGCCAACGCGTATCCGCGCACAGGGGTTTACCCTTGCGACTTCAATTCGGCTTACAGGTGTAATCGGGCAGAGGACGCGGAACCTTCGTAGCTGATGTAGACATGAACAGCACAATAAATTAACGGCGATTGAAGCAGCCGAATTGAATATGCACAAACCGTTTTAAAAGCTTGATTGTGTTGGAATATAGAATAAGATCAAAAGGATACTTTTAATCTCATGAAAAAATAAGTGCACGGTTACTGAGGATATATTCTGGAAATATAAGAGAGACCTCCTTTGATATACAGAATAACAGAGGTTTCTCTTCCACCTCTAGTATTTTCCCTGGACAGCCCTGATGAAGTCGCAAGGGTAAACACCTTTGTTAGGAAACACGTTGGCTTGTGGCTAAAGAAAAAATAAAAAGAACATACCGAACAATGGCAACCTTGAATTAATTTGGTCCTTCTTAGATAAATACGTATTTTGTGTTATGATACGGCAACAAGTGCCTTGAAAACATCAAAGCAGCGTTGAAAACACAAAGCACCCAAAAAAATTCTATTTGGGGTGCATCTATGACATGAAGAATTTAATGTATGATAATACATTATAGTTTTGAGATGGAAAATAGGCCCTCTTGCTTTTTAAAGAAAGCGCTTGTTATGAGGCTGCTTGATACGCCAAACAGCCAATGGCAGGAAGTGAGAGAAGGAGTAGCCCTCTGAGTGAAGCCAAAGCACAGATTCTCGTATGTGTCAAGCAATGCAGCGCATCCTCCAAAAAGGCTCAGAGATATGGCTCTCTCCTCCCCTCTCCCTAGCGCTGGCGCAGATTTCAGCTACCGTGCGCCAGGAACACACCTTAATGCCATAGTACTAGGGGGCGCGCCTGAGTCTAGTGTAGGTTTTGTACAAGAGGAGTATCCTTCCTATACACAATACAATTCCTAGATACGTTTAAAAACTGTTCCTACTTGGATTGTGTGCCGTACAGTGCAGCACGCATGCAAAGTCGGAAAAGCACGGAGAAATCAAAGCATTTCTCAGTTTAATACCTGCTTTTCGGTGGAGTTAATTTTTGGAGCTAAACCCTTTCTTCCAATGTTAGTGAATAGGGTTTAGCGTAAAAAAGCATGGGTGGTTGCATAGGAACGCCCATGCACCACTGATGTAACACCCCCTTGATGCAAAGCGGCGCTTTGCACTGCCTTGCGTTACTTTCTCACGCAAACCAACGCTAATACCAAATAGCGCTGGTTTGTAAAACCCAAAACAGGTTAAGCATCGGGTTTGCTAACCTGACGCTAGACCTTTGTGAATCTGGGTCCTTATGTCTATTGTAAAGAATTGGTAACAATAGGTCACACCAGACCTAAACGTGCCAAGCAGAGTGGTGCAGGACCCTGGACGATGAGCAAAAGGAAATCATAAAATTAGGCCTCTATGAAGTCATGAAAGATGCATAATTGACTTAGAGGAAGGGACAGCTCATCAATAAACCCGTGCTGCCCATAGACTGCTTGTAAATTAGTATTCCTGAGAATAAATGGAATTTCTTAATCCCCATGCACTTTTTTAAAAGCACTTCTCTTTACACATTTAGCTTAACGATAATGTATGCATCGAAGCTCCGTTTACATTCATTGCTTTCCTTGCAGTCAGTGCTTTTGACAGTGTGACTTTGGAAGTGTTTATTTTTATGGTGACATTTGCTTTTGTAGTACTATAAAAGCACACTCAGCACATGCACACAGATTCAAAGACAGTGGGGGGGGGAGGGGAGAGAGTGAAAGACGAATGTTTGAGAGAGAGAATAAGAAAGAGGGAGAGTTTAAAAGCGGGAGGATGGGAAAGTAGGGTGAAGGAGAAGAAACAAGAAAGAGAGAGGGCAGGGGAAGTTTGTGAGATGTCAAAAAGAAAGAGAGTGAGATAAAACGAGAGAGAGAGTGACATATTACACTGAGAAGACATGCAGACTAACCTCGGATGGGCTACTTTTCATCAATATATATTTGGAGAAGTAAAGTTCCAAGCACTGCTGGAAAAGTATTACATATAATTGTGGAGCTGAGTTGTGGGAGGAGGTCAAATGAATTGAGAGACACAAAATACTAGGTTATGTTTATACGTCATCTACGATGTTTCATATGTGTGACCCTCAGTTTACACACAGCAGCTTGTAACAGATGCAAGAACCCACCAAGCTGCATGTTTTGACTTATAGTGCTAAACATAAAAAGTATGAAGATGGCAAAGTGGTAGGCAGCCAGTTAACAAAAGGCAAGGGGCAGCCTGGGCACATACAAAGGCCAAGTACAGGATGTGACGTGGGACAGCAGATATGGAAATGAGAAAGATAGGTTGCCCTGTGGTGTTGTTCTTCACTCACTCACTCAATTTAGATTGTAAATACAAGCTGTATATCTGATAGATGTGGAGTTTGCTTCAGAAAATCATTAAATGGTCCGTTTAATTAGTAATTTCCAGAATTGCAGGATATTCGCCACACCTGCTTTATACCACATCCTGTGGTGTTGGCATTTACTAGGCAGGGTGAATACCCCACCCTTTTACAACTCAATCACAATCAGGAACTTCATGACAAAAACTGCTGGTGCAATCGATCAAATTCAGTAATGAATGTTCCCAAAAAGAACTCCCATATTTTCAATGGACAAAGGGGGAGGAATGTCTCCACAGTCTTTTTATTCACTTTCACCACAGAATAGACAATAAAGATATAGTGCATTGACACCTTACTCTTTTAATTTGACATCTGAAGACCTTCCACCGGTGGAGTATCTATTAAATTCGACTACTTGTCAGTGGCGGCTGGTGAGATTTGAAAGTGGTAGGGCGTAAAATTTCTTATGAGCAGCTTGTTGCGAGCAAATGGAGCAAGTGAGCCTGACACCCCCGAGAAAATTTTGAAAAAAGAGCTGGCAAATGGTGCATTTTCAAAAATATTTGAGAAATCAAGAAGTTTAATAAAGCAACTGTTTTCATCTTGTTTTGACATCAATAATGCTTACTAATGTTACTGCAAATAATCTCTGTTACGACCTCCGTTTTACATGGTGCCGAAGCTGCCTAGCTAACAAATAACTAATGTGCAACATACCTTCACAGTGAGATATGAACCGGCACGTTCAGGTTGTCCATGTGTTCCAAACTAAACCCTATCCCTGGTGTGTCTGTTCTCCCTCGCGTCCACATTAAAAGTAACACTTCCCAAGACGTGGTCTCACAACACACCTTGAATAAAAGCGCTTCACACCTAGAAAGCACTGTGTCTGCCTGCCTCCCTCCCCACCCCGGCATCCATCCATTGTACAAGGCCCTAAATGGCCCTACAGAAGTAAAAAAATAAAAAGAGTGCTGGTTAGGTCTGTGTAGCTTATATCCTGTCTATGTTGTAACTGTCCAGTGTTCAAACAAAACTTGTACAGCTGCTGCTGATAGTGCTTTGTCTGATATATTTGTGTGGAAAACACATACTTCTGCTGCTGATGACTGTGTTATATATGATCTGTGTGCTTGTGCGCATTTGTTTCTGATTTAGTGAAGGCTAGTAACTCAGTCTTCAAGGAATGACATTTCTACCATAACTGTACTTTCTGAGAGATGCTGCACCATGCCAAAGCATGGGAGAGGTGATCTATGTGATGGTGAATCCTCCAGAGGGAATGGCACTTCAGGAGAAAATTATGTTACTACAGCCTTTTGGTAGGGTATATGTTTCCACCCTCCTAAGTGAAGCCATAATACCTTTGTGCTCTACCTGAAGGAAGGCAGTCCTGCTGCTGATGAGGTACGTGATCTAGTTGAAATGGTTTGTGGCCAGCAGACCTTTCCTCGTGTGTTGCGCACCAAGGGATAACAACCAACAGGTAGTGCAGAAAGGGAAATAAATAAAGGGGAGAAAATCATGGGTTGTGGGGGGCACCCTGGTAACCGAGAGTACAGTGGGTCACCTTTATGAAGAATAAAAACAAACTGCAGGCCAAAGGGAACTACCGGTACAAAAAGTAAAGTAGGTGGCGGGCTGCTGAAGCAGGTACACATCCAAGTTACAAACAGGGGACAGGCCGCACCTTCTAAAATAAGATGGTTCTGTAGGTGGAGGGATGCCATAGATACCTGGTGGGTAACCAAATGCGGAGACAGTCCCTGGCGCCTAGCACATGTTGGTGAGTGACTGCTTTGAAAAATCCTAGATCAATGTTATGCTTGTGTTATACTTAAATGGAAGAAAGATAGCACACCATAAAAATATGCACACAACAAACTAGTTTGATAAAGTTTCCCAAAACAAACTAATGACTTTTTCAAAACTGTGCAAGAAGGACTCATCTCTAAGCACAGACACTCCTATCACCCTAAAAGCCTCAGTTAAAATCATCGGTGTCTTCATCTTAAAAGTTTCCATTTAAGAAGAATAATTCAAGCAAATTTCAAAGTAGATAGTGCCCTGTAACACAAGGTGATACACATGCTCGTGCAGAGAATCTGCAGTTTACACTAGATGTCCAGACTCAGGGCCTCCTTCCCTACTAGCCACTGACAACACCATTCATTCATTAGGCATGTTAAAGTCCACTGTCTGTCCCACTAAAGTAGTGTCACAGCGGTTTTAAGGTGTTTGAAGTACCAGGTAAAACCATGTTATAATTACAATAGAAAGGTATTATAAATTTATCAATACCGCTTGCTTTCATCATTTCAATCCATTTCTTTGATCTGTTGTGCCCAAACCGTTTTACATGGTGCCGAAGCTGTCCAACTAACAAGTAACTAATGTGCAACATACCAGTGAAATATGAACCGGCACGTTCAGATCGACCATGTGTTCTCAACATATCCCCATCCCAGGTGTGGCAGCTCTCCCTCGCTTCCACAATTACAAGTATCACTGGCCAAGACATGTTCTGTCATTGATTATTACACCTTAATAAAAGTGCTTGACGCCTAGAATGCACTGTGTCTGCCGACATCCAACCATTGTACAAGGCCCAAAATGGGCCTATATAAGTAAAAAAATAAAATGCCCTCCAGGGCCTTACCTTGTAAACTGCCCGACTCCGGAAGTCCCCAGTCCCGAGTTCACAACTTAGCAGTCCTGATTCAGACTGCCTCGGACCCTCGGCTCCCAAAAACAGGCAATCTGCCTCTGATTTATGAAGACTCTCTCGCGGGATGTATGTAGTCTCTCAGAACGAGTCTCTGCGCAGATCGATTCCACTGCTTCCCGCCTGCCAGGCTGCCACACCCCTATCCCAACTCGTCACAGGGGGTGGATCTCACCATGCCCTGTAATGAGTTGGGAAAGGGTGTGGTGACAGTCTCCACTCCCTGATTGACGTGGAGGGTTAGCGTTACCGGGCTTAGACTTAAAACGCCCGGGGCTAACTTAACCTCCATGCCATCAGGGGGTGGAGACTCGGCCCTGAAGCTCAGTCTTTGCCGAGCTGATGAGGTTCTCAGCCGGCAAACACTTAGGCTTCTTTGGGCCCGCCCGGGAGCATGCAGGGAGAGTCACGTGACTGTCTGTTGACAATCGTCACTGGAAAACGGCAGCGCAGCAGTTTGTTAAGTGGGGCAGACAGTGCCTGTGTTTTCTAAATAATTTCTTACACTTCTTAAATGGGATTTTTTTTATTTAAAGCAAATATGAGCATTGCCATTGCTCATTGTTGAAAGTAACGGGGGCGGAGCCCCGACGCCCATGAAGAGACACCGCCACTGCTACTTGTATGCCCAAATGTAGGCTCCACATAGATTTCGGTGGGTATTTTTTGGGAAGATTGCGAGTCTCAATAAAGTTGGAAATTTATGAAAATCCTAGGCTAGTGAAGAAAAGAAATAAGGGCCTCATTTCAGTGTCGGTCAGAAAGCATTCCGACCGACTCGGATTTGGGGAGTCTGTCCTACCTATTATGATGCTTCCAAACACCGTTCAGACGGACTCTAATTGACTTCAATGGGAGCCTGTGTTCCGACCGACAACACAGGCTCCCATTGAAGAAATGGGTGGTTGCGGAAAACCTTGCACCCTGTGGGGGCAGCCATGGTTGGAAAGAGAGAACCCATGAGTAGACCCACGGGTCCCAACCAGCGGCCTCCTGGTGAAAGGGGGCCTGCTACGGGCCCCCAAATTTGGTTTCCGACAGCCAATTCGTGTCAGAACAACCAATTCAGAAAGGCTCTCCGAATCCGACATTGTAATCTGTCAGTCAGAAACTCGGTCCATAGACTTGTATGAGATGGCTCCGACTGACTCGGTTTCTCCAATATGGAAAGTTTGAACGGTGTCCGACTATCGTAATGGGTCGATCGGATGAGTTTCCAAGTGGGTCGTAAACGTGGGTTCCAACATGGATTCGGACAAACCGAATGCCGTTCTGAGCCTTTCCGACCGACATTGGAATGATGCCCTAAGGGTTTATTTGTGGTTTTACAGAAGCGGAGACCTGCCTTACATTGATGGAAGTTTCCCTCACCATTTAGAGGTGAGGTTACCTCTGATAGGTCGCTGAAAGAGCCTCTACTTATTCTATTTATGGTAAATTACTTGGACTAGCCATTCGTCACATGGCAGCCATCTTTGATGTGCCTGGAGGCCCACAATATTTAAGGAGCACCTCCCAAGGCAAATTTTCCCTGCCCAGGTTTGCTGTCCAATGCATGGTAGAAATGTGCAAAATAAATTTACCCACACAAAGAAAGAAAACGTAATGCGTATCAAGGCCATTGTTTTATTGTGTCTCTGAAACAAACCCTTCCATAGGGGTAGGTTGACCACATCATGGCGGTCCATTTTTTATCCATTACTTTTGAAAGTTCCCCCACCATGTCGGCAAAATCACTTCTATCAGAACGATATATGCCTATGTATTTAAACACTTTAGATAGGTGGGACACTGGCAGAGTAGGCAAATACCGAACCCCGGTCCCCGCAGACGACTAGGTGCTGCCGTGGGACGCATTGGGGGATATCGGACATCTTGGGAGGACAGTCTTGTGCGGACTAGTCGCTCTGTATACCCCGCCCCTCCAGTGTACAAATGACATCAGTCACTCGACCGCACAGAGGACAAGCGCAGCGGGCGCGCCGACGGCGCGCAAAGGCAAGCCCGTCCGCGCCAGACCGCTGCCAGGTGCCAGCCACTATGCCAGTTTTCCCTTGGGTGAGGTCCCCAACCCCAAGGTTAATATGAAGACTATTTATTCCATGCAAGAGCTTCTAAATCTTGCCAACCATGGAGACAGCCAGGACTGCCCCTATGCCCTGACCCACCACTGTAAACATCAGTTCCCATTATACCTGGAAGGCCCTATCTCCTGCCTCCACTGTAAATTCCACAGTTTCCACAGTAACACCAGCACCTTACCCTATATCCCCCAAGTCATGGAGGAAACCCCGGCTGACCACATTTGGACAGCCTTCTTAGCGAACGTGCGTTCTCTCCCCAAACACGCGACTCACTTTTGGGACTTTCTTACCTCCTCGAAACCGGATCTTGGGTTCCTCACAGAAACATGGATCAAGACCCTTTCCGCCCCAGCCATAACTACAGCCCTGCCGGATGGATACAGGATCCTGAAATTAGATAGACCCAAGAAAACGGGTGGTGGGATCGCCATTGTTTATAAGGACCCTATGAAAGCAATCATCCTAGATCAACACATGAGTACAGACCTAGAAGTGATTATATTCAGGATAGACCTCCATTCACAACTTAGCTGGAAAGGTGCACTTGTATACCGTCCCACTGGCCCTATTGCAAAGTCGATCAATACTCTTGCAGAGATAATTGCACCCCATGTTATCTCCACTAACAGATTCGTCCTTTTGGGCGACTTCAACATCCATAGTGAAAATATTCTTGACCCAGAGACCATGCACTTCTCCAGAGAAATACTTCCCCTTGGTCTGATTAAGAAAAACAACACACCCTCACATAACGCAGGTCATATGCTAGACCAAGTATTATCGAATTCTTCAGACCTAATTTATAAACAAACACTCCCACTAACCTGGTCAGACCATCAAATGATTACATTTGACTTAATAGGACCCAGGGCGAACGTACATAACAAAAAAACGGGAATGCGTAGCTTCAGGCAATGGTATAAACTTTCGCCGGCGTCCTTCGCAGAAGCATTCCATGCCTTCCTGCTGCCCTCTGATAACACAGTTGAGGAGCATCTCAAATCATTTCACGAGGCTATCAATCTAACCTTAGATGCCACCATACCCATAAAAAAGACTTCCACCTTGGCTCGTCGGCCCCAAGCCTCATGGTACACGCAAGAATTGAAGGCAGAGAATAGTAAATGCAAAGAACTGGAACGTACAAGGCGACAATCTAAAACACAATCAGATAAGGACAACTTTAAAGAGATGCAGAGGAAATATCTAAGAATCTCAGAAACACCCGTAAAAAGCATATAGCATCTCAATTGGAGCAAGCTGATAATACCTTCAAAACACTCTTCCAGATTCTTAACTCCCTAGTTAACCCAAAAGCCTGCAGCCCTGAAGACGAACCGTCCCAACTACTCTGTGACAATATCGCTAATTACTTAACACAGAAGATTGAGGATATCTACGCCAAATTCCCACCCTCCCCCCCTCGACTTGGTGAGCCAGATATAGACATTCCTCTAATCTGCTCCCCTGCACACTCCCAGCCTTCTTTAAAAGTGTTTCCCCTTCTCACTACAGGAGAAACCGAAACCCTGCTTAAATCAGCAAAGTCAGAGTCCACCAAAGACCTCATCCTGGCAAAAATTGCTAAAACTCTTGCTACTGAACTGGCTGGACCTCTGGGGGTAGTCTTTAATAGCTCAATCACTGCGGGCAAACTTCCGAAGGAATGGAAAGATGCACAAGTGATGCCAATTTAGGAAAAAACTCAAAATTACCACAGTATGTGATCACTAACTACCGACCAATCTCCCTGCTCCCGCTATATAGTAAGCTGTTGGAGAAACACATCTATAAACATCTTTCATCTTTTGTTGAAATCTCCAATTGTCTTGATCACTCCCAGTCGGGATTCCGCCCCCGGTATAGTATGGAATCTGCCTTGGTCAAGGTTTCAGATGACATTAGATTGCAAGCGGACGGGGGTCGAGCAGTCATTCTTGTACTGCTCGACCTATCAGCGGCCTTTGATACCATCTCGCATCAGATTCTTTTAGACAGATTCCGCACTATAGGCATTCAGGACACAGCTTTGGATTAGCTAACAGACTTCTCAAGGACCGAACCCAAACCATTAATCTGGGCCCTTTTAAAGCTAAGACCACTTCTGTCACTAAAGGAGTCCCACAGGGATCCTGTCTCATTCCCACCCTTTTTAATATATATATTGCTCCGCTAGCCGCCCTGCTTAAGAAGATCGGGTTCATCCCGGTCTCCTACGCAGACGATACACAGCTGCTCCTAGCCTATGATACTGATGCGCCTAATTTTCACGAAATATTTTCTGACGGCATGCTCCAAATCACGGCATGGATGAGTCAAAATTTCCTCCAGCTCAATCCAAGCAAAACAGAAATTATGCTATTCACGGAGGCAGTCAATAGCTGGTCCCCGAGTTGGTGGCCGGAAGAACTAGGTACGGCTCCAACCCCTAAACCGATTGTAAAAAATCTAGGGGTGCTTGTTGATAACAAGCTAAATATGGAGGAGCATATTGCACTCACGAAACGATCCTGTTTCCATGCCCTTAGTCTTCTACGTAAAGTCTTTCACTTCCTTCCCCTTACTACCCGTAAGACTCTCATACACGCATTGGTACCAAGCCGGCTGGATTTCTGTAATACCGTTCTGATTTCGGCTAAAGATTCCGCCTTACAAACCTTACAGGTGGTTCAGAATACAGCAGCACGCTTAGTTACCAACTCCCTGCGTCGCACTCCCTCGCTCCCCCTTCTTCACAAATTGCATTGGCTCCCTGTCCGTAAACGTATCCATTTCAAAATCTGCTGCTTAGTCTTCAAAGGTCTCCATCAGATGGGCCCAACATATTTATCAAACAAGCTGACTATATACACTCCCTTGCGCAAGCTCCGTTCAGAAGGCAAAGGTCTCCTAGTCATCCCCCACTTTAAGAAAACCAAATGGGGAGGTAAAGCCTTCTCCTACCTTGCGCCTAAAATGTGGAACCAGCTACCTGAGACACTTCGCCTAACCCACAATTACTTCAGTTTCAGGAAGAAGCTGAAGACATTCCTGTTTTAAGGGATATGACCTCACCTCTATAGTCCTTAGCGCGGAGACACCCCCTGTGGGGCGATTCATGCGCTCTATAAATCATCTAAATAAAAAATAAATAAAAAAAATACCCACCGGTCTCTAAATTAGGCTCTGGGTGATGTTTCATTTTCGCCAGGGTAATCTCTCATAATTTCTGGTATTTCAAGTTACGTTTTCTGTGCGAAATGCCTGAGATTTCCCCATCACACCAAGTTGCGTAATTGACATTTCATTAGAGTAAAAGTCCTATCATCAAAGCAAGGGAACAATCTGAACAAACAGAATGCAAGCAGCTGTTGTGCGCGTCTCAAGCAATTTTTCACCATTTGCTTAGCACAAAATGTACTTTGCGTCCTCAATGGCAATAAGGATCCATTTTTTACTAAAAAAAAGTACAATGTGTTAGACCAGCATTTTTCATAATAATGTGTAATTTTTTTGTATTTTTATGGCATTTTATGTAATTTACAGAAAGGAAATTATACATATTTCACGTAGGCGTATTGTAAATGACCACATATTCTGATTTTTACCAATAATAAACAAGTAGAGGTTTGGACCTGGAATGTAAAAATAACATACTATAAAAGCCACAGAACAAATACAGAGATTACCGTATGAACATACGGAATATGGTGCACACCCAGCAATGCAGCATGATGCAGTAAATAATCACATTCTACACTGCTCTTCAGGAACAAGAATAATATTAAAAAACACAATTTGTGCATTTAATCTGGCTGAAATAATACTAGGGGTAAAAAGTCATGAGCCAAAAACATGAATGATGATAGTAGTGGACATGCAGAGCCAGGAGCATTCTTTGCATTGCAGGAACACACACCAAAAGGTTCCCTCTGTGTTGAAATAAAGACAGAGCTTCTGCCCACAAACTCTGTTCTCGCTTATCTACGAGTCAAAAAAAGGCCTGAAAGCATGTTATCCCCTCCTAGGTTAGCCTGAGCAGCATCCCACCCACTCTCCTGCTTGATCCCATTTATCGCATCCTTCTACCCCCAAGACATGTGCGCGGGTCGTGTTTTATGTCTCCAACCTCTCACTGCTTCCCCGTCTGCCGCTGTCAAAAACTGTATTTCCGAACATCACATTTTTTATATTGTGATACTGTTAGACCCGTCTGCTTCTGAGAGTCCCCTCACCACTATGATTTCTTTTGTTCCCCTGCACCTCCCAAAATTTGTCGCTTTTCTTTGTCTACCAGGACCTTTTGTGTGCTGTTTCATGGGGCTGGATGTTCCTTGATGCCCAGTTGTTCACAAGGTTTTTGGCACCTATTTACAAGACGCCTGGCGAAACCTGTGACATTATAGACTGGGATTGGAAACCTGTATGAATGGCCTCAAAATGGTGGCCATCCTTTTTCCTCATGTGAGTGACTCCCCTTGGAGCCTCCATGAACCTTGACCTTCCAGGGTTTTGGCGCCCTTTTACTTGGCGCGCATTCCTGACAGGAATTACTTTATTTTCCTCAGGTACACAAAATGACTGCTCTAGAACCCCAGTATGGTGGCTGTTAGGGTCCCAAATACCTCTTAGAAGTGCCATGTCATTGGCTTAGCCCAAAGAAGGTTCTAGAACCTAATGGCACGAGCCAGCACCTCAGGGCACTGGCTATATAAGGTCCAGTCCCTGGCGGCCATTTTAGATGACCAGAAGACTAGATAGGATAATGATGTTCCAGATCTAGGTGAAGAAGGAGATTCCAGACTTGACACCAGATGGACACCTGCCCTGTTGACCCCTGAGGCGGCTGGTAGTGCGGGCAGTAGAGCAAGCAAGGGTCACTGGCGTGGATCCTGACTGGCGTTCCAGTCAGCTGTGTGTGTGCGGTGACCTTGCGCCTACAGCGCCTGCCCAGTGAGTGCCCAGCGAGTGCCTCGTCACCCCCAAGAGACTGTGGCCATCTCGTGTGCCTTCCCCGCCCCCCTCCCCCGGTGGTGAATTACGACAGACTCGGGTCGCGAGGCGAGAGCAAGTTCACCGCAACCGCCAGCGTCTTCTCTGCCTCCTTGTGACAGGCGCCTCCAGCGAGGAGCGAGGACGTCTCCGAGCTCCACCGGCGTAGAGTGCTTCCTGCGCAGCCTGAGGTGAGGTGGTACGCCGGGGCGGGGAAAGGCCGGCCTTCGTTGGGCGGGACTACTGTCTCTGCCCCTCCCCAGTGAATCGGCGGCTGTAGCTGTGGGCGGGAACCATCCCTGTTTGAGGAAGTCGGAGGGAGGTCAGTGGAGCCCCTGAGAACCCGTCGCTGGTGAGAGAAGTGCTGAACCCGACTGAATCGCTTTCCGATTGCAGCCGATGTGAGGTGGGCCCGTTTCTTCAGGTGGGAAGCGGTGATATAAAGGAACTGTGAACCGGCATTTATTTGACTGAGCGCGAAGTTCGTGTGACCTCTTCGGCAGCCTTGTTCGTCAGTCTACAGACTTTGAACTGGTGCCGCCTGAGTTCTAGCAGTGGTAAAGCCCCTAGGCGCGCTTAGACCCCACCGGCAAACAGAGATCTCAACCCGGTGGCAGCCGAGTGTCTTTCCTTGCCTTTTAGATACACGCGCATAACCCCCGTGTGATTCTTAAAGAGTCCCAACACTCCTTTTGTGCCCAGAGAAGCATGTGTATATTAATGGTGAAATCGTCATAAACTGTAAGAGTTATCTTTCCAACCTGAAATGTATCTGCAAATGTAGTGTTCCTGAAGTATTTAATTGGTGGCAGCGATACCAGAATGAACCTGTAGATGTTCTTGTAACTGAACCAGTATTTATTCTGCTAAACAGAAAGTGATATTTATTCTATTTATTGAAGATATTTATTCTCGATATTTATTCTATTTATTGATGAATTGTAATCCTGAGCTTATTTATTTGTACCTATTCCAAAATCGAAACCCAGCAAATTGTGACCAAAGGAAATATAAATGTGCTTTCCTAATTGATCTCCATTCACAACAGAGAATTTTTACATAAAGGAATCGTATTTTTCTACAACAGTGGTGTGGTGTCCTTCTTTTTGGTAGTTGTACAAGGAGATAATATTGGGTCAAAGCTGGCTTAACACGACAGCCTTCACTTGCCTTGACACTTGAGCCAAGCTACCCCCTTTGTGCTGGGCTTGCCCATCGCAGGTCCAACAGATACCATAATATTGTGGCAACAATATGAACGATGAAATTGTCGAGAAAGTAAGTACATGTATATGCAGGTATGAATGTACTATTTTTAACACCACATCTACATACCTTGAACATATGTATATCATGAAGGTACATATATATATGGAATTAGTTAAATAGTACTTTAATTATTAAAGGAATCATGCGATTACTAATGTCATGTGATGTCTGGGACATCACTAATGGGGTCTTTTATGGTGTAATTTAGTTATCATGTGAGGTGATCAATGTTATTTTGGTTTAATTATAGGTATATGGCTGACTATAACAGGTGAAATTCATGGGTTTGGTAGTTTAAATCATAACTATTATGTTCCTTCAATAGGTTTTTTGAGAAATTGTAAGGTTTACGAGAAAGTTAGTAAGTGTTCTTTCATATCTGAAAATTGTACAAAACTATCCTTACGGAGGAGGAAATTATTCTGATGGGTTTTGCTCTGTATGTAGAATTTGCTCCAGATACTTCAAGTTAGCAGCGACATTTTAAATTGGGCCCAATTGCACCTACACACACACATTCACAGACAAAAAACGTTAAAAGTAAGTTATTGTTCACGACTCAAAAAAATTAACTGAATTTTGAAGTTACAGTCCAGGACCTTAAAAGGTTTGTATTGAGGTTGTTATGGTCAGTTGTGAAATCATATTTCTCCAATGCATTGCGTATGACCTCAAGCGTGATGTGACAAATGAAATCATAAATTACATTCTGATGCCATCACTTATGATATCACCAGTACCATCATCGCAGGCATAAGGAGAGCAGTTCAACACCCAAAAGTCCACCGGGCTCAGCCTTTGGCCCTGTCCAGCAGCTCTGATTCTCTCAACAACCCTCCCTGTATATCTAAGGGCACTGGAATTATGCAATTCTGAGGCTGCAGTATTTTCCACATTATTATAGATTTCTGGCATTTGTCACAAAATCCACCATTTGCCGCGTGATTTGCAGATTTACAGATTTCACAAAAAAATTGTGTCAGTACTAAAATGTGCTTAGATATAGTTCCACACAATTGTAGACCGATTGCAAAGGTTCAGTGAAGACCATTCAGTGTTGGATTGGTGTACTCAGGTGATAAGCAGGCACTAATGAGGTGCAACTTTGTCCAGAAAGTATGGAAATGACAAAAGCACAAAATATTATTGGCATAGAGTGTGCAGCACTTTGCCAAATGATTTGCCTTTTCTTGCCACATAATTTTACAAGGACTGCTGCCTATTTTCGGTGAGACTGGTTATAGACCGTCGGGCTCATACTTTGACTAGGCATAGGTGACTCTAAGCACAGAGCCTGATCTTCGGAAATGATGCATTTAAGAACAAGGCTGTGTTTATGCTGTCAATCAAAAGCAATCATCTGTGGCTTCTGGCAGGCATCAGTGATGTGATGTCACCTGTGATGAGACCTGATGTCATAATGGATGACACCGAAGAGGACCTGCTGTGCATTGACATTACTCATGCTATGTCCTTCTCCTCCAGACAATTGATGTGAGCAGTTAGGTCCAGGCAAGGGAGTGGCATTCTGACAGCCTGCACCGAGCAAACCTGTCCTGGGAACTGGCTACCAACAGCAACCCGCGCGGCAAGCTATCTGCAAGCTGTCTCCCACCCTCTTGCTTGTTTTTATCTTTATCTATACAAACGTGGAGACCCAATATACCCTTGTAGGCTTGGGCAGTTAGTGATCAGGATAAAGTGTGAGTACAAGGGATTCTGTTTTTGAATCTGACTCAATTATTTTTTCATATTATTGGTTCAAGCTATAGAACCTAATGTATCCTTAGGATAGCTTGTAAAATTAGTTTAATGATTTTATAACAAAACACTACATTCGTTATTAAAAAAGTAGTGAAAAAGTGAAAAGCACACAGCAGTGGAAGGTTATGTTTAAAAGAATTGTTTATATTGGTATAAATCACAAAATGAATTAATGGGGATAAAGGTTGAGCAAAACTATACAATAACCATCATGAATAGCAACATATAAATATTTGATTGACAATTCATAACAGTGAGATCAACTCCATTGAGTAAATAAGGAAACCAAATTCAAAAATGTATCCTGGTGTCCTGAAGTAAGAATAGCTGAGGAGATGATGCTTATGTCGACGTTTCGGTCTTTTGGGCTGTCATCAACAAGACCATCATCAGGACTAGATTTTTCAAATGTAACCCCTTGGATCAACACAGAATAAATAGTGGATCTTCAGATATTATTGGTATTTCAACCTGGGGTGATTCTGGATGTAATCTGAGTTCAATATCTTGCACAGTCAACGTTTGTACCTTCGAAGTGGGCCCTTGTCCGGCTAATTCAAAGTAATTATAAAACAGAAAAGTAGATCTGGATCAGTTGAAGTACGTCAAGAAACTTTTGAGTGGTCAGCAGTTATAAAACTTAGTCAATCTAAATGCCAGGCGTAATCAGATAGCCAGATATGAATTCAGAAGTAGCTCGCAGAGGTTCTTAAATCACTCTGTAACCAGAACGAGTGGAATCGAGAGTCATTATCTTTAAGCAAAATTTGCCCCTTTCAACTTTCTCTTTACATTTAGTCTTGTAATCTCCTAGAATGTCTTCCTTCTGCTTCAGAGAGGGCTGCTGTACACACACAGCCCCCTTACAGGTTACCAACAATGCCCTCTCTGCCTTTAGACTTGTGTAACTCTTGCCTGCTTGTACTTTTAGACCTGTCAGTTGCCTTCAGCAATGTCCATCACTCCACTCTAATTAGAATCTTGAAAGACTGTATGGATATTGCAGAGGGTGTGCTAAAATGGTTCTCTTCCTATCCCTCTAACCGAACCCAGGTGGTTAAAACTGGGAACTCCTTATTTAGCAGGGTCTCCTTGAACAAGGCCTCTCTCACCTATGTTGCTCAATGTCTATTTGCAACCACTCAGGGACATCCTTAAAAACTCTGGGTAATATTGCCACTAATAAGCTGATCACACCCGAAGTGCCCCAAAATCTTGATCCCCAGAAACATTTCTCTGTTCTGCAATACTCAGGAGGTTGTGTAAAACTGGATGTCCCATCATCGCCTAAAACTCCAGCCATCCAAAAGAGAGTTTCTGCTTATAGCCCCATAAAGTTCCAAGTTGCCCGTGCGATCATGGATTGATTCCTGCTGCCTTCAAGGCTGTAGGCTACTGTGGATAATTGTAAATCCCTAGGTTTCGTTTTTGATGACAGCCTTAATCTTCAAAATCAAATGGCCAAAAGTAACATTGCCAACTTCTTTGGGAAATCTGGCAGTTAATTCTGCAACCTGATGTAAAGACCCTTATTCAAGCCCTTGTCTTCTCTAGACAGGATTAGGGAATTTCCAATCTCACTTCTCACTGGCTTTCCAAAAGCTCTCCTCGTCTCCCCTTACAGCGGTGCTGGTTGCGGCAACTATTTTTATCTCCAGGATTCAGGAATTTGATCACATTTCCACCAGCTCATCACATAATAAGAGCTGCACATTGAAGCAAGAGCACAAGTCAAGTCTGTATGTTATGGTATTTGTATAGCGCAAAACGAATCACGCCTGAGAGGGTCTCTTGGCACGAGTCTGTAACACCCACAAGCCTTCCACACTTCTACTCTCACTCAGGTACTTACCTAAGAAATGGAATATCTCAAATGGTTAACAAGGTCTGAGTAAGGCAAACTCCCTTCTCCAGGAGTTACCCACATCCCAAAATGAGCACTGCATGAAGAAATATTTCTAGTGCAATGCTGCCTACATCTGGATTCGTCTTCCATCAGCACTTTGTACCATGCCCTCTCTGGTATTCGTCAGAAAGGAACTCAAATGGCTCCTGTTTGAAATGGGATTCCTGGGTGGTTGAGGTAGGCACCCAGGCCAAGCAGGAACCACCATTTTACTCAGCGTAAGCTAGATACACAATAAGATAACCTGTGCTCGCCCTCTGGTAGCTTGGCACAGAGCAGTCAGGCTTATCTGCAAAGGCAATGTGCACAGAATTTGTGCAACACACACACACAGAAACCCAATTAAGACACCATAAAAAGACTCCACACAGGTTTAGAAAAATAGGGATCCTAGTTTCCCTTGTAACTTTTTAATTGCCAATATGGGGAAAGATAAAGGTATGGAATTAAATAGGAACGTGATCTTAGGAAGGATAATCATCTTAATTAAGTTGACTCTCCTGAATATATTTAAAGGAAGAGATGACCATCGGTGAAGTAGGGTACAGACATCTTTAATGACTCTGTCTAGATTAATGTTTGGCACCTCCTCAATCTTTTTAGCCAGACGTACCCCCTGATACCTCATTCTTGTCTTAGATCCTGCTGTCACTACCTCTTGGTTCCATTCCATAATCTCTGTCTTGTCTTTATTAACTGTATAACCAGAAATTTCTCCGAAGGTTTCTGCTAAATGTGTTAATCTAAGCAGCACTTACGCTGGGTTTGAGGTATACATTAATAAATCATCGGCATATAACGCAAATTTCAATTCTAAATTAAAGATCTTAAATGGCTTAATTAAGGGGTCAGACCTAAGAAGACACAGACACAGACACAGAGCAGTCAGGCTTATCTGCAAAGGCGAGGTGCACAGAATTTGTGCAACACACACACACACAGAAACCCAATTAAGACACCATAAAAAGACTCCACACAGGTTAAGAAAAATAGGGAATATGTATCTGAGCAAAATGAGATCAAATCACAAAAGATCGAATATGTAGAAATCGAGATATACATTTTAAAAGAGTAAGGTAAAAATAGTGCTTAGAAAGAAGTCACTAGCGGACAAAAGGTTACTTAGGTCATGAGAGACCAGTGCAAATTGATAGTTCAGGCCAATCACGATGGAGGGCAGGCGCACTACAGGTCGCATGCAGGGCCTGGGGAAGAGGACCTTGGATGGAGCAAAGCATCAACACTGTGGGCTTGATGCATTTATATTTTCCACGCAGACGGGTTGCTACATGGTCGTCGAGCTTCACTGAAGTAAATGCAATGTGTTGTTGTCCAGCCACGCAGAGCATCATCATCGAGCCGCACAGGCTGTGGAACAGCTGTCATGGGCAGCCGCTGCACCAGCATCGAAGGGCTATGCGTTGGAATTTCTCACGCAGTCGATGCAATGCGTCGGTTTTTGACAAACACACAAACACATCGTAGTACACCAAGAGGCATTTCAAGATTTGGGGCCCGTTTCACAAAAAAAGTCGAATGTAGGCACACTACCAAGTATTCCTTTGAACAGTTGCTGATTTACTACATTTCTGGCAGTGGCATACGTGGAAAACTTCACCAGCCTAAAACTTTAAGATGTGCCACTGCAACACCTTTCAGTCTGTTTGGACATTGCTATTTCCTTCATGCAAAATCACACACATAGTACAAATTTACATCTGGAAAAAGAGCACCTTGTGCAATTGCACATTTTTATTATTTTTCTGTGTTTTTCTCTAAAGGGGAAAAAACAGTTCACCATTGGAAAATCCCTTTACAAACACCCCTCTAAATTTGGGATGTTCCATTCCCCTTTCCACCTTTATATTACATTTTTTCCAGCCTTTTGCTGGAGCAAATCTCTTACTATTGACAGGGAGGGAAGAGGACGGAGAGGAGCTTGGGAATGTCACAAGGGAAGAAGTTTGTGAGTGTTTGCAAACTCTGAAGGAAAGCAATGACTTTAATTGCCCTTTTTCCTCACCTTGTGTGGGGTTTGCTACTGCTTAATTGTATTGTATTGTGTGGCAACATTTACATAGTGCTTACTACCTCTATTTGGGATGCCAACGTGCTTGTCTACATGGGTAGGGTGTGTGAATGGAAGGATATTGTCTTTGTTTTGATCCTATGTGGGAAATGTTTCCAATTTGTGCATGCACACAGCCATGGCATACAATAACACAGTTGTATATATTACGCCTTTTTAGTATCTCTTTCAGATACACGACAGTCGTAAATGTGACCACTTTCAAACACAAACCTACATTTGTGTCCAAAATTGATGTTATGAATCAGACAATAAAGTCCAGTTTCACATGTTTTCCTGGTGAACGTGATCATCGCCCGTTGATTATCAATTACATCTGCTTCTCCAATAACCTACTTGCGTGTGGGTGAAGGACTTTGGGCCCGATTAACAGAACTAACTTAAGACAAAATCCTAAACTTACAACCATTTTGTTATTCACAGAAGGCACTTACTCATTTTGGTAATTTTGGTATTCACAGAAGTTAGGAGTCCTAACTTTACTACTCCTAAACTGAGAAAAATCCTAACTTTAAGATTTCGGTATGCACAGAAGGCATTTAGGAGTCCTAACTTCTGTGAATACCGAAATGAGTAAGTGCCTTCTGTGAATTCCAAAATGGTAGTAAGTTTAGGATTTTGTCTTAAATTAGTTCTGTGAATCAGGCCCTAGGAATTCTTTTACTGCAATTTGCAGTTGGCCTACTCAAGTATTTGCCCGCCTCCCCCTCACCCCATTTAATTTAAGAAATGAGCTCAATGGGTGGTCTCTGAACTAAAGACCACTTATTTAATGGATGCTACAACCATTCAGGGCTCTCTGACAGTATCCGAATTTTAAACTACCCTTATAAAACTAGTGATACATTCCAAGATGTACAGGTTTAATCCTTCAACATTTACTTGATTTGAATGACTTGTAGGCAGTCCGAACAAAATCTTTGCCTCTCTAGCTCCCACTGCCACGTTTCATGTGATTAGCTATCAAATTGCACGAAAGCTTCGAAATTCACATTTTCTCCTTACCCCACAGCAGTAGAGGTGTAGCAAGGCATTTTCAAAATTCTATATATGGCTATGATGTAAACAGGTACTTATATTTCTGTTAGAGTGAGGTTTCATTTCTCACAACTTTACCAGCGTGTACAATTCCACTCAATGTATCCTTTTATTGCTAAAAAAATTCAATACTAGTCACTAATCTAATCACAATCGTTCCCTGCTTTTTTGTGGATATTTTTAGCCATTCGATATCTTTCACTGGAGTTGTTTCTCCAATAATTACTTTATTTTTCATGTCCCCACCGTCTCTGAATTGTGTGTCTGGAATGAATTGCTGGCCATGACTCGCAACGCTGGCTTTCAAAGAACAGGGTAATTGAATTTTGGACAGAATATGCCACTGTTTACTTGGTTCGAAAAAGCAAATGAGAAAAAGAGTCCTTTGTTGAAGATATGCATTTTAAATGTTAATGTGTTTTATTGTCTCTTTGTTCTTGCGTCCTTTGCTGTGTCTTTGTTGTGTGTGCTGGCTCTTGGTACAGCCTCCGGGCAGAGCCCAGCTCATGTGTTCAACAGGGGCCCAGAGCGGAAGCACAGAATGGATTTTATCGAGCAGCATTAATTGGCGGGGAGAGCTCTGGGGTGAAGCGAAAGGTCACCTTGCTTCACCTCCTATCAGCAGCTTCTCATCCTCGGCTGCCTGTGATGACAGCTCGGCATCCGTGGGTAGGGTGCTCTGTCCAGGCATCTGGGACCTTCTGCTTCCGGGTCACTGGCTGCAGCAGCCAAGACCTGGCCAATCAGAGTCAATTCCCATCGCAGATACGAAGTTGGATTGTTGTCATGCTCTGGGGTGCTTGTACTGAGAGATCTTGCTTGACTGGTCTGCGTCCTGCTGGACGACCTCTTAAGTGTCTGAATGTGTGGGTGTTTTAAGGTATATGCAGGGCTCGAGTTGGGGTACCACGCTGGTGGACGGCGCCCCCCCCCACTTATTTTACCGGGAGCCCGATAACTGCAGCAAATGGAGCCACACATTCACTCTTTGGCCTCTCTGGGGCAAGATTGGAGCCCATTCAGAATGCTGCTCACCCGCTGGCTTCTCTGATGCAATCGCATCTAAGGGGTGAGCGAGGGGAGGCAATGTCTGATGGTGTACGCTACCTTTCATGACGTCACTTCCTGATGTGACATCAGCGTCCCCCCACTTCTGTTTTTTAGGACTTGTGTCCTGGGTACATTTAAAGGGTCCTGTCTCTCGGTCTGAGTTAGAAGGCAGGCGGGTGCACCCGGCACCTCAACCATTGAACATAATAGGGCTTCTCAAGGCACTATTGAGGTGGGGTTCCGTAGCTCCTCAGCAAGGCAGGGCTTAATTTGAGCTGATGGTTTCCGGTGCTTGGCACCAACACTTAATTGTCAACAATGGCATTTGTGACGATCTGCCACAAGGTGGCGCTGGCTGGATAATTTACAGATGACCACATCAATAGTTAATTATGAATTCAATAAACATTAAAAAAAGACTATTACCTGCCACCAAAGCAATTCTTATAGCTTTGGGGGCCTGGAATAGTCTGAATTGTCACACTTGTAGGGGTGTGATAGTTAGTAGTTGTGTTGTTACTATTGTACGCAGCATAGCAGGACAATGTGTGGTGCCAGCTGCAGTGGCCTCCTGACGAGAGCCCTGGCACTTATTTTTTTTTTTAACAAAATACGCACTGCTGCAAGGGTCTGTGGCAGGCACTTCACTGCATTTTCTCAGCATCTAACCACCCTTCCTCATGCTCAGAAATGACCTCCATGCCACTGGAGTCAAGCTATCCTGACTGATGAGGGCTGAAAGCCTGAAACCGGTCCTAAGATGCTTGTTTCCAATAAAGGGAGGACCTGGCCTGGCAGTTCAGCCTGGAGTGTTCCCATTGGGTGCAGGGTCAAGACTGATTTGCATAAGGCTGTGTCCAAACTGGAATGGCCTGGTGAGCAAAAAACGATGGATTTAGGCCAAGATCTCTGTACTGGCGTGAATGCATGACATTGTTCTCCATTCTGTCCATCAACTGTTGTTTTTGCATTTGTCACCCCAAGCGGGACGGGTATGCTCAGACGTGAGTCCTGTGCTCTCCATGCCAATGGAATCAAGCTATCCTGGCTGAAGAGGGGTGAAACCCCAAAACCGGTCCTAGGATGCTTATTTCCAGTCCAGGGAGGACCTGGCCTGGCAGTTCAGCCTGGACTGTTCCATTGGGTGCAGGGTCAAGACTGATTTGCATATGGCTGTGTCCAAACTGGAATGGCCTGGTGAGCAAAAAAACGATGGATTTAGGCCCAGATCTCTGTACTGTGTTGAATGTATGACATTGTTCTGCATTCTGTCCATCAAATGTTCTTTTTGCAGAAATGACCTCCAAGGCACCAAATTACAAGTTTTTTCCCCTCATCTCCTCATATCAGATGAGGGAAAATGGCATTATCTTCACTAAGAGAATTTGCGGATGAGCAATATGTAAATGTAAATGTAAATGTGTGTATACTTGTAAAGCACACTGTCTCCCCATCTCGGGGCATCCTGGCGCTGTATACCGCTGTGGAACCCTTCCTGGCTCTCCCTGTGAGATGCCCCCTCCTGGGCACCCCCAAGGTGAAGCCAGGCAACCCAGCGCTGTTGGGGCAGTTGTGGAGATTAAGCAAGCTATTGCCCAGAGTTGCAGAGTAGGACCCATGATTAGAGTAGGCGCGGAGGCGAGAATTTTCGAGTCCGCAGACATTGACCCAAGACCCTGCCGCGTCGGGAATTGAACCCTGGTCCCAGGCCTGACATCTGCTTCAGGGTCTGCTGCTTCTAACCAGTGAGCCACACTTCACACTTCTCTGTGATGAGAGTATGCAGCCTGATCTGTACTCATGCATATAACTCAGTCACAAGGTTTGTGTCCATGGGTGGGACAAGGCGTGCATCAGACGCAGAGCCCCTACATTTCAGACCCCGCGTACAACAGCATTCATGCAAGGTATAATCAGCAAAAAAAGTGGGTGAATAAAGGGTCCCATAATACTCAATAGGCCTCAACCTTATAGGAGCTCCTACCCCTTGGCACTATTAAGAAAATAGACCAAAAAATGACAATGTTCAAGGTCTATGTATAGCTCAGCAATTGTTGATCAAGGACGTTGGCCTACTTTCTTCTGTAACTACGAATCTCTCTATTGAATTGGTCGTTGACTTGTTCAAAAATAGTCTTGTTCTGATTGAATGAGGAAATTGCACCTCATTTGTCATTTAGAAGATTACCTCTTGTCAAAAAGCCTCTTCTATGCTAATGTCAACAATTACTGCACTATATATAGACCTCAAAAATTGTATTTTTTTGGTATGTTCATGCTCGGTATGGCCACTTGTGTAAACTATTAAGGGCTATGTGTCCCATCCGCCCTACGCACTCTCAATGTTTTTGTTTTTGTTGTTAGGACCTCTTGTCTGGTTCATATACATCAATCGTCACCTTCCACAAAGCCCTATTATTCGTAAGTTGTTGGTAACCAACTTGACAACAAGTGCACAAAGTATCCCATCGACCTTTTACCTGTTAAGGAAAAAGGTCACATTAGTCAAATACAGTAAATCACTTTGGGGCTTATTTACAAGCCACTTGCACCACCTGTACGTCACTTTTCCCATGTTAAAAATGATGCAAAAGTGGCGCAAGAGGCTTGTATATAAGCTCCTTTTTATTTATTACACCTGTCCTCATCCACATCCTCCTCTTCTCCTCTCCCTTGTCAGCATCACCGGTTCTTGGTTTAAAGCGAAAAGGGACAAAGAGGTTAGAGGTCCCTTCAGCACCCCCTCCCCCAGGTAAGGGCAAGGGTCCTTTTGGTCCTCAGGTGCTGTCGCCTTCATCGTTGCCTGAGCCTTTCAGGGCCCCACAATAGGACAGATGGAACACTCTGCGCCTTTTGTTGGATGTCTTGCATTTGCCACACTCTACATAAGACACTAAACCCTTCCTTGTGACTTAGGGCTTTTAATGTAATTCATTGGATTTCCTTTGTGGACTTTTCCACATTTCCTGTAAAGTGTGCTCCATCACTCCTGTAGATGAGGGTCTGCTGACATCAGCAGGCCGCGGCCCGTCTGCCCCTGAGGCTCATGGGAGTCCATGAATAATGAGTCTGTGGGTATTGTTAGCAGGATTTGCACAAATGTGTAATAATTGTACCTGTGTCTTTTTATGATTTTAAGTTATCGAATAAAAGTATTTGACTGACTGTCTGACTGATTGAGTCAGTGCGTATGCGCTAACTCCTGAACCTTTTTATTGGTCACTGCTCCGGAACGGGTCAGTCTTTTGTGTGCGCATGAACAGACCTGGGTGCAGAGAATGCACAACCACATGCACCTCACAGACACACCTGCATATTTAAAATGTGGCCTTTTGCACAAATTGAGCAGCGAGGTGATGTATTGTCTGCTTTTTTGAGTATATTGCTAGCTCTGTGTCCCATCTGAAACCCACGTGGGTGCCTTTAAACTTGAAAATCAGTAGCAAATATACCTTTTTAAATATCTCCCACTTATTAGGGCACACCTTTCCTCAATTCAAAGCGCCTGCTTCTGGCAAGTGATTAAGGCAGAGCTGGCCAGACACCTCGCTTCCCTTTCATAGCTTCTGCTTATTGCAAACCTTAAGCTTTTCTTTTCCACCTCGAAAGTCACTGCAATTACTTCTCCAAGGAGGAGCGGTGAGCTGGAAACCTTTCCAGAGTAAGACCTGCCTTGACATTCCCACGTCCAGGATTACTTCTCAGGGTCATTTCAGATTTCTGTTTGGACCAGGTGAACTTCGTGAATTTGTGATAACACCCAGCTTGGGGCAGTAGCTGGGAAAGTAATTGAGCTACTCTACTGACTGCACTAAATAGGTCACAAAGCAGGCCAGTGCAGTAGCTGGAGACGGGAAACATCCTTTACGACGCAACTTTTACCATGCAGTGCCTTTACAACGCAGGTTTTTCAATGCAAGTCATTACAACGAATTGCGCTGGGGGGCGCTATAGGATAGGTAATAGTTTATTTACTATCCAACACCTTCCCTACTATCCACGGGGACTGGAGTTGGAATAGTAAATTAAACTATTCACTATCCAGCACCCCCCAACACAAGGCGTTGTAACGACTTGCGTTGAAAAACCTGCGTTGTGAAGGCATGCGTGGTAAAAGCATGCGTTGTAACAACGTACATCCGCTGGAGACTCTGTGTCAAGGAGTTACAAGCGTGTTTGTGACCTGCTTCAGCTAGAGAGGATATTAAGATGTAACAACTAGAATTGTAAGGGACACCCTCATAGCCACAGATGTTGGCCGGTTTGACTATCAAGCTCATTACGCCTCTCGTAGGAGGGGATGGTGGGTAAAGTGCCCCCTATGTCGATATTACAAAATAAACTAAGTACAATTTCTACAGGATGGAACAAGGGAAAGTAGAAAATATGTACAAGAGGCGGGTATGTGTGCAGAATAACCCACTACAGCAAAAGCATCATTAAGTTACTAAGGTTACAGTTTAGTTTTCATAGAAAGAGTCAATTTCTGAACCGCCTGTGATATAAGGTCCCCAGGAGAAATCTGCACCACCATTTAAAAAACTTTGCTGACATTTTTAAGTAGTTTTGTGAAAATTAATTATGGTGGGTATGATAACCTTGTTTGTAACCGGTGTGTCTTCATTGGGGAACTGGCATGAAATGTGTTTAAGCCCTTGGTGAGAAATATTGAATAGGCTGTTTCACAAAAAGTGACATTTTTGACCATCCCCCAGTTGCAGAGTGCGAGTTGGAACTGATCTAGTTAGTATTTTATTTTCATCGCATTATGCTACTCTGAAGATTGGCTATGTTTTCATGAAGTACTGAAATTTAGGCAAAACATGTTTAAAAATGGTGAACAGTATTTACATAGTCGGTCTTCGAGTGGCTACTTACAAGTGTTGAATAATAATGTTGTTGGACTTAGCCGTCTCTGCAGGGCCATCCCCAAACTTTTTGCCTTAACCCTCTTGTTTTCTGAACCCAGTTTTGTTGGCCTTAGAATTCTGAGCACTCAACCACTGCTAACTAGTGCTTACCACTGCTAACTAGTGCTAAGCTGCTTGTGGCCTAACCTTCAAACTCAGTGGAACTGGCTTATACCCAATTAGCATATTTAATTTACTAGTAAGACCCAAGTAAAGGTGTACTACATGTGACCAGGGCCTTTACATTAAATGTTACAAGTGAGCCTGCAGCACTGATTGTGTCACCCACTTAACTAGCATTTTACACATTACTCAGGCTTGCCATTACAGCTTGTGTGTGCAGTTTAAACTGCCATTTCGCCCTGAGAAAATAGCTTTTTGCCAGGCCTATACCTTCCCTTTTATTACAAATGTCACCACTAGGGTAGACCCTAAACAGCCCTCAGGGCAGTATGTAATGCATTAAAAAACTTGGACTTGTACTTTTAACTTTTACATGTCCTTATATTGAAAAACTCTTAAATATGTTTTCCCTACTGCAAGGCACGCCTCTCCCATAGGATAACATTGGGTTACCTTATTACCTTTAATAACAGATAACTTTCAATTGGGAGCAGGTAGGAATGCCCAGTTTGCTATTTAAACAATTTTAATTTAACACTCTCTTTAATAGTGAAGTCAGATTTTTAAGTCACAATTCAGAAAATGGCACTTCTAGAAAGTTAGAATTTTTTGTCCCAACCATTTGATGCCTGTATCCTGGGTCACATGACTAGGTGTGGCTGACAGTTGGTCTTTGTTCTCAGACAGTGAGGAAAAGGGGAAATAGGTGTTGACAGGATGGGCCATCTTTGACTTGATGACGGCGAGAAACTGTCACCTACCATGCATGCCCATCACAAAAAGGTTTGACACTAGTCTTTTGTGTACCCAGACAAGCTAGGGCCAGAGCAGGGAGGCAGAAAATCCCTTTCTCCTCTGGTGGGGCGGACTCTAGGAGCTTCTTTTACTTCAAAGTGGGAACTAGGTAAAATAAGTTGACACTCAGACACAACTCTTCAGGTCACCTCTAGACCCGTGGACTCCTCCCAGGAAGAAGGACAGCCGTGAAGTCTGTCCTGCTGACCTGCTTGCTGGCCAAGGACTGCTTGCTGTTCTGCTGCTGTGAGCTGTGCTTCTGAATTCAGCATGCCTGCTTGAACCATGAACTTGAGGAAATCTCCTAGGGTCAGTTGGCTGGCCCCCGTTCAAATTCATGGGGACATAAAAGGCTTCATCAACGGCCACATGTCTCCATGCAGTGTGCCATTGCTCTGCATCGACTCTGGCCCAGCATGACGCAGCTTGTCTAAGATGCAATGCATCTAAACACAAGTTCTCGCAAGCCCCGCTGCCCCCTCGATGCCTACGCAGGACCTCACATTGCTTCGTCAACAGGTCATCAACCAGTAGTTGTGCAACGCATCTCCCCATCAATGGCTCATCGGCCCGCCGCTTCACGATGCATTTCAGCACTGTACCTCACATCACCGCTCCTTGTTGATGGCTTCTCGACGCTGGCCTAAACAGGTTTGACGTAAGGTCTTCGCATCTCAATGCCCAGGCCACAAGGTACTTTCTCAGTGGACTGAACTCAGTTCTGTATCAGGCCTGCACTCCATCATAGTCGGCCTGAACTTGTGACTTGGACCTTGTCTGTTTTAAACAGATAACCGCAGTTAGCGCTTTTTTTGCTTCTTAGCACTTGATTTTCACAAAACCTTTAAAATTTCATTTCTCCAGTTATTAAAATTGAATTTTTGTCATTTTGGTCTCAAATCATTTATTACATTTTACTCTATTTTTTTTATTATTGGGGATTTTTTTGTGCTGTGTTTTCACTTTATTACTGTTTGAAGTGCTGCATACATACTTTACACATTGCTTCTAAGTTAAGCCTGACTGCTTTGTGCCAAGCTACCAGAGCATTGAGCACAGGTTAATTTGGGGTTTGCTTGTGTTTCACCCTGACATGAATTGTAGTCGCAGCTTGAGAAGGGCTTCAACCCCTGTAGGAAATTGGGCGTAACCCAATTTCCTTCAGCTATCTGGGAAATTCTATTCCAAATCAATCTAGAGATATAGCGTAAGGCTGCGGGAGCTCACGTTCCATGCAGCAAACTGGTCCCTTCTGAGAATAATTCCAGCCCTGGATTAGAACTGTTTGAGTTCCGGGACAGTCACTTTTTACTGGGGGACATCGGAGGTGGGTTCTGGAGTTTACCACCCCTTTCCCAGGGCCTCAGATTCTACAGCACTGTAATTAAATAGCCCAGTTGCTGCCTTTGAAAACTTGAATCTTCAATCGTAGTGAGGGTAAACAGTCACCATGAGGTGGTAGAGAGATTAGCACTTAGATACTAAGAGTTCAAGTAATTACACACAATAAACTTAGTGCCCATGAACAACAATAACTTTAAAAAAGTAAAAGTGATTGCCTATTGGTTACATTGTAAGTAAGTAAGTTTGTAGAGTTATTTAGCGAGGCTTATCACCCATGAGGGTCTCCAGGCGCTGTCCATGGGCACTGGGAGATTAGGTGATTTGCCCACTATCACAGGGTGTTACGCCGAGAGTGGAACCCGGATCCCCAGTTCCCGTGTTGGGAAAGTAGGGCACTTGTTCTGGAGCCAAGAAACAATCGAGAACACAATATTATACTGTTCATCAAATAGCGTTAGTTTCTGCCTCATATTTTTCTGTGGGAAAAGGTTCAAATGTCCACGGCTATCTTCAGGAAACTTCAGGATGTTTGCAAGTTCAAGTCAATGTGGGAAAAGTGCCAGAGCGATGACCGCAATGTATCAAGTCTGGATTGATATGCCTAGCCCTCACTCTATCTTCTCAGAGGTCCTGGATATAGGAAACTACAATCTAATGACTTTGAGCCCAGCGGTGAGAACTTCCAAAAAATCAAGAAGCACTATGTTGTATAAAAGCCCCTACTCAAAATGAGGGGGGCTAGATGTATAGTGCCACACGCCTGGTTTTCAGACATCTTGATGTCTAGATCACAGGGCCACTGTGACTCCCATGGTCATTGTCCAGGTCAATAGCCAATTCAGAATTCCCCACTTACAGCTGGTCTCTCCAGTCAATGTTCTACAGAGGAAATGCAATGATGGATTTGAGCTCACACCCAATGCACAGACTTCCTCTTGGGTCTAGAAATCACTAAGGGAGGGATCTGTCCTGCAGAAAAAGCAGCCAGTGTGCATGCACATTAGATGGAATAAAGGACCCCAATTATGGGTGGACCAAACAGATTTTGCTGTGGTGGTCGTAGGCCTCATCGTCAAATACGTACAGGCCACAACATATGTGCACTTGACCCTTGTGTCAGCAGCCATCTATCAGCAGTCTGCCAAAGCTCTGGCTTTAGGAGGCATCACCTGCCCTTGGCTGTAGGTGAAGTTGCACCTTTGGAGCACCCCTTTCCCAGCATAGGCTTTTGCATGAAGCGCCTCCAGTGTACTCACACGTTGTTGAACTCACTGGATGAGGACCATATGGGAGGCTAGAAAAAGCTGACCCGAGGCAGAAGGGCCCAGCTCCCTTGCCCTTGCTGTGTAGTGACTTTCATCCTCGCAGGAAACAACTAGACAGTACAATAGTGTCATAATCAATCAATCAATCAATACAACTTTATTTTGGTTTTGCCTTTATGACCTCCGATGCAAAGGTGCTGGATGGTCAGTTTGTACACTCAAGAGCAGGGGTCTCCAAACCGGTCCTGGAGGGCCGGATCCATGCCAGATTTTTTAAATAACTGCATGCATCTCAATGGGGGTATCCAAAAAATCTGGCATGGATCCGGCCCTCCAGGACCGGTTTGGAGACCCCTGCTCAAGAGGCTCAAGGAGCTACATACAAAAACACCGGAAACCACGTCACTGGCCAAAGCAAAAGGCAACATCTGGATGCAGAGCAGAACCCTACCCAAGCCACAGTCACCAAGCTGTGCATTCTCACCATACACCATGTCACTGAACATCACTTGGCAAAGGATAACTGTGAGGGGAGATGTGATTCTGCAGATGAAGGGCCTCTCTTCTACTGCTTCAAAGTGCTGCCTGCAGGAGCTTTGCCTCTGGTTCTTTAAAGTTTGGTTGACCCTCTGATGCATTTCGTTCATGTTTTGGGAATGAGATGCTCCTTCTTTGTTATAAAGCCCGTAGTGGGAGCTTGGATCACTGGTGGTGGTTTGTTCACATCTTCTTATGTAGAGTTTGTTTCTCTTGTGGGTGACATGCAGAGCACCGCCCAGTCCTGCCTCTGTGTCTCATCTGCTTTGATGCTGTATTCTTTCAGAGAGTTTGCCTCAAAGTCTTGCAGGTTGCAAGGGGATGCTTTTACTGGAATACATTTAGGAGAATCGCTGTTTTGTTTTTATTTTATTTATGCGGTATCCATGAAGCGCTCACAGATGTGGCATGCTCAGGGACTGCATCAGAGCGCTTTCAACCACCTGATTAGCATCCATGCCTGATTTGATCAGCACTAGTATCACAAGGATATTTATTCAGAGCTGAGGCCGGTGGCGTGTATGCAGAAGAGTTAAAGCAGTGGAAGCCATTGCAAAGGAAAGAGAATGTAGCCTGAGATGCTGGTGCAGGCTGCAGATTAAAGGGTGGGCTGAAGATGACCCGGAGCTAGGTGGAGGCAGGCAGGGGGGGGGGGGGGGGGTCACTGCAACAGAATTGTCTTCCACTGGTTTTTGAGCAAAAGTGTCTGAACATCTTATCAGCTGAGGGCCAGGCTGGTTTGGAAGGAAGCTTGCCTGAGGGATGGAAGATTAAACAAACACACACAAGAGATGCTGAGCTGCAGGTTCAGAAATCACAGATATTAAAAGAGTAAAGCTACATTAACAAAACAATACCAAAGCATTCAAAAATGGAAATAGAAGAAATCATCATAGAAAATGGGGAAAAGCATTAACCTCTTCCGTGCTGATGACGGAACCGCTCCGTCATCAGCTGCGGTGGCGCTGTGCTGATGACGGAGCGGTTCCTTCATGGCCCGCCCACCGCTCATGCGCGGCGCGAATTCCCTGCCTGCGCAGAGCGTTCTATTGAGCGGGCCGGGCCATGACGGAACCGCTCCGTCATAAGCACAGCGCAACCGGCGCTGGTGACGGAGCGGTTCCGTCACCAGCATGCGCCCGCCGCTCTTCCGCCCCGCCCCCTTAGCACTCCGGCGGAATAGCCGCCGCAGTGAAGGAGTTAAAATAACTTTAATTAAACAGTTCTGAAAGGTGAAAACATAATAAATCAGAAAATGCAATAATCTTAAAAGGGTGTCTGAGAAACTAATGAAGAGGGAAGACAGGCTGCCTATGCTTGGGAGAGGTGGTCCAACGCTAGATGCCTGAAATGCTCAAGGAAGTTACTTTGGGTCACTGAGACTCTGTGTGATAAAAGTATTCTTTCCAGCTAGGGGGAGTAATTCCAGGTTTTCAGACAAGTCAATGGGTACAGTCCAACTCAAATCCCAGCTCTTGTGCGCGTCTGGTTCGGTGACGTTTAACAACATGCAACCCAGGCTGTTTCTTAAGACTTGTGAGTGTTGTTCAAGGGTGATACTAGGGTCACAAGAGTCTCTGTGTACTTCTTATTTGAGCACAGATAGGCAGTGCTTAAGCAGGCCATGCAAACTCTTCAGCCGGATGTCCCCACTCTCCATAGCAAGGCTTCTGTCTCCTCTTGGTTGCAGGGGGTCAAGTCCCAGGCTGTGCTTTCATGGAGAGTAAGCAGTATGGATTTGGATCCAGGCACTACTTAGTGGCAACAAGCAGAAAGGTTTACACAGTGGTGGCTGGCATCTATAGGGGATGGGGGGGGGGGGCAGAAGCATGCACAAAATATTAATTAAAAGAAACTTATCTAAAGCGACGCCCTTGCTCTGGACCTCTTCTTTGCCAGAACTGGAACTGGATGCTGGAACTCCCTTGCCCATCCTGGAGCTGCTCTCATGCAGCATGTGAGCCGCACCCTGATTGGAGGGAGAGGCCTCACTTGGAGCGCCATAGTGCACTGGAGGTCTGCACTTACTCTCAACCCAGCTGTCTTAAGACAGCTGGTTTGAGAGGTTTGAAGTGCGCATGTGTGGCTGGCTGTTGCAAGCCGGCAGGGCAAAAAGACATGCGCACTTTGAACAATGCATAGCCAGCCCGCCCTCCTCCCTGCTGCTGTCACTCGGCAGAGGCCCCGGTCCCATCCTGACAACTCAGTAATGAACTGCCATTTATTTTTCATCTTTGGGGCTTCTGGGGGGATTTTTGGTGGGGCGATGCTCCTCCGCTCCAATGGATGAGCCGCCCCTGGGTTTACAACGCAGGCTAGTAGGCTGCAAAGGTTTCAATGTGTGGCCTATCAGGCTTGCAGCGGTGTCTCCAAGGGAATTTGACCAGTTCCAGTGAACTGACAATTGGCCTCTCATATCCAGACTTTTTCATAGCCTTTATCGACTCTTGCTACTTGAAGTTTATCTGGCCTCAGTCCATGTCTGAGTCAAGCTTGTTATTGCATTGAAATGACTCGGTGAGTGATGCGTTCAAGCGGTAAACAGCCATTACGACACGGTAATGACACCGCAGTGCCATTACAATGCAGGTTTTTCAACGCAAGTCGTTACCATGACTTGCGCTGGAGGGCGCTCTAGACTAAGGAATACTAGATTTACTATTCCAACACCTTGCCTACTGTACGCAGGCTGGTGTTGGAATAGTAAATCTTACTATTCCTAAGTCCAGCACCCTACAGTGCAAGTCGTGGTAACGACTTGCATTTTAAAACCTGCGTTGTGATGGTACTGCGGTGTTTTCTACCGCGTTGTACCATCATACATCCAAAGGAACTCCCCAAAAAGTTGGTGGGTGACATGCCACGTCTTGAGGCACAGAGCCTGCGATTTTCAGGTGGTTTTAGAGAGTCAGTTGAGAAAACAGCTCTCTCTTTTGCCAGTGTCCCTCCCTGTGCGCTGCTTCTAAAGCTCTGTAAAAAGAAGTTGCAGGTGCAGCAAGAAAGCATCAATGTGCAGTGACTCATGGACACTCCTGGGCAAGGGACCATCAGACGGCGCTGCTCGCCCCCATGTCCTAGAGAGGTTCCACCGGTCACCGTTTCACAGAATATTACTAATTATCATGGTACATGCTGAGCCAAACGATAAGATGTCCTCCTGTCACTGCGCGCACAGTGACCTTATGTCTGAGTCCGGGTACAGTATGCCCCGAGCCCACCTTCTGGCAGCACTGACTGCGTATTTCTAAGCGGGGATCATGATGGCCAGATGAGGGGACGGGTATTAGAGAAGGTACTACAGCGACGGAGATCTGCGACAAGCACAGGAACACTGTAAGTAACCTTGTTACACAATCAGGGGCGTGTTTATCAATTATCACACAGCGCAGCGTGTCACCTTTCTGTAAATGTGTTTGTAGTTATATAGCGCCTTCTACCCAGAGGTCTCGTAGCGTTGTATTCATACTGCTGTGGAACCCTTCCTGGCTTTCTTGTGAGGTGTCCACTCCTGGGCACCCCCAAGGTGAAGCCAGGCATCCAAGCGCTGCTGGGGCCGTTGTGGAGATTAAGCAAGCTATTGCCCATGATTAGACGAGGCACCGAGGCGAGAATTATCAGGTCCGGGGCGATTGAGTCCAAGAGCCACCGAGGCGGGAATTGAACCCTGGTCCGCATCAGGGTCTGCCGCTCTAACCATTGAGCCACACTTCTCCACACTAGGTGGCACTGTCTGCGCTGCGTGATAGATAAAGGGCAAGAATGTGCCGTAATTAACAATATACAGCACATTCCTGTTATTTCCCAGCCCTGGCTCGGAATATGCCCCCGGCCCTTTCGCACCATGTTGCAAGGGCGCCTACATTGTACGCAGGATTGTTTTAGTTCAGGAAAGGACACCTTCCAGCACAAGCAACAATCCCTCGATGCATATTCCTCTTTCTATATGTGCTGCAGAACGCTCCCCCCATGGAACGCCTCCCTGGGGCAGAGTAACGCAACGCTGCAGTTTGCGCTGCGTTGCATTACTTTGGATTTACTACTGCATAAATTGACCGAACGTAATGGAATCTAATAGGTTTTGATCTTAGTTTAATAAATGAAGTGGGATTCTTGACTTGATTAACTTTGACTTTCTGATGCTCCTTGTTTCCGAACTGTGGTATCTGCAGCTCATGCGCTAACTCAAAGAGTTACCAAGTTAATGTAGGAGCTGTGCAACTGCGCAGCACAGAACCGCAGTACGGCTCCAGGTTATCTAAAATGATTGAAGGATGTGCTGATGAGCACGTAACTCCAAAGAAGAGCCCCAACATTGTTCAATGAGCAATCAGTGCACCTATAAAGAGAAATGTGGCTTTCCTTGCACAAGCCAAAAAAGCCCATGTGCAGCTGGATTTAGCCTGATGTGTACCTGGTACCTGATCACCATATGAGTCCTTCAGTTCTGAATTTCGTCAGGAGGTCACTGCAGCTTGCACCACACATTGCCCCTGCCATGTGCAATGATAGTAACAACACAAGGACTAACCATCACACTCCTACAAGTGTGACTATTCGGACTATTCCAGGGCCCCAAAGCTATCAGAATGTTTGGGCAGCAGGTAATAGTCATTTTAATATATATTGAATTAATAATTGACTGTTGTTGGGCTCATCTCTAAATTAGGCAGACAGTGCCACCTTGTGGCAGACTATCAGAAGCACTGGTATTGACGATTAAATGCCGGTGGCAGCACCAGAAACCACTGGCTCAAATTAAGCTCTGGGCCTGTCCTTTAATTTCTACAAGTTAGCCTCTCTTCTTCCCTCAGTATGGGAGGCCTGTAATTACAACACAGCCGGTAAGGCAAATTACAGCTGTATCGTCCTTACATGTCATACGGTAAAACCACAGGAAACTGTGGCTCGTGAACTGTGACCCGGATATTTCTTCTGATCAAAGCAGATGAAATATACAGGTGAAATTCTCCCTCTAAACGGGGACTAACATTTGTGAATTTGGGCACAAACACAGCTTCTTCTATGTTATTCCCTATTCCCTGCTGGCCTACAAGGGACAGCTTGTGATCCCATGGTAATAACAAGATCTGGTAACCCCGGTTTAGGTAATACCGTGTGTGGTATTACAACTAACCCCAAATCAACGCCGCGCATTGATGTGGGGTAACCGCAGTGCTCCGATAGAAGTACCAGCCCGGATCAAGAAATGTGCGCAGCTGGTATAAATCCCAGGCCGAACATGGAAAAATGCATTTTTTTTATAGCTTTTAATTAAAAATAAAACAATTCAGTGAACTGTCTTCTCCCTTCCCGCAGCTCGTTGGTTGTAAAAGCTTGTAAAAGCTGGTAAATATTCAAGTCTGACAATGGGGCGGTCCCTTGCTGCGCGGCCCGCAGTGTACCCAAGCTGCCGGCACTACTTAGCAAACATTTTTATCAGCATCCTAAACAGGATTATGGGCACTAGAGGATGCGAGGGTGGCAGCGGCAGCAGCCAGCCAGGGTTGTTGCTGATAACAGGTAGCAACTTTTTTTTATCACTGTTTAAAGAAGCAGTACATCCTCCAAGGAGGAAAAAGCATTGGCAAAGCCAAGAGATCTCACATTTGTGGCCTATTTGCTTTGGCCATAGTTTTTAGCCACGTTGCATAGCATGTGTGGCATGGCGACAGAACTTTCAAAAATGCCCTTGACATGGGCAGCCTCGTCATTTTCGACAAAATAACGCAGCTGTTTATTTTTCTTTGTAGCTACCAATTCAAGTTGGATTGGTAACTAACAAAATGAAAAATATGCATTATTTTAAATAAAATAAAGGTGGAGGAAGGAACACATGGGCAAGGGGGTAAGGGGTCAACAAGCAACACACGGATAGGAAGCAACTTGCAGGCCTGGTTGGGAGGGCGTCAGTACAGAGTGAATGGGTGAAGAAAGCAGATGACAGAGAGACAGAGCAAAATTGAACACTTAGGGAAGCAAATTGGTGAAAGAGAGCAACATGGTTCAGTGGGGGAGAAGCACACAGGTGAGAAAGAAACTGGGGTGTTAGTACACGAGAGCAAGTGCAACATGGAAGAGTGCAGGGTGAAGCAAATAGGCAACAGAGTGCAAGAGGAAGAAGTACAAGAGGGGGACAGCTTGAAAACGCATGCACTCCCATGGAGTGCTTAACCCAAAGGGAAGACTATACTGCTTTGAAAAGCAAGCAGGGAAAGCATAGAATGCAGTGAAACAAAAGAGATAGTAAAGAGGCAATGCTCCATGGGAGGGACAAACACAAGATTGACAAGCTGGGGCAAGAATGGGAAGCAGGCAACTGAGAGTGACTGGAAAATCAACCAATGGGCAGGCTCTAAGGACTTGTATGTTCTTGATAAGCCCACAATATGTCTGACAAAAGACAGCGATGTCTTGTCTAGCAGGCTCAATCTAAAAACATTATCAATTTCCATATCTTTACTGCAGTTTTAATTCTAAATGAACTTACTGAATATGCCCACATTTATTTTTCACATATTGCCAACTTTTTGAGGAGCTTTTCTCCCATCATTATTCATAAAAGCATGGTAGGTCAGACCTATGGCACACTTTTTAATGGTTCTTTACAAATGTTTTTGGTCAGAATTTGGCAATTAAAGGTAAAACAGGATTCTCAACCAAAGAGTACTGTGAGTGAGGTGGCACCAACTTTTGTATTTGTGTCATACTTGTCTTTTGTTGGCTGTGAGCATGGAATTCACCAATGGCCTTCTTGGCTCATTAAAAAACACATTTTAATTTGATGCTCTATTTTGTCTTAAGCCAGTCTTATTGTGCACAAATATCTAGGGGGAGCCTGTTCCAGAATGAGAAACCTGATGAGGAAAAAGCACTCCCCCCATCTTTGACTTTTCTGATGAGAACCACAAGCAGAGTCCACTGATTTCTAGACATTGTTCTTTCTGTCCCCCCCCCCCCTGATCTGGATCCATTTGCGCACTCCTTTTTAAGTCTCGGCTGCAGAAAGGTTTATCTGTCTGTCGCAGTCCTATTGTTTTCAGTGCATTACATATATTTAGGAATGGTTTTGGGACAGCGTTGCTCATGATTGGTTGGCTTTGCTGTCTATCTCAGTTCTCTGATGATGACATTCTGAAGGGGATGCACACCCCCCCAAAAGGGTATCCTGGTGCTAACCTATCAAAAGCTGGAATGAACAGAGCCACAAAGACTCAAGTGAGCACAGATTAAGAAGCAAAAAGGAGTGCTTTAGGAGACTAGAAGTGAGGCTGCTGAGGAACAGAGCGGGGCAGAAGGTTCCAGTATTTGTGAGCAAAGTAAGAGAAAGCACAATTGTCTGATCTAGAAAGTGGATGTTGGGGAAACCAGCTGGTTCAGAGAGACTGAAACAGGAGGGAGAGAAAGTTCATGGGGGAGAAGTCTTCCCTGAAGGTCAAGAGGGTGCACTGGCAGAGATTAAGTATTTTGAAAAATAGGACATCCTCTTACACCCCGGGGGCTTCGTAATATATTCTCGACCAGATCCCAGTTATGCCCGAGATGCGGGTAAGGCCTGGCATCCTTTATACACATGATGTGGCCCTGCCCTAGAATAGTTCCTTACTGGAACACAATGGCAAACAAGCCGGGCAGGGTGAAGGCGATGGCTTTGGCAGCGACCATAAAACGCGGTTTGCTGAAGCTCAAACCTACAACTAGACTGAGCCAAAAGATGAGGCACAGATCTGCATTGCCAGGCCTACTATTGGCTGAGTGTCAGATAGCTATTCACTGGCTACCCCCGGTGCGCCATCATTCTCCCTGTGAGAGGTGGAGGTGAAGGAGTGGGCTTTGGCTGAGCTTCGCCAGGTGGGATGGGATGAGAATGCAGAGCAAGACCTTGAACTGTGGGAGGAAATACTTGAGGAATTCCTACAGGCCCATGGGAATCCAAGCTTAGATCAGGTGAACCCTACTGAATTGCTTGCGGGAGGGCAGTGCTTAATTTGAGCTGGTAGGATCCAGTGCTCAGCACCAGCACTTGATTGTCAGCACCGGTGCTTGCCAAAAGGTGGCACTGTCTGGCTAATTTAGAGATGACCACAACAACAGCGAATTATTAATGCAATATATTTTAAAAATGACTATTAACTGCCCCCCAAGCCATTCTTATAGCTTTGGTGGCCTGAAATAGTGTGAATTGTCACTCTTGTAGGAGTGTGATGGTTAGTAGTTGTGTTGTTACTATCATTGGTAGCGCTGGCAGAGGCAATGTGTGGTGCAAGCTGCAGCGGCCTCCTGACGAGAATGCATGTACTTATGTTTTTTTACAAATTAAGCACTGAGGGAGGGCCCGTGGATGGACCATTGGAGGGGGGGCAGGGATGTCAGGATAGCGCAGCCAGAAGGGAAGAATGCAAGTCTTGGCCTCTAGAGTTCTGAGAGGGGGCCACACAGTGATAACACTTGTGTGCACTCTCGTTGAGTTGTCCTATCCTTCCTGCAATGAGGCCTTTGGCAGGGCCAATCTATTTGCACTTATAGTTTTCCTTCTAGGCGCTTCCCCTATGCCTGGGCTCAAAAATTGTGCCCTGCTTATAATACTAGGCATGTACCTGAGCTGTATTTTGCTGCACATCATATTTTTCGTTTCATTGCTATATATTATTTTTTTAAATAATACACACATTCTTAAAAAAAAAAAAAAAAGGAATAGGAAGCCACTGAAGGTTGGTCAGGAGACGGAAAGCGGGGGAATGGCAGGAAAGGCTCATGCACCCTGATTAATGTCTTTTGAGTGCTATATTTGTCCTTTTTTATTTTTTGTATTGTATATTTGTATATATAATGATTGTTTGTCACTATGCAATCTTGCTTGTCCGTTGAAAAGTATTGGTGAAACTGGATTGTAATGTATGTTTTTATTGCCTATTTGCACTTTTATGGCTGTTTTGCAACCAAACAAAGTTTTTGAACTGAACTGAGAGCACAACAGCCTGAAGCCTGAGGCCAGTTTTTCTGAATTGACGAGGGAGGGGGGAATCACATCTGAGGTAAATGGAGCAGTTAGTGGAGGTTTTAGATATGTGAGGACTAAAAGAAAGAGTAGAATCAAAATGGCTGAAATACAAGGGGTTAAGAGGCAGAAGAGCATATAAAGGGGGGTCCACTGCAGTTCAAGATCTCACGCTTAACTGAGTTTAGATTTAGCATGAAGGACGTTATTCAGAGAGATACCTCTTAGAAACAGGCTCGAAGGATGTCTTGGCACAACTGGGTGTTGCCAACTATTGTAGGAAGAATTTGGGTGTTACCTGAAAATGACATCAGATGGAATGACTTTATGGAATGAGCAAAGGGGGCTGCATAAATGTTAAACAGAGTAGATCTTAGAGCAGAGCCCTGGGGGACGCAGCACAGAAGAGTCTGAAAATTAGAGCAAAAAGGAGAGAGGAGAATTGCCCGTGTGAGATATGAGGATTGAGGAAAGCCACAATAACGCTTGCTGTTGGATGCCGCACTCAGAAAGTGAGCAGGAACGGGTGGGACATGGTGTCAAAAGCAGCTGACAGGTCGAGAAGGAACAGGGTGGTGATGCAGCCTTGACTCAAGATCATCCTGAAGCATCAGCCACTGAAGAAGAGCTGGTGTGGGGCTGTGAAGGTGCCCGACACCCGATTGGTGGGATCAGGCAAGGAGTGTGTTAGCAGAAAGGAAGATTGCAGGAGATTAAAGTGCTTTTCAATATCTTAGAAGTGCCTGGCAGGGGAGATATAGGGCACTAACCAGCGAGAAAACGAGGATGATTATAGTGTTTCTAAAGAAGAGAGTCAATAGAGGCAGATTTATGGTAAAGGGCTCAGTCGCGGGGCACATAGGAGAGTTGGAGAGGGCAGTCAGAGAAGAGCCGACAGAGGAAACTAATTTAAGTATGATAAAGGGGGGCAAATATCTGAAGGAGGTCTTGGCTGGATGCTGGGAAGCAGCTTGGACATACAGTCCACCATGAGAACATAGAGAGAGGTGGGAAGCTAAAGGGGGGGGTACAAGAAAGGCTCTAAGTTATTGGCAATGTTTGCAATTTTCAGATGAAAAAAAGTCAGAAAGTGCTTCATAAAATTCAGAAAGATCGGACAATGGATAGATTTTTGCAAGGGGGTGTAATGAATTCCTGAACTGTTTTAAACACATGAAGAGAGGAGTTGATAGCCTCATTGGTTCTAGTGTAGAAATTGAGGGTCATATTATCAAGGGGGTTTATCTCCGCTTTTTTGGCTTTAAAAGCCAAGAAAGCGGAGATAAAATGATCTCCCTATTACCTAGCTGTCGCTAACACCAGTTAGCGACAGCTAGTAGCAGATAGTGACCATCTTGGGCCCCACTTTGCATGTCAGTGATATTTATCACTAATGACATGCAAAGTGGGCGTGCCAAGACTGGAAACAGTCGCTAACATCGCTATCTCCTATTACCAACTTTTGGAGATATTCGCGCTAAGCGCGATTATCTCCAAAAGCCAACACCTGCCCTGAGCAGTTCTTAGCCATGTTATCCAATGGGAGTTGGATAACATGGCTAAGAGCATTAGCTCGCTAATGCATGAATATCGCTGACTTTTCAGCGATATTCATGCATTGCGGCCGATTTATATCGCATTTGCGATAAACCTTGGTAATACCAAGGTTTGTCTGCGATAAAAATCGCCGCAACTCGGCGATAATTTTTTCCCGCTAACCAAGCATTAGCGATAATTATCGCTATTGCTAGGTAATATGCCCCTGAGTTCTTTCTTACATATTTTAAGCGTATTAATGAAATGGAGGCCATTAAGTGTACAATAGTAACTCCAACAACCCTTTACAAGCGATATACCCTGGCCTTTGCTCTTTCTTCAAAATATGTCCTCCCTTCCCCTTGTGTTGGTCTCACACACAAACATTTCGGTCTCACAGTGTTTTGATGACTTGCATCATTTTACTGCAGTAAATGTAAAATGCCCAACGGGCTGCTGGCGCGTCACAACACATGCGCACTGATCTGTCACAAGGCGCACACACGCATATATACACATTGCTTCAGGCACATGCATGCGTCACACACGTGTACACATCTGCTGCCAGTGCCATTTCTTTAATAGAAAATTAACTTTCCAAGATTTTCCCGGAAAAGCAGTAGTATTCACAAAAAATGTTATAGACACGCACAATGTTCTTTAAGAAAGCTGACGCTTTAGATCCTGGCTTCCCATGTTCAGTCCTCACTGTAGGTGGGTGAGTCAGGACCAGCTGCTGGATCCCTACCCAGGAGAACAGGATTACCACTAAAACCACTGATTTGACTTTTAGGATTTTTAATGCTCCTCACATCCTGTTCCTTTAAGAGCTCCCAGGACACACAGTGAGCGAGACTGATCCAGGACTTACAATAATAATAATAATACATATTTGTAAAGCGCAAACATATCACCCCGTAAGGTTTCAAGGCACTGGGAACCGTCAGGGAGATTAAGTGAGCCATTGCCCAGAGTCACCGGGTGCTGAGCTGCCGCTGGCGATCAAACCGTGAGCCCTGGCGTCTGCAGTCAGCCACTCTGGCCCCTGCGCCACACCTCTCCCAGTTCTGAAGGGGGGGGTGAGGTGAGTCCAAGGATGCACAAGGCCTGGTGCAGAGTCACCAGTAACACCTCATCCCTCCTCACCACCCCTTTTTGAATTGAAGTAATACCCTGCTGAGCCCAAACCCCATATGCACATCATGTAGGATTTAAGGGAACCCCAACATCGGGTGTATAGGTGATCACCTTGTTTCCTCCATGTTGACATCCTGCTCATCGGATTGTTCAAACACTTGTCTTTACTTTTGCCACATCCACTGATCCTTGGGTCCCACATCATCCTCATCCTTATCTCTGGGAGTTCTCCAAGCCTCATCAAGCACTGGCACCCTTCCTGCAAGAAGTCCCATGGAAAGAGAGCTCCATGGAGGACAGTGACTACAGAATGACCAGCAGCCCAAAATCCCATATAGATCCTGTAGGTGTAGAACTGAGGTGGACCTGCAGGGCTTCTCTGTGCTGAAAAAGTGATCCTCGCCTGATGCAGCGGTCCAGATGCGCCTCACGAGAACCTCAATAACAAATCCATTGGTTGTTTGTCAGAATATTGAGCGCAAAAATGTTAGGCTATACAAATATTGTAACTAGAACATTGGCGACCAAAATATGGGGGAATGTATATTTTATATTTTGCTAAGACACCATTTACAAATTGTAAGCCCACATTGCCATGCCTCAAATATATATTTACTCAACCTATATTCAGTTACGTAAATTTACCTTCACAATATTTTGGTAGATGATATTCTGGCTACAATATTTTTGTTCCACAATATTCAAAATGTGATATTCTGCTACTATACCAATTCCATCACCCGCATTGAGCCAGGGATTTAATTAAAACCAGTGCTTAATTTGAGCAGGTGGTTACCGTTGGGGGTCACCGGCACTTGTTTTTAGTGACCGACACTTATTTCTCCACATCAGACATTTCCTGAGGCCAACAGAGGGAAAAACAAAACAAAAGGAAAAGAAATACAGAAAATCCGTCACAAGGGAGAAAGCAGACACCTTTAAGAGTGAGATAACACGGCAGGGAGTGACTGGCCGTGAATTAAAGAGGCCTGAGGTGGATCCGGGACTGTGCACCCTTGCTATTCAAACTATGGCATTGTATAGCACCAGCCGAAGGTGTCTAAGCAGCGCTTTGAGCACCGGCACCTATTATTTAACAAATAAAGCACTGAATACCCGCTTAACGGCGGCGGCAATTCCGCCGCAGTGCGGCTGTTTTACTGAGTGGACGGGGCCACGTCTGCCAACGGACGTGCGCAACACTACGGAGGTTGTGCTCGCGACGGCTTTGGCCAATGGGCGCATGGAAGGGGTTAAAACTGAAATCTGGAAAGGGAAAAAACTTAAGGTGGTGATGCTCTGAGACTGCCTACTTGACCTAGAGATGCCACAGCGGGCCTGTCTTATCCCCCAGCATGGTGAGCAGACACCCAGACCTCCTGACAGCCCCGCCCTGCCCTGAGCTGGGACATCCAACCATTGGCTGTCCTGGGAGAGCCGCATCCCCCTCACAGTCCATGGGGGGTGGAGGGGCACCCTAAAATCTACTTGTGATTGTTTAATATGTTAATCATGTTCGTATTTTATGTCTGAAGAGCTGAGAGGATGTTTATATCCATAAAAACTGTATTTACATAGTTATAAAAACACATCTGGGGTAATACATAACAGTTTACATCACGTACAGATTCACCGTCTCTGGCATTTCTCCTTTTTAAGTTGTAATAAAGCGGCGGCAGCCCTCTCTGACAATTAAAGAAGAATGTTTTTTTCACATTAACCAACGTTTTATAAGAGCAAGTGCTCGTAAAATTCAGTAAATCTCTGGTGCGACTGCTTGTGCCAAGTAAACAGATCTGAGCTGGTGGTATTTGCACTTCTGGGTGGTATACGGTGGCAGGGGTAATTTGTTGTGCGAAGTGTTCTTTATTAAAGGACCACAGTCATCAATGCAAAGTATATGACATGGCTCGATGTGGTGGCAGCAGCTAGAACCGCAAAGTTTACTGCTGGGATTTAAACTACCCATAACAGTATGTGATGCTGACAACTTCAAATTCCACAGCCACGAGCCTGCCTTTGTGCGTGTGTCCCAAATCCTGGCTGCAAATGAATTCATGTTTTCTGTGCATTATGCGCTCAGCACCATCTTAAATTGGCCGTGCAGCTTTTTTTGTGCATGTGCATTTCAATTACATATTTACAATTGTGTTAAATTACCTCCACGCACTGCAAAGTCGAATCTTAAAAAACTCAATCCCTTGATATTTATTCCCAGGAAGAACCAAACCAGCTGTGCAAGTTTGAGTGAGTTATTTTTTCCACAGCACACTGCATTTCGAATAAACACTAGGCGCTTTGTGCTTGTGAAAGGTGCTTGGTTGAGTGCACTACAAAAGTGAAGCCTGCTGTAAGGGGAGAACACTGGTTCACCCTGGTTGTCTAAAAGCCTCATACCTACTAAACGTAAGAAGGCAGAACTGAATTGATGCCCATTCACATATTGGCCTTGCTGCTGAGACTGTCAACAAAGGTGCTTGGTAGAACACAGGTGTGCAAAAGTGCTCCTGCAGGCTCAGATGCCTTGATTTCACAGAGTCTGCCTCAGCAGACTGAATTTTGTAGTGAGATTAATTAGCTCATGCATAGGATGTTTAACAATATGGTGGAATTTATGAAAAATAAGCTGGGGTTGCAAAAGCTGCAGGAAAAAAGCTTGGTCTTCGACAAAGATTGGAGCACTCCCATACTCGAAGTTTTGTTCATAATCACACGTGTCATGGCATTTTCCATCCTGGAAACGGAAATGAAAGCCGAGGGTACGGAGAGAGGGAAAATACAGGATAGATAGCAAAGGAAAAGACAGGGAACGGGGGCCCTCCCCGAGCAACGGGGAAAACAAGCAGTGTGCTCCGGGCAGAGGGGGCCCCGGGACAGGGGCGTCGACAAGGGCAACACAAGACCGGGGACCCCTCGCCACAGAAAGCAGCATCGAATCTGAAACTCAGGCTGTTTCAGCACCTTGGACAGCGCCCTCTTTCGATTCGCTTAATGAAGCCTGGCTTCGGGATGTCCCTCTTCAGCTTCCATAGATCTGATCTGTACCTGTGAGCAGCTTCCACTCCTCTGACCTGGCTTCAGCACTTCCTTTAGGTATATTAGTTAATTTTTTTCCCCAACGAAATTACATTTCTTGACTGATTTATTTAGTATGTGAATTGGGATTTAAAAAAGGCGTGGTCCCTAAAACGGAGCGTCCTGCATAATTAGGGCGTGGCTTGTGTATGTAAACTAAAATTCCTCTTGAGTGCCACCCTGTCCACACATTTGGGGAGAATCACAAGTGCAAGTGTCATATCTGTGCTCTCTACAAAGAGGCCAAGGATTGGATGTCCATGGGTTCTGAACACTTTCCCCCCCCCCTCCCCCCCCCCCCCCCCCCCCCGACAGGCAAAGAAAGAAACTCGCACTGCCTTCAGTCTCAACTCAGTCGCGGCCCCTAGATTCAGCTGAGTGGGATTCAATTCAAAGCATGCAATATACAAGGGTAATATTCTCCCTGGGAAAAATACTACAGTATAACATCCTGGAAATAGGTTACCCTCTTAGAGAATGCAATATTAAGTAAAGCATGTGAAATATATGCAGAAACAGCATGGATCACCTTAACTTTTTCACACTTAGGGGCCCATTAGGATGGCGGACGGATCGTCCCCACCGGGCTGGCGGTAGTCACCTCTGGCCCGGCGGGGGCGATCCTCCCACTGATGTGTCACTCACATTTTGCTTCCGCCCACTGTAGCATACAGCATGGGGCAAGGGGCAGCCTACTTAAGCCACTTGTTGACTTCATTGTGAGTGACTGCATTTTTCCCTCTCACAAGGAGCACATCCGCACTTAAGGTAGTTCCCTTCATGGCCAGTGTTTTTGGTTTTACTTTGTAATTACTTTAGTGTTGTCTTTGTGTTTAGAGCCTGATGTGATACCAGGGCACTTCTCATGCACATTCAATCTTTATGTGATGTGAGAGGGATTTGCATAGCGCACTACCACTCCAGGGAGCATCTTGGCGCTTTGACTCGTGTACTCAGAGATGGTAAAGTTTGTTGTTCTCACATTGCCGTTGAGATCCTAGACAAGTGTTTTGCAGGTTGCATCCGCCATACTATAGATCCATGTTTTAAGGGATTTCCTAAACTACCGTTCGCAGGTGATTGCACGGAGTTGATGAGGCAGTTTGTTGCAAGCCTTAGCACCTCTTACTGCTAGAGTTTTTCCTCCTCTTGTAGCAAGTCTAAACTTTGAAACAACCATCAAATTAGCTGTTCAAGATCTAAGTTCTCCAGTAGGGTGGTAGCGGTTAAAGTTTTTAAGCAGATATCGTGGACCCTGCTTGTGGAAGGCCCTGAAAGTAATTTTTTTTTTTTTTTTTTTTAAACCTTTATTTGGAGATAAGCTAGTGACAGCAGCAGTGCAAACATGGTGCATACAAATGTACCAAGACAGTGCAATATGGCAATACATTCAAAATGTCCAGGGTACAAGTCGATACATAGTACAGTGTATACAGTAATGGAGAAGACATATAGCAGGCACAAACGTGCATCATGATGCGTATCCATACAGAACAGCAGATGGTGGTAGGGGTATAAACCTTTAGCGCACAGTCTTTGTGGAAGGGAAAGACGCATCGTACCAGTGGACGAGCCAGCTCCCAAGCATCATGTGGGTCGTAGAGGCCCCCTCCCCGACCATCATCGATAAGAAGACAGGCAGCGGCCCACCACCCCGCACACAGGAGTATCATAATAGGGCATATAAATTCCTCACCGTAACAGAAGTAAGAGACAATTACCCCCCCACCAAGGCTAAAGACCTGGAAGGTGTCAGTGCAGCACATCAAGCTCTCATGTCGGCGTCAACCAACCCCAACCCGGTCCTCACTTTCAGAATCAAAGTCCTGCACCGCCCTAGTGAGGAGGTACACCTGCAATGGGCTCCAAAAATCCTGAGGCCTACATCTCACGGGCATCAGCTCCGCATATACGTTATATTGGTCCTGACAATAAATGAGATCACGTAACCAGTCCTTAAACTGTGGCACCCTGCCCCGCCCCCAACAACAAGCAACTCTACATTTAGCCAACAATAAGGCCACATCAGCAAATCTACGGTGGAGGGCAGGTACCTCCTTGGTATACCCCAGCAGGAGGACCAAGGGGTCGAACAACACTCCATCCTCAGTCATAATCTGAAGAACAGCATGGACCTGCACCCAGTACTCCAAAACGTCCGTACATTCCCACGCCAGATGCAGGAAGTCGGCACCCTCTGCCCGGCACCTAGTACATCTATCGTCCTCCGACAATCGAAACCGAAGTTTCCTTGCAGGGGTATAATAAAACCTCTGGACGAATTTGTAGTGTATAATTTTCAAACGGCAACTGGAGGAGACATTAGCAGTAACACCACAGCAGTACTTCCACTGCTCGTCAGTGATAGTTATGCCCAGCTCAGCGTCCCATTGCTCCCGCACCCGGCTGGCCGGGACAGCACGTTGCCGCCGAATGGCACCATATAACTTCGAAACCAGATGACGTCCATCAGAGACTAGTAGTACGTGGAGTGGTAGGGTTACCTCCGGTTCCGCAGGGAAATCCGTCAACAAGGTACGCAGGCCTTGCCTCAGGCGAACATAATAGAACAACTCCAAAGGGGAACAGTCGACATCTCCAGAAAACTGAGCCCGGGAACGAAAAGTGCCCTCATGAAAAATGCCACCCCAAGTAAGGATCCCAAGCCGCTTGCAAAGACGCTGAAACCCCGTCTCCTGTAACAGAGACAAAGCAGGGTGATATGCTAGGGGCAGTGCAGGCGAGTAGAGAAACGAAACACCCAGTAGACGCGCCACTCGCCTCCAAGCATCTACCATGCACGTCACCGTCACCAGTCCCTCCAGCGGAAGCGGGTGGGCGACTCAGTGTTCAGCCGCAATTTGTGGCATAAACGGCGTGGGACGCATCCAATGGTAAGCATAGTGCGTTTGAGCGCTTAGGTAGTAAAGTTCAAAATCAGGAACATCAAAACCCCCATCAGCATAGGGCAGCGTTAAGGTAGCCCACGCCACTCGTGGCTGTTTGCCCCCCCAAAACAACCGGATGAGCTCCGAGCGGAGTCGACGGAAAAAATAAGCTCCAGGGTGATACGGAATATTTTGAAAAAGATACAGAAAACGGGGCAAGACCACCATTTTAATAAGGGACGCCCGACCAGCCATGGACAGAGGCAACGACATCCACCTCGTGACGTCATCCGCCAGCTTAGTAATAGCCACGCCATAATTAAGCCTAATAGTCTCCTCTCTGTTCAACGAGACCACAATACCGAGGTACCGTAGCTCCGAGTCGCACCACTCTAAAGGGAAATCCAAAGGAAATCGATGAACCGCCGCAGTGAGCGGGAAGAGCTGGGACTTCTGCCAGTTGATATGTATCCCGGAGACACCCCCAAAAGCAACCAACTCTCGCAATAGCGCATTAAGATTCGTCTGTGGATCTTTCACATAAAGTGTGACATCATCCGCATATAACGAGATTCCGACTTGGCGTTGGAAACAGTTGAACGCACTCTGTTGGTGCCGTTGGCGGATCCGGCAGGCTAGGGGCTCTATGGCAATGGCAAATAGGAGGGGCGAAAGGGGACACCCTTGTCTGGTCCCCCTAGTAAGAGGGAACTGGGGAGAAAGCACTCCGTTCACCACCACTCTCGCCACCGGGTCAGTATACAATAGTTTGACCCAAGATATAAAGATTCGGGGAAATCCCATCCTGCACAAAACATCAATAAGGTAACCCCACTCCACTGAATCAAACGCCTTAGTGGCGTCTAAAAAAACGGCGGCCACCGGAAGCTCTGGAGCAATAGTCGGGATAAGGGAAAACAGAGTACGTAGATTATGGGAAGTCGCCCGGCCAGGCACAAACCCAGACTGATCAGGCAGAACAATAACAGGCATGAGCTCAGACAGTCTAACCGCCAACACTTTCGCAAGAATCTTGACATCACAATTAAGTAATGAGAGGGGCCTATAGGAACCCACGTCCAGGGGGTCCTTGCCAGGTTTGAGTAGCGAGGTAATAGCGACCTCCCTCATAGAACACGGCAGACGTCCCTCCTCAAGGGACTCCTCAAAAACCTCGCGGAGAACAGGAGCCATAATATCTACGTAACATTTATAGAATTCAGCAGGAAGGCCGTCCAAACCAGTGGCCCTCCCGTTGTTCAGGGACATGATGGCACCCCTGATCTCCTCCACCTCGAGAGGCCTGCCCAAAAACGCCCTATGATCGTCCGACAGCCAACAGAGCGCCAAATCATCCAGGAATCCGCCATATCGAACCTCACCTGACTGCTGCGTTGTGTACAATTGGGTGTAATGGGAAATAAATGTCTGGTGAATCTCCGCAGTGTCCTTACAGTGAGTGCCGTCCGGCAAGACCAGCTCCAGCACGTCAGAGCTGAACCTTTGATGTCTAGTAAGCGCAGCAAGGACCTTCCCAGGCCTCTCCCCCTCACAGTATCTCCTCGCCGTCCAATATTTCCCCCTATGCTTAGCCTCCCTGGCAGCCTCTTCCTCATATTCTGAGAGCTTAATCCGAAACTGGCCCAAGAGGTCGGGATCCGGACCAGCCTGCAGTCTGCGCTCCAAGTGTCTTAGATCTACCTCTAAGCCCTCGAGAATCTGAACTATCGATTTAAGCATTCCACAACTTTTGGAGATAGTGACACCCCGGATCGTAACCTTAAATGCCTCCCATATCACCTCCACACTATCAACAGATCCTTTGTTCCTTGGAAAGAAAGCTTCCACCTCCTCGCCAAGTTCCTCCCTAAACACAGGGTCCAGTAGGGCAGAAGGGAAGAGTCTCCAGGGTGGGTGTGGCCTATGCAGCCCAGGTATAGAGAGCACAACCTTAACCGGGCAGTGATCAGAGTATGTCCTAGCCAGGTGTACCGCCTCCCGCAGTCCCGCTACCAACCCTCTGGAAAGGAAGACATAGTCCAGCCTCGCCCATGAGCGCGCGTGTGCAGTATAATGTGTACCCTCTTTAGAGGTTGGATGGGCATACCTCCAGCTGTCGATCAACCCAGCTTCCTCCACAATACCCCGCAAAACATCTCTAGCTTGTACATTGTACTGAGGACTACCCTCCGACCTATCCACCAGAGCCTGAATCGCAAAATTGAAATCCCCCCCCATACCATATGTGAAGCCTCCACAGCAAGCACGTGGCCCCATAGGGTAAGGAAGAAAGCAGGCGTATCAATGTTAGGTGCATAGCAGTTTACAAAGAGCACAGTGATCTGCCCAAGCCGCCCCCACAACAACACATAGCGCCCCTCAGGATCCACCATGGACCCCAATTCTTGAAAGGCGAGCGATTTCTTAACAAGGATAACAGTCCCACGTGCATAAGAGGAGTACGATGCAAATGTCCTAACCGCAGCCCACCTCCCGCCAAACCTAGGAGCGGGCACACGCCGCAGATGCGTCTCCTGCAGGAGAGCCACATGTATTGCATGCCTATCCAAATACTGTAATACACTTCGACATTTCCTGGCATCATTAAGTCCCCGGACATTCCAAGACAATATTGAAATCTTATCCATAGCATCAGTCGGCATCAGCCATAATCAAGGTTCCATAGGACCCAGAGAGACGGTGCACCGTCCCGAACTCCCAGTGCAAGACAGTGAAAAACCACCATCACACACCATAACCGCACCAACACACGCACTCCACATGCATCCCAGCCATCTCCAAACCAAACAACCAGAGACCCCCCCCAGTCCCAAACAACACCATCCGTGCAACAGGCACGCGGGTAATACAAAGTGCAACGTGCAGCACACACACCCCACCCTTTCCACAACACTCACATGCGTCCCCGGTGCAGCTCGCTCTCGTCCAGCCACTACACTGCAACAGCGGTCATGACACTCAGGCACAATGAACACGTGTGCACACTCCGCAGAATCGAAAAGGTCCGGCACGCCAGAGGACAATACAGTGCAGCGGCCACGTGCCAATATCAGTGCAAGCACACAGCAGGAGCAGAGATCGCCACAATCCCAAGGACCAGTCTGAACACGTGCCGCCAATTTAGTTCCCCCCCTCCCCACCCACCTGATGAAACCCCAACTATCAGGACCCCCAGACACCCTCCCCCCTCCCCCCTCAAACATCCGTCCAGCCAACCAACAAAGGACTCGTACCAAGAAACCAAGTAATAGTGGGGCATACCCTGTGGGGTACCCACTAGAGGTGCACAGCACCACTCCCACACACCACGCCATTCTCCGAGCCAACGGGCTCGCACACGGCCCAGGCGCTGTGCGGGGGTGGGTGCCCGGAGCACAACAAAGTCGTCAACCATCGTTCCCTTACTGACCCCCAGTAGCTGCGCCCAAGAACAAACCGGTAACCATCATGTTCATCTCCCCACAGTACAAGGCAGGGAATGCCGAGGCCCCAGGAGCATTCATGCGTCTCGTCGAAGAAAAAACACCACACTCAAGCGTCCTCCTCCTCTCCCGCCGATCGGTGGCCTTCAGGGTCCCGCTCATCCCGCCGGTCCGCTGCAGATCGTTCCCTCCTGAGGCGCTTCACAAAGTCCTCTGCATGCTGCGGGTTCGTGAAAAAATGCTGCTTTGCCTGATGGGTTACCCTCAGTTTAGCAGGATATAGCAAAGCGTAGTCCACTTGAAGATCACGAAGTTTCTTCTTGACCCCTAGGAATTTACAACGTTGGTCCTGCACCATCGGCGTGAAGTCAGGGTAAATGGTGAAATTCACCCCCTCAAACGAAAGGGTGCGATTAGTGCGTGCCGCACGGAGGGCTGCGTCCCGGTCACGATAATTCAGGAGCCGTGCAATTATAGGGCGCGGCGCCGATCCAGTGGCCGGGTTCGGCCCAAGGGAACGGTGCGCCCTCTCCACAATGAACTGCGCAGAGAAATCCTCTGCACCAACGGCACCAACAAGGAGCCGCTCCACATACGTCTCCATTTTCCCCACATTCGTCGTCTCCGGCACACCTACTATGCGTATGTTGTTGCGCCGACTCCTCGCCTCCAACTCCTCATTCTTAGCGGCGATCACCCGCAGGATATTGTCAATTCTCGCCAACTGGGTGGTATGGGTGGCAGCAGTATCGTCATGATCAGAGATGCGCTGCTCCGCAGATGTCAGGCGTTCCTCATGCACATCTAGCTTCTGCACCACTGCGTCCATGCGCGACGATAGCTTGTCTACTTTATCCACAATAGTGGCAAATTCCTGCCGCATCTCCTGCAACATCTGCTGAAGGTCCGGGGCTTGCGGCTGTAGCCCCGCATCGGCGACGGGAGGGGGGGAGAACGCGAGCTCCCGGCCTCCTGTACCAGGCGCGTACCCCTCCTGGCCGCCACCGAGTCATAAGATAATTTGGACTGCTTATTGTCCGGCTTCCCCATGACAATCCGCTCCCAGCGCGTGGCAGCTCACAAAGCGACAACAGTCACGTTGCAGGTAGTTTCCCAGCAAGTTCCAAGGCACCACAGTCGGGGGCACGAGCAGGCACGAACACCCCGCCACTCCCGCCGAAATAATGGCCGCCGCTCACCGCGGGCCAAGGGCGCGATCTCTTCGCGCTTCAACGTCAGGATTCGGCGTATCTTCCACACCCCAGCTCCGGAATAGCTCGCAATAACAATCGGCACAATCTCTCGTTACAAAGGAGTGCTCAGCAGCGCGCCCAGTAGTCAATCGGGACCAGAGGGGGAGGGGGACCCGGGCCTCCACCCCACGTGCGAAGCCTCGGACTGGAGTAGACAGGGACGCCGGGCTATGGAGCACCCGACTTCCAGAGCGCCAGTCGGGGAAAACTTCGAGTCCTCGTAACTTCCGTCAGCAGGCACCGATCAGCACAGGAGTTGGACCAAACGTGGCCAACAGTCACACCAGCAAGAATCCGGGGTCAGATCAGGGTATAGTGATGGTCAGCAGGATCAATATGCGGATAAAAGCTCCGGGCGGCAGGAGCCTCACGTCAGTGCGGCCATTCTGCAGTGCGCCCTCTAGCGCCCCCTCCAAGGCCCTGAAAGTAATTATTAGGACCTTAAAGAGGATGCGCTTTTGAATGGGGAGCCAATGAAGCACATCCAGTGCTGCAGAGCCTGAGGTTTTTCTGGGCCATCTAAGAACTAGTCTTGCTGCAGTATGTTGGACCATCTGCAGCCTATGCAGGGCCGCTTTGTTTGCCCCGCATACAGGCTATTGCAATAGTCCAACCTGGTTGTGATTAGCGCCACTGCCACAGTGCGTCTGGCAGACAAAGGGAGGAGGTCAACAAATTTCCTGAGGCCCTTTATTATATTAAAGCATGACCCAGCCACTTCTCTTGCCTGTTGTTTAAAAGATAGGGTCTCATCGAATTTAATTCCCAGGTTTCGCGCAGCTACAATGGTGATGGGCGGGGCCTCTGCCTCTTTCCGCCAACAGGTCTGGGGAGAGAAGGGATTTTTTTGACCAAACGGTAGGATTTCTGTTTTTGCAGTATTGCATCTCAAATGATTGTTCTTCATCCAGGCAAACGTTGCCATCAGGCAATCCCTCAGAGTCCGCTCAGCAGTTGCCGGGTCCTCATCCAAGGTAAGGACTAATTGGGTATCATCGGCATATGCTATTGTGCTGATGTTAAAGGAGGAGATGAGCTCGATCAGGGGGACCATGTAAAGATTGAATAAAATGGGGCTCAAACTGGAAACCTGAGGCACCCCTGACTGCACCCTCTTCTCTTCGGAACAAAACTGCTACTTCACAGCATACTGGATTGTGTCTACTTGAAACTCTCCTGTATTCAAATATATTTTTTATTTTTAATTTCTATTTTTCTTTCTTTCATTTCTTCTTTTCTTTCCTAAATTCTTTCATTAAGTCATTCTTTCTTTCTTTTTTCTTTTTTCTCTTCCCTCTTTGCCTTCTTTCATTCTAGCCTTTTATCTTTCTCTCTTTCCTTATCGCTTTCTCTCACCCCCACTCGCTTTCCAGTTTCTCTTTTCTCCTTTCTTCCTTTCTTGTCTATTGTCTTTTGTGTCTTTTGCCTTCTCTCTTTGCTGTTGTCTTATCTTTTCTTTCTTTTTCGTTTTTTTCCTTCTATGTTTTCCTTCTTTGCGTCTTTCATTCCTTCTTTCCTTCCCTATTTCTTTCTCTTTCCTTTTTTATTTCTTTCTTTTGCCTTCTTACTTGCCTTATTTAACTCCTTTATTTCCTTCTCTCTTTTCTTCTTTCTTTCTTTCTTTTTTTCTTTCTTTCTTTCTTTCTTTATTTCTTTCTTTTCTCTTTCTTCTTCCTTTCTATTTCTTTTTTTCTTCCCTTCCCTTCTCTTTTTCATTCCTTTACTTTCTTTCTTTGTTTCTTTCTTTCTTTCTTTCTTTCTTTTCTCTTTCTTCTTCCCTTCTATTTCTTTTTTCTTCCCTTCTTTTCCTTCTCTTTTTCATTCCTTCTCTTTTTCCATCTTCCATTCTCTTTTTCCCTCTTTCTTTCTTTCCTTCATACATTTTTTCTTTCTTTCTCTTATCGTCTTTCTTGCCTTTTCTCTTGCTAGCCTTCATTCTTTCTTTCATGGTCTTGCTCTTTCTTTCTTGCTTTCATTTTCTTAACTTCTCTTTCTTTTTTCTTTCATTTTTTCATTTCGGCTCTTTCCCTCTTTTTTCCTTTATTGTATACCTTTTCTCTTTCTTTCTCTTCTTTCTTTCCTACACTCTTTCTTTCCTACTCTCTTCTCTCTCTTTCTTTCAGAAAGGTCAAACCGTTAAGCGCACTTAAGCACTCTCCAAACCTAGCTGCGTTGCAGGGTTGGAGAAAACAGGCACAGGCTCCCAGTCTAACTGGAAGTGCAAATCATTGGTGCTCAGGCCGATCCTGACGCTGCTTTCAGCAGGGAAAATGAAGTCTGAGCTACAGAAAAACACATTGTCAAGAAATAAGTTTTACTGTGTACAAGAAACGTCTAAGCAGCATATGTTTCTAGCCAAGCTTGCTAAAATAAACACGCTTTCACAACAGCAGAAACACTTTTTGACAAGATGCAAGGTAAATAAATAAGGAATCGTTATGGAGTTTTGCACCTAGTCATATCTGTGCCGGGTGCCCTCAGTATGATTACTTGTAGGAGAATGAATGTGAATCTTGCTGAACAATCATTAGCAACACCATCAGCCCTCCCAGCTCTTCTCACAGCGATCTGTCTGCCTCAGAAGTAGGGGTGGGCATAACTGGCGTAATTCTCTCTAGCGTAACTACTGCAAAATGACTCGTAAATATGCATAAGTACATGAGAAGCTTAATCCAGCTTTTAGCAAGAAAATAGCACTAAATGCTACAGAACAGGAACAGCAGAAGCCAGCAGTAGCTCTCTCAGGTCATTGTTCTTGTGCTCCCGCGGTAAGATTTTTGCTCCAAACTACACTTAATTACTCAAACTGGCATAATCGCATAATTTTAGAAATTTTGCATCACAAGAGTAATGCAAAATTACTCAAGCTGTTCTGAATACTCTGGTATAATAACAATGTCACCCAGGCCTACTAAGAAGCCATCGTGCCATCTTTTACCCCTGCATCTAGGTTTTTGTTCAAAATGTGCATCAGATTAGCATGTTTAAACAAACAAGACAAAACTGGTGAAGAAGAATTGGCCAAAAATGAAAATGAAAAAGAAAAAGAAAAAGGAAGAGAAAATATGGCAGACTGGAGAAAAAATGAAATAGCTAATATCTAGAATGGGACAAAAAGAACACGTAGATTGCTGTAGTCATTGGCTAGTAATTCAATTAGCAGAAATAATTGTATAAAGTTGAAATCGATGTTTTATCTAGAGTCTTCTGTGGTTTTGCCATTTAACTAACATTGATCTGCTATCATTTCCAATTGATCTTTGCCAATGCACGCAAAGATTGTGATTGGAAAATTGATTTTCTACAAATCCTTGCTTCTGTGTGCCAATAACATGTTCTGCCGACCAGTAATTTGTCAATTATCGTAATCTTAATTATCTTAAAAAGAATAGCAGAGCATGCTGGGTAGATCAGAAGAGAGAGTAAGGTAAACCTTGCGGGTTTGCATTTCTTAGAATGCCATGGCAATGATGATATATTCCTGAAGGTTCATGGGATACGCCTACGAAGAAGACACCGCATGGGACATCATCGTGAACTTAAATTGTGCCACCATGACCCTGTATCAGTACTATTTTCTCCATAATGAAACAGCCTGGCCTTGTCCATGATGAGTTTTGGACTATTTTCTGTCAGTGGACATATTTATTATATTTTTATTTCAAGTTCTGTCAAATGTCTCCATTTCTCATTTGGGGAGTTTCTTTCCATGATGTTGCCAGAGTGTATATCAACTTTAGAAATTGGCGGTCTCTTTTGAAAGAGGTTTGCGTTATTGTTGATGTATATAGGGAGTAGTTGCTCATTTTTTAATGGATTATTATATTATCAATTTGAGCTTCCATTTTCCATGTAATCTTTTTAGTTATTTAATGCTGTTAGTTTTTGAATAAACCCTTTGCTGCTTGGAAGTATGACGTTTGATCCGCATTATATCTGCACAATCAAAGATACACACCTAATGCTGTTTTTGCATTTTTCATTGCTTTTGTAAGCAGTTTCTTTGTGTTTGCTTTGGAGTGGTGTTCTGTACTCATACATTCATGGCATTGTCAGCTGCAGATTGCCTGTAAATTACTGTCTAGCTGGTAGACACCTGAATCAGTTTTCCTGCCTGAAGATGACATGTGGCACTGAAGAAAGGAGTCTGAGCTAGAGAAAGCCTCCAGATGTGAGTGACTGCTTCCCACCTCCCAATCTGCACATTCTTAGTACCTTTTGCATTTTAAAAAAATGAATAAAGACTTCTGTATCTTGTCATGAGGACTAACATTAAACTGTTCTGTAAGAGGCAAAGACATTAGGCATTCAACAGGATTAGCAGCATGCCTCAGTGGTCTGCTGGAGTTCACTGATTATTCAGTGCAGAAGAGGCCAGATTAGAGACACTCATAAAATTAAATCAAAGTGGAAGGGTCTTTTTAGTGTATGTAAGACATTACCTGCTCTCTGTCCACATTAGAGATTAGCCACTCGGGAGCTTTCAAATTACTTCGGTATGCACCAGTGGTAATAGCGGCCTTTGAAATCCCCTTTTCCATTCTCTGAAAATAAAAAGTTACAGCTCGAGTGGAGATGGGTATTAAAAATGAAAACCTGAATGTTTGGTCTGCTAGATACATTTTAGGTCCAGATTATATCCACAGTGGACCAGTAAAGCAATTTAATGACTATAGGTCTTGCATGCGTGAGGTACCGCAGCGAGCATTTTACGGCGCTGTATCGCTCACTGCGTCTCCTGGGTACCGTGTTCCTGACTATATGGAAGGTGAATTTCCAAGCCCTCCAATTAAACTCTCCAATATCCTTTTGTAGATGGTGATGTAGAACCTTGATGGCCCAGCCTTCCTGTCCTCCTCCTACCCTTGCCTCATTACTAGAGCTGGGGTCGGTCATCCCTCCTGCTATAGGAAATATGACACAGGGAGAATGTGCAGAGATGTTTTGGGCAAGTGAGAAACTGTATCCGAAAGCAAAGACTTACAAGATGTGTGGGGTGAGCACATGTTGCTTGGACTCATTGTTTTCATGCTGCCATCTTGAATTTTCACTCTGGTCTAAGTGGAATGCCAAAGATAAATTAATGCATATACAAGCAAATAAAAGATGACCAAGCCCATCTGATCTGCCCATTTTCCTACCTTTTTGCAATATCTCTATGCTTGTCTCCCCTTGCTTTGGAAACCTTGTGTTTGTCTATGATATTTCACATTCCAACATCAACCATGCCTACTGTGATCAAATCTGCCATATTTGTGTGATCTGTTCCTTTCTCTTTTTCCCGGATGCTTAATTCTCATTTAACTTTTATACTCTCCTAACTTGACTATTCATTTCCTCTTCTTCTTAGACTTCCTTTGATTCTCTGCCCCTGTCGTCACTTCAGCTTTCCTCTGCTTTTGTTACTCCAACTATTCCCTAGCATCCTTTCTTGCCACTGGCTTCACTTTGATCTGTGCCTTCAATTGTGTTTCCTTACTGTTCTTTCTAAATGTATTCACTGACAATTTCCTCTCTGTCTTCCTTGATTTTTGTAATCCTTTGTGCTTCATTCCACAGGTTTACTTACTTGCTATGTTATAGTGCAGTTATTTGTTACAGAAATGAAACATTCTACCCCACAATACACATCACGTTTTTGCTCATTTTCACCATGTGCACCAAAATACTAAAATAGTTTGTCTTTTTTTGTCTGTTACAATTTGTTGTGCCATCACTTATGCTTGTTTTCGTTCTGCTTTCAAACCATTCATCAATTTACAATACTCTTTCCTGTACAGTGTGGATTCCACAAATGCCTCCTTTGTTGTATTTGATCAAGTTTGTCTCTAATATGTTTTATGTATTGTGCAGTTGAGTTACTGATTTAGCGAAACCATCATATAAAAAACAAACATTAGCAAAGTCAATAGGTCTGGCAGTGGCTGCCGGCTTTAGGTTGAGCCAATCCCTATTTTCTTTGCAAATGGCATTTTTGAATGAAGACATGTGATGCGAAAGTGCCGTGGCAGCCGTGTTAGGGCAGCTGCTTGTCCCTTCACTGGAGTAAAACATACATTCGTAGATGTCTATGGACCCGATTAACAAAGGTCAACTTAGTCTAAGTTTCCTACTTTTAGTATTCACAACGGTAAGTTACTACTACTAACTTTACTACTTGTACATTTACTAGTAGTAAAGGTACTTCTATTAACATTACTAGTAGTTAAGTTACTAGTAGTTACTTACCTTTGTGAACACCAAAAGTAGTAAACTTAGACTTAAGTAGTAAACTTAGACTTTAGTCTAAGTTGACTACATTTTAGTATTCAAAATACTACTAGTAACATTACTAGTAGTAAGGTTACTAGTGGTATTTTACCTTTGTTAATACCAAAAAGTAGTTCATTTCGGATTACGTCTAAGTTTACCTCTCTGAATCAGGCCCTATATATCTATATATTCACTGAAAATGCTAGGTGTTAGAAGCAGACCCCGTACCTTAGTAAACACAGAGGAAAGTTCTACACCTCAGGTGCTGCCACGATCTTTTCCCTGGAAAAGACCCTCTCCAAGCGTGTGTTACCTATCTCTGCATACCTATTTGACTAAAGTATGTGTTGCCAAACAACTGCTGCATTTGCGTGTTTTGTCTAGGTGCTAGGGCCTGACCAGAACAGAATAACAAGGGGCATTGTTGTTTCCACCTTGTCTACATGTTCATGCTAAATTCCAGGAAAGAACAGAACGCAAAAACAACAGCGTGTTCTGTGTGAAAGTACAGTGTAGCACAAAGCAAAATATATATGTAGAGTAACGTGCAAAGCAGAGGACAGTCTGCAACGTACTCCTGCTAACATAGGGAAAAAGACAACGGGCCTTCACAGGACGGGGTTGATAGTGAGCGAGGCGATGAATTTGAGAATGACGTTGCAGAAACTGGGGCATAATCTAGGGTGTCTGTAGGCGAAGGGGCTCCTGGTGGTCTTTTTGACATCAATTTGGAGCTGGAAATTGAGGTGTTCCATGATCGGTGTGGTGTTGTCTTCGCCGGTGGTGCAGCAGATGGTTTCTTTGTGTATTAAGATGATGCCTCCTCCTTGTTTGTTGGTGCGGTTCTGGTGTGTCATCTTGTAGCGGTTGGGCGTCATGGTGGTGATTTCGGGGGTGCAGGAAGTGTTGACCTAGGTTTCAGTGATGAATATAATGCCAGAAGTGAAGGTGTTGATGGTGTCCCAAATTTCGGTGGCGTGTTTGCAGATTGATCATTGATAAAGACTTTAATTTCTTCTGTGAGTACAAGCTTAATTATAGAGGGTCTTCTAAAAAAAACTTTAGTTTAAATAATTCACTGAATTTCTACCATATCTTTAGGCTGCCTCTAAACTGACTTCAGTCTTCTGGCAACCTGACCTCCCAAATTTGGCACTGTACTCAGATGAGAGACATTCTATTTTGCGTACACTGAGAACGCAATCTCTTGGCTGATTCATTTCAATAAATGCTAAGACACTGAGCAACTGTCAGGGCAAAATTCAATCTGGTTGATGTCAAGAAGAACTTCTCAGTGGCTGCCAGAACTAGAAACTTTGGGCCTCATTATGATGCCAGTCGGACTGACCGTCTGACCGCTGTCCTTGCGCAGCCTTTTCAACCGCCGAGGCAGGAAAGCTTCCCACCCGCCGTATTACAATGAAACTGCTGCTACCACAGCGGTTTTATCTATGGCGGAGCACATATCCCGAAATATCTTGCGCATTTGTGTAAAAAACTCACAAGAAACATGCACATTGTACACACATGCCTGACATGTGTTGGGGTATGCCTTGTGCACCAAGTACCCCATCACTGGAGTGTGGTGGAATGTGCACAGTCCAGTCAATGGGGATACATACGGTGCACAGACATAATATCGAGTCCAAAATATCGTTTGGACATAATATCGAGTAAATAATATAGACTGGACAAAATATCGACTGGACAGAATATCGACTACAAAAATATAGTTTTTAAGGTAAGTGAAGTAATATCGACTGTATAAAATATAGATAGCAAAAATATCGATTTTTTAATAATATATAATATTTTATAGTGTATTTTTATGTAATAATATGTGTGATAAGTGTGTGGATTTATGTTATAAATAATTTTATTAAATGATTTTTGTTTTTATAATTATTGTGTAATGTAAATCTGTAGCGGGTTGTGGGTTTATAGGGGAATAGGGTGGGAAGTAATTTAATTTTAATTAATTAAATATGTAAATTTATTAATTGATATTAATTTGTAATTAATTGTTAATTAATTTATATGTGTCAATTAATTTAATAGTAATTGCAAAATAATTATTAATAATTGATTAATTGGTAAATATGTAAATTTTACTAATTTAATGTAGTAGCGGGTTGTGGGATTATAGGGGAATAGGGTGGGAAGTAATTTAATTAAAAATAATTAAATATATAAATTTATTTATTGATATTCATTAGTAATTAATTGTTAATTAATTTATATGTGTTAATTAATTTAATAATAATTGTTAATTATTTTATATTAATTGATTAATTGGTTATTATGTGATTTTTACTAATTTAATTTCTGTAGCGGGTTGTGAGTTTATAGGGGCATAGGGTGGAAAGTAATATATTAATAATTAATTAAGTAATAAAATAAAATACACGTTATTTATTTGGAAATAATAGTGAAATAATTTTTAATTATTAAAAAATTAATTGTTTATGTTTAAATAATTTGTATTAATAGGTGAATAATTAAAAGAATTATTGTTAATTAGTAAATGTCAATTATTATTTATTCTATTACATAAAAATTTTATTTGATTTTTTATAATTATTATTAGATATTTCTTGTTAGATTTTTGATTTATATATGAAAGATTTACTTTCCCTAATGTTGTATTCTCTGGAGTGTGAATTCAAATTTTTACAACTACGCTTTCCAACGCTTTCCTTACTGTTGCACTCTTTGGAGTGGGAATAGTAATTTTAACCCCTACGCTATCCAACGCTTTCCCTACTGTTGCACCCACTGGAGTGGGAATAGTAATTTTAACCCCTACGCTATCCAACGCTTTCCCTACTTTTGCACCCACTGGAGTGGGAATAGTAATTTTAACCCCTACGCTATCCAACGCTTTCCCTACTGTTGCACCCACTGGAGTGGGAATAGTAATTGTAACCCCTACGCTATCCAACGCTTTCCCTACTGTTGCACTCTTTGGAGTGGGAATAGTAATTTTAACCCCTACACTATCCAACGCTTTCCCTACTGTTGCACCCACTGGAGTGGGAATAGTAATTTTAACCCCTACGCTATCCAACGCTTTCCCTACTTTTGCACCCACTGGAGTGGGAATAGTAATTTTAACCCCTACGCTATCCAACGCTTTCCCTACTGTAGCACCCACTGGAGTGGGAATAGTAATTTTAACCCCTACGCTATCCAACCCTTTCCCTACTGTTGCACCCACTGGAGTGGGAATAGTAATTTTTACCCCTACGCTATCCAGCGCTTTCCCTACTGTTGCACCCACTGGAGTGGGAATAGTAAATTTTACCCCCATACGCTATCCAACGCTTTCCCTACTGTTGCACCCACTGGAGTGGGAATAGTAAATTTTATCCCTACGCTATCCAACGCTTTAGCTATTGTAGAATTCACTACAGTTGTTACAATAATTGTTAACTATTTTGCTATGCTACGGTAAAATTATTATATATGTTTATTTAATATAAAAAAATTATATAAATATATATGTCTTATTTTTTTAGATTTATTTTTATTTTAAAATAAATAATTATTAATATAACATTATTTTAATAATGTAAAGTAAGTTTAGACTAAATATATTTATTACTATATTAGTATTAACTTAATTTAAAGACATTTAAAAAAAACGATATTTTTTACAGTCTATATTTTAGTAACTCGATATTTAAGAGTCGATATTTTTGTACTTACCTGTTTAAAGATAGCCAGTCGATATTTTGTCCATCGATATTTTGTCAACGATATTTTGTCAACTCGATATTTGTGAGGTCGATATTATTTCAGTGATCCGATACATACTACATGAGGACATACTTGAATTCCGGACCCACAGGATCGTAGTCATCGAGATTCAGTGGCCCAGGTGTAGAAAGGACCAGGAGGAAGGGATCCAAGGTGGAGACTGCTGGAGTGGAGCGGATTTCCTTGAGTATACATCCCAAATCCTTTCTTTCTGATGACACGAGGCAGGCTGTCAGGCGCCACGGTTGGGTCATCGGAAAGCCTCATCATAATACAGATGGCGGTCAGAGATCCCTCCACTGCTCTATGGCTGCTTTTTAGTCTCTGACCGCCAAAGCGGTTGGAGAATAGCTGTGGGAGTCGGCGGTCTTGCAGCAGTCGGTTGGAGTACAGGATACATGAATTGTAATCCGGCGGTCGGAGCGAATGCTTCTGACGAGACTGTAGTGGTCCAACCTCTTCCTACAGGACCACGGAAGACGTAATCAGGCCCAAAGACACAATGCACTCCAAACTGAGGGACTGATTCACAAACTGCACTTTGTAGTAAGTTTTAAAGTACTATAGTAGTACTCGAAAATTTACTACAAAGTGCTATTCACAAACTGCACTTTTTGTTGTAACTTACACTTTTGTAGTAAGTAACATCCTCCATTATTTTCTTTAGAATGGTTTTGCTGTACCAGTGGCAGGCCATTTGCAGGGCTGGACTTGCTACAAAACTGCAGGTAGTGAATACAGAAAAGTTGCAAACTAACTTGAAAGTGTAAAGTTACTCAAAAGTATAAGTTACCTTTTTGAATCAGACCCAAACTGTGTTGAGTCTCCACATGTGGCCTACATCAGATACGACACTCCCATAAGGAGTGTACATATATCCCAGAGAGAGCGTGCACTTGATGGAGCAATCACCATATGCTGAAGTTTTATCTAGGGACAGTTACAAAAACAACACAAATGACTTTTAAGGAAAGAAAAAAAACATATTAACTGGGAAATACATCAAAGTTACTCCGGCAAGCTCGCGGAGCCTGTGTGGAATAAGAGAATTATGGAGAAAGATCAAGGGAACCATTATTGGTGAGTCAAACCTTTATACAGACAGAGAAAGATCCATAATGGGTTTTAAAGTAGGGATCAGAAGTAGCCAGAGCAGAGGGAGTGGCTTTTAACATTTACAGAACATCTAGAGAGCCGGAGAACAAGGACACGGTCTGCCTGAAAGCAAAGTGCTGCTCCGAGGGCGTGGCCAGAGATAATGCTAATGTGCAGGATAAAGCTGCACTGACATTCAAAGGAGGGGAGAGTGGAGCTGATGCTTTGAAACATTATAAGAGAAAGTACAGTGATGGGTTTGTATGATTGAAAAGTGTTGAAAGAGCCTGCGAATGTTATATATATATATATATATATTGTATATTTTAATATTAAAATTTTACTTAAGCACATGTGCACTGGATAATTTGAATTTGGCTCAAACTAAGATAAGGCGAAACATGCATAGTTATTGCATGGAGAGCCAGGTTTTTAACTTTTTTCAAAATTATTGAAGATGTGGAAAAGTGAGATCTGAATTTGGCATGGCTGATGGATCGCCACGCCATATTTTTTTTAAAGAATTAAAGTCCAGTAGACTGTTGTGGAAAGATCTGATGTTACCCTCAAGTAGAAACAGGGCTTAATTTGTAAAATATGAAGTGCAGGTGCTCAAATCTTTGTCGGAAGCCACACCCACTTTTTTCAGGCTCCACCCACTTCCTTTATTGGCTCCACCCACTTTCTTTATTAGCTCTACCACTTCCTCAACTGGCACTGCAAAAAGACAGATGAATTTCAGCAAGGGAGCCTTATTCATAGTAAGGTTTGATAGGATGTTCCCCTACTACTTCTACTTCTAGGTACATCCAGGCTGATGTCCAGCGCGCAATATTTCATCAGCCTCAAATCACACATGCAGTCTGTCTCAAAAAAACATTGTCTAGCTGCAGGCAGGTTAGACAAGCACGATGTTCTGATAATACAGCGCTCTAAATGGGATTTTACAGCCACAAGAAACTCACTAAAAGAGATATCACAGAAGTATTCCTCCTCAGTCCTGAAGCAGCACCCAGGCGGTGTAAAATGCACTGAGTGCATTTGGCTCAAGTAATAAACTGAACATCATGAGAAACCGCAGTTAAACATACCTAATGAAGAATTTGCACAAGTCATCCACAGCCCCAGCCTGTTCCTGTCCCTCCCTGAGCTGAAGATTTTCAAGATAAGAACCTCTCTCCCAGGACTGCTCTCTCCACAAGCCCAGGATGTCCCTCCCGGCCCTGAATATTCCTGGCATAGGAGCATCTTTCCATAGCCCCAGCCTGTCGCCTCCCACAGTACTGCTGTTATCAGCACACCTGTCCACACCCCTGGGCATAGCTCCCTCTGGAAGCTGTCCCTGTTCTAGGAACCTCTCTCCACAGTCCCATGCTGGCTCTTTTGTTGAAGCTTTGTCTGCTAAGAGCCTCTCTTCTCCTTTAGACCCTCTGGGGCCCGCTGCACCCCCTCCGAGGAACCTCCTGCTCGCTGCCAGAAGTTTGAGGCAAACCTCTATGGCCAGGGCCGGTGCCAGCACTTCTTCCCTTGGCCAGCTGCCTGAGTTACCACCGGCTGGGCCACGGGGCTCAGCCTGGTAAGGGCTGGCCTCAGCCACCATGAATCTTTCAACAGGAGCCTGGGAAGTGGGAACACACACCGCTGCAGGGGGCGCGTTCTCTCAAACTACGCCACCGCTCTCTGACCCTGGAGTCTCTTACTGTCTGTGACTGTGAACTAAGACCCCTCTGTGGCACCTTAGGTGCCCTCACACCCACTGTGGCTTGGGCGGTCCGGCTGGCCGGCAGGAACACACACTGGCTGGACTGACTGGCTGGCTGTACTGTCTTTGCTCAGTGAACTGGTTTTATAAGATTAGGCGGCCTGGTGCACTGCTGCTGTTTGCTACCACACTCATTGCTGCCAAGGTTTCAGATTGCTATGTGTGACATTTTCGTAATTTCAGTGCAATTATGAGTGACATTTCAAGGACTATGAGTGACACTTTCTCATGAGCAAAATCAAGCAATGAAGACGAGGGAATCGTATAGATAGCAGAAATTACACCCATTTGAGTATAGCTGGTAATATTTCAGATTGCTTATGTGTGACATTTTCATACATTCAGTGGATTTATGAGTCATTCAATGACTAAATGTGTGGCACTTTCTTGCGACCAAAATCATGCAATGAAGTCAATGGAAATAAACAAATATCAGAAATCACACTCATTTGAGCAACAAGAAATTCGAACTCTGCAGCAGGTGCTTTTAAAGCGATTATTTAATTTCTAAAAATCAGCACCCTCCACCACAAACTCCGCTTCAGTTGCGGCTGAACCACATGTAACAAAGGGATCTCTGTGACAAAAGCTGCAACCCACTGAGCTATCCACATATAATACAGTTCAATACAATATGCTGGTAGACTTTCTTTGCAGTAGGCATATTAACCCTCTGGGCTACCTAATGGTTAAAGTAAAAACTGAAACTGCCACTAGATAAAACTCTGACCTCTCTCCAACAGGAACAACATTAATCACCGGTCTGCCTCATCTCTGACATAGCAAGTCTCTCTGCACAGGGAAAATAAAGGTTGCTGCTTCATTGTGCCACTGTCAAGCAAGAATATTAAACACTTTTCACTAATAAATCATAAAAGCTGCTAGTTTAGAGAAAACTTTCACCTTCGATCGCACTGCATTTACAGCACAGAGAGAAAACGTTAGTGTGCCCAATTCCAAGGCGCTATGCCGTGCTGGAGCCCCCCTCCCCATTCTAGTAACAAACATGCCATATGTCATCAGTAGCAGATTAATAAATTAATATCTGACTTACCCGATTCTCATTATAGCTGTCGGAATAATCCACGGAGAGGAGCTGCTGGCGTGGCACCGTGGAAATATATTGCCTGTCTCTTCTTCAGAATTAGAGAGCAAGCCATGCTATTTTGCCTCAATCTGCTGTGCCATCTGCTCTCACTATGACCCAGGTCCCAGACTCAGCACAAGTTGGGCTCTGCCTGGACAGGGCACAGCAAAAGAACATGTCGAGCCTCCTTTAACTCTGGGCAATGCAGCAGGAGATTTCCTGGGTGCCTTGGGGCCCGGCTGTCAGGCAGGAAATTCAACATCCTGCCACAGAATGCGCGCGGACCAGACATGGCTTCTCTGCAACAGTGTGTCCATGTGGGACCTGACACTACCCGGAGAACAGTAGAAGAAAGCAGGTTTGACTGCACAAGTTTAAGAGCGTGGTATTTGATGCATTTCATTAGGCACATACGAGTGTAAATCCTCTACCCTTGCTTGCCCCTGACAACATTTCTGTAACACTTTAACAGCTTATAGCTGCAGACTCGCTCCAATCGTGCCTGAAGCAAATCAGTCAGTGAAAAATTATTATTCACACTCTGGCCTGGGCCTCGGCTCCCAACAGGTCTGGCAACGTGAATGAGGCCCTGCTCACCCCAGACAGTCAGCAGTGCACCGAGGAAGTCGACTCAGACTGAGTCCCACGCCGCTTCTGCCGCACCTTCTCTTCTCCGGACGTGACAGCAGCACTAACGATCCGGATAATCCCAGGCCCCCATGGTGTGTCACAAACAGTACTTCTGATGATTGATGCCTATGCCTGCCTGCAGTGCACATAGCGACAGCTTCAGGGCAGGGCAGGGCAGCTAATTAAAAGAAGTGCGGTGATCACATTGAACATGCCGAGGTTGCGTGCACCGAGTACACTGACTTCCGGTAAAAAACATCAATGTAGCAGCAGATGCGAAGACCCGGCCCTGTCAATTAAGTGCCGGTGCTAAGCACCGGAAAGCACCGGCACAAATTAAGCACTGAGTAGAAATAATAGACCTGTCCCCGAGGGTTGTGGGCTGGCCTAACGTGACGATTAGGAAAGAACAGTTTTGCAATGTTATGAATTTCAGTCCTCAAATAGCCGCAGCGGCATTGTGGTCAGGAGATGCTGGAACCTGCTGGAGGTTGAGACAGGTTCTGTTACAACGCCAGAGGTGGGATGAAAATGTAGTGCCAGTGACTATGTGCCGTTGTTCATGAGTTCGGGAGGAGAGTACCCCAAGGAGTTCTGGTGCAACCCTGGAGCGATGACTGCAAGATGCAAATCTACACTGTGGCCGCAGAGAAATCATCCCAGAAGCTGCAGAAAATACAGCATTGTGCAGCTCCAATGTGCTGGAATGTCAAGAAACCAGCCCAATGAACCCCACCAGAAACAGAGCTGCCCAGGTTTGCAGCGGCGGACAGGATGCAACTCAGAACCTGCTACACTGTGTTCAGCACACGTGGCATCCTTGTCCCACAGTGCCTTGAGGAATTGAGACCTCGCTAGATCCCTGACCTCACCTTGTGATCACAAATGCAAAGCTGATTACCAATGAATGAGTGAGCTGGAGATGGTACCGGGTCAGAAGGATGGAAGTACTGGGACTTCAGTGCCTTGAGTATAGCTCCAAGAAGTTACCCAACCAAGGGCCCGATGTAGGTAAATCTCATTTACCGACTCTAGAATACCGAATTTTACTGATTCGGTGTTATAGATTTGGTAAATGAGATGTAGGAAATAATTCGGTAATTTTTATCGAATCGGTATGATTCGGTAATTACCGAATCGGTATTTACCGATTCGGTAATTGCCATTTATTCCTATGGGTCTTGAGGCCCATAGGAATCAATGTCAATTACCGAATCGGTAAATACCAATTCAGTAAAATTACCGAATTGTCAAGGGGGACAGGGTGTCACTTTGATACCCTGTTGCACCCCTGATTCTGGCTTGTGTGCCATGTGGCACACACATACATGCCCTAAGGGCATGTATGTGTGTCACATGGCACAGGTAATTCGTTATTTACCACAAAATATTATTTTGTGGTAAATAACGAATTCTTAAGGGCCTGTGGCACTGTTTTCAGTGGCACCTACATCTAGATTTACCGATTCGGTAAATTTACCGATTCTCTAAAATTTAAGGCCCCTACATATCAAAAACCAAATCCCGGTCGGTAACGGCCGATTTCGGCCGTTACCGACCGGTATTTGGTGTCCTACATCGGACCCCAAGCTCCCAATCCAACCAGCACTCAAAAGAACCCTAAAGACAAGCCTTCTTAGAAGGTCTTTTCTGATCAGAAAAACCATAAAGAGTCCCCCTTGCATGAAAGAACTGCTCCCCCTAAAAGTCAGAACCCACCTTAAAACACCATCCAAAGTTGACTTGAGTGTTCTCCTTGCTGATGCCTATCTTTTCACCAGATGGACGAAGGACAACACTCGGAGTCTTCCTCCAATCAGGTTCTAGCGCTGTGAAGTGGCTGATGGGCGACAAAGCAGCAGGGTGCAAGAGACGAGATGGAATGGATCAATAAGTGCTTCCGTTTCATTTAAAGCTCTTTACGCCGCCATGAATGTATAATTCCGCGCTCTTCATAATTTAATGCATACTTCAGGTTTGTGCAATAAACGCCCAATTGCTGATTACATTTTATTGTTTGTTTGTTTTTGTTTTTTTAAACAAGGTATTTGCAATTCCACAGCAGCTCTTAAAAAGGCTCGTCAGTGTGCCAGGATTCCTAGAAGTTTTAGCATTAATTAACTAAGCCGATGTATCAGTTAATCATCCGAAAATTGCCTCAGGCTTTCATTACAAAAACTCCTGGAAGCAGCGATACAATTCTTATCTCACAAAATTGATTCAGGTGTTAATTAAAAACAGCAAAAGGACACAAAGCAACAAAATGGCATCTGAAAGTGTTCATTTTCGGAAGAATAAAGTGGATCCTATCGTCTCTGGTGTAATAAAGAGAAAACACTTTTTTAATTTTGCTCTTAGAAAGTTGTTCCTGGTTTGCACAGTAGCATGCATTGTGTGAACTGAAACTGATCCCTGGGTCCTTGTGTTCTGGACTCCTGAATATGTCCCACTGGCCACACACCTAAGGGCAAGGACTGAAACTGTTGATACCAAAGCGCCTGGTTATTTTCTAAACATTCGCAGGCACTTTAAGGTACCAATGTCATTGCAGTTTCTAGGAGTTCATCTTTCAGCCTTGAGCTGATGCTAACCAAAGCAGGCCAAATTTAGTGTCCTGTATCTACTGCTTTTCATTTCAGTTTACATATCCGTTTAGTGGTGTTTTTAAAACAATGTGTAGTTAAATCAATGTTTGTTCTTTCCAGCTGTCTAATTAAAACTCATTTCCCATGGTTTGGGTTACTTCTCTACAGGAGACACAGTCAGACATTTCTCATTGAATGCTCAGATTGCATCAAGTGGTCCATTCCATAGAGTGTTTATGGAATTAGATTCCTTTTGACCAGCAGACTCTCCTGTAGCTATTGTTTCTAATGTGGAAGACAATAACCGCATTTAGGGCCAGATGTAGGTAATCCCTGATTACCGATTCTTAAATACCGAATCATACCGATTCGGTATTTAAGAACTGGCACTCGGGATGTAGGTATATTTACCGAATCAATTACCGAATCGGTAAGATTCGGTAATTACCGAATCGGTATTTACCGATTCGGTAATTGCCATTGATTCCTATGGGCCTTGAGGCATGTCGGTAAAATTAACGTATTTACAAGGGCGACAGGGTGTCACTTTGACACCCTGTTGCACCCCTGATTCTGGCTTGTGGGCAATGTGACACACATACATGCCCTTAGATGTGCATGTACACAGGAATTCGTTATTTACCATGAGATAGTATTTCATGGTAAATAACGAATTCTTAAGGGCCTGTGGCACTATTTTAAGTGCCACCTACATCTGGAATTACCGATTCGGTAAATATACCGAGTCGGTATTTTACTGAATCTGTAAATTTACCGAATCGGTAAATTTACAGATTCGGTAAAATTCGGGCCCCCTACATCTCAAAAACCAATTACCGGTCGGTAACGGCCGAAATCGGCCGTTACCGACCGGTAATTGGCGACCTACGTCTGGCCCTTAGATCCAGGTAGATGCATGGACAACACCTCTCGTTTAACCCAGGAACTCCTCACTGTACTTCTGGCTTCCTCATGATTGTAGATCGGCCGTGAAACATGAACTGGAAACTGCTGGCATCATTGCCAATCATGATCTTGAGTTACCTGACCTCAATGGGCTTGGTTCAATGCCCCATAACACCATGGACCTTCTGCTTCCAAACGATTACTCCATTACCCTTCATGGTTACAAGGACGGAGCTGGTGGCGAGGGTTGTGATAAGACGCAAGGGGGCATATTACCAAGGGGGGGCGATAGGCAATTATCGCCGATTTAGCGGCCGTTTTCGGCCGCTAAGCGGCGATAATTCTATTGCCCTATTAGCAAGCTGTAGCTAACTGATGTTAGCGACAGCTTTCAGGTGATAGCGAGCGGTTTGGGGCCCGCTTTGCATGTCAGTGATGTTTATCGCTAATGACATGCAAAGTGGGCGCGCCCAACCAGTTAGCGACTGAAAGCAGTCGCTAACGTCGCTATCGCCTATTAGCAAGGCAGGCGTAGCGTTGGAAATATCTGCGCTAAGCGCAAATATCACCAAATACTAACACCTGCCCAGACCAGCTCTTAGCCATGTTATCCAATGGGAGGTGGATAACATGGCTAAGAGCATTTCGTCGCTAATGCGTGAATATCGCTGTATTCTCAGCGAGATCCACGCATTTCGCCACTATCGCTGGATATTTTAGCACAATGGAGAAAAACGTTGCTAATAGCATGTTTTCTCCGCTAACATATCCAGCAATAGGCAGCAATTAAAAAAAACATCGCTAAGCCTATTTAGCGATGAATATCGCTACTTGTTGGTAATATGACCCAAGATTCTGTACAATGAACGGAGACCACTAATGAGTCCTTCGCCTCCTTCCAGTTCTTGATCATGGAAAGTAAATTAGAGCACTCCTTTCCCATCAGCCCAAAAAATATATGTCATCCTCCTGGTGATTGTTGAACTTTTTTGAAGCGTATGGATCACAGGACATGGATCACAGGACTAATCAGCTCATCTTATTGGGTACCACTCTCTTCCTGTGTGCGTCAACCACCACTGGAATGATCAAAGCAGTACTGCTATCAACACATTCTCATTGTTTCCGACTGGGAAACTGCAATAAAACTACTCACCTACACCTAATAGGATGTGCTGCAGCTCTCATAATGACTGAAGTTGATTTGATTTCATCTGGTAACTCTATTCCTGTAGACTGGTCTGATCATCATTTGATCGAATCCTCAGAGCTCTTTAAATCTATTTAAATCTCCAGCCAAGTAAAAATGAGACTCAACTGGTTCCAGGCACTAAAAGTCCAGAGCTTAACAATTTTGCTGGCCAGACAGTGAACAAACTCTCTCTTATCAAGCCAATCGATGAGACAAATACCTCCTCTTCCAACATTAATGAAGGCACGTCTGATGATTTTGATGATTTAGTCTCCATTAAACGCAAAAGGAAAAGTCCCAAATCTTTAGACGAAAAAAATCTGTAAGATGAATTGAAGGCAAAGGAAAATAATCAATCTCCTTCTCCAATCTGGAAATCCTAAATGTACCAAGAAGATTCTTCAAGGGAAATGGCTTCAAAGCCAATGCCGCTCTCATCAAACGCATATGATTAACATTGCTAAGAAACAACTGGAAAAAGCTCTTTGATATAGTTAAGGCAGCAAAAACTCCTCCTCCCAACTTCTCCCAGCTGTTGGTTTGAGGGCTCTGGTACAAAGGTCGGACAGTTTTCAATGTTTTACTTTCTCAACAGAAAGTCAAATGCATCAGACGTTCATTGCCTCACCTCCCAGACTCAAAAGAGTTCTTGAATGTGCATGCAAAGCAAAGCCAAAATGAGTTAAACTGAAACTGATTTCTTAAAATGTATGACTAAAGTTAGGTCCTATGAGCCTTTCATGAAGCGGTTCTCATGAACATCACTACAGACGCGGTCTACATTATCTTGCCCCACCTAACAAAGTTAATAGAATTCTCTTTTGCAAGGAGTATTTCATGGTTGCTTCAAATTAAGCCAATTCTATCCTCTGCTGACACCACTGGCAGCGGATGCAGAAGATCTGAGCCATTTTTAGCATACCACAGGTTAGCCCTTTATGTCAGAAATCATTGACAGTTGTGTTGCGACACAATACTGCTCTGGAAATGATCTTTTCAGTGAATATCAGTTTTCTCCAAGTAGCATATGATGCTCTTCAAATCCTCGACTTAAGCATCTTCTGCCTTCTTGTCCTTCTAAACATCTCAGCAGCATTTGCCAGTTTTCATCATTTCTTGCTCCATGGATGCCCAGGGAACACCCGGGCATTGCAGGTCCTCCTTGTTGTAACTCTGAGGAAAGTGAAAGGCTGGATGAAGGTACATCACTTGAAACTTAAAACTTTTAAAACTGATTTTCCCCTCATCATCTCATTCACTTTCTCAATACCTTCAGCTCAATCTTGGCTTGACCCTTGTCTTTAATTGATCAGACCACCAGGACACTGCGTGTGTGCAAAGCAATGGGGTAACCCAGTATCCCTCAGAACCTGGGCACGTATACTATAAACAATAATCGGTTCTGTCGGGTAGACAGCAATTTCTTTGTAATTTTTCATATTTGAAGAGATGGTTGAAAAGCACAAGAAACACACAGAAGGACTGAAAGTGTATATTATTATCAAAAATAAGCAAACTTTTACTGTAGGTTTTTCAATTATTCATACAACAGGTGAACAATTACCACCCCTAAACAAAATGAACAAAAGGCTAAATTCAACCAATAGGCTGTTTGCTTCGGTCGAAACGTCGACGGTTTTCTTGTCCGTCCATGTCTGAGAATGCCTTCTAGCACAGAATCTATAGAATCATTAAGCTAAGGGCGATTTTGTTTGAAGTTGAAATAAGACCTGTTTTCGCTGTGTTTTTGATGTAAATATATGTACAGTATTATCTCACCCTTGAGTTTAGATACACAGATTTTGTCACTTTTGCACTATACCCACTATGTCACTATGATCACGCTCACATGCGCCGTTTTTATTCATTGAATTACCGGACAGACGTTTGTTCATTTTGTTTAGGCGTGGTAATTGTTGACCTGTTGTATGAATAGTTGAAAAACAAACAGTAAAATTTCGCTCATTTTTGATAATAATATACACTTTCAGTCCTTCTGTGTGTTTCTTGTGAATTTCAATCATCTCTTCAAATATAAAAAATTACAAAGAAATTGCTGTCTACCCACCAGGACACTGCAGCATCGAAATGAAACCTTTGCGGCATGAAAATGGACATTTTTTACATTTTTTGCAGAAGTTTTCAGTGACTGCAGTATACCGTTTTCGTCGTGTTCTTCTTCGTGATTTACTTCATCCCAAAAGACTTATTCCAGGCACTCTGCTGCCCCAACCATCTCAAAAGACCAATATCCTGCCACTGCTTCCTACCTCCCTCCCTCAAGATGGTGTAACATCTAGTAATTGCATCCCTGTGGAAATAAGTGCTGTCCAGCCCTGGGCTTTTTTCTCACTATCCCTGCGTTTCTCACTCAAAATAAAACTTACACTGGATCACCATATTTGGTCAAAGATCATGCCATTGACTCTCAGTAAGTGTGACGTCACTTCCTCCACCCAATAATGTTGGTGAAATTACACCCCTGGCGTTTCCAAGTGCTGGCAAGCAGGTTACATGTTGTTTTCAAGCTATAATGAGCCTCCCTTTTCAAGGTAAAGGTGAGCAGGAAGATTGTAGCCGAGGCAGGCTTTGCTTCCAGATATATTGTTGTACCAAAAGGGAAAGCTCCTCCGTGACCCTCTCCACGCCTCGCAGCGCTGTGAGGACCGCTGGGGTTTCACTGTTTCTATCATAAATGTCTTTTGCTCTGATGCACTTTGCAGTACAGATAGTCTGCAGAGGGGCATGTGTCTTCATCATTTTCCCTGCGCCTGCAGTCATCTTTAAAAATGGGCTTGCAGCAAGCTTTACTTTTAAAACACAATAGAGAAAACTTGTCCACATTGAATCTGATATTTGATATCCATTGGTTTTTTTATAACCAGATTGTATTGATTTTAAACCGGGGGAGATGATAGGATATAACAAAATGACACACTAGTATCTTGTTATCGATATGCTTTGTTAAGCATGTTCATACCTACAAACTCCCTCCTGTTTGAGCCTCAATCATGGGTTGAAATCTCACTACACAGGGCAGCTTGTTCTGCATATTTTCTTATGTGTAGAACAGGCATGTTAGTGTTCTCATATTCACAACACTGCAAAACGGCGACCACCCATCACAACGCATGCGACGTTACGACGCGTGCGTTCACTACGCACGACATCACATCGCAGGCGCCATCACATCGCGGGCGCTTTTACAATGCAGGCGCCGGGACACAGACGGCGGGGAGACAACACTTCTGGAACCACGACAAGAGACAGGTAAGGACGACGCTGTACTCGTAGTGTTTTAGGGTAGCTAATGGGGAGTGTAGTGGAAGGGAGGGTTTTAGGCTTTAGGGCTTAGGGTTAATGGTCGTATATGATAGTGTTTTAGGCTTAGGGTTTAGGGCTTAGGGTTAACAGTATATGTTAGTGTTTTAGGCTTTTGGGGGTCGTGTGTTTGCTACGTTGCTATATTAGGTTGTTGTGTTGCCCTGTTTCTACACTTTGCTGTTTTGTATTAGGGCATCGTAGTGTGTTTTGGGGGCCGTTAGGGAGAAATGTAATAGGATCAAACTATGCCGCATGGGTGGCCGCTCTTTCGGGTTTTGGCGGCCAAACTGTGGAACTCCCTGCCGATCCACATTCGTGGCATGGAGAACATGTTGGCCTTTCGGAAGGCCATTAAAACCTTTCTGTTTCCATCCTTATAGTTTTCTCCTGCTAAATTCTGGCTAGCCTCTGTTTTTTATCTCTTGATCTGGTAGCGCCGGGACGCCTCTTTGCTGAGGCAGCTGTTGCGCTTAAAACATTTCTTAACATAACATAACATGCGTGGTCTTTGTGTGCGTTGTAAAGGTCTTTTACATGCATGTGGAGGCAGGCTGCGATGTAATGGTTTGCATGGTAGATGCATGCAACGTAACAGTGCGTGCGATGTGAGAAATGCTATGTGATGGTGTGCAGTGTTTTTGTTTGCGTTGCATCATCATACATCTGAGCAACACGTGTCTGTGATTGTTGAAAAGATTTTAGAGCTGCGCGCCTTTGATTGAGGGAGTTTGCAGACAAAGCTTGATTTAAAGTGAAAACGTGTTTCTGAAACAAACATGGCCGAATGACATTTGTCTTCCGATAAATATAACACCAACAGGTTCCCACTAAGCCTTCTTTCTGCGAATGAGATTAAAGGGTCCGGGAGAAGGCTCCAGACACAGCCAGCTGCTTCCAAAGCAAACCGAGAAAACGAGCATCATAACATATTGATGAAAAGCCAGCATAGTTAAAAAAAAGTCTTTATTCCCGGGATCGTGGTTATGTGCACAGAGATAACAGGCAGCCAGGATTTTAAAAAAATGAAGAAAAAGTACATGGGCCACAGACCAGAATGAACAAATTCTTTTTTTTGCGGTGCTTTGATTGAAAAGTGCAAGCATCTCACACACAGTCACAGTACAGCCCTGCATGTGATTTAGGGCTCCCCTGGACCTGTTATCTCACACAATGTACCTGAATAGTTATTGGCCCGAGAAAAGAATTTGTTTAGGCACCATTGCCCTCAAGCTATGGAACTCACTACCAGCCAAAATTAGTAGCACCCCGCAGTGTATACACTTCCGAAGTCAGTTGAAAACATAGCTAGTTCCTAGATAACTGCACCACCCACACTGCGGCAACAGAGCCCAGAAACCAGTTGCGCCCTCAAACTCAATCCTCAGCTTGCAACCCACAAATTGGGAACAACTCAACCAGAAACCTGCTTTCAATATGCAGGCAAGTCAAGAAGGGCTGACCTTTGGCTCGCCGTGGCATTCTATAGTTACATATTTGCACGTACAACAGTATTGGCCAACAATAACACTACGACCATATTACTCAGTGATCGACAGCAAACTGTAACGTATGCCTCTTAAATTACTTAAGACATGTCTGCTATGAGGGCTGTCCGTCACCAGCCCTGAACAGACAAAAATAAAAACATCACTAAATGAAAAGACCTGGAATATCTGAAGATCTATGACACATTGCTGGACAATTCGGAGGACTTTAACCCCTCCCATGCTCATGACGGATCCGCTCCGTCATGAGCATCGGCTGAGCTGTGGTCATGACGGAGCGGTTCCGTCATGGCCCTGCCGCCGCGCCTGCGCGGCGCGTTCTAATAAGCGGGCGGGGCCATGACGGTACATCTCCGTCATGAGCACAGCGCAACCGCGGCTCGTGACGGAGCGGCTCCGTCACGAGCATGCGAGCGCCGCTCGGGCCCCCCCACCCTTAGCGCTGCAGCGGAATTGCCGCCGCAGCGAAGGGGTTAATATAGTCCATCACTGCAGGTCCCAAATATTGATAAGACCGACAGTCAGATATGGTCTGATAGTAAAAATGCCCATCCCAACAGATCCCTGCACTCCAACTATTAGTTTTTGAGTATGTTTCCCCCGTTTACACAAAAATCTCTGTGAAAACAGATATAGTCCTCGAATCCCTGGACCTTTCATGCTCAGTTGTTATGCACTCCAACTATTCCAGTTCAGGACCACAAACATAAATGAAATTCCAGTAACCACCTAAGCAGACTGGATCATTTGAAATACCATACAGGTATCTACAGAGCTGCTCAAGGCAACATCATACTGAAAACCATAAAACTGTCCGTCTGTCTCTCACGCTTCATCTTCCACCACACAGCTACGCGCTGAGTCCTATAACAAGATAACCACACCCAGGTGGTCATCACACACTGAAACACTTCCCACATACGATCATAACAAATACATATTCTTCCCAGCCACACACCCTACACAGGGTAATGTGCTACCCATTTAGCCATGTGTTTTAGAGCCCATATGTAGGGATAGTAAGTGCTAAATAATTGCTGCAATACAATAGAATGGAATGTTAGATACAAAAAGAATTCTAATGTAAATGTATGCTAAGAACCAGCAGTTGCTGAAATGAAAAAGGGCCAAAGGTTTGAAAATACTGTGCTAGCCTGGGGCCATAATTTACAGATTTGCACATACAATATACTATCGAACCTTAACCCTTTCGACGCTCATGACGAGCTCAGCTCGTCATGAACCGCGGGTTTTTTAAAAAGTCAGCGCACAGCGGGAAAACCCGCCGCGTGCATGGAGTTAATGTGTGGCCACCAGCACTGGAGAAGTTGGCGTGTCTATTCTGAGACCACAGTCTTTATATCCAAAGGTTTTTTGTTGGGGAGGGTATAATTTCCTTCAGCATCGGTCATCTTCGGAGAACAGCAACTACATGGCATGCCTTCTGCAAATCTCTGTGAAAAGCTACGGCTGCATCTGTTTCCACCAGATAGGGCTTATGTAGATCAGGATGTTGCAGCTTGGGGACAGCGATAATGCATGTTTAAGATGTTCAAAGGCTCCTTGGACATTTCAAAGAATCAAAGTGAACCCCACTGCATGTTAAATGTATATAAAGAGCTATGCAACCAGAGGGGTCTGACAGAAATTGCCTGTGTAAAGTGAGATGTCCTTTAAAACCTTGTAATAGTTGTAGAGTTATGGAAGCAGACCAGTCTATGCTAGGCTGCCCCCATGAGGACTAATTGTGGCTTCTTCTGGCCTCAGAAGATAACCCAGGGATGCAGCTGACACATCACATACACATGGTTCTGTACATACACTGGAATATCCTTTCTACTTCTATCGCATTCATTAGGTGAAAGGATGAGAATGTCATTCAGAAAAAGAATGAATTATTGGTCAGTGGCATTAGGTAATTAGGAGATTACATTCTTCAGTCGGTTTATCTGAAAAACAAAATCAGGAAGTATGGCCATTGAACATGAAATAAATTGAAGGATGTGTTGTTTAACCCCTTCGTTAATTCTGCCGGCCAACGGCCGTCGCGAGCACTACCTCCGTAGTGCTGCGCACATTCGTTGGCCGACGTGGCCCCGCCCACTTGATTAAACCACCGCACAGCGGTGGAATTCACGCCGCGGTTAAGTACCTTATCAGGCAAGCCAGGTGCGACAAGATCATCTGAGTTTGAATGAGTCAAAGAGTCACTTACCTCTTGCAACCTCCCTCCCCCAAAGTCCAAGCCCCATCCTTTAGGATGAGCTAGTGTACAGGTGTGGGGAGTGATGCTGAAAGGGAATGTGCCCTGATGCAGGACAAAGAGAGGAGAGCTCAGAGACTGTCTATCCACTAGGTATGTCCAATTGTCCAATTGGAGACACAATGAAGGCCTGTCATTATAGGGTTTATCATTGTGCAGCCTTTAAGGTTAAGGAATGTATAACTTAATGGCCTCGTTCCTCTCTTTGGTCATGGGACTCCTATGTGACTTGCAATATCCTTCGAATGTACGGCAGGGGGTACTTCATCCCTTATATAATGTTCTGTAATAAGTTATTACAAGTGACTCATGACATCACCGTGCTCAAAGGGCACAATCAATCAATCAATCAATCATGACACTTGTATAGCGCGCTACTCACCCGGAAGGGCCTCAAGGCGCTCGGGGGGATGGGGTCCGCTACTGCTCGAACAGCCAGGTCTTGAGTTGTCTCCTGAAGGCGAGGTGGTCCTGGGTCATCCGAAGGTGGATGGGGAGGGAGTTCCATGTCTTGGCCGCCAGGTAGGAGAAGGATCTGCCTCCGGCGGTGGCTCTTCGGATGCGTGGTACGGCGGCGAGGGCGAGGCTAGTAGACCGTAGCTGGCGGGTGGGCGTGTGGAAGGTCAGGCGGTCGTTGAGGTACTTAGGGCCCAGGTCGTGGAGAGACTTGTGTGCGTGATCTTTGATCAGTGATCTTCACTTGGCTGGAAGGAAGTTGATGTGTGTGACAGTGCTTTGGTCCATGTTCCAGCTTCTCTCATTGGCTCTGTGTTGGAATGCAGGCTGTCTAAAACCGCCTCCAGGAATGCGTGGAGCTGGTCCATCTAACAACCGTAAATCATTACTTTTAAATAAAGGTACTTATTTGTTTGCTCCTCCACCTTTCACCCGTTAAAGTAATGGGTTTTGTTTTTTGGTATGGGCAACTGCTGCTAATTCCTCGAGCCTGCCTAAGCATAGCTGCTAAGTGGCCCCAAGTCATGTGCCACACCCACAGGAATGCCTGTCTATGTAGCCTGCAGAAGAATGCATTCTGGGACATGTAGTTTTCTTTCACAGTTGAGAATCCTAGCATGTAAAGTGCTGTAAGATTAAAAGGCAAGATCAGAAGAAGGTGCCACACATAACACATGGCCACTTGTTGGCTATTTAACGTGTTTTCCGAAAGATGGAGCAGGGCTACCTATTATATGGGATAAAATACCCCCTCACTACACATTATAAGGATAGTGCAGGTCACCTCGTAGCCTGTATATCAAGGGCAGGCGTCAGTGACCCACTAAAGACGAAGCTTGCCCTCTCACTTTGGGGTCACCCAATGCATGTGGACTAGTGTGCCTCCAGACAGGAGAGAGAAGTCTCACACCCAGACAGGCGGGACAAGCTTTGCGGCACTGAGCCTGCTTGCCATCGAAGTCTGCTCCAAGTACATCTGCCAGACGTGTCAGGTGTGTTGCCATATTGTCTGCCTTCCTGCCGAATATAACACCTTCCGACTCACACTGTGCCACCGCATGTCACACGGTATCGGTTCCCTTCACACAGTCACCAGGTGCAGAGCCAACATCACTTGATGGACATATAATTAACTGGAAACACCATGCAGAGAGCATGTTTCCAGCTAATAGTTTGCAAACTCTGCACAGCCTGTGTCGACTCCAGGGTTTGAAACCTCCCTAGGACATTGGCGGCAGCCTCAGAAACTTTGGGGTATATTTACAAGCCCCTTGCGCCACTTTTGCGTCACTTTTAACATAATAAAAAGTGACGCAAAAGTGGCACAAGGGCATTATAAATAAGCCCCTTTGTTTTTTGGGTGTGAGAGAAAGGAGGCGGTGAGTTAAAAGGCCTCAGGTTGTGCTCGACACAAAGCCCCGTCCCCCCCAAAGCCACGCCCCTTCCTTACACGTTAAAAGATTTCCAGAAGTTGTTAGATCTGAAATACCTGTTGACAGCAGTGGCAGAGGTGAAGAAGGTTCCTGCTTCTATTGGAAGGTAGACTTTCGATGCTTTTAACATGACCACTCTTTTAAGGTCAATTGGTGCCTTACTGTTGATTCAGTGATGCAATAATCAATAATTGATGCCTGTCACTGCTCCTCTCACTGTGCCAGCCTCATTAGCCTGCCTTTTCCATCCACAGACCAGCCTTGTCTCCCCACAAACTACTCTTGCCTCCTGTATATACATCCCCCCATGAAGACTTACTTTCACTTCAAAACCTGAGCTTTTTCTTTTGCCAGTGCTTGTTACTTGTGCTGATGAGAACTTTGTAATCTTTCGGAAATCCAAATATTATGTGGGATCTCGAATGAGATAAATAAATTATGAATTATGTTCTGCATTATCGTCTCAGTGCACATGGCTCAGTTTCCAGCACTGGCAGGCTTACATACAAGTACTGTATTTATGATGCAAATACAACATTTTATCTTTTTTTCTTAAACCAATCTCTCAGACAGCTAGTTTCTCAAAACCGTGCATCAGAATTACCCTTCATGCTTATGTTTATGTTGTGCAGATTATGGAAATAGTTTCAATAAGCTGTCAGACTGCGGGGACTAAAAACCGTTCTCCTGGGTGTTAACTTGCTTAAATCTCTCAGTTTTAAATTGCATTTTTTTCAATCAAACTGAGCTGTGTTGAACATTTCCGGTACAAAATGGCAGGTTTAGGAACTTGATATAATCAATCAATCAGGATATATGAGGCTGCTACACCCGTGAGTTCCCGGGGCGCAATCTAATATAAACTGCCTGTTCATTAAAAGTATTGAACACCTGCTGAGATGTGCTGGTTCTTCATCCATAACAGCATTAAACCCCTGCACAGAAGTGCTGGTGCTCTCTCATTAAAAGTATTGAAGACCTGCTGAGATGTGCTGGTTCTTCATCCTCAACAGTATTAAACCCCTGCACAGAAGTGCTGGTGCTCTCTCATTAAAGGTATTGAACACCTGCTGAGATGTGCTGGTTCTTCATCCGTAACATTGTTAAACCCCTGCACAGAGGTGCTGGTGCTCTCTCATTAAAAGTATTGAACACCTGCTGAGATGTGCTGGTTCTTCATCCTTAACAGTATTAAACCCCTGCACAGAAGTGCTGGTGCTCTCTCATTAAAAGTATTGAACACCTGCTGAGATGTGCTGGTTCTTCTTCCATAACAGTATTAAACCCCTGCACATAAGTGCTGGTGCTCTCTCTTTAAAAGTATTGAACACCTGCTGAGATGTGCTGGTTCTTCATCCTTAACAGTATTAAACCCCTGCACAGAAGTGCTGGTGCTCTCTCTTTAAAAGTATTGAACACCTGCTGAGATGTGCTGGTTCTTCATCCTTAACAGTATTAAACCCCTGCACAGACGTGCTGGTGCTCTCTCTTTAAAAGTATTGAACACCTGCTGAGATGTGCTGGTTCTTCATCCTTAACAGTATTAAACCCCTGCACAGAAGTGCTGGTGCTCTCCCGTTAAAAGTATTGAACACATGCTGAGATGTGCTGGTTCTTCATCCTTAACAGTATTAAACCCCTGCACAGAAGTGCTGGTGCTCTCTCATTAAAAGTATTGAACACCTGCTGAGATGTGCTGGTTCTTCATCCATAACAGTATTAAACCCCTGCACAGAAGTGCTGGTGCTCTCTCATTGAATGTATTGAACACCTGCTGAGATGTGCTGGTTTTTCATCCTTAACAGTATTAAACCCCTGCACAGAAGTGCTGGTGCTCTTATTAAAAGTATTGAATACCTGCTGAGATGTTCCAGGTCTTCATCCTTAACAGTATTGAACCCCTGCAGAGAAGTGCTGGTGCTCTCTCATTAAAAGTATTGAACACCTGCTGAGATGTGCTGGTTCTTCATCCCTAACAGTATTGAACCCCTGCAGAGAAGTGTTGGCATTCTTTCCTTAAAAGTATTGAACACCTGCTGAGATGTGCTGGTACTCCATCCTTAACCGTATTGAACCCCTGCAGAGAAGTGCTGTTGCTCCATCATTAAAAGTATTGAGCACCTGCTGAGATGTGCTGGTACTCCATCATTAACAGTATCGACCCCTGCAGAGAAGTGCTGGTGCTCTCTCATTAAAATTATTGAACGCCTGCTATGATGTGCTGGTTCTTCATCCTTAACAGTACTGGACCACTCCAGAGAAGTGTTGGTGCTCTCTCATTAAAAGTATTGAACACCTGCTGAGATGTACTGGTACTTCATCCTTAAAGTATTGCACCTCTGCAGAGAAGTGCTGGCATTCTTTCTTTAAAAGTATTGAACACCTGCTGAGATGTGCTGGTGCTCCATCCTTAAACCGTATTGAACCCCTGCAGAGAAGTGCTGGTGCTCCATCATTAAAAGTATTGAACACCTGCTGAGATGTGCTGGTACTCCATCATTAAAAGTATTGAACCCCTGCAGAGCAGTGCTGGTACTCTATCATTAACAGTATTGAACCCCCGCAGAGACGTGCTGGCATTCTTTTTATAAAAGTATTGAACACCTGCTGAGATGTGCTGGTACTCCGCCATTAACAGTATTAAACCCCTGCAGAGAAGCGCTGGTGCTCTTTCATTAAAAGCATTGAACACCGGCTGAGATGTGCTGGTTCTTCATCCTGAACAGTATTGAACCACTGCAGACATGTGCTGGTGCTCTCTCATTAAAAGTATTGAACACCTGCTGAGATGTACTGGTCATTCATTCTTAAAAGTATTGCACCCCTGCAGAGAAGTGCTGCCATTCTTTCTTTAAATGTATTGAAGACTTGCTGAGATGTGCTGGTACTCCATCATTAAAAGTATTGAACCCCTGCAGAGCAGTGCTGGTACTTCTTCATCAACAGTATTGAATCCCTGCAGAGAAGCGCTGATGCTCTTTTATTAAAAGTATTGAACACCGACTGAGATGTGCTGGTAGATCATCCTTAAACATTCTGAATCCCTGCAGAGAAGTGCTGATGCTCTCTCATTAAAGTATTGAACACCTGCTGAAATGTTTTGGTTCTTCATCCTTAACATTATTTAACCCTTGAAGAGCAATGATGGTGCTCTCTCATTAAAAGTATTGAACCCCTGCAGAGAGGTTCTTGTGCCTTCTCATTAAAAGTTTTGAACCCCTGCAGAGAAGTGCTAGTGCTCTCTCATTAAAAGTATTGAACCCCTGCAGAGCAGTGCTGGTGCTCTATCATTAAAAGTATTAAACACCGGCTGAGATGTTCTGGTACTTTATCCTTAAAAATATTGAATCCCTCGAGGGAAGTTCTTGTGCTCTCTCATTAAAAGTATTAAACCCCTGCAGAGACGTGCTGGTGGTCTCTCATTAAAAGAATTGAAGACCTGCAGAGAAGTGCTGGTGCTCTCTCATTAAAAGTGTTGAACACCTGCTGAGATGTGCTGGTGCTCTCCCATTAAAAGTGTTAAACACCTGCAGAGAATTGCTGGTGCTCGCTCATTAAAAGTATTGAACACCTGCTGAGATGTGCTGATACTTCATCCTTAACAGTATTGAACTCCTGCAGAGAAGTGCTGGTGCTCTCCCATTAAAAGTATTGAACACATGCTGAGATGTGCTGATACTTCATCCTGAAAAGTTTTGAACCCTGCAGAGAAGTGCTGGTACTTGCTCATTAAAAGTGTTGAACACCTGCTGAGATGCGCTGGTTCTTCATCCTTAACAGTATTGAACCCCTGCAGAGAAGTGCTGGTGCTCTGCCATTAAAAGTATTGAACACATGCTGAGATGTGCTGATACTTCATCCTGAAAAGTATTGAACCCTGCAGAGAAGTGCTGGCACTTGCTCATTAAAAGTGTTGAACACCTGCTGAGATGCGCTGGTTCTTCATCCTTACAGTATTGAACCCCTGCCGAAAAGTGCTGGTGCTCTCTCACTAAAAGTATTGAACACCTGCTGAGATGTGCTGGTTCTTCATCCTTAACAGTATTGAACCTCTGCAGGGAAGTGCTGGTGCTCTCTCATTAAGAGCATTGAACATGTGCTAAAATGTTCTGGCTCTTCATCCTCCACAGTATTTAACACCTGCAGCAGTGATGGCGCTCTCTCATTAAAAGTATTAAACACCTGCTGAGGTGTGCTGGTCATTCATCCTAAAAAGTACTAAACCCCTGCAGAAGAATGCTGACGCTCTCTCAATAAAAGTATTGAACATCTGCTGAGATGTGCTGGTCATTCACCCTTAAAAGTACTGAATCCCTGCTGAAAAGTGCTGGTTCTCTCACGTTAAATATATTGAACCTTTGATGAAAAGTGCAGCTACTCCCCCTTTTGAACTGAAGAAGTACAGAAGTTCAGGAAATACTGGAAATTGCAAAACAAGTTGTGGCTTTTCCTACTGCAAACAGACATGCTAGACTGTCATGCGAGAGTCCCCACGCTTTCAATGGATGCCCAAATTCTTGCGGTGAACAACCTTTACAACAAAACTTTTACAACGCACTACCATTACAACGCGACCATTACAACGCAAACCATTACAACCCATTGCGCTGGGGGGCGCTCTAGGATAGGGAATAAGTTTAATTTACTATCCAACACCTTCCCTAGTGTCCACGGGGACTGGAATTGGAATAGTAAATTAAACTTTTCACTATCCAGCGCCCCAAAGCGCTAAGCGTTGTAAAGGTTTGCGATGTAAAAACCGTGTTGTAAAGGCATGCGTGGTAAAAGTATGCGTTGTAACGTCATACATCCAATTCTTGCGTACCTGTGAAATCTTTCCATTCTAGTGGCATGTTAAGCTTTTTGGCTTCTCTTGGATTTACAATAGGTTCTAGGTTTGTCAGTTACTTTGTAAAACTTTATATTAATGTGTATTTAACGTTTATTTCAAGAGAATTCAGGCAGGCCATAGGGTGGAGTGAGAACTATCTTCTCCCGCCACGTACAAATGGACCATTCCAACACCCCTTCCAACTCCCACCAGTGGCACTAGCCAGCAGATAATACTCTTCTACCAGCGGGGCAATTGATCGATAGTTCTGATCCTCATCATTCTCTTTTGTTTTCAATTTGGTTTTAAATCATGTGCTTGGAAATTGTGTTCACTATTATTAGGGTTAAAATCTACTGGGCCTTAATTTGCATTCGGTGACTAGAATTCCATCATACCATTTGAGAAAAAAACTCTCTTTAGGTCAACGTTTGGAACAACTTCATACAGAAGGACAAGAAAATGTAATCCCAATTGTATTTCAATAATTTAAGAATAGACACTGGTACATTTTCAGGCAGTTTTAATTAAAGAGTAATTGTCCTTTGTTTATATTGTTGAAAATTAGCATGAGCACCTGGCAATCAAATTTTGTTTGATCCACATGTGGCCCTTTGTACTGGTAACCTAGGGCCATATTTATGACCCAGCTGTATTGCTCTTGCACCATGTAATATGTTGCAAGAGTGATACAAACCTTAAGTCATATTTTTGAAGCCAGGCTAAGCCAATTTGCGGGACTTAGAATGGCTCCAAAATTATGGAGAGAAAAAGTAACACAAATTGCTGCATTGTGTTACTCTTCACTGGGTAGGCATCCCATGGGTGTTGAATGGGTTTTCCCAAGCAACTCCCATGGTTTTTGACACATTTCTAGATTTACAAGACCATGCAAACACACGAATGTGCCTAAAAGATACTCTTTCCCATGGGGGATACAGCGAAGCCTCTTAGGATTGCTTGTGGGCAAGAGGTGGACCCTTCCTGCCCAAAAACAATCATGCCTAACACATAGTCACCCTTGGTGCCTGCACTGGTGATAGGCTGCCAAAACGGCACCAATGCAAGGGAAAAGGACAGGCATGTGCCCTATTGAATAAATACGACACATTCTCTGTGCCACAGGTCAGCACAGCAAACTTCAAAAATATGGCCCCTAGTCTTCTCCTGTCCTCCACTCAGCTGTTTGACCTGGAATTTGTCAAATATCTCGGTGTGGTGCTACCCTGGACTGGTAGTGCACTAGTCCCAGAGATTTGACCTTGGTGTCTGACAACCCAAGTAATATGATGTATTGGTATGCTTAAATAGCACAGGGCTGCTGAAACATGCCAAGAAAGTACCCATGATAAATAGAACATACAAAAAATGGGGATTTCTATCGGGATTTAGCGAGTAACGTCCATGTAGTGCCTGCAGATTTGTAACAGGGGCCATATGACCATGTATGTTGAATTGACAAGCTAAATTGATTTGTAAATTGTGTTCAGTGGCTTACTTATTTTAAGGTCAGGTTTAACCAGCCTTAGGTACTTCCGCTTATAGTATTGACTTTCTGTTTTATTTATTTTTTACCCCAATGTTATTACTAAACATACCCTGTAATTTCCAGACAAGTTAATTATTTCTTTTATAACTACTATAGGACACCAGTAGCGGCCTGTGGTGGGAGTGCTCCCGGGTGCTGACGTGGGGCAGGGGAGGGCCAGGGTGGGGGGTAGTAAACCACGGATTACGGCCGAATAGAGTTAAGTAAACATATAAATAAATAAAATGAAATTAGTTTTATTAATTTATGTTTAATTACCTCTAATCTGCCGTAATCCGTAGTTTACTACCCCCTTCCCTGCCCCTCCCCTGCCCCATGTCAGCGCCTGGCAGCACTCCCACCATGGGCAGTTACTGTAGGACACTTGTCATGATACCTGTTGCAGTTGGAAATGTACTGTAAACTTGATTTTTAATTTGTTTTTATGTGTAATACCTTCATTTTGCCCCTTTTGCCTACCATATAGGCAAGACAGAGGGGCAGATTTAGAGTTTGGTGTTTGGAGGCATGTCAGTCGGTATGGATAAGTACTTTACTCCCACCTTACCGAGGGCTCACCAAATTTAAAGTTTTCTGCGTGCATTTAGAGTTGTCCGCCAGTCTTGAGGACATCTATAAACATTGTCCGGAACAAATGTCACAGCGTTTCCTGTCACTGTACCAAAAGTTTCACCGATGGTACAATCAAAATTAAGGTACAGTTTGTCACACTTTTAACATGTTGTATTTTTTGTTTAAATAAAAGCCCTAAATGGGATTTAGTTTTTGAAAAAATACAAAATCCAATGACCCCATACCATGGAAGATTTCCTCCATGGTGTGCGGGTCATTTAAACATTTTGATTATCCATTACAGCCATGTTTTTCATGCAGTAAGGGAGAGTAAAAACTGGCCATTCAATTGCCCACTCTAAATCGGGTAGATAGTCGCATTTCCAAACCTCCAATGGCCCCTCCTTCCTCGGGCCTTCGGAGGAGAATGTCAACAACGAAGACAGAATAGTCTCTGTCGCTGACATACTTAAGATCATCCTGTCTGTAAATCAGGTAGGTGGACATTCAATTTGGCAAAGTTTGTTGCCGTTGCGACCAGGGCCGGACTCAGAACCAAAACTGGCCATGGAAAACTGATCGGGCGGCCGAGCTGTTTTCTAGGGCCGGTTTCTGCTGATTTTGTTACAGGGGGGCGATATTGCCGGCTCCAGTAACACAAACGGCCCCCAGGGGTCCAAAACCGGCCCCCACCCTTGCGGCTCACCGGGCAAATGCAGATGCTTGCTATAGCCAGTCCGGCCATGGTTGTGACGAACTATCCTTTCAGTCAAATTCTAAATCCGCATTAGCAGTTAAATTATTTACATATTCACTAGCCAGGTAATGTATTTGAAATTTAGAGAGGCCTTTATTTAGACATTTTTAGCAGTAACATCAGTGTGTAGAAACCTTATGTTCAGAGACGCTGACATCTTGTGGGTAACCATTCTAAAAATATAATACTCCATGGTGTGAAGTTAACCGCATTAGCTGTGGAGGTAATCTAATTAGGTATCCAAGAAGATAATCTAATTAACTGGAGTCGTTAGCACAGTTGCCCAATGAATTTCAATGGCTAATTGTGTTCTACATCTCATGAAAAGAGATTTCTCTCTACAGCAAGAGAGATGCCACACTGTGCCACAGGATGTTGTTGTACACACAATCATGTAAGCTCTGGGTGTGACATTAAGCACATGGTGTTCTCTGACAAAGAACCATTCCCATCCTTCAAACTCTATTGTACCATGAAAAAAGTATGATATATATTTGATAAAGTATTCTTTAAATTATAAAGATATTGCAAGTCACTGAGGAGTTCAGTTAGCATGTAGAGGAACAAAGATGAAGCTCAGGGGCCTTTATAAGGTCACAGAACTCCAAGGTTACTTACAATATTCGTTTTATTTTGTACAACAGGTGGTGCTTTATTCCTTATAATACATGATCACACCAGCACCCTTCCAATGAAACGCTGTGTGCTGCTCTATCATATGAAAGAGATAGGATGTTTGTAAACATGAAGAATAACATTTAAATCTTTAGAGCAGAATTAAACACATCAAAAAGCAGTGAAATCAATTTTTTAACATCATTTTAGTACAGGTCAGATTTAAAAGAAAACAATGTTGCTTCAAAGGTGTAAAACATGCAGAGAGAGTCTATCTTGTCTATAATTAACTATGGCATGGAATAAAACTTGTTGCCATAAATATCTTAAGTCACCTGTGAAATGGAAATTAGAGCCAGGCCTTCAAACAGGGATTTCAGACTCCCATATATTATAAAGGGCTCTTTCACTGTCAGAACAGATTCATTATACCAGATGCATATTGTTAGCCAACCCAATGATGCTCATTTTATCAACCTCTGAAGGATGAAAGGGAAATAAGCCCCATCCATTGTGATGTGAACCTGTGGCTACACAGGATCATGCAGTCATTGTGTTAGGCCGCTTAGATACCAGACTGGCATACATTAGAAGAAACAACATACAAACCTATGCCAGAAAAGTGCATGCGCACGTGTGGGTGAGGTCATCTCTTTAATAAGAGAGGCATAGAAGCTGGCATACAGCAAGGAAGAGCTCTTCCTCTCTTTGGCCAAGGTCAATAGAACAGCCATAATACTCCTTGACCTCTCAGCCACCAAGAGCATATTGGATCAAGGTGTACCACTGCGAAGGACAGAGGATGGTTGAGTGTGTCAAGATCTTTCCAGAAAAAGTATCCAGTCCCTTTACTCCCATTGCAACCTACGAGCAAGGACTGAGCGGTTGAGTCATTCTCAGGGGTGTGTGCCGTACCATTCTGCTCTTGCTTCTGTTCAATATCAAAAATGCAGACCGTTGCGCAATTTCTTTTTTTAAACGGGAAAAACTTTTTTCTCGGTAGAAAAGGTCCTTTCTTAACACTAACATTGAACCTGGGAGGGATCAATTCCTCTATCCCACGGACCACAGCTTACTCCTAAAAAATTAAACATAAAAGTTATTTTCTTTTTTTTTTTAAGGAAAACGGGCTGCATTTAAAAAAAGGATTGCTGTATTAAAAAACAATCACAGACGTGGTCGTCTGCTGACTCCCGCAGGCCACCATCACTGTGATTCCTAGCGGGTCACAAATTGTGAACTGGCTCATTAATATTCATGAGGTAGGTCTATATGCGACCCACCATTAATCACTAATTAGGGAATAAGGGCCATATATACCTTTAGTGCAATAGCGATTACCAAATAGTGATTCACAAAAAATCGCAATTTGCTGATCTCTATTCCTAGTGTTAGTCCATCTGGCCCCAAGTGCCTAGAGGCAGTTCAGTCCGCAGTTGACCTGCCGTCACTAAATGCTGTTGCTTCAGAACTGGACTGAAGATGGGGGCTGAAGTACAAGAAAAGGCCATGCCGGTACATCATCGAAGAGGTTAGTTATCAGATCCCTTATACACACATTCCCCTGTCTCCATCAAACATGCTCCTGATTGTTCAGCAAAATAAAGCACTTATTGCAATAACTATGAAATGACAATAATAGATTATTTTATGTAGCAGTCACTACCACAGTTTTGCCATTTTTGTATCTTTGTAAATAACTTACTAGTGGACCTCAATTTGTCATAGCATCTTCTCCCCCTGCCTTGCCCTTTTGTAAACCCTGGTACTACCTTTGCTACCCGTGGGCTCAGACGTGAAGAAGACAGCAGCAAGAAAATCCCACTTTATTATCTGTTGAGTCCACCCATTGGACTTCCCCAAGCCCATCACTAGAATGTGTGAGGCTCCTATGGGAGTAAAGTTGGGACAAGGGGATTAACATTGTGATGACATCAGTGGTCACAAGGTGGGTGATGTCACTTCCGCTACCATTTGCATTTTTCGTCAATCAACATCCATGATGTTTCTTTCCCTGTATGCAAGTGTGCTCAACGCATCAACACTGGAAAGATTAAGAGCTGAGTTGCCCCGACTGGGTTTATACTCATGCCTGCAGAAGACAAGCAGGTGTCAGTATCAAGCACTTGAATCTCTGAGCCTTTGAAACGTTTTTGTTTTAAGGAAGGTGATTTAACAGCACAATATGTTTTAGCTTGAACATCAGGGGCCATATCATACATGCAACACATTTTCCTTGTTAGCACCGGGCGCACCTTTCAAAAGGTGCACTCGTGCTAACAACGAGAGTGCACCATATTAGATGGAATGTGCTGCTCCCAGGGCAGCTGCAAACTCGTGCCGACTAGGGGGCAGCGCATTCGAGCGAAATATGGAGCGACTTTGAAGCAGCCGCTCTGTGTTTCACTGTGCAGGCGGCAATCTGTCTCCACTTTTAAGGAGGATTAGAGAACCCCTTGCAGGTGGGTGCAGTGGGTGACTGCACCAGCCTGTAAGGGGATGGTTGGGGGGTCCATAGGACCTACTTCCCCCCTCCAGAGGGCTGCTATCAGGGTGTGTACTAACTGTTTGCCATCTAGTAGGTGGCGCACTTTCAGAGCGCCTCCTGACAGCCTCTGCGCCTGAGTCTATAGTACCGCGCGAGCGCTGAGGTAAAGAGATTCTCTAATTTGCATGGGGCAACAACCCCGTGCAAATGAGGGCACATCCTCTGATGATAGCATTGGCACAATATGTGCACCAGCGGTATCCGTATTACAGAAGTGGCCGCAAAAACGTCTGCAGCCCTTTCTGTAATACCAAAGTACCCGGGGCGTGAAATGCAGGCTCATATGCCCCTTACACCCCCGGGGCACTTTCCATACTAGGGCCCTGGACCCTTAAAAAAACAATAACCACCACTGAAAAAGGATCCAAAGAAACGTTCAGCATGTTCCATAGAAGAATTGAAAAAGTGGGTTTATGAGAATATACACCCAGATTCATGAAGGTCAAATTTTGTGATTCCTTAATAGCGAAATTTACCGATTCGCTATTAAGGAATAGCAAAATGGTATTCATCAAGAAATCACTCAAGAAATAGCGAGTCGCAATTAAGGAATATCTCCCCATTCATTCCTATGGGCCTAGAGGCCCATAGGATTAAATGGGAAGACACTCGCAATTTGCTAATCGCAAATAGCGATTCGCAAAATAAAATTGTGATTTCAAGGGTGCAGGGGTGTCCAAAGGACACCCTGTAGCACCCCTGAAATGTGAATTTACACTGATGCTGTGCACACACATGTCCAAAGGACATGTGTGTGTGTAACATGCAACTTAGAAAAATGCATTTAAATGCATTTTTCTAAGTTTTTCGCTATTTACCACGAGGTTTGACTTCGTGGTAAATAGCGGTCCTAAATTGCGAATTGGCAATTTTTAAATGTTTCATGAATAGCATTTAAGGAATCTGTAATATAGATTCCTTAAATGCTAATCCTCGCAAATTTGCAAATTCTTTATTAGCGATTTTGGCATTTGGGATGATGAATCCCAAATGCAAAAATTGCACTCGCAAAGGGCCAGATTCTCAGAATCTGGCCCTTTTGCGAGCGCATTTAGCTTGATGAATCTAGCTGATAGTGTTTCGAAGCTGCGCTGCAACGCTAGGGTGGGAAATTGTAATCTGCTGTTAAGGCGGATACATTTAGTTAAGTTTTTTTTCTAAAGAGAGGATAACATAGTCAATAAAGTTATCGCTCTTTTATTAGATGATGTAGGCTCCTGGTTATAGCTGTTTCCTCTGTACATGTAAATCGATTGGTCTAACAATTGTTATTTACATACATTACGATTTTATTTGTTTTTCAATTTAACAGTAAAAGTATATTTAAAAACAATTTTAATAGTTTATGTATGCAGTCATTGTTTATTACTGTTGGAGAAAAACACCCTTAGTTATGTGTTTTCATTTGCTATCCAAAGCATTTTAAGTCATGGTACTTTCTTTACAACACAAGCTGTGTATAAGGTTGTTGAAGTGTTTCGGCCAGTACAGATGCTTCAAAAACCTCCTCAGGACAGAGTCCAGGACCTCTATACATGTTGAAACTGTAATCATAAGAAAATTGCCTCCAGTATTGCTTTATGTGGATTGCAGTGTAGATTTCCGTAGTGTCCGGCTTACTTGTAATTATATTATGCTCTGTATGTAGTCACTGTGTAGGCCTCTTACCTGTATATTTGGGTTAAAAGGTGCCTGGGAGAGCAGTAAACTGGACGTGATATTTTAACAACTGGGAAGTTTACTAAAAAAATTGCTAATTACCAGCCACGGCCCGTGTAGGGCGTGCCACCTGGCAGTGACGTGGGGCAGGGGAGGGGCAAGGTGGGGCGGTGTAAAATGCGGGAAACGGATGATTTTAGGTAAGTAACGAAAAAAAAAAAATTGTTGCGCGCGCTGCATTGCATTTGGCGATGCAGCACGCGCAACGAAATTCGTTTTTGGTTTTTTTTTCTACGGTGGCAAAACGCATCACGGCGGGATTATGACTGAATAAACCCCCAAAACTTCAGAATCCTTTCTGCTGTGTTTCTATTTGCCTGAGAGCATGTATGTTACTACGTTTTTGAGAATATATATATATTTGGACTGCACAACAGTATTCCACGCCAACTCCAGGTGCATTATGGGACTTGAAGTATGGTGGCAGTCCGGCAGGTATCTACCAACGATTTCTGGGACATTGCTCACGTGGTGTACCTCTGAGGAAAGCTATTCGCTGAAACGCGTCAGGTGCTCCACTTCAGCTGTAACCTGCGCTAATCTCAATAAAGGCCAGTTATTCACGGAACCAGTGTTATGGCGCATTTGTTTGTTGGATATATATATATATATATATATATATATATATATATATATATGCAATGAATTCCGTCTTTTAGCATCCAGGCTCCAGGAAAGACGAACACGGACCCAGTAAGTTTTGTGCAAAAGGGATTTATTCCAAAGTAGCACCATGCACCGCCATGACGCGCATATAGTAATTGTATTTATATAACTCTTACTGTCCCTGATGGGTCACTGCAGCGCTTTTCGCTGAGTAGCACTCTACTCCGGAGCCCAAAAATGATTAGTTGTGGATCAGATCAGTACAGGGAAATGTAAGTTGTTAATTTGAGTGGTGGACATGTGAGTCTTCATATAGTTATATATTACGATTCCACAAAGCACCTTAGGTCACGTGCAGCGTATGCTTGATTGCTCAAACTCCTGCTAGAGAATGGTGATTATGAGGTCATGTGTGTAGTTTACAAAACTGCTAAATAAATAAATCCCATCCGCCTGAGGCACCTTACATTGTGCTATGCTCTTAGCCTCAGTTGATTTGGGGGGGGGGGGAGAAAAACACAGGCGACTGCACCATGTGTTCCTCTGCTGACCCCTAGTGTTAGAACTGTGCATTGCAGGCTCTCTTTCCATGGTAAGGTCAGTGCACTGTGCACCTTCTGTTGCTCCCTTGACTTCTGTTGATAGAACAGAGCCCCATGCCTTCTCTTTGGGGGTAGGCCATATTGCAAACTTGTTCTCACACGTAACATGCGCAGTGTTTCTGACTATTCCGTGCATTTTTCTAGTTATGCAAAATGCACTTGCCCGTATCCTGCTTGCAATGTGTACACGGGCCACATAAAAAGTTGCCCAAGGCACTGGCGGTTGCCTTGTTTGTGCAGAAAATGTTGTGCAGCCTTGTCATACATCAGTTTGACAATGACTGCACAGCAACATTCTACCCAAACTAGCCACTAGCTGGAAAAACTGACTTCAAAATGTCAATCTGCACAACAATCTGAGGACCTCAATAATCAAGAGTAAGGGGAGATGGCATACATGTAAGAAATTCCCCCATAAATACTTCTCTTCTTCTGCAGAGACCAAGTAATACAGCAAAATACTGTATCCTCTTATTTTCATAAGACCTGTAGAGGTAGAGCACTGCACCTGCCATTCCTCTTAAGACCATAAGTAATTCAATAGATCACTGGGCCCTCTGTTCCCCTCCTCCCCTCTATTCTGCTGGCAGAACACTGTACCATCTTTCCCCCACTTCCCTGTTTTAGAGTTTAGAGCCCTTCCTCTTCTGTTCCCCTACTTCTATCTTTAGAGGCCATAGCATTGCACACCCTGATCCTCTCTTGGCCCCTAGTGACAGAATAGAGAACTGCACCTCTTGTTCCTTCCTGGCAGTAGGTGATATAACAGAGTTCTGCTCTCTTTGTGGACCTCCAAATGTAAAAACAGAACATTGCAGCTTCGTGTTCTCGACTGACCTCTTGTGGTAAAACAGAGCATTGCACCATCAGATCCCTTAGAGCCCTGAGCATTGGAGCTTCTGTTCCTTTCTATATCTCTTGTCATAGAACAGAAAACTGCACCTTCTGTTCCTCTCCTGACGTAGGTGGTAGAAGAGAGTACTGCACCCTCTGGAGCCCGCTTAATGATGCAACAACACAATGCAGCTTTTGTTCCTCTGCTGCCCTCTTGTGGCAGAGCATTGTACCCTATGTAAATGTAAATGTATTGCGATTTATATAGCGCACGTATCACCCGAAGGCATCAAGGCGCTTGCCTTGGGAACCCGTCCTGGTATTCCCCTGTGAGATATCCCCAGCAGGGTATCCACAAGGTGAAAGCCAGGCATCCCGCCGCGAGGGGCTGTAGTGGAGATTAAGCAAGCTATTGCCCAGAGTCGCAGAGTGTGAACCCGTGAGTCGAGTAGGCACCGGAACGAGAATTATCAAGTCCGTGGAATTTTTTGAGTCCAAGACCCGCCGAGGCGGGGAATTGAACTCTGGTCCAGGACCGATCTCAGCTTCCGGGTCTGCCGCCTCTAACCCCTGAGCCACACTTCTCCACCCTATGATCCCCTACTGTCCTGAGTTTACTCCTGAGCTTTGTTTCTTTATCGACCTCTACTGATAGAATAAAGAACTGCACCGTCTCTTCTACTGACACTAGGTGATAGAAAAGAGCAGTGCTCACTATTGGTGGGTGAATTTCCCCAGTGATAAGTGAAACTGCAAGTATTTCACTTTTTCTCCTATTGGAACACAATTCCGGCTGATGGACAGCTGATATGATATGATATGATATAAAAGCTTTTATAGCGCGCTCTATTACTAAAAAAGTATCCTGGCGCGAAAGAAGAGGAGGCAAAGATAGCGAGGGGGTTACTGGTTCATATTAAACAGGTGGGTTTTCTAAGCTAAATAAAAACAAAGTAAAAAAAACAAAGTTAAAATCACGGTAGATGTTGGGTAGAGAATGTGGACTTATGGGCCCAGTTTCGAGTCTCGGCGTCAACTCACCATTCTGTGATTCTAGGCCAATCACTCAATCTCCCCGTGCCTCAAAAAAATGAACTTGACGCTGTGTAATGCAACTGGTGCTCATGTAAAGCACTCCAATATCTTATGTGTAGTTTACACTGTATAAAACTGCAACAACAAAAAAGTTGCTTTTAGCTCTGTGAAGAGATGGACCATCCTTTCACTTAATGCTAATCGCACTAAGTTGAATACATTTCCCAAGTTTCTAACTTTCGAGCAACCGCCACAGGAAGCAAACCTGTACACCACACCCGGCTCTCCAGCAGGCAGGCACCACACTCAAGCTCCCCGGCTAGGAAAGAGGCTTCCAAGAGCTCTGTCAGGGGTCAATCAGTGTAAATTACATAATGCAGTTACCATTTAGATAATTATATTGTCAAGCCTCTGGCAGTGCTAGACAGAACAAGGCATATTCACTCTGTGTATTCCTCACTGCACTGAATTGTTGTGCTGCAGGGAATCCTGTCTGCAAGATCCTTTTTTTTTTTTTTATTCGGGACGGTAAATGTGGTCACAACAGGCCTGTAATCATTAATAGGGCCATGTAATGACCCTATTCATTGATTGGGCCTATATTCACTCCCCAGAGGTTGCCGCTGCAGCATCCATGCTACTTTCCATGGCAGTTCAAGCCTCAAGTCACTCCAGTGAGATGTGGTCTAAGAGGCTCAGTTGCTGACTGACACCTTTAGACCTCTGGGGCCGATTCACAGAACAAATCTGAGATAAAATCCTAAACGTACTACTTTTGGAATTCACAGAAGGCATTTAGTAGTAGTAAAGTTAGTATTTCGTCCTAAGTTAGATTTTTATCTTAAATTAAGATTTTGTCTTAAATTAGGATTTTGTCTTAACTAAACTTAAGAAAAAAATCCTAATTTGAGGGAAAATCCTAATTTAAGACAAAATGCTAATTTAAGACACAATCCTAATTTAAGACAAAATACCAACTTAAGACAAAATACTAACTTTCCTCCTACTAAATGCCTTCTGTGAATACCAAAAGTAGTAAGTTTAGGATTTTGTCTCAGATCCCTGTCTCTGGGCTTGAGTCTCCTCAAGTCACCTCAACTTCCCTTGAAAGTGCACCAGTCTGTTAGACGGTTAGGTAGACCCCTATGAATGCCACAGAAGCCGTCTGCCATATTAATAGAGTACCACAGTCGCTCCTGGGATGTGGTACCATTCACGTGGCTGTCCCATCCCATACCCTCTCCTGGGATGGTCTTATGGTGCATCCAGGCCCATTTCCAACGCTCTACTGGCTGCATTCACATTCCAATGATGAAAACCACTGGATTGGCTCTGCACCACAATTTGTCAACAAAAAAGTCCAAAACAGAATACGCATATAACTATTACAGAAGTCTAATTTGATACAAAAAGTAATTGCTAATGCAAAATCGTCTTGTCTTATTCTTCTTTTTTATTCCATTTTAATCAAAAGTCATCAGCCAACGCGTTTTGACCTCTTGAAATAAGACTTCTTCAGGACTGGAAATTAAAAACCCATATATGTACAAAACATTCACCAAAAAACATTGTACAAAACAAACAACAAGCATATTACATGCCACAAAGATATTATACATAGAAAGAACATATAGTTGATATGAAAAAACACAATTATAAGCCACACCCAAAAGTGCCAATCACTTATTCACATAAAACATTTAAAAACATTGAACAACACTCCAATGATGAAACCATAGTGCACCGCTGTCTCGTCCCCTCCTCAATAATCCTTCTTTCTTACCCTATATTCATAGAGCAGTCAGTTGTTTCTAGCAAGGTTCCTGCTATACACCCACAAACATCCTCTGCCATTCTCAGAGCTGCTCTAGTTTGTAGTCCCTCCTGAGATTTTGTCTGAGTACATCCTGGATCATTTGCAATGCTGTTATTGGCGATTAGTCTCACCAAGGATGGTGCCTGAGCACACCAAGGGCCATTTCCAGGGCTGCTCTAGGCCAATAGTATCTCCTGGGATGGAACTTGAGTGCAATCTATTCCATTTCTAGGGTTTTGTTATGCTCATGTCCTGCTAGATACTGTGCTTGAGTGCCCCGCATTCCATTTCTAGGGCTATGTTAGGCCCTGTTAGAAAGGAGGGTCTCTAATTTGTCGAAGGTATGCACCTTTGTCCATGTAGGGACCCTTGCTACTAGTCAGGGTAAGGGCATTACACATTTTAGATAACCTCTGCTTACCCACTTGGTGGCTTTGCAATAGCATGCTTATCCCAAAGGCAATGCGTAAAGTATTTGAAGTCAAAACACACAGTAACCCAGTGAAAACACCACAAATGGACACCACACCAGTTTAGTAAGATAAATTATTTTTATCTCAACCAAACCAGGCCAAAAAACAAGAAACAAAATAGCTCCACCAGGGGTTATTACGACATCGTGTCAGGGATAAATCCAAAGTACGGCCCGACCGCGAGGTGCGAGGCATTGGACACAGAGTCACACGGACCCCCAAACAACAGTATCTTGGAAACAAAGTCTATGGACGATGCACGGCGTTGTGTGAGTGAGGCATCAGTGCCGAGATCGAGGCTGGTTGTCACAAGGGAGGTGAGGCATCGAGTCCTTGGAGAATCTTATTCAAGCAAGTTCACTTTAAAGTTCCAGTCTTTGCCCTCTCCTTGGAAGAAGCAGTAACTGCAGCCAGCCCAACAAAGAGCACACAGCAAAGGGGAAGTACTCTTCCTCACATCTCTCGAGCTCTTCTCCGTGGCAGAGGTTCCTCTTGAGTCCAGAAGTGTTCTAATTCTCTGGGGTTTAAGGTCCACTACTTATACCCCATATTGTATTTGTTCTCTTTGTATCAAGGGTCTCTGAACCCAGTCCAAACCAGCTCTGTCCTCTCTGGTGCAGCATGACCAGGGGATATGGGGACAGCATTGTGCAAAGGGGACACTGCCCGTTCAGGTGCAAGTGAAACTCTTCCCACCACCAGTGGCGGCTCGCAGAGGGAGTGCTGTGGGGTGGTGCAGTGAAGTGAGGGAGGGGCAGGGTGGGGGGGGGGCAGTGGACTCGGAAATACGACGGCCAGGAGTAAAGTAAGTAAATAAATAAATAAAACGATTTACCTTGCGCTCGCTGCATTGCTGAGTTGGCGATGCAGCAAACGCATGGTAAATAGTTTTATTTATTTATTTACTTACTTCACTCCTGGCCTTCGTATGTCTGAGTCCACTACCCCTCTGCCCCTCCCCCGCCCCTGCCCACCACCACGCAGCACTCTCTCTGCGAGCCGCCACTGCCCACCACTCTAAATGCAGCCAAGGTCTATTCAGCTCAGCTGTGAGTCACCCAGGAAAGGTAGGACACACCACAACCCCCCCTTGTGACTCTCTACAGTGAATGCAATTGCCCAGCCCCTTTCACTCCAAAACCAGACAGTCAATACACAAAAGAGCAGAGGCACAAAGAATAGTTAAATAAGAAAGTGCCTACTTTCTAGAAGTGGCATTTTCAAACACACTAAACACTCAATTTAAAAAACATCTCCCTAAAAAGATGTGTTATCAATTTCTGAGTTACAGAGAGTCTAAACTTCATTTCTACATCTTCTCCCAGTGGAAAGTTATACTTGTAAGATGTTACAAAGTAACTCCCATGTTAGCCTATGGGACAAATAGCCTTTCAATAGTGAAAAACGAAATTGGCAGTATTTCGCTATCAGGACTTGTGAAACACACCAATACCTGTTCTACCTTTCACATACACTGCACCCTGCCCATGGCACATTGGGCCTACCTGATGGGTGCCTTACATGTAAGAAAAGGGAAGGTTAGGGCCTGGCAAGTGGGTGCACTTGCCAGGTCGATATGGCAGTATAAAACTGTGCGCGCAGATACTGCAGTGGCAGTGCATTAAATATGCCAATCATGGATAACCAATCATAATAATAATTTACACAGAGAGCATACACTTTTTAGCATTAATTAGCAGTGGTAAAGTGCCCAGAGTCCTAAAGACAACAAAAACAGATCAGGAAAAATAGGAGGAAGAAGGAAAATGTTTGGGGATTACCCTGCAAAAAAAGGCCATTTCCAATAGGCCCATAACCTTGGCAGATTTTGTACCTGAGTGTCCTGCATTCCATTTCTAGGGCCGTGTTAGGCCCTGCATTCCATTTCTAGGGCCGTGTTAGGCCCACATCTTGCCTAATGTTGTGCTTGAGTGCACTATATTCCATTTCCAGCCTTATTTTAAGCCAGTGGTTCTCAACCTGGAGTCTACACACCTCCAAAGGTTCGCAACACCTACTAATGGTTTCTGTATCTGGTTCGAAAATTAAATAATATTTGCAGATTAATTCAATATATATCCATTAAAAAATGCAGAATTGATTATTCAAAACACTCTGTCAAGGTGAAGGAATCTTAAATTGAGGCTAATAATTAGGTTGATATTTTTTAGCCTGACTTTTGGGAGCAGCACAAGTACAGCAAATGAAATCTAATATAGACGACTGGCAGCCTAAATCGAAGACAAGAAAAGAGATTATGTATTAGGGGCAAAAAGACAATGTGGTCTGCTACATGTTAGCATATTGCTTGGTCTTTCAGAAATAAACCTACATTTTGAATGCTCCAATTTTCTAATTAAAATGTTGATTTTGTACATTTTTTGTAAGTGAACTAATTAAAATAGGTGCTTTTTTCTGATTTTTTTTATATTATTTTGAGTTTCAAATTGTAGAAAATGCTTACAGGTCCTCCGCTACTGGCAGTAATTCAGTGGAGGGGGGTCCACAGAAATCAAAAGACTAAGAACCATTGTTCTAAGAGATTAATCTCTGGTGGGATGTGTTTGGGTGCCTCTCGACCCAGTTCCTGGGCTGATCTTGGCCCAGAGCCTCTCCTGCGCTGGTGCTTGCATGCATCTTGCGCCATGCCCAGGGCTGTTCAAGGCACATGGGGCTTATTTACAAGCCGCTGGTGTCTCAGGTGTGTCACTTTTAATATGGGAAAAAGTGACGTCCCGGCAGTGCAATGGGCTTGTAATAATATTAATAACCCTGTATTTGTAAAGCGCACAGCTACCTGTAGGTTTCCCGGCGCTGGGGGCCGTCGGGAAGATTAAGCCCAGAGTCACATGGTGCTGGGCAGACCCCTGCCGCCGGGGATCGAACCGTGGTCCCCGGCGTCCGGCATCATTCGCCCTGGCCGCTGCGCCACACTTCTTCCACCTCTGTAAAGAAGCCCATGGTATCTGCTGGGATAGAGGACTCTGACCCACTTCCCAGGAGGTTCCAGACTCTTAACTCGCCTTAGTCTCTTTAGCCCAGACTCAGGGCCTGCTGAGAATAAGCTCCAGGCTGAATTGTAACCCTTGCTCGCCACCATTACAGCCGCACAGATCCTCAGCCGAGCTGTGTGATTTGCTGTCCTTTCTCTGTTTTTATGGCGCCAGCCTGTGGATAAGAAATACAGCGGAGAGGTGACCGCTTCTTTCCCTGATAAACACCCGGGGCCTCATTTATGAAAAGTGACGCATCGCTGCGTAAAAACAGCGATGCGTCACTTTTCACTGCGCTCTCCCTGCGACACTAATGATGCGTCATATTTACAGTATGATTGCATCATGTTGCAAGGAGTTACAGATACGTCAGTATTTCTGACGTATCTGTAGGCGCAAAAGTGAAGCATTGCTGGAGTGTGTCACAAAAGTGACGCAATACCAGCAATGTGTACTTTCACATGGGCAAGTCCCATGTTGTTAGTGCCTGCGTCAGTCTTATGCCTGCTGTGAGGCAGGCGTAAGATTTTTACGCATTAGCATCCAAGAAATGGCGCAGTGAAATCTTATAGATTTCACTGCGTCACTTCTATGACTCTTTGTTGAGTCAAAACGCCCCCCATGCATACATTATACCTGGCGCAGGTATAATGTGGCTCAGGGGTTAGCAAAGTGACGCATCTACCTAGATGCGTCACTTTGTAAATATGGCGCAACAAGGCACATTTTTTACTCTGCTGGTGCGTCAGAAAAAGTGACGCACTGGCGGCGTAAAAGTGACGCAAGGGCTCATAAATGAGGCCGCCTGTGTGGGTCTGTGCCGCCGCAAGGGAGGCGAGGCATGCAGTCTCTCCTCTGCTGCTGTTCTTTGGCAGTAATTATTGTTAAAGCTAGCGCCTGCGGTCTTCTCGACGCTACATTTTACTTCCATGTGTGCGTGATTGGCAGCACTTCCCTTCCTTCTTTCTGTTTCTCCGTAGACAGCTGTTCACAACTGGAAAACGGTTCTCTTGTCCTCCGCTCCCTTATTTATCTTGGAATAAATTGCATCCTATAATGGGGTCGGGATGGCGGGTGCATAACTCCCCCGTGCAAACATCGTTCAGTTTATGCCAAGTCTGATTTCGTCAGCGTGAATCACGTCCGCACACAATAAAGTGTGTTTCTGCTCTCCGGTTTTTAAATGGCTCATTTATACTTTTTGTATGAAAATCTATTCATTGCACATTTAAATTCTGCCCAGTTGAGGTAGTTTCAACCAAAATTGAAATCCCAAAGATTCGATAGCATGGTCAAAGTATAAGTGAACTCGAGCGCTTAATGTGAACAGAATTAGAATTTCTCGAGAAAAAAATGAAGTGTTAGGGTAAAGCTACTGCTGTTTTGAAAGTCTTGAAATGAGCTGCTTCAGGAAGGGGTGGAGTTGCCTGTGCACAATTTCTATTGAGCCCTTATGCTGAATACTTCAGTTTTAGGTCTGTGTTAGCCAAGACAGCCACACATCATTCATTTGTCTGTGAAGTTGTCATTCGCATTTTTCTCCAATCCGCTCAAGAGGCATCAAGGGGCAATGTGCCAGCCCCCTTCAGCCATTGGCTGACTTCACTATGAGTCAGGCCGGCTGGCCTTTCACAATGTGTACATCCACACACAAAGTAGTTCCCTCAGTGCCAAGAGTACTATAGTAAAGTGTGCTTTTTTGAGTCCAAAAAGTAATTTTGCCTTTCGTTAATGTGGTCTTTTTCAGATTGATGAACACCCGGCAGCTTCCCAAAATATAAAGTTTTCAAAAAACCATGACAAAACAAAGCAAGAATTTCCAAAAGGCTGACAGACAATGCCTGACTGTTTGGCTTTGCCAATGCTTGTTGTACTTGTTTGCGGCATTTATGTGAAGAATGCATGTCATAATATATGTGCACCATTGCAGGGAGTGTATAGAATTAGTGTACATGGGTAACTGAATCCCATCTTTCGTTGGTTGTGAAACATATGCATTCAGTACATTCAACATGATTAAGTTTAGGAAACCTATAGATTTTCAGTTTTTCTTACAATAATCTTTCTTCTTCTTGAAAATATATTTTACCATAAACTGCACCTCCTTCCTTCACAAAACATATACATTGGTACACTTCCCCCATCTTCTTCATCACTTGCCGAAGAAGATTTGGATGTAACCCAGGTGTACTGAAAGTGTTGACATTTCATGGCGGGGGTTTGGAATGGCCCAAAATTGGCTATTTTGCGAAATATAAAAAGGTTTCCCTTCCATTGCAGTTTGCTAATCTGCATCTATCAGACCCAACACATTTTGGGTATTAAGACTGTATGAATGAGGAGGCGGGGCTTTGGGGGGCTGCCTTGAGTGTGGATGGGCCTTTGAGACCTCCATAGTCACGGAGGGGCATTAAAGGTGCTGGGGTCTGGTGAGGTGGGTGGGGTTTCATGCCTGACCTTTCCACTCCTAATATTCACCAAAGAACAGATAAAAGGCTTCTCAAGCCACCTTCCCTGTCTGAGGAATGTTTCAAATTCCAGAATGGCTTCAAAAGTGCAGAGAATACAGAGTCCTGCTGCAATCCTACTCTGAGGAGTATTTTGAGTTCAGCGAAGGGTTACTTGAGTGTTCAGAAATTGGATGGCGCTCTACAGGTAGTGGAAGGTATGGTTAGCGGATGTCAAGGTGGTTGGTGCTTCTTGGTCAGAGAAAACCCTGGTCTCTGAGAAAGGAAGGGTAAGTGGAGCTCACCCTTCTGGAACAATGAAGCAAAGGCAAGCGCACACAACCGGTGTTTGTTGATTTGTAGTAATCATATTAGTCTTGATGGATAAAATTGCAAACAAATGTTTTTGCTGGCGGTCGCGTAACTAGTTAGCGTGGAGGAGTCTTGTTCGTTATCGGAATTGCTAGTTACGCGACCCCCAGCAAAAACATTTGTTTGCAATTTTATCCATCATGACTAATATGATTACTACAAATCAACAAACACCGGTTGTGTGTGCTTGACTTTGCTTCACTACTCTGTGTAGTAGGTCACAGCTCAACGCGTGCCCACCGTGTGATATTGGTGCTTCGCCGGGTGATCGTGTGAAGTGTGCCTTAAATCATGTGACGTACTGTGTCATAACTAAGGCTATTAGTGACCTCTTTGTAATCCCAGCTAATTCGAGCAGAAGGAAACCAGGCTCACGATCGGGACAGGGCTGGTACAATCAGAAGTGTAGGGAGGCGAAGTCACTTCTCATTGAGGCAGTCAAGTCCAAACTACCGTCCAAGGCTAGGGAGGCAAGAAGATACTATGCACTCTGCCAAAAAAATGCTCGGATGGAGTGGGAGGATAATTTCTGGCAGGACCTCCTGGCTGCCAGTCGTGGGAAAGATGCCAAAGGTTTTTGGGACTTGGTGGGCAAAAGGAACCGTCCTGACGATACCCGGAGGACCTGTACCATCAATGCCCAGACTTGGTTCTCTCACTTCCAAAAACTTTACTCTGCTGTTGAAGGCCCACTTAACGATTCTTTTAACCTCCCACCCTTTACCCTAGTTCGTGACCTGGAACTTTTTTCTGTTTTGGATGTAACAAAGCAGATCAAAACCCTGGTTCCATTGAAAGCAGCTGGTCCGGATGGCTTACCAGGCGATATCCTCCGCGCTTATCCGGAAGAATGGGGGGTACTAATCACTGCACTCCTCAACGCAATCATTGGGGAGGCCCTGTGCCAGACTCCTGGAGAGGTGCGGAGGTGGTCCCCATCTATAAAAAGGGCAGTCGGGATCTACCCGGGAATTATAGGCCTATAAGCCTAATAGACTCAAGCCAGAAATTGGCGGGGAAAGCCATCTTGGGGAGGATCTCCCAATGGGTGGACGATAATCACATCCTGTCCGATATGCAAGCCGGGTTCCGTTCAGGTACAGGAACTATCGAACAGGTCTTCAGGCTCTTGTTATTATACTGGAAGGTGGTGGTGCTGGGCAAAGGCAGTCTTTATTTGGCCTTTATTGACCTTAAGACTGCCTTTGACCTGGTACCTAGGGAGGAACTCTGGAGGGTCCTTTACGGTTTAGGGATGCCCCCGTATATATTAAACCTCCTTATCAACCTGCACACCAACACCTATGCCCAGGTTAGATGGGGATTGAATGGGGAAAAGACCGACAAGATCAGGGTCGAGAGGGGAGTAAGGCAGGGCTGCGTTCTGGCCCCTACCTTATTCTCCCTCTACATTAACGGGGTGGTAGATCACCTACTGGGCGAACCAGCAGACGCTCCCACCCTGGGAGGAGTAAAAATTCCAACCTTGCTGTTCGCCGACGACACCCTCCTCATCTCTAAAACCCCCCAAGGTCTCCAGACACTGCTGAACCGCTTTCAGGACTTCTGTACCACTAAGGGCCTTGTCATCAACGTAGATAAGACTAAGTACCTAGTTATACATCCACCTCGCAAACTTGGCCGCCCTCCCATCCTGAACTCCATACCTCTAGAAAGAGTGGCAGAATTTGATTATCTGGGAATCCGACTGAACGATGTGATGAGCTGGACTGCCCACATTGACAAAATGACATTGGCCCACAAAAGGGTGGGGGGCGCTCTTCTTAAGGAGTTTAACAACTCTTCAAAACATTGTGTTGCCCCTCTACTTGAGATATACAAAGCACGTGCGGTCCCTGCGTCACTCTATGGAGCGGAACTGTGGGGCTCGGGCAAAGTTGACTCACTGAGCAAGGCTGAAAATAAATTCATCAAGGATCTCCTTGCCATTCCATCGAGTAGCCCGACCATCCCAGTGCTCATGGACACTGGCTGCAAAGCCATAAGGGACCAGGCTCGGCTTCGACCCCTTTTGCTTTGGGCATGTTTGTGGAGGGTCCCGGAGCTAAAATCCTATGCCAATGGTCTGGCAGAGGTGATGCACTCTGACGGTTGGCGTAGCATCAAATGGCTGAAGGATATAAAACACCTTTTAGGGGACCTAGGCCTGGACTCATGCTGGCATAGCCACTCCGCTCCTCCGAAGGAGACTTTAAAAAAACTTTTCTGGGAGTGGGTTTGTATGAAGCGCTTGAGAAGCCAGCAGCACTGCAAAACCACCGCAGCTTTTCTGCTGTTAAAAGACGCTGTCATGTATGAGCCGTACATGGACATTATATCAGTGGCTATGGATAGGTCCTTGTACATTAAATTTCGGTTAGGAACCCTACCCTTGGCCGACTTTTGCTCGAGGTGGAATAAATCCCAGCCTATATCATGCTTCTGTGCTCTTTGTCACGACAAGCCAGAGACGGTGCCTCACTTTCTTTTTGAATGCCCGGACTACGGTCGCCCCAGATCACGTTGGCTCGGTCCCATCTGCAGAGAACTGGGTACTCGTCAGCACTCCGTTGCACTCCGGATTCTCTTAACTAACACAGCCCCTCCCATTGTCTGTGCTGTTGCTAAGTTTTTAAAATGGGCTTGGTTGATTAGAACTAGAAGACTGTCCATATCAATTTAATTCTCTTTTTATCTAATTTATGCTGATCTAATGTGTTTTATTCTTATACTAAATGTACAGTCTTACTTTTTTCGACATGCTGTTTTTATCTTTTGTACTGCTTTTATGATATGTGCATATCGAAATAAAGCATCAATCAATCAATCAATATTCACCAAAGAACAGATAAAAGGCTTCTCAAGCCACCTTCCCTGTCTGAGGAATGTTTCAAATTCCAGAATGGCTTCAAAAGTGCAGAGAATACAGAGTCCTGCTGCAATCCTACTCTGAGGAGTATTTTGAGTTCAGCGAAGGGTTACTTGAGTGTTCAGAAATTGGATGGCGCTCTACAGGTAGTGGAAGGTATGGTTAGCGGATGTCAAGGTGGTTGGTGCTTCTTGGTCAGAGAAAACCCTGGTCTCTGAGAAAGGAAGGGTAAGTGGAGCTCACCCTTCTGTAACAATGAAGCAAAGGCAAGCGCACACAACCGGTGTTTGTTGATTTGTAGTAATCATATTAGTCTTGATGGATAAAATTGCAAACAAATGTTTTTGCTGGGGGTCGCGTAACTAGTTAGCGTGGAGGAGTCTCGTTCGTTATCGGAATTGCTAGTTACGCGACCCCCAGCAAAAACATTTGTTTGCAATTTTATCCATCATGACTAATATGATTACTACAAATCAACAAACACCGGTTGTGTGTGCTTGACTTTGCTTCACTACTCTGTGTAGTAGGTCACAGCTCAACGCGTGCCCACCGTGTGATATTGGTGCTTCGCCGGGTGATCGTGTGAAGTGTGCCTTAAATCATGTGACATACAGTGGCACTGTGTGAGTTAACAGGTCTTGTATCTATGTTTGATCTTTGCAACTCGGTTCATTGAGAGGGCTTTAGTCAGGGTCACTGGAATTATGAGGCAGGGGAGGACCAAAATATGCAGCAGGGTTGACTAAATTATGCCGAATGAACACGTAAAAATATGTGGCATGGTTCAGCACATTTTATGGCAGTGTTACTTAATCATTTTGTCATTTTATAATATTACATATGTTAACACTATTTGAGCACATACTTGACCTCATTAGTATCCGATTTATGCCTAAATACAACAATCAGACACTAAAAGGTGATCAGTTAACATCTGAAAATGGCCTGTCTCTGTGCGGCAACACGTGTGGCACTGTCTTAGTCAATTGGGAACCGCTTGAGCCAATCACAACTTTTTCTGTTAAAATCTGCAAATTGTGCAGCAGGAGATGTTTTATGTGGCAAGTCAGGCAAATCATAATTATGTGGAAAAGCAGATATATTAGAATTGCACTCATTCCAGTCCTTATCCCTTGCTTTAATGGCATGCTGTTGCATGCTATTCCACTAGGTGGCGCTCAGGATCCCACCCTTACCTTTGGAGACTGCTGCTGCTGTCCCAGTGCCAAGGTATCGTAGCAGCTCCCCCACTGCTATAAATTAGCAGCATTTCCCGACAGACAGCATCTCTACTGCTTAATGGTCTGGGAAGCTGAATAAAAATGTCATCTGCAATGGATGTTCTGGAGGTACAACAGCATTAATCTCAAGCCCTGCTTTCATTTGTACCTGTGTTTGCTTTGTTCTGCCCCTGATAGTATTTCAGTTGATGTATGGCTGTTTTGGTAGGTCGATGTCAGTAACACACTCAGTTGTGTCTTTTTATAGATGCGCTGGGATTTAGAAATTGTACATTTTACCTGTGGGAATTGGTGTTTTATCTTTTTCCGCGAACAAGAGATTTTAACGACAGCGTTGTCCTCCATGTGTGCATTACTATATCCAAAGCACCTAAAACAAAGCGTAAAGGGGTTTCTAAGCATTTACAATTCATGGAACTGAGGGAACTGAGGGGAAAAGGGATGACATGGTTCTCCCAAGATCACACAATCCGGTCAAATCTCTAATCTGGGGCTGAAGCTGAGATCTCTGATTTCATGACAAAAAGTAGTCTTCAACTTTGAGGCGTAGTATAATAGTTAAGAATAGATTTAGCCTGTGACGTCATTTCATCTAAATCATAGAGGAATGCACAAGAGAGATCAGAAGAGCTTTGAATTCGTGGTACCATTACAGGAAGTGATATCACACAAGCTTTATCTTAGATGGTTTTACAAGAGCTGACGTACAAGAGCTTGTGACCTGTTACAGGTACAAGAAACGGATGGAAAATGTGCAATGAATGTAAAAAGAATACATTCTTAGAGCATCAAGAGATGGAGAACCGACAGACCACATTGCTCCGCCACAACACGGCAACAAGCCCAAAAACTTAGGGTAAGCGGATAGGCTTCCCTGCTTTGTCCCACCGCGTATCCGGCGGCGGAACATTTCACCCTGAACACGCTTCCCTGACGCCTAGAAGCACTATCTTCTCGCGTCGACTAATGCTTATACCCGATTAGGACCGGGTTGGAACTATCACCGGTCCCACGATACTGCCTGCAGCCTAACTTCAACAGCCCTGAAGAGTCACGGGTCTACCCCGTTATTGACGAAACACGTGTCGGCCGTTTTTTTGTGAAACAAATACTCACACCGAATGAATTAAAAACAATTGAGATAACAACATTGGAGTTTGATCTTATCCTTCCACTTGAATGACACAAGAATCTACCTATGAACTAACTCAGGTTGTGTGCGCTTGACTTTGTTTTGCATGGCCTTGTCTTTAGATGTTGTGCTGGAAGGATACCCACCCATTGGTACCTCACTGAATCTAATCCTTACTGTTGGTGTTACATGTTCATGAGATTCTAATCTAAGAGCCTCGGATGCATATTGCACCCATAGGTAGCGATCCCTATGGCCCACTTTGAGCATGGAAAAATCATCTTCTGAAACTGTGGTTTGCACCTTTGCTTCCTTTTGTATATTTGTTTTTGTTGCTAAAGCTTAGGGCAGAACTAGAGGATACACTTGTAGGCCCAGGAGGAGTGGCCATCCTGGAAACGCAAGGAATAATGTCCTAACAGATTGGCCGGTGCGTGGTGGAATAGACTCCCTGCACTCCTGTCGCGGACGAGAAGCATACCGGAACTGAAAAGGTCTGTGTGACTGCTCAGGGAGGACCATGGTAGGGGGACATTGATGACGAGCAAGGATGGTCAACGGTTGGGTGAATAGTTGAAGAGTGATAGGATGCAAGAAGCCTGGTGGCCCTTCTCTGCCACAGGATTCAACTTATATTCTAATATGGCTTTGCCTAGTGCCAAAAATGCTGAGTAAAAGCCACTTTAGGACAACTCAAAACACACTTAGGTTAGTAAATAGAGATGTCTGGGGTAGAGGTGTGTTGAGATGCATAGAGGGGCATAATTTTGTCTTAAGTGATCGATGGAAAGATAGGTACTGAAGAAGGGAAATTTACTAAGAAAATAGGTTTAATCTTGTTTAGAAAGAACACGTTTCTCATGAGTTGCAGTTGTTTCTCTGTTTACACGAAATAATTGAAGCTTGAAACCAGGCTTCCTTGCACCGTCTGTGTGTGTGCTAGGGTGGGCATCAAAGTTCACATTTGAAGCTGCACCCCATGGTCTTTCTTTCTCTGGACCCCCTTTGAATGGAAAGTGTTTTATGCAAGGACTGTGAGGCAGGTGGTGGTTGGGGAAGTACAGCATTGGTTGCTACCAGAAATGCATTACTCAAGTTGGCTATTCTTTGCACCAATCTGCCATGTGGTGATTTATGGCTTCTTTGGAATGAGATTAGGTAGTCAATGTAGCAGGTTGGTTAGCAGATGTGTCTGTTTATGGTTTAATGGCTTCCAATGTTTGTTTTACTCCCTCTATCTTGCTGGATTTTGACTTCTTATCCTTTGTTTCCACTTTGCTCCACTCGCGCTCTTTATTACTTTCCCATTCTTTTATTCCACCCTTCACCCACTTCCCTGATCGTGTTTTCTCGTTGCACCCATCTTGACTCGCCTCTCTGGGTCTGAGATGTGTTTTAGCTGGAGTTGAATCTCTTTCCTTTTCCACACTTTCACCTCTAATGGGTGAGAACTTCCAGATGAGTAGTGCTGGGACAGAGAAGATTCATTTACAGCTGGCACTTTTTCCAAATGTAACACCTGCTTCCTTAATTAGGAGTGGAGTCTTCTGATAAGTTCATGCAAACTTACACGAAACGATCTGCTTTCTTGCCTTGAATCGAGTCCCAACATCATGCAGGCGATTATGGGGGAGGATGCCATGATTTTAAAATCTACTTATCAAAGAGGTTTGATATGAAATAACTAATATGTGCAATTGGCCATTCTGCACACTGCTGCAGTCCTTGACTCCACTAGCAGTGGTGAGGAAGGGACACCTTGCTGCACATAAACAATTTTCAATGGTGTTTTGCTCTTTTTATGTGTGCTGTAGAATGCAGCACATGTAGAAAAATCAAAAATGAGGAAACATAAAATAATTTCTTCTCCTTTTGCCATTCTAATGCCTGGTCGTGCATGTCGTTAGTTTGGGGCGCTGTCTCAGATTTGCACCTCCTTATAAATCTGGGAAGCGTAAAAAAGCAATGAGTGCTGCAGTGGAATGCCCACAGCAACACCCACTACATGCCCCTTTCACACTAAGGGGCCGATTCCGATGTCGGACGGGCCTGAGTCGGTCCGACATCGGTCAGGAACCGTGACCGACTGACCCACTGACGTGGTTACGGCCCTGCAAGTATGATATGTCACACAATGGGAGCATGCATTCCGGGTGGAATGCATGCCTGCATTGTGAAATGAAGGGCTGCAGTTCATCCCTGCACCCTGTGGCTGGCACCCCAAGGTACCTGCCACCGGGTGCAGGGATCTACAGAGGGGCGACATTCGGTGGCCTAGCACCTATGGGGGCCATACTGTGGGCCCCCAAAGACAGCTTCCGACTGCCTTTTCGTGCCGGAAACACCGGCACGAAAAGGCAGTGAAAAACTGCCATCGTACTCCCTCGATCGTAAAGAGGCGGCCGGGGAGTACTGAAGGTTTTCTGGATGACGGATGGGCTCTCCAAGCCTGTCATAAGCCATCCGGAAATCCGAGTCGGATTCCTTTCCGACCGAGCCCATCGGAATGGCTTGGTAGGAAAAAAATCCATCCAGCACATTCCGATGCGGGCGATTTCAGACGGAAGGGCTCCGAACGACGTTCGGAGTCCTTCTGTTCGAAATCGGAATCGCCCCTAAATGATGCATGTAAAGGGGCCATATCTACAAGGTGACGTTAAACCAAAAAAAGTGTCTTAACGCCGCTTCTTTCTAAATATAGAGAAGGGCATTGCGCCAAAACAACATCGCTAAAAGGGACATTATGGTGGCACTATCCCCTTGTAAATATCCACCCATGTTTTTCAATTTTGGATCATGTGATTTTTAGAACTCTTTCAAGAGGGAAACCTCCTAATGGAGTCTCAAGTTCTGTGAGGTTCTTTCAACATGATTTGGAGCTGTGATCACCAGAGCTCTCCTTTAAAAATAAGGCCTGCTGAGGTTCAACTTCACAGAGAGGCCCTGCGCTGGTTGCATACAAACACATTGGCACACATGTGAGCACGTGTGTGCAGGCTGAGCGAGGGAGATTGCTGTCCGACTCAGCCTGGTATTTATGGACAGGAAGCTCTGTCGCTCATGGGACCCAAAATAAACTTCTGATGGCCTGTGGAGAGCTTGGAATTTAACTGAGCCTATATCTCTTTATTTAAGACTAAAGCACAACTCTTCATTGCATAATTGTTTTAACATATCTGCTAAAAACTGAGAAAAATATAATTTTGGATTGACTCGAAAATGAAAAGTGACTGATGTGACTTTTTCTGTCATTTAAATGCTCCCTGGCACATATAAAACATTTTTTTAATTATTATTCATACTCCTTTGATCTACTTTGACATTTATCTTTGAAGTCCTGGAGGAAATTCACCAGTTTTGCAATGTCTAGTTGGGGAAGATCTATGCTACAGGTAGAGGTCTTTCAGACCACCACTTGTTTCTGCCATAGTTTACCCCGTTTCCTGCTTCGAACGTTCAGCGCCAGTGCTGAACGTTTGAAGAAACGGGTGCGGCGCATCGGCCATTGGACGAGCGCAGCACCAGGGAGGTAGCTCGCGCTACGTCCTACGGCCGACGGCAGCAGCGAACGGGTTAAAAACCCAAAGTGCTGTGCCGGATTGTGTCCAAGGCCGCGGGCAGCCCCAAGTAAGTGTGAGTCTAGGGTGGAAGGGTGATGTGGCAGGTGCATAGGGTAAGGACGTCCATCTCTTAAAAATCTTCTTCACCTCCTCGCTGTGACAGATACTTTGAAAGAAGAGACAACAACAGAAAAAGGATGAACCAGCTTGTAAATGAAACTTTGCCAAGAGTGGACTTTGAATGTTTATTTATTTGATTCTGTAGACTCTGTCTCCAAGATCAGCAGCAGTGACCTCCCACTCCCTCTGGTGGACAACAGAGGGTGGATTTGCAAGGAACCCTGAAGAAGAGGGGCCCCTGTTTCTTCTATGAGATGGTCCTCTGGAGGAAGCCCCCCAGACTTGTACTAGACATACAGGCACCCTGAAGGTGGGGTTTTGGGGCCTAAGGAGGGCAGGTAGAGAGTGTTGTCCGCCTTGAGGACCCTGGGGGCTGCTGCACTAATACCCCAGCACATGGGGACTGCCAGGAGCTAGGGCTGGATGTCAAGTCTTGGTCTCTTTCACAGCTCCTGGCTACTAGGAGGAAGCAGCAGGGTCCAGTAGCTGTGGAGAATTATCACCTAAATTACTCAAGCTATCCAGGAAATCCTTCCAAACGTTTACAGACCAGACGGGCCTAAAGGAACCCTCCTAGTGATCATCGGGGGTAAACCTGCTAACCCCCCATCTGTTTGGGACCCCTCAGAGATATTAGGTTTTAAATGTGAAGCTTGTGTGTGAAAATGTGTTCTACTCCAGAGCACCCCTGAATCCACGCGCCATTACAGGGCAGAAGAAACCATAGCTCGCCTGGCAGATTTCATGTCATTCCTTCAGAGAGCCCATGGCCGGTCGGGTTCCATCAGGGATCAAACCAAGTGCCAGCCGGCTTCCTGCCTACTACCTTCAAGGGGGAGGGGGTACGTGCTTGGCTTCCCTGCCCGGGATAGCCTGGGCCTAGGAGAAGACCGGAAGTGCAGGGCAACAAGCACAGGCAGTCTGCACTCCGCTGGAGAGGATTGCCTCCCACTGCCTATCAGGTGGATTGCTTACACTGTGTCTCTGACATATTTTGTTGCCTGTATATAATACAGGTAGAGGGCACGTATCATGATGGCTCATCGCAGAGCGAGCTCCTTTGTTTTATGCACTTGAAGTGTCTAAAGTATATCTTGGAATTTGTCCAAGTTAATGAATGAATGAACTCTTACCACAACATGTCAGGAAAAGGGAGCATTGTCTGCCTTTTTCTCTTTCTGACTTCCTCTGTTTACAAGTCATACATTAACTCAGAGAAATTCTGAGTTATACATTTATTTGACCATTGACAACTGAAGCACACATAAACAGGCACTCATCTGTGTAGCGCCATCTTGGTATGGCGCCACAACAACCGCAACAAAAATCTACTGGGTCCAATGTATTACTTAGTATTCCTTAAAAAGAACGATGACCCTCACCCACCGAGGTGCATGCTTCATTGGAGAGATTGCAAGCTTCCGTCAGATATAAATCAACCTGTTCTGCAATTAGCTTCATTCATTACATAATAATTTATAATAGAGACAGTGCTTTAAATGGAAATATATAAGTGCAGGTACTCACTATCTAGAGTATCTGCCCAGAGAAGTGTAGGTACTCTCCCTTTCAAATGTAAGAAGTGCAGGTACTCAGTACAGGACAGCACCTGCCCATTTAAAGCACTGAATAGCGAGGAATTCCCCTTCCAGGAAGTTACTGAGGTACGCACTATCCAGCTATCCAGTGTTGAGGGGCTTTACCGAGTAGTGTTCTGACCCACGTTTAATGGAAATTAGAACCATTGGTGACTTCGTTAGTGGTAGAAAATGCTAAATGTACCATGGGATTGTGGAATTATTCCTAAAACTTTAAGTTGAAATGTTACGCGTATTTTTAGTTTGCTGTCACCTTTTGGAAAAAGTTTCAAACAATAAACCCGCATTTATATAGATTAACACATTTCGAACATTTTCAAAATGTTCCTCTTTTTGACTGTAGAAGTACTAACAGCACGCTGACCTCTCCCCTACCTTTATTTGCAGTGGTTAATGTGTAAAACAATAAGTCCCGGAGCCCTCGTCCGGAGGCCACTGTAGCTTGGGCTACCCGTTGCCCGTGCCATGCTGCCAATGACAGTACGTACACAACTACTAACCATCACACTCCAGCAAGTGTGACAGTTCAGACTATTCCAGACCTCAAAAGCTGTACGAATGTCTTGGGTGGCAGGTACAAGTCATTTTCTTGCATGTTGAATTAGTAAACAGCTGTTGTTGTGGTTACGACAGACATCCCACCATGTGGCACACTGTCATAAGTGTTGCTGTTGACAATTAACCCGTTGGCTGCTGCCGTCGGTCAACGGTCGTCGCGAGCACTATCTCTGTAGTGCATTGCACGTCGGTTGGCCGACGCGGCCGACCCGTTTCTTCGAACGTTCAGTACTGGCGCCGAACGTTCGAAGCAGCCAACAGGTTAAATGCTGAAGTCGAGCACTGGAAACCACTGGCTCAAATTAAGCATTACTTGTTTGTAAATACCTCAGTTTTGTGTGCTTGAGGATGCTGTTGTTGCACACAGTTGTAATTACGGATGCCTTTTGTCTTGGCAGAGATGCCGTCCTCCGGCAGAAGCGGCTGGAATGCAGCGGGCTGTCACCGTCGGAGTTGCAAGGGAAGCCGATGCTCAGCCTGGTGGCGCCTCTACCGCCAGACAAACAAGGTAGGGAGAAGCATTTACGGTGCTATTTTTCCTGTGTCTGCCACGCTATGCAATTTCATTACTCTCCTTAGAGGCGTAGCAAGGGTGCTGTGGGCCCTAATGGAAGCAAAACCAATTAGACCCTTCATTTCCTTGTTTTGTAGTTAAAGAACAGCTACTAATTGGTCAAAGAGAGCCCCTGTGCCACTGCACCTGCTGCACTATTGATAGCTTCTTTCCTTTTTCAGAAATGTATGGGTTTTGGTGCAGGTGTAGATACATAGAGGTAACTTAAACTTTTGAGTAACTTACACTTTATAGCAAGTTTACTATTTTTTGGCTATTCACAAAATATAAGTTCCACGTTTGGAGTACATTTACACTCAGATTTTGTAAATAGCCATAGTAATAAACGTATTCAAAAGTGTAAACTACTCAATAGTGTGTTGCCCCCAGGCATCCAGTTTGGTGAAGGCATGAAAGTTATACTTTCAGAGTAAATTTGCACTCAGATTTTGTGAAGAGTCAAAAAGTAATAAACTTACTCAAAGGTCTAAGTTGCCTTTGTGAATCAAGCTTGTTTTCCAGTGTACTATGCACTCTTGTATCTGTGCTGATTTTTTGCCATTCTCTTTTTTCTATTAATCCAAGTATGATGTACTGCAATGCACGCAGCATTATATTCATGAACCCATGTTTAGATGTAGGAATCCGGAGGAAATGCAACCAAATGCAGTTCTTCACAGCACTTTTGAACACTTTGAAGCCAGAAACTGCCACTGCCAGCACTTCATTAAGGTGGCAGTAGGAAAATGCTTAAAATACCACCATAACAAAGTTTCATACAGCAACTAGTGGCCTAAAAATGTATTTATATTCAGTAAATGGGAGTCACTGAGTGGCAATATGTAATTTTGCCTGGGGTTCTGACAATCTAGGCACCAGAGCTGGACATTTTTTCTGTACTTCCCATTTAGATTAAAACAAATCATACAATACAACACAAAACAATAACTTTGGGAAATGTTAATGTATCTACCAATGTCCCATTACCTTTAGTCTACTAAAGACTGAATCCTTTAGCCTTTCATTGTGAGATCAATCATATTAACCCTGCCTGAGATTGTTAGCTCTATATTGTATTCAAAGTAACCTTTCTATTCAAGATATAAGACCTGGCTTACACAGCATGACACCACACGCCTTATTTCTTGCTTGCCCCCATTCCCATCACCATTAATATGAAGTTCCCTTCTTCCTAAAAAGCTTTGTAAACACAATTTGCACTCTTTGAAGCTTCTTAGCCTAAGCCCATTTTCACCATTTCACTTCAAAGGTAAGTTTTCCATTGTTGCCAAGTGACCCACATCACGTGCCAGAGACGTGGCCCGTCATGGAGGTCAAACATGTAAAAGAGGACACAGTAACTCTCCAGACGTTTAACACACACACCATTTGTGCCTATGGTAAGTGTAGGTTTTTCTCCACCTGCCAACTTTCCTCAAGCCAGACAAGAGGCCAGAACCCATTAAACCTCTGAAGGATGATCACATGAACACAGAACCAATTAACCTGGAAGGGGTAAGGGGAAGAAAGGGAATAACATGGGCACCAAATGGGGAATAATCCTTGGAGATTATAACATGTAGTTTTATCACTTTACAAGGTAGAATTCTAAAATCACAAAGGTAAAATGTAAACTACAAGAATGTAATGAGCTTTAATCTAAGAGCCTGGATTGGCTCTGGATATCAAAAATGATATGTGGTTAGGGGTATGGGGTGTGTATAGGGGACTCCTGTCAACTTTAAGATCCATGTTTTCATCTTTGACATATGTATACGTTTTAGGTATTTGTAGTCTTTTTAAGTGCATTGCCCAGCTCTTAATTTTCTGTTAACTAGCTCAATCATGAGATGTATTTCTTGTCGCTAACCCAGAACATATATTGGTTCGCGCTTTCCTTTGTGTGGACTATTTCATAAAAGTAGGTGTGGAGTAAAACATGCCATTGGCCATGTGCAGTAGGGGGTTGGTCGCAGGTGGCCCAAGGAGCTGAAGCGTGTGCTCAACCTTGAATATGATAAAGTAAACTCAGAAGTTCACTGACTAAATCAAAGGTTCAAGTCACATTATTCTTAGGTATGGAAATAAGGTCTTACCTTACATTAAAAAAATAGAAACAGAAATTCACTGTAAAAATAAGGGTTAAAGTAGAACTATAGTCAGGTGTTGAAATGAGATAAGAACATATGTTTAAAAATCGAAAAAACATTGAAATTTGACAGTTATAGTTTAGTGAACTAACTTTACCTTTCACCCCCATCACACACTGATTACAACTTCACATATCACATAACACATGACATGTTCTATTGTGGAAAAAAATTCTTAGCTCTTCAGATGTATTTGGGCCCGTACCACTTCTTGATCTGTAATCATTAATCCTGTAGCTTCATCCACTCGGATTCAGTTTATTGTAGTCTTAATTCTCCTTATTCATTCCACCCTTCTCTTTATCCCATCACCTAACCTCACACTTTCAGACAGTTTCTTTCTTCGTATTTCTCTATTTAATAATTTCTGTGCTAAATAGATAAATACATTATATCAAAAGAACTGAATGTCATAATTTGAATGAAGTCAGCCTAGCAGCTATGGCGCTCCTGTCCCCTTCCAGGCACTATGTGTTGTCATGATAAGTGTGAGCCATGCTATGACATGTGCAGCTACCCTTGCTCATAAGTGATGGGGACATGTTGGCAGGTGAGATGAACAACATCATACTGCAGTGATAGTGATTTCTTCACTCATGAAAACAATATTCTACATGTCAACAATCTCCTTTGGATGTGCCCGTCTATGGTACCCAATTACCCCTGGCTGTCGCCTCTTCCTCTTCCGGCGCATCCCTGCCGGTCTCTTATCTCCTCCACCTCTGCAGCCCTCCTCCACCCTCCCTGTCCATCTTTCAAAGGCATCTTCTCCTTACCTGGTCCCCCTTAGATCTTCACAACCTCTTGCTCACTGCAGTGTTTTCTATCCTGCCTAACTCGCTCACCCCATGCTCATCACCAGCCTTACACCCTCTGCACACTCAATTCTCGCCCTATTATGTCTACTCTCTTTCTTTTTTTCCAGAAGGTACTTACATCATTTAATGACCACATTAAATGCATACTGATACGCTTCTCAATTAGCAAAATTAGATTTCAATCAGTGTATCATTCATTTGTATACATTTTAATAACTTTTATACTATTAAAGAGAGACAAGGTCATATTTTCTTTCCAATAGTGGGTCAACAACACATGTAGAACACAGTCTAGTTGTGACATTGGTTTAAGACTTAAGACTGGTCTAGCCAATAGCACGAGTTTGTGTGCTTTACATAGAAACAACAGTGGAAAAAAGCGGGAAACACAACCAGGCGCAGGATGCAATTTTTAAATTGGCGAAGTTTTAAAATTTGAAATCAATCTTTTGCAAGAAAACTAGCTAAAAGAAGGAAAGTGTGAGATAGAAGACAAGAGTAGATGAAATGGAAAAAGTTAAAAAAGTGCATCCATTGGCTTTGTCGCGATGGCTAAGCAAATCTCCCCAGTATCCCATGACCCTGCTGTCTTATCACAATCATCTGGAGCTCCCATGTTCAGCATCTTTTCAAAGTACTTGCCTTGTACGTGAGTCATTGTGAGTTTAATGATAATGACTAAGGGACAAATTATTCTAGAAGTCTCTGAACTCTTTAAACTTTTCTTTATCCACAAACTTAATGTAGGATAGCCCATGTGGATGGTTTCTTGGTCCTATCAGCTGACCTTTACCCTTCTCTCTTTGCAGTGCTCATCATCCCGCTGGTGGACCAAGATGCTGGCAGAGTGGTGTGTGTGCTGCTGGTAAGTGAGGACCTTTGCTTGTAAAGTGCCATAGACCACCCATGGAAAGTGGTGTTAGCGAGATGCTTGTAGCTGATTGGTTTAGATCTGTCCAGAGCTCAGTTGGAGCACTCACCTCCTCTGATTCTGAATTCGGACAACAGTTTTGTTTATCCTCTGTTTTAATATTTAAATCATCAGCAGCCTGATATTTTATAAGTGCACTGACGTAGCGAGGGAAGGTCAAAAGACCTGACAAGTCATAAGACTTCTCAATTGCATTGAAGCTTTCATTACAAGATATATTAAAACAGGACCAGAGCTTTTGTATAGGTTTTTTTTTCGTACTGTTGGGTCTTGTGACCCTGCATCACAATTTCTTCAATCACATGTGGTAATACAGACACTCATCACCAAGAAACGTGTGCCGTATATTTGAATTATGTTTGTCATCGTGTTTTTATAATTGTATTTCAGGGAGGAAGTCCCAGCTCCCACTTCTCTATGTTTCCAAATTAACTCTTTCCGGGCATATTAAAAAATATACTCCTGCACTCCTATGTGGCGTTTCTTTACCTCTCCCACCTTGAAAACTGCCTTCAAATTGTTGTTTAATACCCTTTGAAACTGAAATCTGTTGGTTTACTCCAACCTTCTTGGGTAAACCCTCCAAGAAGCCACAACAAATGTGCCGCTGCAAATATATTTCTCTTAGAGAAATTCTCACCACAAAGGTGAGATTTATGCGGAAGTGAATCCCATTTGCAGAGGTGAAATGGCAAAATTGCCAATTCAGTGAACCAAGATTCCGGATTTGCCACCACTAATGGCTTTTTTATTGCATCTAAATTGAAACACAAAAGGTATTTAATAATTAGGCCCTTAGTTGTGAATTTCACCTACGTTTTCATGAATCCTTTGTGAATCATAACTCTAAGCCCTCTAAGTCTAAACATGTTGGAGCCTATTCAGAAAAGCATTTTGGAGTAAAGAGGGTAGTACTTTTTTATATACTCCTAGATACCTTTGTAAATTGTCCAAAATATATCTAAAATGCAAGTGCTCATATTCAATGTTTAGCTCTGAGACGCCCCAGGGTAACCACGCGTTTTATAAATCCGCATCCATCCATCCATCCAACTTGAAAGCACTGTCTGCTCCATGCACTTTCAGTGATAGGGAGTTGGATGTTTCAGCCCAATTCGTGAAGGTACGTAAGGGTCCTTCTGCAGTACTACTTCCTGGAGTGAATCGGCCGAGATGTCCAGAATAGTAAGAGCGGGACGAATTGGCAAAGACACCTCTCTAAACAATCATGAGGTCTAGAGTACTGTAAGACAGAATTTGCTTTTCACTTACACTACACTGTTTTTTAACTATTGGATATGTATTTTAAGAATGATATCAAGAAGCACTTGTTATATGTACTGAACAGGCTGTTCACCATCTGCTTTGAGTGGTATTAATCAATAACTATTCGGAGGCTCATTCTGAGGTGTTTGCATCCATTTTTAACTTCTGAGTTAGATTCTGCTTCCACCCAGGGCTTTTCCTGAACTTATTTAGCAATTTTAATTTCAAAATTATGTTTAGTTATTTTTCCCTTTTAAACATACAATGAAACCCATGATGGCTCCAATTAAAGATGCAGCCAGTAAGGATTCTGATGGCAGCATGTGAAACCAGAGGTAGCAAAATAACTTGTGCTAAAACATCAAGGGAAAAGAAACACTGGTAAAACCTCGACTTGACAATAATGTTTGTATGAAGAGGTCATGTACTGGGCCCCAATAATGTCCTGAGCTATCATGTACTGGGCCAGGGAAACAACGTTTACAAAGCAGTCATTACAACGCACTACCTTTACAACGCAGTCATTACGACGAAACATCCCTTGCATTGCATGCCAATACAACGCAGCCATTAGAACACATGTCACCACAACGCATGTCATTACAACGCATATCACTACAACGCATGCCATTACAACGCAGGTCACTACAACGCATGCCATTACAACGCATCATAAGGTAAGTAATGGGGCATAGTCATTTTTAACCCTATCCAACACTTACCCTACTGTTGCACTCACTGGAGTGAGAATACACTATCTAATACTTACCCTACTATTGCACTCACTGGAGTGGGACTAGTATGTTTTACCCCTACACTATCCAACACTTACCCTACTGTTGCCCTAAAAGTAATATGCGATGTAATGGTATGCGTTGTAATGGTATGTGTTGTAATGGAATGGGTATGTAAATGTAATTTCTAAAAATGTGTTGTGATGGCATGTGTTGTAAAATCATGCAGTGTAATGGATGTTGCAATTTAAAAACTGCGTTGTAAAGGCATGCATTGTAAATGTTTGTGTTGTAACGTCATACATTCACTGGACCCCAATAATTGCAGGACTAGCCATACAACAGTATATGCTACATTGGTCTTAGCAAGACTGCGGCGCACCTGGGCATTGTCAGTACAACTGGAGTCATTATCTGTCTGAATCTCAGACCCTGCAGCACAATTTAGCAGGGGCTACATGCACAATTTCAATGAGCGGTCCCTTAAGCCATAAATATGAAAATGAAGACTGGCGGGTAAAGCCGTCTTTCTGGAAATCTGTGTAAACGGGCGATCGAGGGACGGGTAGTGTCCTCTAGTCCTGTTAGACTGAGTCTACCACGACTAGAGGACACTACCCGTCCCTTGATCGCCCGTTTACACAGATTTCAGGAAAGACGGCTTTACCCGCCCGTCTTCATTTCCATATTTATGGCTTAAGCACATACTCGGAACATCACTTTTTCGTTACCCGCCCACGCCGGGTTGGAATTATCACCAGCATTTTGCTTGTCTTTATAGACACCCGACAGCCCTGAAGAGTCACGGGTCCAGTGCCCGCTTGACGAAACACGTATAGCCTGGTTGCTTTTCTTTGATGTCATTCTTCCAAAAAGGAAGACTCAATACACTTAAATTGGGATTAAAAAAACAGTTATCTGTGTCCATCTTGTTTCTCTAGAATACATTTTTCTTTTCACAATTGATGATACCTATCTTTACTTCAGATAACGTGTACACAGGACTTTGTTGTTCTTTGATGGCTTCAATGACCACAGCCGTCCCACAGTGGTCATATCAGAACATGCATGTTGCATCCTGCTCGAGATCTCCGATTACAGTGCCTGATCGATGCACTTTATAAAACTCCAGAAAATAGTGCGGTCCACAGGCAGGGTGTCACAAACATCCCCAGAAATCCTTATGAAAATGTAGATGCATCATAGATTTCCTTGGTACTCCTCCAGGCCTTAACTTCCTCTGCAAATTTCCTTTGGTGCTGACAATCCAAGGGAGTAGATGGGAGCAAAAATGCGGGTTTCACATTTAACTCTTATTTCCTCCACTTAGTAATACTTCACCATGTGAATAAAAGCCTGGAGCTAAACTTCTGAAAATGTGAGGAGTTTGTGATTTTTCACTGAATGTATACACTTAATACAACATTTTAACTCTGATTTTAAGGGTGTATATTCCATACGAACACCCATTGGGCCTTCTGGGTGTTTCCGACATTCCAAAAGATAACCTCTTATATCCATTCAAAATGACCATGTCGTGGAGCTGTGGCTCTGAATGCTAAAATGTCTTTGGAGGATCTGCAGGCGGCAGAACCTTGGGACGGTGGCTCACTAGACTGGACAGAGTAGAGGATCCTCGTTGGAAACCAGCAAGGTGATTAACTAGATGTAGAGTCAGGACACAACTCCTCAGTAACCTCTGAGGTGGGCCCCCATCACCCTCATCTTGTATGAGGGACACTTGACACACAAGATGATGTCCGCTACAGACAGAGTTAAGTGCCAAGCACTTGTTGCTCTCAGGAGTGGAGAAATGAGGGATAGGAGCTAGAGATGGCAGCTACAGGTAGCTGCTGCTGGAGGTGCCCCTAGGTAAATTGAAGTCCTGAGGTGAGAAAGGAGAAATGCAGGAAACTAGAAGAGACGAAGAACAGAGCTGCTACAGAGGACGTGCGAGATCAGAGGTCCCTGCCACTGCGGAATGGCGACTGCCGTCAAAGCCGACTGACGGACACATGCGAATGAGGATCACAGGCTCTGTGAATTGGACTGCAAAGTGGTTTTGTGCTTGCCCTAGTCCGAAGAGTTTCTAGATGCTGACGGAAACCAATCATACTGGTTTGTGGCACTCCATGTATATCATTTTGAAGCTGAACGGGAGGAGACAAAAATGGCAGCCCATATTTGGCCGTTTGTCACTCCGTATTATCGTGAGCACACTGATCTCTAAAACCTAATGCTGAATGTTAGAAGCATGGAAAGGCTTTCGTAAGGACGGATTGTAAGCACACCAGTGTCTCTCAGACAGTTGAAGCGTCTGAAGAGTTGAGGAAGCAGCTAATGGGATCACACTTAGACGGACAACCCTGAGCTGCAGGGTGTGTAGACAGAATATTGGAATCAGAAATATTGTGAGACAAAATATTGTGTCAAGAATATTGAGGACAAAATATAGGGATGGTAAGTTTCTGTAAGTAAGCAAAGTTTCACTATATATAATTCCACATATGTGTACATTGACATATATATATCTTCAAGGTAAGTGGAGCTAAGAATAGTAGCTCTATACTTACCTACTTCACTTTCCTTCTCAATATTTTCGTCCTCCATTTGTTTGACTTGATATTCTGTCCACACAAAATTTTTGTTTCCCATATTTTGCCAGTGATCTGAGCTAGAGGGAAGATCACAGCACAAGGGGAGAAGCATTTAACAGCCATCTTTGGATCGGCTCAAGAGGGGCAAGTACTGCCTATTTCCAATCTGGACAGTAGAGGACGTTTACATCCCCCCCCTCCATGAAGGGAGCCCACAGTGGAGGATTTGTGGTAGATACAAGACAGATGATGCATTTATGGAAGACAGCCAGATTATAGGCAGAACAAGCGGCGATAAAAGGCAACACATGGAGGACTCAATGAAGTGTTGTCTTCTTAGCACATACGGGAGACAACTAACTCTTACTGGAAGACCCGGAAGGATGAGAGCGGCAAAGTTAACAAGGAAGATACTCCTACAGTGCCAAAAATGGTGGGAAAGAAAGACAAAACTGGTCCACCAAACACAATCTCTACAGGATATCCGTAAGAAGTGGAAGATAGAAGACCTCCACCAGATGGTGGAAGGAGTCAAGAAAAGCCTGGCCTAAGCAATGCCGTCCATCACACACTGACTGACTTGGGGCCAGGATTTTTGAAATGGAGTGTGAGAGAATGGATTCCTCCAGAAGCATGTCCTAGAAGAGAAAAAATAACAAAAAAATAATTATAAAATTCATTTGCATTTGTCCATTGCTGTTTTGCGCTAAGTACAATTGCTCCTTCAGAAATGTTTCTGCATGTTCACAAATGTGAAGAGTTTTTCATTGATAACCCTTTGTTTGGTGTTCAAACCCTTTGTTTGGCGTTCAAAATCCTTAAAACTGCCTCTCCCCCCATGCTAAGTTCCCTCCTCACATCGTACGTTCCCCGACGTACGTTGCGTTCAGAAGGACAGAACCTGGCAGTAGTACCCCGCTTCAAACTGGCAAGAATGGGCGGTAGGTCATTTAGACACCTCGCCGCAAGACTTTGGAATGGACTCCCTATCCATATTCGAAAAATTGAAGAACTTCTACCTTTCAGGAAAGCGATAAAAACCCACCTTTTCTGCTAATGTACAACCACCTCACTGTGACAGAACTAACACTCTTTACTGACACACTTCTTACAGCAAGCGCCGGGACGCCCCTTGGCTGGGGCAGCTGTGCGCGGTACAAGTTCATTTAACATTAACATTAAACATGGAAACCTGTGACTGTCGCATATTTGCAGGCATCACCTCTTAAAACCCGTGTCAGCCCCCCAAATTTCCAATTCTACACACGTGTAAGATTGTAAACCTCTGAAAGTACATTTACACTTCTTTAAGAATTAAAATGGGAATGCCATAGGCCAGGCCAATGCAAAGTTGGTCAACCATTACAGAGTCATATATTTGCATGGCCTCACGAACATTTACAGTGCATTTCACACCCTCATGACCACGCCAAGGTACCCCTTAAAGTGTATTCATGCAATTAGAGTGTGAAAGGCTGTGGAATAACCCCTTGTTTTGCAGGGGGATGTCATTGAGGGATTTTGCCGCATGTTTTTGTATGGAAGAAAACTGGGGGGAGTGGAGGCGGTAAGGGGCGTGAGCAAATGCACGTGTCCCCCAATACCAACTCCTGCATTTTTCTGCCTTGCAGACAAATTCCCTGCAGGCAACCTTCATGCACAAGGTTACAAAAAGAATACTATGTTGATTTACCACAAGAAATCTAAAAACATAAGGTTAGTATTTTCACTGTATTAGAACGTTACTTTTGTTCGTCTTCCCGTCTTTGTTCCCAGCACTGCTCCTGCGCAGTTACTGTTCCCCAGCACAAACCAAATCACGTCCTGTTGTTTTCAAGATTATTGAACCGAGGTGACAATGATATCACCAGTTATTAAACCTTTCGATCACTGTTATTATAGATACCACATTTTCTCGTTGTTTAATATCAGTACAATTAATAAATACACCAAATGGATTTAGATTTTTAATAATATTCAGTACTTTACTCAGTTGTTTAGGAACGGCAGCAAGTTTTTTCCCATTGAAAATATTTGCCTTTCTTATAAAAAATGATCTGTATATCTCGATGTATTGCGCCATTGAAATTAGTCCTGGATGAGAACCCGTACGGAACAACCATTCTTTGGTGTCTTGGGGCCAGATGTAGGTAAAGTCAGCTTTGTGAGTCCTTTATAGCGATTTTTACCGAATCGCTATTAAGGACTCGCAAAATGCCATGTAGGTAAGAATCGCAATATTTTTTGCTATTCCTTGATATTACTTAATTGCAAATTGCGAGTCGCAATTAAGGAATACCTTCCCATTTATTCCTATGGGCCCAGAGGCCCATAGGAATGAATGGGAATAGCGCACGCAATTTACGAGTAACCAATAGGTACTCGCAAATTGCGTGCGCAATTTCAAGGGTTCCAGAGGGACACCCTGTTGCACCCCTGAAATGTGCATGTGTGCACATGTGGCGCGCATACATGCCCTAAGGGCATGAATGTGTGCCACATGGCACTTTCAAAAAGCAAAAAAGTGCTTTTTAAAAAGAAATTGCAAATTACCACCAACTTGAAGTTGGAGGTAATTTGCGATTCCTTAAGGCACTATCGCAATTTACAATGCCTACTATCATAGCATTTATGGAATCGCAAATTGCGATTTTCTAATTGCTTGCGCAAAATAAGGAATTGCAATTTTAGCGATTCCTTATTTTGCGAGTAGGTATTTGTCTTTCTACATCAGACAAAGCTGAATTGCGATCTCAAACGCCGAAATTCGCCGAATTTCAGCGTTTGCGTTCGCAATTTGGCTTCCTACATCTGGCCCTTGGTGCTTAAAGAGAACTCAGCCAATTGAAATGCGGATTCATTGCCCCATTGAACCATTCATTTGTGTGCAACACACTGTTGCTTTGTGGCAAGGTATAAACATATACTGCTTCTTCCACATTTAAAGGTTGTGTCTATCACTAGGGCCACTCTCTCTAAATAAACTAAATATTCCAAGGTACAAAAATATCCACTGTTTTTATTTTTTTGTTGCTCATATTAAAATGGAAAATAAAGCAAACAATGTGCTGCTAAAGTGCTAAATGTGGTGTCATCCAACCACTCCTTGTCAACGAGTCTCCCACATGGAGGGGTTTTTCAAGAGTTTACTCTTTTGAGGCTTTGTAATAAGTTTGTGACCTAAAGGTACCCTGGCTTTCTGCATGCAACCAACAAGAGTAGATTTAAGGGAGTTTGTTCCTGTGTGAGACATCTTTGACTGGGATAATGGCCTCTGTAAGTTGTTCTGTTTTTCTGACCCCATAGCTGGGGTTTCCTCAAAAGGGACTTTCACTCTTTGGTAGCTGGGGACATGGTCCTCGACAGAGCGAGCTAAGAAACGTGGCCTTGGATGCTAGAAGACAGTGAAGAAAAACAATAACTTTCCTTTCCTCAAGGGGCACTTTGTCATTCTAGAGACATTTTTAAAAGGTCACTCTTGGAGTGTTTGGAAACCCAAAGTCTCTAAATATAGCTCTGGGCAGTATGCCACATACTGTGTCGGTGCAGACAGCGTTACTCACGCCCACACTGCAGATTTAGGATTTCAGCATTATTTTGCAAAGTTTAGAGAGGCAGGTTCTCTGTGAGCTGATGCAAACATGACGTTAGAGCATCGGGAGCTTCTTAAAAAAAACTTTACGAAAAATAAACATTTAAACCGTGTTGGCTCAATCTTTCTCGAGCTCCAAGTGGAGGGGCTTTCACAGTGTAAACTTCTATCCCAAATTGCCATGGACTCTGAGGTTTATGAATTATTTAGATTCGCCTAGATTAGGGGGTGATATGAGACTTAATGAGCACTCACAATTTCGAGGTTTTTTTTGTAATTTTTTGTATTTTTTAGTGGAGCAATAGTTTCTAAACAATGTCACCAGAGCTCGAGTTATCGAGTGCTGTCATGGAAGCTCTGTTGACTTTTCGTTTTGACCTATCAAGCCCTCCGGATGCCGGTGTCCCAGAGGGTGGTCCTGAGCTCACAAGTCTTTGGTGCCTGCCTGTGCTCAGGTGTCCCAAGATATCAAAAAGTAAACAATCATTACTCCTCTCTTTCCTCTGTGTTTTACTTCATCTTAGGGCTCTCTTGAGTTGCCTTTCCCATCTTTGTCACTCCTCATAAATCTTACCATCCCCCCTCTCAGTGTTCCCTCCTTTCCCTTACTCTTCCCTTAGTGCCCACACCGTCATCAGCTCCCACCCAACATCATGCACATCTGCCCCATACAAGGATACACTGGACACGTAATATGGGTAACAACTGTTGCAGGTTTATTTTCATACAACGTCATACAACAAGCGTATGACGTTTTGTGGGTCATCTTACGGGCGATCCAAAGCAGTCAGCCCCTCGCTGTCCCGTCTGCCTAACGAGCCAGCCATCCAACCAGGGGCAGCCGGGGCTTAAGTAGGAGGCACACCCCCCTTTGGGTTATGAGATAATCTGTGTTTTTTACATAAACACATTTCTCATGTGTTTTAATATGTGCTGCAACTGGTACAGAAGTTTCTATGTATGGTGATATTTTTCCCTTAGCCCCGCCCCTTTCCCCGCCCACTTGCCACACCTCTATTTTAATGAGTACCTGCACTTATTTTTCCCCATTTAAAGCACTTCCTATGTTACTATCTATTTGAAATGAAGGTGTGATTGCAATGCAGACTTCATTGCAGACCTGATTCTCTCTATGTCGTAGAAACAAAAGAAGAACTGTAGTGAAAGAGGCCTTGCCACCTGACCTTCATTTCACATCAACCGTGAGTAGTAGTGTAATGAGGGCATGGGAGCTTTCTATATAGTCTTGTTTTTGATTCCTACATTTGTCTGGCTTTAATGTGCCAATGCTTTTGCTACATGCATTGCTACATTACACCCATTGGTTTTCCAAGGCTTGTTTCATGTATGCTGATGGCACAGATATTCTCCTCCATCTTGGCGGTTTGGAGAATCTGGTGTGTCCTCTTCAGAAGTGCATTGGGGAGATAGTTGGTGTGGTCACCTTGGATCAAACTAAATGCTGGAAAAATTGAAATCCTAACAGTAGGAGAATGACCTGACTTTTCGTCTCCCGCTTTAAGGCTCCTTCAAATGAGCTCGTAGACAAAACCTGTTCACACTGTCAAAAACATGGCTTTACCTTTGATGCGGTCTTGAAGTTGTCCTCTCAAGTCAGCTTTGCCACATCTGCCTACTTATGATGGCTGAAACAACCAAAGAAAATCCTGCTCTGTCCTACATCTGAAAAAAACAGTATCATTGGCTCTAGATTTGATTGTGCAAGTTCTTGATATGTGGGCCCCAGAAAGGCACCTTCAGATGATACAAATCACAGTGGTTAAAGAGGCGGCTGGCTCCTCAGCTTCTGCCTTGCAAGCCCTTTGCTGTGTGCCTGGGACAGGCTTTTCAATGAGTACGCAGGGTCGTGTTTGGGCTACTTCCTGGCTCCCTGAAGAAAAGTCTCACTCTGTATTGTCCCATATGACCCCTTGGCTCATCTATTAGCGGTCAATTCACTCTTAGATTGCTAAAGGTCATATGATATCAGTTCCTGTGATGTCATTGATGTCAACAGGTGTGTGATGTCACTTCCGCAGCCCCAGGCATTTTGGTGAATTGACTTCCAAGGAATCAACATCCCTCTGCTCTGCACCAATCAGCTGAAACTACACAAGGCAAGGTACATGACTAGCTAATTTTTAGGAAGGACAGTTCCTTGGAGGAGTTTAGAGCCAGTGCTTTAAAAGGGCCGGTACTGTCCAGTACGGAGTACCGGCACTTTCTTATTTTGAGGAGGCGAGTACCGGCACTTCTCAAGAGAAATGCAATATCTTTAATTGGAGAGTGCCGGCACTTCTCAGAAACTAGCAGATACTCTGCTGCAGAATTCCTGCACCTTTATTTTTTCCTTTCAAGCACTGTTTAGAACATATATGCAAAAGTAAACTCATAGCTGGACCGGTCATCATAAACTTTAACCCGTTAATGTTGTAGTAGTACAGAAGTCACAATGGAACACTCATAAACCCATGCATCACTCAGTAATCTGAATCAGTGTTTTAATGGCGCCTTCACTCCATTAATTTGCATAAAAAGGCCCGATTTATACAAACGGGTGCTTAATGTTGCTTTGCAAGCTTTGGTGATGTGCCCTTTATTGAAAAAAAGCTAAAGCCCGGACTTGGAAGCGATTAAAAAAGGTTAATTAAGCAAAACTGCTGCTTAACAGATAGCTTGTAGCGGGCCGGAACCGGGAGCGGCAATGACGTCACTTCTCGTTGCCGCTCAGCTAATCAGAGGACCGGAAGCGCGGACAGCTGCCTAAGTGGATTAATAAGAGACGGAGGCGCGCGGCGGCGGAGATATATATTATTATCGTTGGGTGCCAGAGCTAATTAAAAGCGAATTACCACGATTAGGAGTCGCCGACCTTTGAAGGAACACCTTGGCTGTCAGGAGTCTGCGATTAGAAGAAGGCGGCTGACGATACGGGGGCGGGGCTGGACCGCCTTTGCAATCACCACGCGCACACAATTTGCCAAACACCCCTTCCTTTCAACCCACGCACAAGAAAATGCGTATATCAGTCAAAGACACGCGCACCTAATTTATATCAAAACTGAAACATTTTCATCAGTACCTATTTAAAAGTTTTAGGGATGAATTTAGAAAGCATTTGCGAGTGTGGGAAGTCGTACTATAGGAGTATTGTTTTACTTACTCCAATATGCCAGTTTGCCAAGAGCAGGCGAATATTCCCTAAATGTCATGTTATCCCATTGGAGACCTTTTGGGACCTAGGCACAAAGGCATGTGAGAGTATGTTAAAGAATATTGCAGGAGTAGTACTTTATACTTTAAAACACCTTTGTGAATAGACGCTGAAGTGTTTTGGGCCAATTCATGAAGGCATGTAAGCGTTGGTAAGAGTATTTCAGAAGTACTTCCTTATGTACTTCAAAAAGTTTTTTAATTAGTCCTCTTAGACTCTATAAACGACCAATGAGGCTTGTAAACAATTCTGCGTGAATCATGGTGCAGATGGCAAAAATTGCAGACATGTTTGAAATGTGCCAGAGCTCTATCATTTAAAATGGGGATTAACGCTCTTTTTGCGAGTCGGCAGTGGTGCGCATGGTTCCGCAATGTGCCCCTATAAATATGCAAGTTTGAGGCACTGCTCCAAGGCTCCAAGGCTTGATTCATTTGCATTCGCTTAGCCGCTTCATGCAGGTAAAAATGTCTGCTGCCGCTGTAGAAGCGTAACTTTATAGCTATGGCGGAGTGGGGGAGCTGCAATCCTGAACAGGGTACCCTGCACATTTAAATGATGTATTTCATCCATATTTCAAAGCATAACGTTACATTTGCGGATGCGTCCAAGCAGTGATGTAATGTGTGGGCGTCCAAAGGGGCGTTTTGCCGGGGCGCAAAATTCTTAGGGGCGCTAAATTTTTAAAGAAAGTATTGCGCCTCACCTAACCCGTGGAATGTTAGCTCAGACGGTGCTAATTGTACACGGGTTAGGAGGCACAATATTTTCTTTTAAAATTTTACGCCGGGTGCTGGCAACCCACGCTACACCGTTGCGTCCAAGTTCTAACCACGAAAGGCACTTGGCACCGACATGTATTGAACTCTGTGCCTTTTGGCAATATCATTGTGTGAGCTTAAAGTTTTGAAAGTGGATCATCCAATGGGATTTGAGCATTGTGGTAGCTTAATAGGCGGGCAAACCTGCCCCTGTAACAAAATCGGCAGAAACCGCCCCTGGCAAACAGCTTGGCCAGTCCCAGGGGGACCAGCCGAGCTCTTTGACAGGGCCAGTTTTGTTTCCCAGTCCAGCCCTGTTTGTATACGTGCATTTTCAGAGGTGGCTTTGCGAGTGATTGATAAGTTTCATATTTTGCGCATTCTGAAATTGTACTTCAAGCCCTGGCCAATCCTTCCAGGTTTAACTCTGTGTTTTCTTGAAGTAACTACAACATTGTCAACCCCCAGTAGAGGCTATTAGAAGGAAACGAAGGCACATAAACTCTCCCTGCCATGAGGCGAAGCTGCAGACTGGTCGTACAAGCCATACCGCAAAAGGTTATCGCTAATCATTCACAGAAAGGTAAAACTACAGGTACTCACTGCTGCTCTAATTGGGCTCGGTGGGAGACAGGAAAGCACAGGAAAGAGGAGAGACATCATAATGGAGAAAAAAAGACCAGCCTCTCTCCTCTTCTCCCCGGGGAGGCATCGCAGTACTCACATCCCTAAGGAGGATGCAATGCCTCGTCTTCCAGAGGTACCAAAGGGAGATGCTCTGCCGGTTCAATCAAAAGTTAGCCTGACTCATGGATTAGGCCCTCCAGGAATGCCCTCACTGATCAAACTTACGAGGGTTGATATATTTTCCTCTTGTATTCCACCTTCCTTCGGGCTGGGAAGCTCCCTGTTGCCTGGCAGCTTGCAGATACGAGCTATTTCTAAATTGCCACCAGTTCTCTCTTCCTATTAAGCATGCTAGAGTGCAGGTCTGGGAACTACAAGAACCGGCTATGCCGTATTGACACATTTTGATATATGTGTAGACACGTAGCGATTCCGTTCCCACCATTCCGCCGAGTTAAACCCTACCATTACTGTATAATTGGTGTCAACTGTACCTTTCTGATGCCCCACTCAAATATTAAACACAATACTTGTCAGGGTGAACCACAAAAGTGCTTAACAGTCTGGTAGCTTGGTACAAAGCAGTCAGGTTCACCTTAGGGGCAATGAGTAAAGTATTTATGCAGCATACAAATAGAATTAAAGTGACAACACAATAAAAATCCCAAACAATTTCGAAAATAGTGTGACATTTTATAAATAAAATGGCACCTAAACAACAAAATTCCCATCAGTAGAACAGGATAAATGAGTTTTTATTAAAGTTTCAGGTGGAAATAGTGCCAAAAAGCACAAAGCACCACTCATGGTTATCCGGTTGCACATGATCGAGGGAAGTCACAAGTTCAGGCTGACCGCAATAGAGCGAAGGTCGGGTACAGGGACCAGGTTAGTCCAGCTGAAGAGTTACTTTCTCAAGTCTGGCACAAAGAGTTCTGTTCACGTTGGAAGGGGCAGCGAGAAGAAGGCTTTAGAGGCGCGGAGCATGTCAAGTGTCACAGACACTTGTTGCTGTAGCGAAAAGATCAAATTATTGCTGGAACTTCCTGTTGTTTGATCATCGCTGCCGTTGGTGTCGATGCGAGGTGCAGGTCTTGCGCTGCTAGTCGTTGTGGACAAAGAGCACAAAGAGGTCACTTTGCGGTCACAAGCGGCCCAAATTTCAGGATTTTAACCTTATATCGGGGAGTGAACACTGATGCTGGCCAAGGGTCCAGGACTTGGGGTGTGGTGGTACCTCTTTGGGATCAGGACTCCCTCCAGCAGAGGCTAGCAGCAGGGCTCAGGCAGGATCGGTTGTTTTTTGTCAGCTGGGAGGTTACATGGAGGGCTCTGGAAGAATGTTGTGTCCCAGTAGCTCACAGAGGAGAGCAGCTCACTAACCCTTGGAGTCACTCTGGGTAGCCAGGAATCAAGGCAAGCAGGTTCAATATTCCTTCGTTAAGCAGCAGGGTAGTCCTTCTTGCAGCACGGCAGTCCATCTGGCAGCACAGCAGTCCATCTGGCAGCACGACAGTCTTTCTTTTGAGTCTTCTACATGCCCAGGAGTGTTCTGATGGCCCCATTTTTATACCTGTGCTAGCCTTTGTGTAAAGGCAGTCCCTGACCTATCCCCAAATTGGTTTTAGTCAGTTCTTCCCCTGGTCCTGGCTCCAAACTGTTTAGGGTGACAAAGGCAAGGGCAGGCCTGGTCTCTGCTTTGGTAAACAGTCAAAATATCGAGTAAAAAATATCGAATGGACATAATATCGAGTTTAAAATATAGAATGGACAAATATCGAATAGACAGAATATAGACATCAAACATATCGTTTTTGAGGTAAGTAATGTAATATCAAATGTTAAAAATATAGAATGTTAAAATATCGAAGTATTTAATATAGGTTATTAAAATTATCGAATTTTTAATAATATCAAATTGTTTATAGTGTTTTTTATGTTATTATATGTGTGAAAAGTGTGTATTTATGTTATAATTTATTTTAATTAATGAATTTTGTTTTTTTAATTTTTGCGTAATTTAATTCTGTAGCGGGTTGTGAATTTATAGGGGAATAGGGTGGGAAGTAATTTAATTATAATTAATTAAATATGTAAATTTATTTATTTGTATTCATTTTTAACTATTTGTTAATTAATTTATATTTAGTAATTAATTACATTTTAATTGGCAATTAATTTTAATTAATTGATTAATTGCTAATTATGTTATTTTACTAATTTATTTTCTGTAGCAGGTTGTGGCTTTATAGGGGAATTGGGTGGGAAGTAATTTATTTATAATTAATTAAATATGTAAAATTATTTATTGGTATTTATTTAGAATTAATTGTTAATTAAGTTTTTTATGGGTAATTGATTAATTTTTAATTGCCAAAGAATTTTATTTAATTGATTAATTGCTAAATATGTTAATTTTACTAATTTATTTTCTGTAGCGGGTTGTGGGTTTATAGGGGAATAGGGTGGGAAGTAATTTATGTATAATTAATTAAATAATTCAATTTATTTAATTGTATTTAATTTGAATTAATTGTTAATTAATTTTTAATTGTTAATTAATTATTTGTTAATTTGTAATTAATGTGTATTAATAGGTAACTAATTGTAATAATTCATTTTAATTTGTAATTTTAATTGATTAATTATTATATTATATGAAATTGGTAATTACTTTTAATTCGTTTTTTATAGATAATAATTTATATTTTTTTAAATAATATATGAAGTATTTACTTTCCCTACTGTTGCCCTCTCTGGAGTGGGAATAGTAATTTTTACCCCTACGCTATCCAACGCTTTCCATACTGTTGCACTCTTTGGAGTGGGAATAGTAATTTTAACCCCTACGCTGTCCAATGGTTTCCCTACTGTTGCACTCTTTGGAGTGGGAATAGTAATTTTAACCCCTACGCTATCCAACGGTTTCCCTACTGTTGCACTCTCTGGAGTGGGAATATTCATTTTTACCCCTACGCTATCCAACGCTTTCCCTACTGTTGCACTCACTGGAGTGGGAATAGTAATTTTTACCCCTACGCTATCCAACGCTTTCCCTACTGTTGCACTCTTTGGAGTGGGAATAGTAATTTTTACCCCTACGCTATCCAACGCTTTCCCTACTGTTGCACCCACTGGAGTGGGAATAGTAATTTTTACTCCTACGCTATCCAACGCTTTCCCTGCTATTGCACTCACTGGAGTGTGAATAGTAATTTTTACCCCTACGCTATCCAACGCTTTCCCTACTGTTGCACTCTTTGGAGTGGGATTAGTAATTTAACCCCTACGCTACCCAACGCTTTCCCTACTGTTGCACTTACTGGAGTGGGAATAGTAATTTTTACCCCTACGCTATCCAACGCTTTCTCTACTGTTGCACTCACTGGAGTGGGAATAGTAATTTTTACCCCTACTCTATCCAAAGCTTTCCCTACTGTTGCACTCACTGGAGTGGGAATAGTAATTTTTACCCCTACGCTATCCAACGCTTTCCCTACTGTTAATTTGTAATTAATGTGTATTAATAGGTAACTAATTGTAATAATTCATTTTCATTTGTAATTTTAATTGATTAATTATTATATTATATGAAATTGGTAATTACTTTTAATTAATTCTTTATAGATAATAATTTATATTTTTTTAAATAATATATGAAGTATTTACTTTCCCTACTGTTGCCCTCTCTGGAGTGGGAATAGTTATTTTTACCCCTACGCTATCCAACGCTTTCCCTACTGTTGCACTCTTTGGAGTGGGAATGGTAATTTTTACCCCTACGCTATCCAACGCTTTCCCTACTGTTGCACTCTTTGGAGTGGGAATAGTAATTTTTACCGCTACGCTATCCAACGCTTTCCCTACTGTTGCACTCATTGGAGTGGGAATAGTAATTTTAACACTCTTGCTATGCTACGGAAATAATATTGTATATTTTTTAATAATAATATGTTAATATATATATATATGTTTTAACAAATAAAATTGTATTATTATTTTTTTATAACTTAAATTAATTATTTAATAATTTTAAGGTTATTTAAGTATATTTTAGTTATTTATTGTTAGTATTTTTTTAATTTTACATTAATTTAATAAATTCGATATTTTTATAAAGTACATAATTTTAAACAATATTTTTGATTCGATATTTTTGTACTTACCTGTTTGTAGATAGGACTTCCATATTTTTGTAGTCGATATTTTGTAGTCGATATTTTAAATGCCTATATTTTTGTAGTCAATATTATGTCAGTGATCCCTCTGCTTCATCTATGTGTGCTACAGGCAGAGCTCTTCAAAGTGTAATCAGGGCTGGGGACAACTCCTCCACAGCCATCCTGTCAGGAAGGCCCTCACACCTAGGCGTCCTTTGTCTCACTGTCTGAAAGTAAAACACATACCACCACAGGAGCGTCATTCAGAGTCATGTGACTCCAAATACTAACAGAAGACGCAATTGGTTTGGGCAAGGAAATGCAAACTGTCGAAAAGTGGCATTTTCAAAAATGTAACTTAAAATCTGACTTCACTAGTAAGGGGAATTTTTTATTACAGTTCATTTGAGCGTAAACAGCATATCTGTATCTGCTCTCAATCTGAAGTTTGCACTTCTTAAATGTAATAAGGTAACTCTTTGTTAGTCTAGGGAGGAGATAGGTCCTACAACAGTGTCAAAGGACTCTAGGAACCTTTCATTGCCATGACATGTAAAACGTAAACCTTTGTCCCTGAACATCTCGAGGTCCCTAACAGTATATCTCTTTTTCCATTTTCTGAATATAAGTTCTTAGCTCACGATGTTGGATTTCAACTAAGGTAATTGTGCTCGTCAGCTTCTCTAATGTTTGGTACAGTCTAAATACTGCCACCTCTGTGTTGCTCGTCCTTCCATAAAGGTCAGCACACAGCCTCGCTGCATCTCTTTAATTTGAGTGATGAAATTTGAGTGTTTACCTTTTTCAACTACTCTGGATGATGGCTCCAGTGGCGTACAGAAATCCCACATTCCTATCTTTTTTGCTGCCATCTCCACCATGTAAGTTCCACCATAATAGAATGCCCCTTTCACATTTGCAGGATGGGGGCTCACTAGGTATGCTCTCCTCTCATCCACCTGTTGGCTGTATACAGGGTCACTCCCTCAGCAACGTCGTCCAGTGTTGGGGCAGGACCATGCTGATATGGGTATCCCATCCCTCCCGCAACATGGGGATCCTGCACCTCCCTAGCTCATTCTTCATGCCTCCACCTCTGTCTCGAGTCCCACAAGTTAGTTACTCTGGGGCATACTATCAAGGACAGCGTTAAAAGTTATCGCCGGATCAGCGGCAGTAAACTGCCGCTAAATCGGCGTTAATGGGCTTGATAATATGCCCTTGAGAATTCCAATAGAAGTCCATGTTCTGGTGCGATAATTTTAACGCAGTCCTTGATAATATGCCCCCAGTTCCAGTACTCTGAGTTGTCTCAGGATGTTTCCTAAATCACGGTCAGCCTCTGGGTCATGGATTTCACTATTATGGCTCCTTAGATTGTCCCCTCCTCGCACTCAGAGAGCAATAATATTCAGGGGTGCCACCACCACAACTGCATTCTGCGGCAAAGGAGCTCTCTGAAATAGGCATTGAAGTCCGCAGGCCGCCGCTGTGCTCATGATGGTTGAGGACGATACTTTTTCCATAAGGGTGTCAAGGTTTTACGGGTGCATAGGGTCTAGTTACAGTAATACGTCGTGAGCACCCAATGCGAACCGAGGCCATGTGCCAATTTGCAAAACTGTATTTATTTATGTAGCAAGCACTAGAGCATTGAAAAAAGAAATGTTTTATTTACTGAGCTTCAAAGTGAGGAGAGAAGAAGTGGTCAATGGTTGCAACAAACCATCAAGTCAAACAGCATGAGCACGGATCAGTATGTGCCACTGAAAGAACGAGGGAGATGCCGGCAAACAACACAGCTGAGAAAGGCTTGCAAAGAGGCAAACAGTCTGCAGGCACTCAGATGTACTCATTAATAGGCAGATGACTCCTTAGTTCTTTGTTGCATAGAGTGGCAGGCCCAGGTATCAGGTAAGCGGGAGTTCCAAATAAGGGGCAACAGTTATTAAAATGCACAGTACTTTGAGGTGGCACAAGGAGGTTTGGGTAAGCCAAGGAGGTTTTGATTGCCTAATTAAAGGCACCGTGCTTTGACCCTGAGCCACCCCTGCAGCTCCTGGTATAAGGATGTAGGTGTGCTTGCGAAGCTCGAAATCAATGACTTTGTCCACTGCAGCATAGGGCTGATACAATAGTCAATTCAATTGAACTCTAGGTAGTTCATAAGAGATTTGGTAGAAGTAAATACAGCTTGCAGATATTAGCAATTGAAGGCGTCCCCCCCCCCCCCCCCCAGGGCATTCAATAAAAATGTGTAATATAATACAGCATATTTGAATCATTAGGGATGGGTCAGTTATATCCAACATAACCATTCAATAGTTCTCAATTAGAGAGTAAAAGAACTGTCTATAAATTTCTGGCTTTCACTATTAAGACTCCCAACAATCGAGTGTACATGATTTCCATAACTTTCCTCCTAAAAACTCAAGCAACTTAATATTTGAGTCAATTCCATGTAGGGGTACTACAATAAAATGACAGAAGATTCACTCTTTCGTCTAATTTACAAACATCTAACAGGCTAGTTACCTAAAATATGAAAGGAATACTGAAGCTTTGTGATTAATTTCATTACGTGCTGCCCATAGTCAACTCCCTTTTCATTCTACTCAGGACTTGGTCAACACATTGGGGGCTTTTCCACAACCGTCCTCTCTCTTTGAGGGATACTTAGTATTGACCAGATACTTTCTATTGTGGGCCTGAATAGGCCTACCCGCCGATAGTTGAGATCAACCAGCAACCTCTAGTTTATCTCAAGCCACCAGACAGTTAGACTTTGGTATTGTACGTCAAAAGGAATAAAAGGTGCGGACTGGAAAGGTGAGAAGATTGACAGAGTTTATGTGGTAGTGTTCTTCAAAGTCTTTCAATGACTGGATGATATGGTAAGTCTATCTTGCAAGAGATCCATGTTTGAACTGTGTGTAAGATAAAGACCTGAAATGGCAGAGTAATTAGATTTAAACTAATGGATGTACTATAATGCCCAATTCTCCACCCTCAGAGTATGTTTACCTGGATACTTAGGGGCCTATTCGCAAAGGTAAATTTGCTGATGAGTAAAACTACATGTGTATATTTACTCGCACACTTTGTAACTTTATAATAGGTTTATTACTTCTGGCTACTCACCATTCCAGAGTGTAAATGTGCTATCAAAAGTAGCCATACTTGTCGTGCCTTCCTGAGAGTGTAGTTACATTTGCTAGTGCAAAGTCACTACTTGTAACTTTTCGCATGTAGGTGGAATTCTCTGCCACCAGAGCAGGGATCTCCACATGGTAAAGGATAGGGAACATGTAAAAAGTGTATTAAACTTTACAACAATAGGAACATTATTGTATGTCCAATGTTAATGTACATTAATTTTACATATTTATTTTAAATGTGGAACAAAATAGAAATGATTCAGCGCTATTAACTGAATTTTGAATTTAATATTTAAAAATTGAAATATATGAAATCAAATTAAAATATTTTTAAAAGTTTTATTTAAAACATCCTGCTTAAAGAAAACTGTTTAATTTTGTTTACTATGTATTAAAAGTTACAAAAAGTTATATGTAGAATTAATTTCAATTAACTTCATTTTTTATATAAATTAATTTACTCATTTATTATTACATTAAACAGATGATTAAAATATATTACAAAATATAATTTTTTTCTATTTCTATATATTTCTATAATATTTTTACCAAATTACATATTTATATATTTTAAAAGGTCAACATAAATTAGTTTATTTGAACATTTTCCTATGGAGTTCAATCTTAAGTCCCTCTTTCCATGGGAGGGTGTTGCAGGACCAGTGGTTGCTATGTGTGATGCTGGACATACTTCAGGTCTGAGTTGGTATACATTTGCTCCTATTTTGGGACTGTTTTGACTGTAGTAACTTTAGCTGTACAACTTGTGAATAGCAATGGACTTACTCTTTTGCGAGTGGGTGCCTGTACCTAAACCCTCCTTACCCTCCTCTAAACCCCTCCCCAGTCTTCTCTAAAACCCTCCCATTTAGTAGTAAGTTATCCCCCTTTTTCAGCTGTTCCCCTGGTCCCTTCCACATTTACTGCTAATTTAACAAATATAGTAAACTCACAGGTGTGAGTATCTCCCTATAGAAAAATTCGGAGAGATGAAGATTTCCATCTGTATGTGTGTGAGTTGCATTCTGTAGAATGTAATAATACTGTAGTACTGTGTTACTTACTATAAAATGCACTTTGTGAATCATGCCCAAATTTGTTAAGAACCTCAACATTGCAGAAGAAAACCAGTTAGATGACTCATATTCATACGGATGAGGTAGAAAGCAGACAACATAAATATGTTAGAAAAGGTCAGAGCAGGATGAAGCAGTTGAGGAAGGTGTCAAATCAAGACAGGACATGGTCGGGAGAGTCTTGCAAAAGGAGAGAGGACAAATCAGGACAGTCTCACAACCAGACAGGAGAGATCATAAAAGTCCTGCAACAGAACAGTTTAGGAAAGTCTCACAACAAGGCAGGGCATATCCTAAAGTAAAGAGTGGAAAGAACATTTGAGAAAAGATGTTCAAAACTGTGCACAGCAGTCATCTAAACAAAAAAATAATCAAAGCCAGTAAGAAATTCAAACGAGAAAGCAGGGCAAGTCAACTTGCCTTGCTGACAGTTGGGAAGCTTCAGTAAAGGTTTTTGGGCTTTATTTAGGTAGGTTTTTTAAAACTGCCTCCTCCATAGGTGTCAATAATCATTCCCAATCAGTTAAGACCAAATTACATGTTAATGGGTACTAATATGCCATTCCAAGATGGCCGCCCTATTAGATGTGTTTGTAATTTCCTACGCATGTGCCCCATGTGTGGTTCTGATAAACAATATGGCCACCGTTGAGAAAGACCCCAATGCTCTTCAATCCACTCCTTTGTGACCTGCAGGGATTCACAGAAACGTTGAGAGTGATCGTGGACGTCTGTGTGTAAACACAGACGTCCACAAGTGTGTAAACACTGTGTGTAAACACAGACGTCCACAATGCTCTCTCAAAGAACATGCAGAGCATGTTGTTTGAGAGAGCATTGCCTTGTTACACCTGCATTTCTGGCCATCTGCTTTACATTTTGGAGACTTCAGGGGCACGCTTCAGCTACCAGGTTCCTGCATACACGGGTGCTTCCGTCTCTGTGAGGTTCTCAGAACCCAGAGCATGACACTTTCCTTGGGCAAAAAAGTTTCTCCACTTCTATCCAGGGTCATCGAAGTATATTTGACTAAAACCTTTGGTCAATGCCTGCTGACAAGATATGGGCTTCAAAAATCTGTAACGTGATAGCTGTCCAAGAAAAGCCACTTTGAGATGCAGTGACTTACTTTAGCTACTGAATATCCCATTCTGCTACTTGGAGCATTCTGCAGACTGAAAAATGTTTTAATTATCTTCTGAATCAGCTTGTACTATCACCTGGTACAGACTACCACTGCCGAAGAGAAGTGAGCTCTTAGAAAACCTCTAAGTGCAAAGGCAACTTTTTCCACTGGACCATGCCCCCTTGCCAGGCCATCCCGGATCATGTGCATCCCACCTTTAATTTTGCTCCAGTCTCACAAAGATGCTGTTTTGACTTATCCACAGATTTTTTTTCATCAGCATTGTCATGTATTGAACTCCAAATGACATCAATCTGTGTCACCTTCACCTTTCAAGAACTGCATTGATACAGATGACAAGATGAAACAAGCATTTTCAATGCAATACGTTTTGCATTAGTCAAACTTTGAGCTATTGGCTTTGCAAATGATATTGTTGTTAAAAATATCCCAGCAGTAGCATAAGTAAAAAAAGAAAAATCACGAAGCAAGGAAAGGGTGCAGTACCATAGGAGGTTACTAGGTGTCCCTGTGGAGTTGTAAAGGGACCTCTATTAGCCACATAAGGTACTGCACCCTTAATGCAATTATAAAGAGAAAGATTGCAGCTGGGTGAATTTTTTTTTTTTTAATCATCAGTAAAACTTCCAAGTCTCCAATTAACATTTTCACCAATGCCTTGTTGGATTGTGGTGTTCCCCACCCTCCAATCACATAAATCAAGAAAACAACTACATGAACTTAAAAAAATAACAAAACCTATTACTCTTAGTGCATTTAGTTTAATAAGGTGGAGTAAGTCCAGATCTGGTTCCTCTATAAATATTAGCGCTGAACACTAAGAGAGCGGTGTGGCGTGCACTGAAGGGCTACCCAACTTACTAATGTGGCTCAATGTTTACTGAGCTATAGCAGTCAAACACATTCACGTTCAAATAGACTGGGTTGAGTTTCAAAACATGACAGAGAAATAAAACATATTTTTATACCAGTTTAAACAAGCAACCAAAATGTACTTTTTTTAATAACAGCTTTTTATATGTTGTATTTACATAACACTTGCTACCACAATTTAACCATTTTGTAGCACTCTAATTAACTGATGTTACCATTACTCAAATCAACAATACTATTTTATCGACCACGGAAGAAATGAAAGGTAGAGTTGTTACAGTGATGATTCTACATTGGGACCGGCAAATGTTAGCAGCGAGCGCTTAAGTCTATGGGCCATTGTGGCGTTAAAGTAGAAACCCAGTAGATATGACAGGCAGCGTTGTTCTTGTGATGATGCTGTCTTGGGACCTACAGACGATAGCAGAGGCATAGAAAGTTCTCCAGAATGCAGTACTTTATATAGAGAGTATAATCTCAGAGTGCTGGATAAATTACCCCTGTGTACTCATCTATAAGGAGACATGGAGGGTACTTAAGGCCTCCAAGCAGCACCTGTGACCCTATTAGCTACTCTGAGAACCTAATGAGAAAAACTGTAAGAGCCAGGGATTATGGTCTAGGAAGAAGGAAGCTGATGTAACACAAACACAGAGATTATGCCACGTGGAGCTGAGGGCATCCACAACACCAAAAAACATGACCAAAAAATGTTGTCTGGCAAAGCAGTCTTGCAGTAGTTTGTAGTTTTCAAAACCTAGGTCTTGGGGTCCAATTCTTTCTTTTATTGAATTTCTTGGCACCCCTGAACAGACAAACTGTTAAACTACATTGGCTTTCCCCCCTTCCGTTGCATCCATCAGTGTTGCACTATTGACGCTTAAGTGCCTTTGATGGCTTTGGCCTGGGGGACAGCTGGTGGGAGAACAGAATTCTGCATCACTTGGACAGTCAGGGAGACACAGAAAAAGATACTGGTAGATGCATCTAATATGAGCCAACGCCAGGCCGTCACCTCCATCCCCTTCTGAAGCAGCTACTAACTGAACTTCGCAAATAACACTTCAATACCAACAGGCATGTGCTTATGAGCACAAAACTTTAACATTTTGAGCAGGACCAGAGGAAAAAGACAAACAAATGTTTGCATCTCGAGTGCCCATCCATCAAGCAGTGAGAATTTTGTGTGCCCTGCCTAACAAACAGCAACAACTGCAGCCACCACCTGGCTGCTGATGTGTGTGATTGTGAATAAAACCAATATGGCCGCTTTTCGTATTTTGCATTTTTTTTCTCCTCTCTGTGCCGAGGCTGCAGCAGTAATTGCAGTACCTCCATGGAATGTTGCGCTTCCTCACCCGGGTCAAACAATGTTTTTTAAGAGAGAGGAGAAAACGAAAGTAGCCCTTCACTGGCAAACCCTGTAAAGTGGTGCCAATGTGTGTGGTTGTGAATAAAACCAATCTGGTCACTTTGTGATCACTTAGGAGGAGCGAGACAGAGGCAGAAGGAGAGGGGATAAGTGGAAGAAAGAGAGGGGGAGGGGCAGCTGCCAGCGGCAGGGCTGGAAAAGTGAACACTGTTGTTTAAACAAATGTAGCGCTTCACTAGGAAAATCTGCCAAGTGGCACTAATGTATGTGGTTATGAATAAAATCAAGCTGGCAGCTTCTTGTATTTTGAGCCTTTTCTGTTTCCGTCCTGAGGCTGCACCACGTATTACAGTACCTCCAGGAATAGTGCCCTTTCTTACTGGATCTCTCAACCCAAAGGGCGCTTTGCAACACTGAGGAGGAAGACAGAGAGAGGAGAGGGAATACGAGGAAGAAAGCGAGAGAGGGGGAGGGGCAGCTTATAGTGACAGAGTAGGAGAAGCCAACGTGTTGCTTTTCAGGAAGTGAGGAGGAGGAGACAGAAAGAGAGGGAATAAGAGGAAGAAAGAGAGAGGGGGCAGGGGCAGCTACGGCTGCCGCGCTTTATTTAAAGGTGAAGATAAAACACAGCATGCCGCGCTGTAACCATTTAATAACAAGGGTAAATAAAATAAAAAACAGAGCCATAGTCATCGCATCCACCGCACTGCACCCGGCTGACCTCCTTCTTCAGATTGCGCCACTTTCCATTGGTGGGAAGGAGGCCGGAAAAAGTCTTGGGACTGCTGCAGTCTGACGACCTGGCGTGTTACTTCCTGCAGTCCCGGGGGTGCTTTTAAAAATGGGTGGGAAGTGGTGGGGGCAGGAAGCACATCCCTCAGCTGCATACGTAATAAAAATAAAGCACGGCGTGCTGCACCGGAACAATTACAGATAAACATAAAGCACGGTTTGCTGCACTGCAACAATTATAAAACAAAATGGTTGTATGCATGTAAACAATGAGTCCTCCCAAGCAACACAAAAGAAATCCAAACGTAAGTATACTGCACTAGACTGGTGCTCCTAGACAAAAAAATGGAAGTGAGGTATCAGCTTTAGAACCAATTAGGAAGCAGAAAAGAAGACGGACGATGGACTCCGCCTATGGAGAGCAGCAGGGGGGTTCTCACTCCGCACAGTCAATACAACCATCTTGTTGGCAGCGCATACCCGCTGCCAAGCTCGACCATTCAGAAGAAAGACTCAGAAACAAAATCCCACCACCTTAAAGGCAATCAGAAAAACATTTTCTATTCATACTTTTGGGTTTCAAAAGTCCTTAATCAATCACCCGCCTCTCAGTACTCATTTATTAGGTCTCGCCTGTCGATGCGCATGCGCATCGAGCAAGGCGAGAGTATTGGCACTTATCCACTCTTTATCCACACTGCAAGGAATCGTGGCGATTCCTTGCAGTGCACGAGAAATTTAAGCTCAATGCGCATGCGCATTGAGCTTAAATGCGCGTGCACATGCCCCCAGCCGCCTGCCTTGCCTACTCTCTCTCACAGCCTCCCCCAGCTCCGCCCCCTCACTACTTGATTGCACGGCCGCTAGGCCGTGCCTCCCCTACTCTCCTCCCCCCTTCTCCTCTCCTCCCCTGCCTGCCTGCCGCTAGGCCGTGCCTCCCCTACTCTCCTCCCCCCTCCTCCTCCTACTCTCCTCCCCTGCCTGCCTGCCGTGTCGCACCTCTCCCTCTCCGCCCCCTCCCCTGCCCGCCGTGTTACGGTGAAAGGCTTGTTTTTAAAAGTGTTGTGTATACTAACTCTCAGCCATGTCATTCCCCAGCCCTGCTATTCAGCACTTTTTCTCTCAGCTGTGTTCTGGTAAACGCATTATGGTTTTAACTACTTTTTTTGGGGAGGAGCCTGCCTGCACGACAAGCTCACCGATGTAAGAAAAGCTGATCCGGTGGTTGCAAAACACGCTGTTTGCTCGACATTTGTGGTGTCTGTTAACGAGGAGTTTTAACATGCAGGCTCAAAGCGCACAACTGCTCCTCATTACAGCTGGCCGCGTGCCAGAAGATTTTTGGATGCAGGAGCTGAAATATAGCTCCACAACATCAGTTTAAATAAAAAAAATAAACCTGCAGGGTTATGTTTTTTTCTGCACGCTCCCTGCGCAGCTCCAGCCCGCCCTTTGCTTGACACCATGTCCGGCCGCGCGCCAAGCACTGCAAGCCCTGTGTTCGGATGTCGCGGTGGCACGTGATGGGCGGAAACCTCCGCCCAATCAGCGCGGACATGTGCCTCTCGTTATGTGTCGCCCTTCTCATATCGCCTGAAAAACACACTGTTTTGTTCTGGTTGCCTGGACTGCTCTAGTGAGCTTAAGGAAGTGACGTCATAACCCTGCCAAACAGTTGTCTTTTTGTTATGCTCATTTCTTAACAACCAAAAAAGTATATTTAAAAAAAAAAACGGGTTCAAGTCTCAAAGTCACAGATACATTCTTGCAACACTGTTTCTCATTTTACATATGCAGGGTTGCAATACTGTTGTAGCCATGGTAACTCGTGTGCCAAATAGCTAAAATATCACAATTTACAGAGTCCCCCTCACTCACCCTCACTCACCCTCACTCACCCTCACTCACCCTCACTCACCCTCACTCACCCTCACTCACCCTCACTCACCCTCACCCTCACTCACCCTCACCCTCACTCACCCTCACCCTCACTCACCCTCACCCTCACCCTCACTCACCCTCACTCACCCTCACCCTCACCCTCACTCACCCTCACCCTCACTCACCCTCACTCTCACTCATCCTCACTCACCCTCACCCACCCTCAACCCCTCACCCTAACTCACCCTCACTCACCCTCACTCACCCTCAACCCCTCACCCTCACTCACCCTCACTCTCACTCATCCTCACTCACCCTCACCCACCCTCAACCCCTCACCCACCCTCAACCCCTCACCCTAACTCACCCTCACTCACCCTCAACCCCTCACCCTCACTCACCCTCAACCCCTCACCCTCACTCACCCTCAACCCCTCACCCTCACCCACACTCACCCACACTCACCCCCACTCACCCTCACTCACACTCACTCACCCACCCTCACTCACCCTCACCCTCACTCACCCTCACCCTCACTCACCCTCACTCACCCTCACCCTCACTCACCCTCAACCCCTCACCTCACTCACCCTCAACCCCTCACCCACCCTCAACCCCTCACCCTCACTCACCCTCAACCCCTCACCCTCAACCCCTCACTCACCCTCACTCACCCTCACCCTCAACACCACAGCCTCACCCTCACTCACCCTCAACCCCTCACCCTCACTCACCCTCACTCACCCTCAACCTCATGCTAAAGATTTACAAAAAAACCCATAAACAATTCTAAAAGCACTAACTCTAATGCTGCGAGACCTATTGCATTTCTAATGCTTGTTTGCATAAGGCACACATTCAGTTGCATATGGGACTCCCCTCTTTTTGTGTGAGGGAAGGGTGTGGAAGGTACATTGAAAGTAATGAGCGGAAGGTAATAAACCACACATTAAAATGGGTTTTATACCCTTATATGTGCCAAAAGGAGGAGAAGGCACGAAAAAATATCTAGGCTGGAGCATCGTATTAGAATGAGACAGCACTTTGAGGCCGCTCGTGATTGAGGAGAAGTGCTCACTGCGCCTAACAACGCTACTGGAGTAGCTTGAACTGAGAGTCGCTGTTGCTGCTGAAAACTATTGCCCCAAAGAACCTGTTGCTTCTGTGGCCGCAGAGGAGTGAGAGGCGCCGGCCCCGGGACTGCGAGGACCAGCATTCTCCACCTACAGCTGGTCCTCTTCCCGCGAGTGCCGCGCCCCCTCCCAGAGCCACGCCCTGCTGAAAGTGAATAACTACTCGCGGCCCCCGCTTCGCGGGGGCCGCTCGTGATTGAGGAGAAGTGCTTACTGCGCCTAACAACGCTACTGGAGTAGCTTGAACTGAGAGTCGCTGTTGCTGCTGAAAACTATTGCCCCAAAGAACCTGTTGCTTCTGTGGCCGCAGAGGAGTGAGAGGCGCCGGCCCCGGGACTGCGAGGACCAGCATTCTCCACCTACAGCTGGTCCTCTTCCCGCGAGTGCCGCGCCCCATTCCCAGAGCCACGCCCTGCTGAAAGTGAATAACTACTCGCGGCCCCCGCTTCGCGGGTGCCGCTCGTGATTGAGGAGAAGTGCTCACTGCGCCTAACAACGCTACTGGAGTAGCTTGAACTGAGAGTCGCTGTTGCTGCTGAAAACTATTGCCCCAAAGAACCTGTTGCTTCTGTGGCCGCAGAGGAGTGAGAGGCGCTGGCCCCGGGACTGCGAGGACCAGCATTCTCCACCTACAGCTGGTCCTCTTCCCGCGAGTGCCGCGCCCCCTCCCAGAGCCACGCCCTGCTGAAAGTGAATAACTACTCGCGGCCCCCGCTTCGCGGGAGCCGCTCGTGATTGAGGAGAAGTGCTCACTGCGCCTAACAACGCTACTGGAGTAGCTTGAACTGAGAGTCGCTGTTGCTGCTGAAAACTATTGCCCCAAAGAACCTGTTGCTTCTGTGGCCGCAGAGGAGTGAGAGGCGCCGGCCCCGGGACTGCGAGGACCAGCATTCTCCACCTACAGCTGGTCCTCTTCCCGCGAGTGCCGCGCCCCCTCCCAGAGTAACGCCCTCTCTTCCTGGGAAACTATATCACTCCCATCCATCACGCGCATCGCGGGACGCGCGCGGGTCGGAGCACGGGCAAAGGGCGGGCCGTCTGTGGCCGTCCGTGGACGGCTGAGGACGGGACGGGCCACCCTACTTACGATCATCATATCAGGTCCCTGGTATTCACTCAGCCTTACCGAAACTGATATTAATAGTGGTAAAAATTCTTATCTGTCTATTGTGAGTATATTGGGGTCATTTAAGCTTCTTTGATAACACTACAATTACCAACGATATCAGAGACGATACAAGAGATTCATCATCCCTGACGACAACCGGAGCACAAATGGGCTTCAAGAAACTGAGATCTCGGACAGTCTATATGAAAAGAATGGGAACTGAAAATGCAGTACGAAATACCACCGACAAAGCTATAAAACAAGGTCGTTTAACCCAAACACCAGCTATTACTGCTTATTTCTCTGCACTCTTGCCCAAAGAGAACCAAGATATACAATCACTAAATAAGGATATTAAACTCAACGTAACAGACTCTGCTGGGGAGACTAAAAATCTCACAACAAAATCTACCCCAACGAAATTTAGCTCACAACCCAAGGAGGAATGCCTGGAATTAGACCTAAGCAACAAATTATCAAGTACTCCGAAAGACTTTCTTCTGTCATATCATGAAACGATCAATCTGAAAACTGTAACACCTATAAAAAACAGAGGGAGCGCAACTTTACTCGATGATATAAATATTAGCAAACAAATTATTGCGATAGAGAATAAGGATCTAGGAACAACAAACAGTATCCAGTCAAAAACCTTTTCACCTATCGCTTTGTTTGATCCCTCTATGGACTCCTGCAACCCTCAAAATAACAATAACACTGCTGATAACGCTCCTCCAATATCTAAAGCTTTATTCTCCCTACAAGAGATATTGGAATCTGTTCTTTCATTTCTTGGAAATATCCTTGAAAACTCTGATCAAACATTGGACGTCCAAATAGGCATTTTAAAGCATTTGGTAGAAGAAAAAAAGAAAAAAGATTCCCACGTAGTAGACAAAATCAATACGTTACATAAAACCAATTTTGAGCAACATAGTACACTAAAAGAACACAAAAAAACTCAGGAGAAAAAAACGTGTGACCAGGGTACTCAAACTGTAGACATTCAAACACAAGAAAAACAAAAAATTGTTAATTCAAATGATTCAGTGATATATTCTTTGAAAAACTTATTTAAAGAAAAACATCAACAGAAAATAAAACACTTTCCATTATTTTCAAAAACTCATGGAATGAATAAATCTACTAATACTAACGCTCCTGAAACGCAGGAATCAAGAATAAACATAAGTAACGCATCGAGTGAAGGAAATGAAGAATCGCTTACCAACAAGAACCAGGAAAAGAACATGGCAGTTGGGACAAAAAGGAGAAGAAAGCCACAGAGAAGGATCCAAAAACGGAAAAATCGTAAACTAAAATTCCAAAAATCTGTAATTTCTCATAAATCTGAAGAAAAACAATGCGACGTTAAAATAGAGTCTCAAAACGTTGAAAAAGGTACAACCAGTAACAACTATGAAAATATGGTGCCTCAACTAGACCCGACAGTAAAAGAATATATCCCTACTAAATACCCCAAGCAATCAGATCAAAGTAAAAACATCTTTATAGAAGAAAACAATAGCTACTATAAAAAGGGGGAAGGGCCTTCTTCCAAAACTCTTCAAATCGAGGAACTTTTTCCTACCGATTCGGCACCACTCAATAGAGGAAGGATTATAAACTTATTACGACACATAAGGGCTTTAGATACAATGACTAGCAATGAAATCCATCTTGTGTGTTTTCCCAAAAAACAGAATATTAAATTGACAATGGTAACCTTTTGGTCTACAGTCCTTCCAGGTATAATATTAAAGGAGAAAGAGATATTACATAAGCACGGTTACGATGTAATGGAAATAGAAGAATTAAAGGACTATAATACCCCTAATGGGTATAATGCTCAAATACAGGCTATCACCAACTCTCTAGTCAACAAATACCAGCGAAAAAACAGCACGACTGAAGACCGAGATATTTCAAATCTAAAAATACTGGTGAATAAAGGTCATAGGGCAGTTTGGTACAAAGCTGACAAGAAACCTGAAGAGTGTACTACTACCGAGTCCTGGGCTTGGGTCTCCGAGACTCTGAATAGTAACAAAATCTCTAACTTCAGACAACATTCTGTTTAGCACGGGACTAAGGATTATATCTTGGAACATCGCTGGCAGAACTACAAACAAACTGTCCTTGGTCATGAGAAATCTCCCAGACATATTGCTTCTACAAGAAACATGGGATACCGCATCTTTCATTCTTAAAGGGTACTTTGTATATGAAAAATTAGCACTATCTACTAATCGAGGTCATGCAAAAGGAGGGTTAGCCATATTGCTAAGGGAAGATTATCTGTGGGAACAGGAAATAATAGACACAAAATCTAACAACTTGCAGTGCATTCAAATTTTCGCAAAAAAAATAGCACTGCCTCACCACAGGCAATCCTACTTTTCAATGTCTATGCCCCCCCTGGGAAAGAAAACGACATTACTTTTTTGGATATAATAGAAAAGATTACGTACATTACGGAGATCTATACTTATTCATCCTTTTTAATTGCGGGGGATTTCAACAGTAAAATCTCCAACTCTGAAATTAATAGGTGGGCAAATCTATATGCAGAAGAAGGTCAGGATATTATAATCCCACAATTCCCCGAAGGTACATCAACCGATAAAAGAGGTGGATTGTTATTAACAGCAATAACTAATTTTAATGGATTAATATTGAATGGAGCAATTGAGGGAGACATTCCAGCAAAGTACACCAGGCGAGGCAATGGGTCACGATCCATTTTAGATTACATCATAAGCAGTACGGATCTGTTTGATACTGCTTTGTTTTTATCTAACCAATTTTGTCTGGAGAGTGATCATGCAATCATGCAATTAACAGCAGATTTGATACCTAAAACTACCCAACCTAGCCACATGATTTACATCCAAAGTACTGTATTAATTGAAAGTGAACGGAGACGCATCTACTGGAATTCCTCGACTATTGATAAAATCATGACAAAGATTGATCATTCAAAGTTTCTGGAGCAGAGACTCTCCAAAAATCCTATAGTAAACTTCGAATCCATAATTAAGGATTTTAAGAAACTTATCCTAAGTATGATATCGTCGGGCGCAAAAGGCAATATTAAAAAGAAGGAAGGAAAAAATGTATGTTCCCAGAAGAATTCAGAAGTAAAGAAACAATTAAATAAACTTATACGTGCCCAATACATGAACTCTTCAGCAAGCGTAAAGAAGGAAATAAACAGATTGAAGAACCAACTGAGGCGGGAGAACCAAAAGGAAAAAAGAGCTATAGAGGATCGAAACTGGGTAGATATTCAGATTGCTGCAAGTAAATACAATCAACGCAAATACTGGTCCTTAATCGCGAAAATAACTGGTACAAAGAAAAATTTACAATCCATCCCGGTTCCCCCGAATGACTGGGAACTATACCTCTCAGATCTTTATAAAGTAAACCCAATAAATCCTGAAGTAAGCAGTAAAGATATGAAACACGAAAATGTAGAGAGTTCTCTAATACAAACTACAGTCATTTCGGTTGAACTCAATATACGCAAAGCAAGAACTACAGGCGCCTCTGGACCAGATCAAATTCCGATTAAGGCGTTACAAGTCGCACCGAAAGAATGGAGCAAACTATTATGCCCTCTCTTTAATCACATCTTTGAGAGTGGACAAATTCCAAAATCTTGGCAGGGAAGCATAATTATCCCTATCCATAAGAAGGGAAGCAAAACCCAAGCTGGAAATTACCGACAGATAGCACTCATGGACGCAGTAGGCAAAGTGTTCGCGGCAGAGGTGCTAGATCGCCTGAAAGAATGGGCCTTTTCGTCAGGTCTGATACCCATGTGTCAAGCAGGCTTTAGGCCTAAGCACTCGGTCACAGATAACATAGCAGTAATTCAGGTTATCTTCGACAAATACATTACTCAAAAAGCCCAGGTAGTTTATGCCGCATTCATTGACTATTCAACGGCATTTGACCGGGTTGATCGATCTACCCTATGGAAAAAACTTAGGATGCTTGGAATCCAAGAACAAATGCTGCAAGCAATAATAAGCCTCCATACCAATACCTGGTGCCAAGTCCAGATGGGGGGAGTAAAGGGACTCACAAAAAGAATCCAAACGGAGAATGGACTAAAGTAAGGGTGCCTTTTAGCCCCGCTCCTCTTTTCCCTCTACTTAAGTGACTTGCCTCACCAATTGCAAACTGGTTCTAATCTACCGCCGAAGATCGCCCAGCAAAGCATAATTTCATTACTGTACGCTGATGATATAGTATTATTAGATCTAACCCCCTTCGGACTGCAGGCATCATTGGACATTCTGTTTCAATATTCGAAGGAAAATTATCTAATACCAAATATAAAGAAAACTAAAGTGATAGCTTTTTCAGGAAGAAAGCAAAGCGCCAAGTATACCTGGAAGATTGGTGAAGAAAAAATAGAAGAGGTAGATAATTATCCTTATCTCGGGAGGATTCTCTCCAAAAATTTAACAAATTCAACTCAGGTATCGAACTTACAAAGGAAAGCTGATATACATGCCTCTGCTCTCTTGAAACTTTACAGTGCAACAGGAAATAGACACTTCTCTGCACTGTTAGGCATATACAGAGTAAAAATACCACCTGTATTATCATATGCGACGGAATACATTCCCATAGAGCAATGGGTTTTCATGGATCAAAAAGAGGGGAAAATTTTAAGAAGGTTCATGAAAGTTTCCGATGCTGTACCCGTACAGGCACTGAGACTAGAACTATCAGTCATAAGTTCATATGCTATAGCTATCGCCAATGTAATAAGATGGGCCTACAACCTGATTCATGCGAAGGAGAACACTCTAAGGTCTGTGTTGAAAAAAGAGTCTTTTGGGGCAGAGCCTAAAAAGCAAGTCTTTCTGGAAAATTTGGCTGTAGCATTTCGGCTGGCACACATTAATATTGAAATGTTGAGTACTTGGTCACCAGCGCAACTAAAATTGTTCTTAAAAACTTTTACCCCCAAATTGAGCTACGAATTGGACTGTTTACACTGCAATAAATTAACCATCTACAAGCCATTTGTGGAAAAACTTGAATATAAGCAAACTCAACCTTATATTGGGTTTACCCTGACACATGGTGTAAGGAGAGCGATCACTATGTACCGGTTGGGCATTTTACCACTATTAGCATTTACCTCCAGATGGCTTCCAGGAGGATCTCCTCTGTGTACCCTGTGCGCAGGGGGCGATCAAACTATAGAACATTTATTGCTTGTGTGTCCCAATCATAAAGTAACCCTAGCTCGTACAAGATACCTTAATCCTATATTACGCTTTTGCAGAATTACTAGGGGGAGAGAACTTTTAGATATGTGTGGTCTACCTTTGAATGAATTCATTTGTTACAATTTGTATAAATTTTTAAAACAATTCTTATCTCTGTATTAATACTGTTGCATTTTTTGTTTATAAAATGTAAATAATTTCTTTTGTGGTCCTCTGTTGAGTACCAACACAAATAACATTTTTGACTTTGACTTTGACAGCACTTTTAAGTGCCACATATGGCATATATTTGGCACTAGAAAATATTTGCATTATATTACATAACATAGCATTGAGCCCTTCCCTGAAGCATGCTAAAGATAATTGAATTTGCCATAATTAAGATGTTTACACGTGAACAGTAACTAGAGCAAAATGAAGGAAACACGTTTATTTCCTTCCTATTTCTAGAGGCTAGAAACTCGAGTCATTACTCACTGTCGCTTCTCTTCTAACCACTGCTTACTCTTTTTTTTCCCCTCCCACATAAAAAGAGATCCTGTTATCAGAAATTAATTACAGTTTACATTGGCAGCAGTGGGCCTCTCGAAAACAATTGCCTATGTCAATCTAATGAATTATTGTTTAGAGAAAAACAAACAGCCCATTAGCTGCAGGTAATGCTCTGTTCTGTGGGCTTTATTGCTGCAGTGTAACAACTCGAGGTGTTTTCCTCTGAAAAGGCCCGCAGCCAGAGCCTCTCATTTATAATAATGAAATGCAAACTGCCTAGCTTGTAAATCCAATAAAGACTTGGAAGTGGTCCCGCCACCTCCCTGATTATTCCTGCACTCCAGAACGCAGACGGGGGCATTGATTGCACCGCGCAGAATGCTGCGCGTTCAGGCCGGCCGCGCGCTGGTCCACACGCGCAGTGGAGGCGGCCATGATGTTTTCATCAGGTGCTTATCAAGGGTAAATGGGCAGATTCTGATTTTTGCTGTCTCACTTAGTCTTCTGTTTCCAGAAAACATTTGTAAGGTTAATCTCTTTTTCAATAAAAAATTACTGAAATAATAAAAAAATAAAAATAAAAAAAAGAATTATTAATGAAGCCGTCAGGAAGTTACAAGGGACTCACCAAAGGTAGGAGAAGCATCTTAGTGCTGTCGCTTTGACTTAACAGAGAGACAAGCGGCAAAGAGGCGTGGATGCGGTCTCATACAGCATATGCACGACCACAATCTCAAGCACAATGCTTGGACTTCTAGTGCTTGACAGCTTGGGCTCAAGATTCCAAGCTTGGTGCACATTTTAAGACTTAGAGCCCAGAAATGTCACAAAACAAGATGACCTTGACATTCAGAGCTGGATTTAGAATATTGGGCAAACACAGGAGAGTGTGCTGCTTTTGTGGGTAGGCTGCTTGAGCAATTATTAACCCACTTGATGGGAGTAGGTCCAGAGGGAGCGAAACACACTTTTCCTAGAGACATCCTGATGTTCTGCTAATGCAGAGAAATATTACTGTTGGTTAATGTACATAACCTTAAAGTATTGGAAAATTACATGAGTTTCGCTTTAAAACTGTACGTAAACCTTATGTTTTCTAATTGTGTTCTACCTTCCGTTTTAGGTTTGGTGTAAGCAGGAACTTTTTGTTTTTAATAAAAAATATATATGTTTGTACAGGGACTTTCAGTCAGCCTTCTTAATCCATTTTCTGTCTCTGGTGTTGTTCATGGTTTGTTTCTGCCCACAAGTGCAACCAGCACAGGGCACAAGGCCAGCCCGCTTCAGCCATCAGCTTACCTGACTGTGAGTGACAGCTTTTTTGCCCTGGCACAATGTTCAAATCCACACAATTAGTTGTCTACCTTTACTGTGAGTGATGACACTCTGCTCTTTCACAAGAAGCACATCCTCACACAAAAAGTGCCCTCCAGAACCAGGGTCTATGCCATTGTGAATTGGCAAGAGTCTGATGCCTCTCGAACAATAAAGTTTTAGAAAAAACAAAAAAATTACATAACAAAAAAAGTACAGACAAAGATAAAGATAAAAGACTTGCAGCCAACACTGAATACAGAGAATATAAAAGAAAGCAAACAGTAACACTGTGAAATGTAAGGTCACGTACTTGGGACATAGCACACAAAAATATTTGTGGAAATAGTTAATGGCTTGATTGAAGAAGTGATGATTCTTGAGAAATTCAGAGACAAAGAACTGAGAAAAGAAGATAGATGCTTGCCCAAACTACAACCTTAAACCTCTAATGCTTTTGTTTGTTCCAATAACTTCCCAGCCTGAAACCCACATACTGCTGCATTTGCCGGGGCAGGTGTATGTGTGTGTCCTTAGCGGTACTTGCAGATTACAAAATGCTGCTTTTTTGTTGCATTCTCACATCCCCTCTCGGATTTCTAACCTTTCCCTTAGTCCTGCAGGAAGTGCACAATTTTAGTGTTTTTTTCACAGTATTAAATTTAATCTGAGGGTGCGAAAATGCACCAGATCCCTATATGGTGAAAAGATTTCTTGGAATTTGTCCAGCCAGATGACATGTTTTGTGTATTTAAGCTCGACTTATATGTGCTAAAATTTTCTGCATGAGCCCCTAGCGCCCTGCGCCATCCGACCCATGACCCCAGACTTTAGCATTCGAACCTGCTTATCCAGCTGTACCTGGTCTGATCCCTTGAAGAATCCACAAGTCAATATATTAATTACAATTACAATATTATCAATTGGCCCTGATTCACAGAAAAAGCTGGAACTCTGCACCCATCAGCGCAGACAAATGTTTTTTTGTGTGTGGGGGGTGGGGGGCAAGGTTTGTTTAACTGACATTTTTCCCAACCGTCACAGCATTTCAGTCTTAATCCTAGAAAGTTTTCTGAACTCTAATATGCAATAATGCTAAATCATTATTATATGTTTTAATTGTACATGGTAGCAATAGCACATGTGCATGCCTGGCCATATTTATGAAGTAGCTTTTTTTTTGTCTCCGTGAGAAAATGCTTTTCCTCTTGAGACGTTGCTCTCCATATACAATCTCCAATTTTGCTAATTTATAACTCTCGTTGACAGGAGAAATTGCTTACTATTTTCGGTATGGAAGTTTATGAATACCGAAAAGGCTGCACAAACTTTAAAAGTTTTAGCAACCTCTAACACATATTCTCCACCAACACACTCACTCCACTAGCACATATAATTAAATCACATGAATAGGTTTGTGTATGCAATTTTGTTAAGGGTGCAGAAACCAACGTTTGTGAAAAAGTGCCCTAACATACGTAGAAAAGTCTATTTTCACATAAAAGCAAAGGTTACTCATGCTAACAGCTTTGGGATGTGAGATCCATGTCTCAAAACTTGAGCTGTAGTTTTAAGACATTCAGACTCCTTCATGTTGGTATCAACATTTATTAAAAGAAAAGTTTATCTTCAACTGAAGCATACACATATTTTCTCCCAGAGCTCCAATATCCCATTCTTAGGTACTTGTGAATGGTACCCAGGAAGTTGATAGCCACGCGTGATGCTACACCATTGACAACCTCACGTGGTATTACAGAAAGTTCTGGGAAATCTAATCTTCCATTTGACAGGCCAGGTTGACTCATGGACAGATGAGTCCCGCTTTTGGACTCTACGGGCAGTCTTTGACATTTTAATATGGCTCAATCAGGAGCCAGCGATTGCAGGTAACCTTTTGTTCGTTGCTAGTCAGGGACGTGCGCCTGGCGGGGGAGGTTAAAGAGATTGTCAGAATACCACCAAAGAGATTAACGGCTTTGAGTAGAAATAGAGATCGTCCTCTGCGATTCTGTCACTCCAGAGGCCGCCATTTGTCGCATGTCCTTCAGCGCTCCCAAGGTCTGGAAGGATCTGATAGGAGGAGGATAAACACACAAAGAAAACTTCAAGCTCACAGCGGCTTTTGATGTGACGAGCTCTGTGCCCGAGACGCGTGGACTGTGATTCGGGCAGATGTGGAAGGGAAACAAATTGAAGGATCCGCAAAACAGAGTATGACAATGTGCCAAAGTTGGGTATCGTGGACTCAGGGGCCGTTCTAGGCTCATGGCGGCCCTGGGCAGGGAGCGTAGGTAGGGAGCCCCAGAAGAGGAGGCCCCGGAAGAGGCACGGAGGCCAGTGAAGAGGGGGAGGTCAGGGTGTTTGGAAGTGGAACAGAGCCGGAGGCCGCCAAATGTATCCATCCTCAGAGGATTATTATATTAAGGATATCTATTGGTGTGGAGGCCCCTGGGGTTTGGTGGCTCTGTGCAGGTGCACAGCTTGCACATGCCTAAGACTGGCCCTGGTAGATTTGCGGATGCCTTCTATTATCATTGCCACATCTGATTGGCAATGCCTTTCTTGAGTGCTACAGATGGCATTGCCATTCTGAATATTTTTTCTTTCTAAAAGATTGCACAAACCAACTGGTCATTACCAAGCTTTTTTGCATAAAATATCCGCTAATTCTTGCTATCGTGAAAATTTATCACCTACAGAGGAAGAGATTGCAAAGTGCACTATTTCAAGAGTAAGGTTTTCTCATAGCTACATATAGTTTAGGAGTTCTCAAAAAAACAATTAGTACTTCAAAATACAGGACCCAGATTCCACGAATCGGAAGCAATGACATTTTTGAAATGCAGCGTACATCTACAATAGATTTTCCACCATTGTAGGTTTTGTACTAGAGGGGAAAAAGGCCATAGCTCTTCATAATGTATTAAACACCCCCAAAATTGTAGCTTAATAAAACTACTTCATTACATAGCAAGAGTTTGTGCCTTTCCACTGTGTGAAAGGGAATTAATAATTTCCATATTTTATGTGTGTGGAGAAGAAGGAGTTTCTCCACAAGCTATTATAAATTAATTATGGACTTTTTAATGTTTATTGTGCAAAATCACATTTTTCCATGGCTTACTCATACAGAATTTCCATCTAGTGGTAAATAAGTTGGAGTAAAGTTTGCCCATAGTGCCTGCTCCTAGAAATCACATATGCCATAGAATTCTAGGATTTTGCACCAATTCTTTGTGAAGTTCCAAAACGTCAAAGATTTATTCAAATAGAGGATAATGCAGATGTGAATTTCTGTCTTCTGTGAGCTCTGCTTTGTGAATTGCTTTCTGTGTGTTTGCATTTACTAAAGGCCAGACGTTTATCGCTGATCTTTGAAAGGCTGTTATTTTTCCCAAATAGTGGTTAGGCCCTGCATACCAAGCCTTATATTTACAGAAGGCAGGACCATACTTGCCCTTTAAATGATTGGCGACCCAGATTTTCTTTTATGACTCATCACTTATGTACTTTCAAAAAGTGTGACTTAGCCTGTTAGCATGCTCGTTTCTGCTTTGATAGATAAGACAAAATACTGAGAAAATTCCAATAATGATGTATGACCTTTGTTCAAAATTGTACCTCACACTCATACAAAGTAGGTGATTTGTTAATGCTGAGTCATTGCATTGGCACTGATGAGTAGTTGTCTAGGCAGGAGGATGAACCTCATTCTACCAGAATTGGTACCTTGGCGGAGAACAGCAAGGCCACCTCATGGATTTAGGCTTACACCTTCATGTAAACCAAATGGTTTTAGGTGCACGCACTGTGTGCTCGCTGTGTGCAGTTTCATCTGCTTTTAATCTTTGGATTCAAAAGCAGTTAAACACACTGGGCCTGATTCACAGAACTAACTTAAGACAAAATCCTAAACTTACTACTTTTGGTATTCACAGAAGTTAGGATTTTGCCTTAAGTTTGTCTTAAGACAAACTTAAGACTTAAGACAGACTTAAGTTAGGATTTTGTCTTAAGTCTGTCTTAAGTTTGTCTTAAGACAAACTTAAGACAAAATCCTAACTTCTGTGAATACCAAAAGTATTAAGTTTAGGACTTTGTCTTAAGTTAGTTTTGTGAATCGGGCCCACTATATCAAACACATATATTTTGGCAAGTTTTTTTTAAGCTGGTTAAACTCTAGTACATAACTCAAGGGAAGCTAATTTATTTCTTGGGTCTAAAAGCAAGGAGCATGGTGTGCGGGGTTGGTGCAAGCAACTTTGCCATTCTCGGAAATGCCCCACATCATGTTGTGATGTTACTTTGTATTCCTTTGTTCCATACTGAGTACACGTAGAAGCTCATGACAGAAAAGTCATATATTGACATTTTGAAAGCAGATTTGAAACGCAATTCAATGAAACACTCAAAAGATCATTTTCTTACCCTTTTTAATTGCTCAGCATTCCTGCTGCAGCAAACCACAGGACTCAGAAATATTGTTTAGAGCTGAATTATTTTTGAGGAATTGGTGTTGGAAAGGGATTATTTCTGAACGTCCGACAGGTGGACTTTCGAGCTCCAACTAACAGATGGCTGAATGACTGGGGTCCTGATTACAATATTGGTGGATCGGACATTCCGTCACAAACCTGGCGGATATCCCATCCACCATATTACAAATCCGTTCTATCCTTTGGCACTTGTAATGTGGCGGACTATATATCCGTCACTTTTGTGACAGAGTAACCCATCCACCAAGATTGTAACCAGAACCACATTTCTAAGAAAAACTTCCATAAGATATGGAAATGCTTATTTAAAAAACTAAAACAAATTGTTAAAAAATGTACCAATCCTTTTCTTAATACCCTTATTGTGACAAATTGATACTAGTGCAGATATAAAGGACAATGTGGCATGTAGTACAAGCTTGAATAATAGTAATGGGTTCTTCATCCTGCTACAAATCATGTAGGTTTATATCTAATTCATGGAAGTTCACTTTTCCTTCTGTAAAGTTCAGTTGACTGAAGAAGAGACCTCCATCCTTGACAGCAGGAAACAGAGCCTGCTCACCGAGTAAGCAAACATATCGATCTTCAGAGCTCGCGATGCCCTTCGGCATTTCACGAAGCTCAGGCGGTGCCACTCTCACTTGGTTAGGTCTGACCTGCCTCTTGACTTCCCAAACATGAATCATTGTTGAGGCTTGAAGTGTGTAGAGGGATCAGAGATCTGCAAACTCCACAAACATATTCTCAGCAAACATTCTTACTGGACTAACTAGTTAAAACCTGGCCTACAAGGCTCTCCAGAGCTCAAATCTGAAGTATGAGGCAAATTCAGTTTGCCATTTTAACACATAGGTTGCAAAAATACTACAATATACATTCCATACGTAAGTAGCAGCAGTACTGCCCCAGGCATTCCATACCTAAGCAGCAAAATACTGCAACATGCATTCCATACATAAGCAGCAGAAATACTGTACTTGCATTCCATACCTAAGCAGCCAAAATACTGTGCATGCATTCCAAAACGTAAGCAGCAAAAATACTGTGCATGCATTCCAAAATGTAAGTAGAAAAAATACTTCAACATGCATTCCATACATAAGCAATACAAATACTGTGCATGCATTCCATACCTAAGCAGCAAAAATACTGTGCATGCATTCCAAAATGTAAGTAGAAAAAATACTTCAACATGCATTCCATACATAAGCAATACAAATACTGTGCATGCATTCCATACCTAAGCAGCAAAACTACGGTGCTTGCATTCCAAAACATAAGCAGAAAAAATACTTCAACATGCATTCCGTACATAAGCAATAAAAATACTGTGCATGCATTCCAAAACGTAAGCAGAAAAAATACTTCAACATGCATTCCATACATAAGCAAAAAAAATACTGTGCATGCATTCCATACCTAAGAGGCAAAAATACTGCACCGTGCATTCCATACCAAAGCAGCAAAAATACCCCACATACATTCCATACCTAGGCAGCATAAATTCTATACTTTCTTTCCATACCTAAGCAGCAAATATACTGTGCATGCATTCCAAAACGTAAGCAGAAAAAATACTTCAACATGCATTCCATACATTCCATACATAAGCAATACAAATACTGTGCATGCATTCCATACCTAAGAGGCAAAAATACTGCAACATGCATTCCATACCAAAGCAGCAAAAAAAACACATGCATTCCATACCTAAGCAGCAAAAATACTGCAACATGCATTCCATACATTCCATACATAAGCAATACAAATACTGTGCATGCATTCCATACCTAAGAGGCAAAAATACTGCAACATGCATTCCATACCAAAGCAGCAAAAAAACACATGCATTCCATACCAAATCAGCAAAAATACCCCACATGCATTCCATACCTAAGCAGCAAAAATACTGCACATGCATTTCATACCTAAGCAGCAAACATACTGCAACATGAATTCCATACATAAGCAGCAAAAATACTGTGCATGCATTTCGTACTTGAGCAGCAACAAACAGCAACATGCATTCCATACCTAAGCAGCAAAAGTACCCCACATGCATTTCATACCTAAGCAGCAGAAATACTCCACATGCATTCCATACCTTAGAATAAAAAATGCTGCAACATGCATTCCATACAAAAGCAGCAACAAGACTGCAACATGCAATCCATACCTAAGCAGCAAAAATACAGCAACATGCATTCCTTACATAATATTAATAATAATAATAATATTGCCTTTTGTAGAGCGGGAACAGCTACCTCCAGCAGAGGTGTCCCGCCGCTATAGCAATAGACAGCGAGCCGCCAGGCCGTATCTTGCCAGAATCCTGAGAACAGCTTAAACTAGACTGAAAAGCCATGTTTTTCCAGCTTTCCTGAATAGTGGTTTTGACTTAATCAGCCACAAGCGGTTAGGCAGGGAGTTCCATAGCTTGGATGCCCCCACTGTAAAAGATCTGCCGCTGAGGCAGGCTTTCCTAACACGTGGAATACAAAGCAGATTTTGAGAGTTGGACCTCAAGGCGCGATTCTGTTTGTAGATGCATACCTGTTGTCTCAAATAACTGGGACACTTCCCATGAAATGACCGGAATGCTTAGGTTAGTGCTTTGAATTCAATTATTTTTTCCACCGGCGGCCAGTGAAGCTCTTTAATGTGCGGAGAGATGTGATGGCGAAAATGAACACGTCTAATCAATCCCGCAGCCGCATTCTGTACCATCTGTAGTTTTTCGATAAAATATGCTGGGAAAACAAGGTTTAGGCCGTTAGCATAGTCTAGCCTAGATGTCACAGTGGCATGGATTATGACCCGGCGGTAATCCTCCGGCAGCAAATGTAGGAATTTTCGCAGGTGTCTCAGCTTGCTGAAACAGGAGGCTGTCACTTGCGGTATCTGCGCAGAAAAGTTAGATCAGCCTCCCATATTACTCACAAATGTTTTACTGTGTCTGCTGGAACGGGCGGGGTGCCCATTTCCATTAGCCACCACAGAACCGCTGCAGGTGGCTGAATCTTGCTGAAGAACAACACCTCTGTTTTCTCAGCATTGAGTTTAAGTTGGTTGTTATTCATCCAAAGTAGCAAAAATAATGCAGCATGCATTCATCCGTAGAGAGCAAAAATAATGCAGCATGCATTCCATGCCTAAGTGGTAGCAATACTGCAACATGCATTTCATACCTAAGAAGAAGCAAACATACTGCACAGGCATTCCATGCATAAGCAGCAAAAATACTGCAACAAGCATTCCATGCATAAGCAGCAAAAATACTGCACAAGCATTCCATGCATAAGCAGCAAAAATACTGCAACAAGCATTCCATGCATAAGCAGCAAAAATACTGCACAAGCATTCCATGCATAAGCAGCAAAAATACTGCAACAAGCATTCCATGCATAAGCAGCACAATACTGCAACATGCATTCCGTACATAAGTAGTAAAAATACTGCAAAATGCATTCACCCATAAGTAGCAAATAGACTGCAAGATGCGTTCCATACCTAAGAAGAAAAAATAGTGCAACTTCTATTTGCTTTAGGGGTATGTTAACCTCTCTATCAAATGTGGCAATATTTTCTCTGTCTCAAGCCTGTACACTTACCTTTTCTCGTGCACATACTTTGGGTTTTCTGAGGTTTTCTTGCCTTCGGAATGAAGCTGTGTTTTACATGTGCAGAGAGGTGTATAAGCAACACTCGTGTTACACGTACTAAGCAAAGGTTTCACAATGCCCTTCATCCATTTTCCCTTATGTAAAAATATTTCAGTCAATTTCCTAGAGCAAAATGTGTTTGCTCCCTTCAGTACACTATTAGCACAATAGATACATCCTGTGTCTGCAGCAGTGTGGAGTCTCTGCAGGGTGGTGTCTGTGCGCGGAATGCATTTTATACCTTTGCTTGCCTCTCACACAGTCCTGCAATTTGCTTAAATATACATTTCAAAGTATCTGTAGCAGCCGTAGGTCCGTATTTAGGCCATTCCATTCTTCAAGGCGCACTGAACTTCGTGGCACACATTTCCTGGGAGATAATGATCTCATTACTTTCCCCGGATGAGTACAATTATTTCTATAACAGACCTTCAAATGCCATTTTTGGAGGGCTTTCCACTGCATTAGGTCATGATGTGAGCCTCAATCATGGCGGGGAAGACTTCTGGGAGCCCAATCAGCAGCCGCATATATTTATTGCACAATGGAACTGACACTGAGGAATAATTGTCTGTGTTTGGAGTAAGGGTCAGTTCATCCCTTGTCAATTCCAATCATGTAGTCTGTCATATACACTGATCGATCAATTACACAGCTACAGACTTTCCATTAAATCAAGTGTGCGTTCCAAATATCCCAAATTCTAGATCCAATTTCCATTTTGTGGCCTCTGTGTGTCTCGAGCCTCCAACAAATCTCCAAATGTTGCTAGGCTCATGTTTTCCTAATGCATGATTTAATGAATGAGTGGCCTGGGTGATGCTCCTACCTTGTCTGTCATTGCAGCGCCTAAGTATGAGACCAGAAGTGGCGATGTAAGACTGGACCGGACTGGCTACCGGGCATTTTTAAGTAAACAATGCAAAACCAAATAGTTTTAAAGTATGATTTAAAACCATGTGTTTTGCTTTCTTTAATTAGAAGTACATACTAGTCCCCATCCACAAAATCAGCCCCCACCGCTGTGAAATCGGTCCCCAGCTTCGCAGGTCACCAAAACGCCCGGTAGCCAGTCTGGCTCTGGTAATAGGTCTGTTTCGCTACACATTAGGACACATTGAACTTTAAAAGTGTAAATGGGGAGCAACACAGAGTGGAGATTCTTAAAAAGACCTTGTGGGCGGTCTTTTTCAGATGCCTACCTCCCGCCTGTCTAGTCTCGGGTTTGTACTGGTGCACAGGAGGGACATAAATCAGTGCTTAATTGGTACCAGTGGTTTCCGGTGCTCAGCGCCCGCTCTTAATCATCAACACCAGCGCTTTTCATGCGCACCAGTTAAGGACACATTTTTATTTGGTAAGCACAGGGAGATTAAGTGATTTGCCTAGAATCACAGGATGTTGAGCCAGCGCCAAGACTCAAATCTGGTTCACCAGTTCCGAGGTCAGCAGCTGTGCCCTTTAAGCCACATCCTCTCCCCACTTTCATGGCTAGTAGCTGTTTCTGTTTTAGGCAGCGCTAACAGGAGAAATGGGCTGGTGCAAGCTACCTCCTGACAATAGCATTTTTTTTTTACATATTAACCAGTGGGGACATTAGATGGCCGCCCACTCCATATTGACAGCGGTGTGTGATGCCACCTATACCTTGAAGGCCAACTTTCAATCATACCAGATGACGCTGCAGCCAGCCTCCTGGCATTACGGAACTGTTCTTGCAGCAAGAGTGATGCTGCATGGCACTAATATCTACTCCCTTGGCAGGTGTTGGCATGAATCAGTAATCGCAAATTGAAACCTTATTCTGGCCTTAGTGACAATATCTTGTTTGCTGCTGTCATAAGGAGAGCTTGACGCTAAGCAGCAGGCCTCCCTCCTTGTTACACTATGGGCAATCCCAGCCAATGGTTATCCTGCACTCAGCCGCGTCACACAATTTTCGTGCAGGCAGGCCCGCTCTGGATGTTGCTTACAAACTATGCAGAATCATGCTCTGAAATGTTCTGAACATACATGAATGTGTGCATGGATTGTCCCACAGATACATATAAGCATAACAGAACTTAATATTGATGTATCTGAGGTAAGCAGTGCTTGGTTTCCTAAAATAACTTTCTCCTCTGGGATTCTATTCCATGTTAGGTTACTAGAAAGTTAAAATAGATTGGAACAATCTATATCACTTCTCAGGCTGTGATAGCTGAGAGCAGCAGTGTATGGATGGGCACAGGGAACCCCTAAATGTCTACACCCCAAAAATATTACCCCAACTGTACACCTACCGACTGAAGAATCAATGATGGTGGTCAACCCCAATTTAAATGAGGCAATGTGTTCCCGAGATGAGGCACCCCACAACATATCAAAAATACAGTCAACGAAGTAAGGGCCAACTCAATAATTAAGCTTTTGATTATGAATACATTATTTATTACAAAAATTCAAAGGGTGCAAGTACAGAAGTCAATGCAAATGCCTAAAGTCAAAGCCATGAAGGATCCCAGCAAATAGGATGTTCAGAATAAGTGCAAAATTAGCCGCAAAGACCAGCAAAATCAAAGAACAATCGTACAGCATCTCTGGTAACATCGTAAAAGTCCCAGAAAAGCTTCTCTGGTTCATCCCCAAAATCAGGGTTTTTTATATCCATTTCTGCCTAGGAAATCACAGTTTTCTGTGGACTCGTGATGGTGTGAACAAAAGAATCACCTCAACAACTTTATAAAGAATCATATTGCCTTAGCATCTAAGCACTATGCCACTAGATACATATCGATTCTGCCCCCTCTATGTTTGTCATCTGGAATAACAAACTAGTTACATGAAAAACAGCAAACTATTATTCATGAATAGGGGCAGTGAGCTAGCAGAAGGACCTCGGAACATGTCATGTCTATGTCGGTGTTGAAAGGTTTCTTCCTAAACAGCAAAACCAGGGTCAATGGAACTAAACAAACAGGACTCTACTTGACTGTGGGCTGCAGAAATAACACATTGGGAAATGTGCATGGGGGCGACATCCATTTTGAACAAAATGGTGACAGGACCTAAATTGAGGCCTAGTTAAGATAATCCAGAAACACATACTTTAGTATATCATAGCAAAATCATTCCAAGTGCATCAGTAGTACGCGTGTGTGTGTGTATGTAAAATCGAGAGTAAATCCTGCATGTTGTTAATCATACACAAAAATCTAAAATGTCCAAAACTTCTACACTTCTGCAACTGCATTTTGATACCTGAAATTATTTAATGCAGTCATCATTCATGTTTCATAGCTAATTATTAATCAAGTGGGGAGAGTAGCAGGAATACACACTCTGACTTGTGACAGTGTGTGACTGGAAAAGAAGCTCACTTGCCCCATGGCTTCTTCAATTACTTTATTTCTGGGCAAAATCTTTTTTTTTTGCAATTCTATATAGCGCAAACCTGACCCAAAGGTATTGGAGCGCTTTTCATGAGCACCAGTTACATCACAGAAGGAAACATTCATTTTTTGGTAGGCACGGGGAGATTAAGTGATTTGCCCAGAATCACAAAATGTAGAATCTGCCCTGAGACTCGAACCTGGTTCCCCAGCTCCAAAGTCAGCAGCTCTGGCCGTTAGATCACATCCAACTGTGTCAGCAGGTTTAAACCACCAAGGGCTGAAGTTTGGTGATGACTCTAATTGATCAAGCATTTCCGGACCTCAGATGGGACTAAAAATGGGCCCTGCACAGCAACGATCAGTAGTAAACATAGTACTATCATGTGGTGGAGTGTAACCCCTTGGCTGCTGCCGTCGGCCAATGGTCGTCGCGTGCACTACCTTGGTAGTGCTGCGCACGTACGTTGACCAACGCTGCCCCACCCATTTTTCAAACGGAACGTTCAGCACTGGAGCTGAACATTCGACGCAGCCAAGGTGTTAATAAATACATGCTGATTTTTATAAATACGTTCTGGTGTGGAGCACCGGCTAACACCGGCACAAACTAATCCCTTGTCCATGGTGGTAATTCCGCTGCGGTGCTGGGGGGCAGAGGGGGGTCACGCGGCGCCGCCATGCTTGTGACAGATCCACTCCGTCAACAGCCACGGGCGCGCTGTGCATATGATGGAGTGGTTGCGTCACGGCTCCGCCCACTCATTAATTCACCCGCACAGGCGGATAATCAGTGCCGCGTGGGTGGAGCGACCACGGCATGACGGAACCACTCCGTCATGAGCACACGCCGCCCATGGCTCGTGACGGAGTGGTCCAATGAGATAAACAGCCGGTCCAGCTGTGTTGAAAACATCCAGCATGTACGAAGTTCTTAATGTGAGGAGTTTTCTCTGCCATTATAGATATTTTTGTTCCCCAGCTAAAATTGTTTCCACTAAATAAAAAAAAAACAGGCCTAGAGATTCAGAGCATTTTAGGCGAATCTTGACTGGCTATTGATATGTAATCTATATATATAAAAACAAAAGTATGTCTGTTTGTCCTTTATGCATTACTACACCATTCATCCGATCGCCATGAAACTTTGGGAAGTTGTTGAATACACTCCCGCGAAGGTTTCTGGGGAAAACAAATTGTGTTAAAAGTTGTTGAGTGCACTCCCGCGAAGGTTTCTGGCAAAAAAAAAAAAAAGAAATTGTTAAATATCGCCCCACCCCGGCCCACCAGGGCCCTCATCTTTCCAATACTGAACGTTTACAGTTTACGGTGCGACTCGCTTATGCAATGACCATCAACAAAGCACAAGGACAATCGCTGCACATGTGTGGACTAGATTTGGAGAATCCGTGTTTCTCACATGGACAACTGTATGTGGCCTGCTCACGCGTCAGAATACCTTCTGATTTATTCCTGTACGCACCAGACGGAAAAACAAAAAATACTGTGTATCCACAAGCACTCGAATAAATAAACAGAATTAAAACAACAATTTAAAGTTTTTCCATATTAAAATGAATACGTTTCAATAAAAATGACACAATGTAAATTGAATGTTATCATAACAAGTTTCCTTAAATTTCCTTTCTTCTGAGATCGCAGCAATGCGCGACGGGTAAGCTAGTGTCATATATTGGCTCCAATTCAAATTTCTTATTTCCAGACACAAGTGCCCCTACTTTTTAACATATAAATATATTTTTCTACGCAGGACTTAAAGCAGGAGTTATGTCATTTTTAAGAAATCCGTAAAAAAAAATCTGGTTTCTTGTCAATAAAATAAGTAGCCAAAAATTCTGCATTTAGTGGGTTATTCCTATGATCGCAGTTCCTGGCATTATATTTCGCATGCATTTTTATACAAACGCTTTTTTCTTGGAATATGCAAAGTTTTTTTTGGTACTTTTTATATTGAGAACCCCCATAAAATTCCTGCACGTCAAATCCCACAACTGAAGCCTAGGCCCGTAGCTCAGTCAGTATGATTAAGGAGGGGTGAGCTTCAAGTTTTCTGACAATCATGCTGGCATATCATGTTAAAATACATTATAATAGAAGCAGTGCAAAGGGGGATTTTAAGTGATGGTGGAAAGGAAGCGGAGTACAAACTGTAAGGGCATTTAAAACAATAATTAGTAAAATGACCAGCACTTTTTTAAGACCGATAAAACATAGACGACAGACAGTGTGTGTGTATTTTTGTCTGTGTGTGTATGTAAAAATCCCCGGTGAAAAGCAACCAACTCCTCATCATACCTGACTGAAAACACCTGTACCCAACTATTTACTAAATAACGGAATTAATAGGGGGGTGCAGCACCCCAAAAACACCCCCTGGAGCTATGCCCCTGGTGAAGCACCCCGGTTTCATTGATCGCACCTGTGAGGAGTACAATCCCTTTACGAAGGGATGAGTAATTTTTGATCCTGGTGAAGCTGTAGGGCCCTTGCCCAGGTATATGTTTTTAATGATCTGTCTCACCTGCAGGGAAGACATGTGGCCTCCTGCCTTCTCCCCATTACTGCCTTCGGTTTTCTCTCAGGTGAGGTGGACAAGCCCCCCACCTCCACCGCGCCAGCACCTGAGCAAGATTATCCTTTCACTGCCTTGTTTTCCTGCTCCCTGGGTCCAGACTTGGCAGGGAGACGACTCCTTAATGCCTGAGCCAGGAAGAGCTGGCGACGAGGAAGCCTTTCCGCATCTGATTTCTGAGGGCACCATGCTGTGTAAAGTGTTCTAAAAGGCAGCAGGAGACGTCCTGGGCAGTGAGTGAGCTGAACACTAATTGGTCCTACTTTGTCCCTCCCCCCCTGCGTGAGGGGCGTCCAAGAACCCAGCACGTGCCACCTGGTCTCGATGCCCAGAGCTTCTAATGCGTGGAAGGAAAGAGAGCGGGTGGAGAAAGGAAGGAAGGGGCATATTAGCAAGAACCTCGTTAAAATTATCGCAGTTTTAGCAGCAGAAAACTGCAGCTAAAACATCGATAATGGGCTTGATAACATGCGCTGTAGAATTTCAATAGAAGCCCAGGTTAGATGTCCTGCACATCTAACCTGGGCTTCTATTGGAATTCTATAACGCATATTAGCAAACCCATTATCGCTGTTTTAGCGGCAGTTTCCTGCCCCGAAGTGCGGGTTCAGAATGACGATAAGGCAGAGAGTAGGGAAGGATATAAGTAGAGAGTGGTGTAAAGGAGGCTGCAGAGAGAGAGAAGCCGGAGGGTGGAAGCGGGAGAAGATGGTAAGAGAGTGAAATAAATGGTGTACTGAGAGGGAGGGCTAGAAGGTGGAAGAGAAGGAGAGGAAGAGAGGGAAGTGATATGAAGAAGACTGTATGGAGACAGAGGGCTGTGAGGAAGACAGGGGGCAGTGGGAGGAAGAGAAAGGAAGGAAAAAAGTGAGAGAGAGATGGTTAGAGGGTGACACAGAAGAGGAAGGTAGAAAGGGAGCAGGAGGCTGTAGGGGTGGAGAGGAAGAGTGAGGCAGGGCCAGCCTTGGGATGGGCCAGCTGGGCCCAGGTCCGGGGCACCAGGATTCCGAGGGGCGAAACAGGGAGTTGCCTGACTTAATGTTATGCAAACAGCAGCTTGTCCATCCCAGTTGGTCGCATTCGGTTCCTGTTAACAGCTTCGCCGCCGCAGACATTCCGCCGCGGTGCAGACAAAAAAGACGCGTATGCAGTTCAGCCGGCCACCGGCCGCCCGACGCATGGAAAAGGTTAAAGACTTTGTAATCAGCCCTTAATGTACCTCGGCATAACTGTTAGCACCCCATCAACCCCTTGCCCTCCTCCCACCGTCTGCCATCACATCACAACAACCCCCCGCAACAAACACCAAATTTTAGTTCCGCCCAGGGTGCAGTCCCGGTCAAACCGATTTAGGGAAGACGCTGGAGCGAGGGCTAGAAGGTGGGAGAGAAGGGAATGGGAAGAGTAGGAGATGGAGGGCTGGAGGATTGAAGAGAAAAGGGAAGCAGAGAGAGGAGTTGGGTACGAGGCAGGAGGAAAAGGCAGAGAAATTGGGGAAATAGAATTAAAATTTGTCTGGGAACGCTACATTAGATGAAAGCGACAGAACGGTTGTCAAACTCAGGACGTGGTCAAATAATGGAACATTGAGGGAATAAGTGTGAATCTGTAAAATGTTGTAATATGAGCATTCCTTTGACTTGTGAGTAAAGCATTTGTTCATTGTTCAATAGAATTACAGGAAGAGAAAGAAAATAGACAGGGAAAAAGCACATAATATAAATAGGGGGTAGATGGACAGACCGAGTCAGGGGCTTAGCTCCAGGGGGGTGTTTGGGGTGTTAGATCACCTACGCCCCTAAAAAATGGATTCAGTAGTAAATAGTTGGGTACAAATACCTTTTTTTGTCCGCCAGTCCAAACGTATTCTATGTTCGATGAGAACCGTATCTGTGCAATTAGTTGGGAGCACCAATATATGGAGCCCAGTTCTGTATAGGACTTCCTGCTTATGATTTCTCGGCTCTGTTTGTTTTCGCCTTGAAAAATTCCCTAGGATGAAACACATGTCGGCTGCCAGCTTCTTGCAACATACTGTTAAGAAGGAGATAAGAAAATAAAAAGAAAGGAACATTTGGAATGGACTACCTCTGATTACTTTTGTGGTCATTTGACCCATATACTTTATGGACTGCTTTCCTGTGTGCCTCGGTATTGGTGGTTGTACAAATGCCTTTAGTTGGGTAATGTGAAGTATCTGTTGGATTACACCTGGGATTCTTGCATGCCCATACTGCTGTCAAAAACAAAAACACTCTTGTCTATGTTTTGAAGGGCTTAAACATGTTGATTTGTTTGAAAAATATTGCAATTTAAGTACCCGTAACAATCCGCACGCTTTCCAGTGCCCCTTAAGGACCCCTCAGGTTCTGCTTCTCATATAATGTGTTTTAACAAGATGTCATTGTGTGATTGTTGATAAATCTGAAGCTCCCCCCCCCCCACCCCAATAATACTGACCAAGCTACACCCCTGGACAGAGTCTCATAGATATTTAGACAGATACAAAATCATGAAGATGGACAGTCACAAGGAATGACAGACAATTAACCCCTCCCCTGCTGATGACGGAACCGCTCCGTCATCGGCTACGGTTGGGCTGTGCTGGTGACGGAGCGGTTCCGTCATGGCCCGGCCGCCACGCCTGCGCGGCGCTGATTTTGCACCTGCGCAGCGTGTTCTATGAGCGGGGTGGGCCATGACGGAACCGCTCCGTCACGAGCACAGCTCAACCGCGGCTGGTGATGGAGCGGTTCTGTCACCAGCATGCGGCCGCGGCGCTGCCGCCCCGCCCCGTTAGCACTGCAGCGGAATAGCCGCCACAGCGAAAGGGTTAAACAGAGTGATTATTAGGAAAACAGACCTCCACCCAGCCAGCCAGAGAGACGTAAAATCAAACAGGCAGAGACTCACGCAGAAAGACAAATTACTACACAGCCAGATAAAGACTCACACGGGCAGGCAATCATTCAGTCACACAAACAGTCACAAATGCAGACAGTCAAACAGATATTCAAACAGACAGAACATTACAAAGAGGGTCTCCGCTAACAGGTAATCAAACAGAAAATCACAAAGGCAGACAGTCACTACACATAGTCAATCGCACAAAGAGACAAGCACACAGGCAAAATCAATAGGCAGACAATTAGAAAGACAATCATACAGACAGGTAATTACATAGACAGAAAAATAGCCAACTAACAATTAATACAAGCAATTACCAAAGGCAGAGTGTAAGAAATTGGGTTACTGGTTGAGGGGGGTTAAACCCTTCTCAAGCAGCTACAACAATTCTTGCCAAGCAAGCCCCAAATTAAGCTGTGCTCCACACTGTGGTAGCTTGGCAGAGACGAGTCAGGCTGATTTTAGAGGCAATGTGTGAAGTATTTATGCAGCACGTCAAACAGTATTAGAATAAAAACACTGCACAGAAAGGATCCACATCACATTGGCAAGATAGAGTATATTTTAATAAATAAAGCAAGACCAAAACAACAATCTAATCAGTAGAACAGGAGATATGCAATTTTAAAGATTTAGGTGAAAATAGCGCCGAAAAGTCCAAAGCGCCTGTCAGGGGGTTCCCTATCACAGCGCCATTCACGACTAACTGGTTGTGTGAGACCAGGGGAAAGTCACAAGTGCAGGCCTACCAGGATGGAGCACGGGTCGATACAGAGACCAGGTTAGTCCCGCTGAAACGTTGCCTTCTCAGTTAAGCGCAAAGATTCCTGTTTGCAGAGGAGGGGGCCACGAGGAACAGGGAAGCGCCACAGACCGTCATCAATGTAGCACGAAGAGCAGGTCTGGCATTGCAGATGGTCTTCTCTGTAGTATGAAGACCCTGCTGTCATCAGGGCGGGCAGGCTGAAGCTTTGGGGTGGCACTGGAGCTTCGGGATGGTACTCTCTGTGAGTAATCAATACTGTAGCACAAACGTTCAGGCTGATTGAACTTCGCATTGATGGGCCATTCGCGGTTACGAAGAGCTCAAATACTTCATTTGCCCTCCACTAAAGCCACACCAAGGGTCCAGGGTCTGCAGGGCACCACTTGGGTGTCAGGGGCTTGCTCCAGCTGGATCTGGGTGTTTCTTCAAGTGGTTGGGAGCCTATTACGTCCCTTTGGCTCTGAATAGGAAGCCAATAGACTGACCCATGGAATCACTGTGGGAGTCCTGGGTTTAAGTGCAGGTCTTAACCCTCTGACTGAGGCTGGCGGGCGGCAGGGCAGCAATCCATCAAGGCAGCAGTCCAGCAAGGCAAAAGCCCAGCAGTGCAGCAATCCAGCAGAGAGGCGGTCTTGTCAGCAGCACAGCAGTCCTTCTTCCTGGAAGAGTCTCCACAGGTCCAGAAGTGTACTGAAGATTTGGAGTCAGAGGTTCAATATTTATACCTGGTGCCTCCTTTGAAGTGGGAGAAGCTTCTAAAGGTTTACCATTGAAGTGTACAGGTGTTCTGCTTCCCCTGACCAGGTTCCAGACTAACTACAGAGGGTATGCAGCCCTTCGTGTGGAAACAAGACAAAGCCTATTCAAGTGTAAGTAGGGGTGTGCCCGGCTCCAGCCTCCCATCCTGCCAGTGATGGCCCATCCAGGCACACCTAAGCTCTCTATTGTGTGCGGCTGTCTAAGAGGAATACACCAAGCCCTAATGTCAGCTACACCCAGTCATGTAACACAGAGACTAGTTGCAGTCGCTAAATGACTGAGGCAGGAACATGTAATCTTTTTAAAAGTGCTGCAGCAACAAATGATTAATACAATAAGTGGAGTCAGGCCCTGGGACGTGTGGTTGGTTGGACCATATATATCTAGGAAAAAACAAGCAAGTACCAACCACACTTTTTCACTCCTTTTACTGAAGGAAAAGACAAACGAATATTACTCTTAGGTCTGTTGGGTGTTTCTTATCCTTTTAATTTCTATTTTGTACTTTTCAAGCAAAGATTTTTTATGTGTAAAAAGGACACAAAACATTTTAGACATTTATACAAAAATACAAGACATTCATCACATATATATACAAACTGTACAATATTTACTTATTTCAATTAATGCACTCAGATCCTTGTCTAAATTTGACAAAGTGACGCTTGGTATCAATGACAATCAAGATATATTCAAATAATATAAACCATATTTCAATTGATTGGTCTATAGATCAATTGATGTCGTATTTTCTATGCCTACGCGTTTCGAACCAGATGACTTGAATTCCTAGGTTCTCTTCAGGGCTCTGTCTTTTAGTAAGTATCTGCAAATATGTACAAAGATAACACATTTATTTTAAGTTCTATATTAATAGTTTCTTCTCTCCATAACTTCAAACTTGTCACTATTTATACCTGTTCTTCCAGCAGCCGCCGGTCTACAGGTTTGACGTTTTTCCTTTTTATCGATCTTGATCCTACACCAAAGGTAGAGATTAAATTTATCACTATTTTTGAAACATACCTATGTCCAACAATGCCAAGCCTTGTCTCCCCAGACATACCTTTTTGAGTTTAGCAGGTAGTTCAAGTTCTCCTGGATTATGATTATTTCTCTTTTTAGGTGTTCTTCCTGCCTTTCTATAGGTGACCTGTGATTTATAAAGGTGTCTTAATGTATATCAGGCCTTTGGTGCAATTCGCCTTTACATTACTCTCATTGGGGCGCAAACACTCTATGAACATACCTGTTGCAGTATGTTGCAATCTCATATCATCAGCGCATTCCGTTTTTTGTGTATTAGGACGGTACTCCAAGATTCAATGATCTTCCCACGATCTGTAAATCAGGGATATCTCTGTCAAATCGGTCCGTTTTAAACTCTCATTGTTTAACTGGCTTTCACATTGTTTAACTGGCTTTCACATGAGAGGAGGCATACCTTTGGTCTTTGAGCGGAGCTCCGCGTTTATTTTCGTTTAACCTCGCACAGGATGGGAATTGCGGGGACACTTGTTTCATTCACCTGTTTAAAGGATCGCTAGAGTCAGTCTCTGTTTTTATGTTTAACCTAAAACTAACATTGCCCTGGGTTATTCTATCTGCCCCTTACCTCTGCTTGGCGCGATCCGGCAACTGCAGAAACAATCTGTGGACGCCTTCGCCATCTTGAATTGGGTTCATATAGCGAACACCATGCATAACGTGTCGGCCATTTTGGGAGAGGTGAATTTCTCATTACTATTTTTGCAACATTATTCATGGATTAAGGCGATTATGGACCAAGATTTTATTTTTTATTATAAGCGATCCAGTGAGCATTGTATTACAGATATTAATCGCTTTTTAATAATGTACAACCGTGTTGTGGAAGGGGTGAGGTTCTCATGCCGATTTTTGGGGCATAAATCTTAGATTGTGCGCACAATGTCTATATTTTTATTATTAGGCGATTAATTGTACCTGGAAGCCGGGATATTTGAAACTTTTAGGTAATGTGATTCGCTTCAGGTGGTGTCGGCGGTGGCCATCTTGGAGTGGACTTGGTTACCAACTACCAACTTCATTCGCCCTTGTCTGGATCTCCCTGTAATTACAACCTGGAAATTTCAGATAATGAATTGAGGCCTGAGAGGGCACTGTTGAATTTTAAAATGAGGTACGCTTCCTTTTGCAGCAGTACTCTCTCAGGGTCTACTGAAGAATTCCTTTTTGGACATTGAACAGCACAGACCATTTAAAATCGTTCTCTCCATGGCAGTTTTCTACAAAATGCTCCACCATTGGGGCAGTTAGGACTTTATTTTTTATTCTTGATCTGTGTTGGGTCATGCGTGTATTTACTTGTTGGGACGTTTTCCCAATATAGATCTTCGGACAGGGGCACACAATTACATATATGACGTTTCTGGTTTTACAATTTGTAAAACAAGGATGCTTCCATTTAACATTGCCGTGGGCAAATTCTTCACCTTCCATTGTGTTGGCACATGCCACACAGGTACCACATCTGCGGTGTCCTGTTGTGGGTTTTAAACCCCATTTTGTCAGTAAATCGCTTTTTGGTTTCGATATCATTATATCAGCTCGTACAACCATTTGGCCTATACTTCTGCTTTTCTTATATGCAAATAGTTGCCGGGGGAACGAACACTCCAGGTTCTCTAGTAGATGCCAGTTTTTTAACACTGCTTGTCTGATTTTACTGCTGTCTGGGCCAAAAGTGGTCACACAGACCAGTCTATCTAATTCTGGTTGCTCATTAGTCTGTAAAAGACATTCTCTCGGTGTGAAACATGCCCTCTTGCTTGAATGTTTTAATAATTTGCCGGGGTACCCTCTGTGTTTTAATTCTTCACAGAAAGTTTCGGCATGTTGTTCAAAGTCTGAAACATCGGTACAATTTCTTCGTATACGAAGTAGTTGTCCGTAAGGCAGATTTGCTTTTAGATTTCTTGGGTGAGCACTTTGGTGGTGTAGCATCGTGTTTTTATCCGTCTTTTTTCTGTACAGAGAGGATTTGAGTCGTCCTTCTGCACATGTAATTTCGACATCAAGAAAGGTCATTTTAGTGGCGCTAGAATCTATTGAAAAACTGATGTCCTGATGTTTGGTGTTGAGCCACATATGGAACTGCATCAGTTCCGTGTGGCTCCCCTGCCACAGGAGCCACCCGTCATCGATGTAGCGGTACCATTGTTTTATATGTGCACTATAGGGGTTGTTATGATCAATGTACTTCCTCTCATATTCTGCCATAAACAATACGGCCATTTCTGGCGCGTAAGGACAACCCATAGCAGTTCCTTTGGTTTGCATAAAGAACTGCTCATTGAATCTAAAATAATTCTTTCTCAGGGCTACCTCGGCTAGTTGCAGAATGAATGAAGTCGGTACCCGATGTGGTCTAGTCCGGGCTTCCAAGTACAATTCCATCACTTCCAGGGCCTCGTCCTGGGGGATCTGGGTATATAAGAACGTTACGTCCATTGTCACTAGTAGTTCTGAGGTTGGATCAAACTCAGTCCCCTCAACCTTAAGTAAAAAATCGGTGGTGTCTTTCAAATAGGACTTCACTTTGGAAATAAAGGGCTTCAAAAAGAAATCAACATATTTGGCCAGGGGCTCTAAAGATGAGTCACACCCTGACACAATTGGGCGTCCTGGGGGTTCATTTAAGTTTTTGTGGATTTTAGTGAGAAAGTATAAAATTGGGTTCTGGGGAATTTTTTAATTAAAAAGTCGCCTTCTTTGGGACCCACAAAGCCAATTTCCATCCCTAATTTGATTATTTCTGAGATCGATCCTTGTATATTTTTAACAGGGTCTTCCTCCAATAGCCTATACCACATTTTATTCTCCACTTGAGACTTAGCTTCTATTATGTATTTGTCTCTGGGCCACACCACCACAGCACCGCCTTTGTCGGCCTGTTTAATTACTATTGAGTTATCGTCTTTCAGATTTTTCAAAGCTTCTCTTTGGCCTTTACTTATATTTTGTTTAATGTACCCTTTATTCCTTTCTAGTTTATCTATTGAAGACAAAAGGATCTGATTAAAGGCATAAACTTGTTTTGGAATTTTTTGAGTTGGTACGAAGGTAGATTTATTCCATAATCCTGTGGTTTCTTTTTCTACCACAGGAGGTTGATTAGCAAAAAAGGCTCTAAGCCTAATCTTCCGACAAAAGTCTATTGCCTCAAGTTTGGTTTTTGTGAAGTCCGTATATTGGTGGGGGACGAATTTCAATCCTAAATTCAGAACCGATTCCTCATCCCTTGTCAATATTTTCTGGGAGAGATTTACTACACTAGTATTGGTCGTTACGATTTGTAGGTGTTTTTCCTTGTCCGCATTTCCCATGGTACCTTGTACCTTGCTTTGGATTGTTGGCCCTTGTCTAAAAAACTCACTTGCTTTTTATTGGGGTTACTACGTGTATCTGAGCCTGATGATTCTGAAGAGGAAGTCTCGGAAAAAGTCTTGTATCTATTACGAGACCTTCCTTGATTGTTATATAAAGGCCCTCGTGGATCAACCTGTGTATAGAAATCTTCCTTTAGAAAGGGATATGCCTTCTCAAGTGTGAAAGACTTAGCGTCTTTTTCGTATTGTGCTGTTTTATTGTTGATGGTATTATCTTTGAATGTCAAGATCTCTTTTTCTATTTTGTCTAGGAGAGCTTTGGCATCAGACACAATTGGACTGTTTTTTATAGCTTGGGTTAAGTCTTCTATCTCTTGCAATTCCTTGGCACAGAGTCGTTGCGCCGTCTCTATCGTATGGACCATCAGGTCCCTGCTACATTTTGTGTTGATGCAGCTGAATCCTTTTCTGTATTCTGCGTCCTCAGTAAAGATCACTGGGATGTTCTTTACCTGTAGCCCCCAGGGGATGGTACCTCCTACTAGGTGTTTCAGAAGAAAGTGACCATGGAGCTCGGTTCGGATTTGTTTTTTACGCAATCTTATCAATTTATCCGACTAATTCTGCTGTTGTGCGGAAGTGCTAAGGGCGATGTTTGAGAATGGAGCAGATGCTATTAAATTTTGAATGTGACTTTCAGAAAATGATAAAGTATCCTTCTCACACATACCTCTTGGAAGGATCTAGTCCTTCCAATAATTAATTCTTTTGAATTGGGTGCTCGATTTAATCGTGCACCTTTCAAGCTCTCACGAGGTGCAACCCCGTTCTAAGATTGATATAATAAGTGGAGTCAGGCCCTGGGACGTGTGGTTGGTTGGACCATATATATCTAGGAAAAAACAAGCAGTACCAACCACACTTTTTCACTCCTTTTACTGAAGGAAAAGACAAACCAATATTACTCATAGGTCTGTTGGGTGTTTCTTACCCTTTTAATTTCTATTTTTTTTACTTTTCAAGCAAAGATTTGTTATGTGTAAAAAGAACACAAAACATTTTAGACATTTTGTGTGTTTTTCTTTTTTTTGTGTACCCCGGCAAATTATTAAAACATTCAAGCAAGAGTGCACGTTTCACACTGAGAGAATGTCTTTTACAGACTAATGAGAAACCGGAATTAGATAGACTGGTCTGTGTGACCACTTTTGGCCCTGACAGCAGTAAAATCAGACAAGCAGTGTTAAAAAACTGGCACCTACTAGAGAACCTGGAGTGTTCGTTCCCCCAGCCACTATTTGCATATAAGAAAAGCAGAAGTATAGGCCAAATGGTTGTACGACCTGATATAATGATATCGAAACCAAAAAGCGATCTACTGACAAAATGGGGTTTAAAACCCATAACAGGACACCACAGATGTGGTACCTGTGTGGCATGTGCCAACACAATGGAAGGTGAAGAATTTGCCCACGGCAATGTTAAATGGAAGCATCCTTGTTTTACAAATTGAAAAACCAGAAACGTCATATATGTAATTGTGTGCCCCTGTCCGAAGATCTATATTGGGAAAACGACCCAACAAGTAAATACACGCATGACCCAAAACAGATCAAGAATAAAAAATAAAGTCCTAACTGCCCCAATGGTGGAGCATTTTGCAGAAAACTGCCATGGAGAGAACGATTTTAAATGGTCTGTGCTGTTCAATGTCCAAAACAGGAATTCTTCAGTAGACCCTGAGAGAGTACTGCTGCAAAATGAAGCGTACCTCATATTAAAATTCAACAGTGCGCTCTCAGGCCTCAATTCATTATCTGAAATTTCCAGGTTGTAATTACAGGGAGATCCAGACAAGGGTGAATGAAGTTGGTAGTTGGTAACCAAGTCCACTCCAAGATGGCCACCGCCGACACCACCTGAAACGAATCACATTAACTAAAAGTTTCAAATATCCGGGCTTCCAGGTACAATTAATCGCCTAATAATAAAAATATAGCCATTGTGCGCACAGTCTAAGATTTATGCCCCAAAAATCGGCATGAGAACCTCACCCCTTCCACAACACGGTTTTACATTATTAAAAAGCGATTAATATCCGTAATACAATGCTCACTAGATCGCTTATAATAAAAAATAAAATCTTGGTCCATAATCGCCTTAATCCATGAATAATGTTGCAAAAATCGTAATGAGAAATTCACCTCTCCCAAAATGGCCGACATGGTATGCATGGTGTTCGCTATATGAACCCAATTCAAGATGGCGAAGGCGTCCACAGATTGTTTCTGCAGTTGCCGGATCGCGCCAAGCAGAGGTAAGGGGCAGATAGAATAACCCAGGGCAATGTTAGTTTTAGGTTAAACATACAAACAGAGACTGACTCTAGCGTTCATTTAAACAGGTGAATGAAACGAGTGTCCCCGCAATTCCTATCCTGTGCGAGGTTAAACAAAAATAAACGCGGAGCTCCGCTCAAAGACCGAAGGTATGCCTCCTCTCATGTGAAAGCCAGTTAAACAATGTGAAAGCCAGTTAAACAATGAGAGTTTAAAACGGACCGATTTGACAGAGATATCCCTAATTTACAGATCGTGGGAAGATCATTGAATCTTGGAGTACCGTCCTAATACACAAAAAACGGAATGCGCTGATGATATGAGATTGCAACATACTGCAACAGGTATGTTTATAGAGTGTTTGCGCCACAATGACAGTAATGTAAAGGCGAATTGCACCATAGGCCCGATATACATTAAGACACCTTTATAAATTACAGGTCACCTATAGAAAGGCAGGAAGAACACCTAAAAAGAGAAATAATCATAATCCAGGAGAACTTGAACTACCTGCTAAACTCAAAAAGGTATGTCTGGGGAGACAAGGCTTGGCATTGTTGGACATAGGTATGTTTCAAAATTAGTGATAAATTTAATCTCTACCTTTGGTGTAGGATCAAGATCGATAAAAAGGAAAAACGTCAAACCTGTAGACCGGCGGCTGCTGGAAGAACAGGTATAAATAGTGACAAGTTTGAAGTTATGGAGAGAAGAAACTATTAATATAGAACTTAAAATACATTTGTTATCTTTGTACATATTTGTAGATACTTACTAAAAGACAGAGCCCTGAAGAGAACCTAGGAATTTAAGTCATCTGGTTCGAAACGCGTAGGCATAGAAAATACGACATCAATTGATCTATAGACCAATGAATTGAAATATGGTTTATATTATTTGAATATATCTTGATTGTCATTGATACCAAGCGTCACTTTGTCAAATTTAGACAAGGATCTGAGTGCATTAATTGAAATAAGTAAATATTGTACAGTTTGTATATATATGTGATGAATGTCTTGTATTTTTGTATAAATGTCTAAAATGTTTTGTGTTCTTTTTACACATAAAAAATCTTTGCTTGAAAAGTAAAAAATAGAAATTAAAAGGGTAAGAAACACCCAACAGACCTAAGAGTAATATTGGTTTGTCTTTTCCTTCAGTAAAAGGAGTGAAAAAGTGTGGTTGGTACTTGCTTGTTTTTTCGCAGCAACAAATGATGGCATTTTAAAATTGTATTTTAAAACCAACCTTACCATAAAAGAGGATTTTTCATTACAATTCCAAAGACATCAAACATGAACTGGTTACCTGTTCTCATTTGGAAGTTACAGCTTATTAAAAGTAATAAGGTAACTCCAATGTTATTCTATGGGAGCGGTAGACCTTGCAGTAGTGCAAAACAAATTTAAGAGAGTGTCTCACTACCAGGACATGTAAATCTTAACAGTACATGTCCTACGGTTTGAATACAGTGCATTTTGTCCTCTGGCCTGTTCAGCGCCTACCCTAGGGGTGACTTAAATGTATTAAAAATGAAGGTTTGGGCCTGGCAAAAGGTTTAGTTTCCCAGGTCAAATGGCAGTTTAAAACCGTACACACACGCTGCAATGGCAGGCCTGAGACATCTTTAAGGGCTACTTAAGTGAGTGGCACAAGTGCTGCTGCGCAACTAGTAGCATATAAGTACCAGCCCTGGGCACATGTAGTACTCCTTAACTGGGGACTTTTAATTAAACTAAGTATGCCAGTTGGGGAAAAGCCAATGTTACTATGTGAGCACATGCACATTTAGCACAGTTTAGCAGTGGTAGATTGCACAGAGGACTAAGGCTAGTAAAAATTAGAGCAGCAAAAATGGAGGAAGAAGGCAAAACGTTTGGGCGAAGACCACCCTAAGGCTGACAGGTCTATTACAGATAATCAGATAAACAGTCACACAAAGAGATTGACAGTCCCAGAAACATAAACACAGAGAAACAGACAATCACACAGACAGGTAATCAAGCAGACAGACATCTACAGATACAGATAATCACACAGGCAGTAAGACAGAGAGTCACTCAGACAGACAGAGCAGCAAAGGTAGATATTTGTTCAAGTAGACAAGGGGACAGATAATCAGATATACAGACAGACATATTTAGGAAGTGTAGGAGAGTAAATATGGAGGTGTCATAGTCAATATTAGCTGAACAGACATTATGACCCATATTAACTAGGGTACTCTAGTTGCGTACAAGTCAATGCAGATGCATCAGGGGCATAACTGACCAAGGTTTTTTTAGGAGCCATTTTCTTCAACTGGACCATAAACTATGCCTAGGCCAGTGCTTAATTTGAGTTGGTGGTTTCCGGTGCTCAGCACTGGCACATTTTTGTCAGCTTGCAACAGTCTGCCAAATGGTGTTGGTGTCCTGTCTAATTTAGAGATGAGCACAACAACAGTTGTTTATTATTTCAATATACATTAAAAATGGCTATTGACTGCCGTCCCAGCCTTTGTTATAGCTTTGGGCCCGGAATAGGTGGTATTCTCACACTTGTAGGAGGGTGATGGTTAGTAGCTGTGTTGATATTGTCATTGTAAGCACTGGCAGGGGCAATGGGTGCTGCAAGCTGCAGTGCCCTTCTGATTGGACCCTGACACTTATCTATATATATATTTTTAATTAAGCACCGTAAATAATTGGATACAGGTGCTTTCAGTCGAGTATGCGGAGGTGTCTGTCCGAGTTCACAAGAAATGTGTATATACAGAGACAAAAATGCACACACACATACACACTATCTCTTTCTCTGCTTTGAAAGGGGAAACATCTTTTACAACGCAACTTTTACCACGCAGTGCTTTTACATCGCAACTTTTACAACGCAAACCATTACAACGCATTGCGCTGGGGGCGCTCTAGGATAGGATAATTTACTATCCAACACCTTCCCTACTATCCATGGGGACTGGAGTTGGAATAGTAAATTAAACTATTCACTATCCAGCACCCTCAACACTATGTGTTGTAAAGGCATGCGTTGTAAAAGTTGCGATGTAAAAGCATGCGTGGTAAAAGCATGCGTTGTAATGTCATACATCCCTTTGAAAGTCTTCAAAAATTAAGTTAGTTTACAAAATATTGTGTTTTCCCTCACATAGTACCTCTACCAATCCGCAGACCTCTCCCTTTCCATTCTCCCTTAAACTCCTCCCATGTACCCTGCTAGTCAGGTAGTGTATTTAAAACATTATATGCCAGCGTGACTGTTGTAAACTTTGAAGCTCACATCCCTCCCCCCCAACTCCTCCTTACTGACCAAGCTACGCCCCTGGCTTTAGACTAGGGTGATCCTCCGACAGGTCCAGGTGTATTGTGCCTGAGACCAGAAACCACAGAGAGACCTTTAACTTTCTAATAACATAACTTTTTGCTATGAGGAACCGAAGTAAATAAAACATTTTCTATGTGAGCCTTGCACTCGACAGAACAGGCACACATTTCTAGGGAAATTGTGCAGTAAAGATAACCGGAGGAACACATTCTGTTCTCACATTTCTTATTATGTAATAAATATAGAAGCTTCTTCCACGTAAAAAAGAGAGATAGAGAGAAAAATGAAAAGAATATTTCATTTCGGTAATAACAGAACCACCTCATAAATTATGAATTTGTCTCTCAGGTACAGACTGTTCTTTAAAAACGGAGCAGGGGAGAAATCCAATTCTAGATAGTCAGAGATTTGGTTATTTCATTTTATTAAATACACAGAGAGCTGTGGAAGAGGCGCTACACAACAAATTCAACAGAGGAAAAACATGAGAATGTAAATGAAAGGGGCACCACGACAGCTCAGACTGCAAGCAGCAGCCTTAAGGTAGGATTGTAGAAAAGAGCAAAGCAGGGTGCAGCCAGTGCATCAATAATTGTCGAATTCGGTTAAAAAAACACAAAAGACCGCAGAAACGTAATATTTTCAAACAGAGCCATAACATATTTAAAAGTAAACTACAGATTCCATTCCTTAGTTTATGGCATGTTAAATATGAAACAGGAAGGTGATTTGTGCATCTTTGTAGATTATACAATTCATTCGCCATCGGATCTTCTGACTTGTGATTATTACTTTAAATTCAATCTCTCTGCTTGTCAGGTGATCTGGTCTTTTTAAAAAAAAAATGTTATGAAGTATACATCACAACTGTAGCAAACTGTCTCTGTATGGCAAATCTTAGCCTAAATTTCTATCACTCATCACATTATCAGATTGTGTGTGTCATACAAGTAACCCATACACCATAATTCTGTTTTATATTCACCTTCAGCAGATCTGCTCTCTGCAGTGTCCATCAGACTTCATTTTAACAATGGTGCATTACATTTCATCCACAAAGGAGACGCTGTTTTATGTTAACAGGGGTAGAAGATGTTACCTAATACTGTCCGATGTTTCCATCTTTCCACACTGATTTGGGGTCAGCAGTCAACTCAATGAGAATGTTATGAATGCCTCTAGCATGAACGCTGGACTCTGAATCCAGACATTTACTGCTATGACATAGTAGCAACGGGCTCACTGATGTTATATCGCTAATGGTCTAAACTGGGGTGGCATGGTGAGCAAAAGAATGATGGATTTAACCCATATCTCTTGACTGGGGGTGAATGTTTTGATTTGTTCTGCATTTTGTCTATCAATTGTGTGTCTTTTGATATCACAAATAGAAGCATTCAGTATCCTGGTGTTACCCACCTCTTCTAAGTACTCCAGAGACACAAGCAGTGCTTAATTTGAGCCTGTGGTTTCCGGTGCTCGGCACCGGCACTTAATTGTCAACACCAGCACTTGTGATAGTCTGCCACAAGGTGGCGCCATCCGGCTAATTTTGGGATGACCACAACAACAGTTAACTATTAATTTCCCAAAATACATTAAAAATGACTATTAGCTGTTGTCCGAGCCATTCTTCTAACTTTGGGGGCCTGAAATACTCCGAATTGTCACTCTTGTAGGAGTGTGATGGTTAGTAGTTGTGTTGTGCCTATCACTGGCAGCATAGCAGGGCAATATGTGGTGCAAGCTGCAGTGGCCTCCTGACTGGAACCCTGGCACTTATTGTTTTACAAATTAAGCACTGACACAGTGAAGCGGCTAATGGTGGGTAATGGTTTACCATCTTCCTCCACCTTCCCTTCTAAGCTGGGGTTCTGGGCAGACCAGCGAGGACATGGGATTCTAGGTAACTTTTTCAGAGAGCTTGTCAGCATCGGCTCTCTGCCCCAGAGGGGAGCAGAGAGCACGCCTTCCGTTGGGATGGAGAAGGAAGATGTTGTGGAAGGTGAGGGATGTGGTAGGACATCAGGGATTTAAAATAAATATTGGGATGGGGTTACAGAGTGCGTTTTCAAGGTTTGTGTCGATGTAATATTTTTTTTGTTTAAGAGAAAGTTTATTGATGCAAGATAAAATGCAATACAATATAATGAGAAAATGTTAATATAAGAAAAATGGGTATGCAAACTCATAAGTGTGTGGATGTATTGAGTGACTCCAAGTATTGGGATATGCTTTCTTTCTCTGAGTAATACATGGAACTGTAGATTTGTAGCCATCACTAAAATGGAGTTTTTCACTTAGGGTTACAAGCGACATTATAGATGTCGAGCTTCACTCTCATCATCTGTTTGATGTCACTTGGCACCCCTCATGAAAAACAATCTTGGTATTTGACATCACATCATCTACAATTCTATATATTGTTATGGGTGCAATTGAAATGAAAGCCAGAGTAAGAAGCCAAAAAAATATACAATGTGTATTGTAGGGCGATGGATTGAAAAGTTAGTGGTAGACAGGCAGTAGGCCGGGAATCACAAGCACAAATAAAACAAAACACTACCATATTTTTAACACCCACACACAAAACGTACCGAATCACATTGAATTAACACAGACGACACATATAATACCACTATAAATGCATTATTATTTCTCAATATTTCATTACACGTTATTGGGCCTTATTAGGTTTAATCAGGGGCATGAAATACACATTCAGTAACATCCAGGATTTTCCAAACAAGTAACAGAGAACAACCACAGCTAGTACCGTTCTTTCACATGTCCTCTGACATCCTTTATACACAGGAGAAAGACAACGAAACAGCAATCCCACATCATAAACACCCACACAAAAAAATACAACTAGTCACATTGAAATAACACATAGCACACACATATTACCAGTATAAGTAAACAATGACTTCTCAGTACTTTTTATTAAACCTTACCAGGTCTTGCTAGATTCAATAAGAGGCATGAGGCACTCATTCAATAACATCAAAGATTATCCAACCAAGTAGCTGAAAGCCCCACGAGAAGTATCTTAGAATCTTACATTGTACATAAAAAAACATTGACCTGATTACTTTATGGCAAAGGGACTAGCATTTTTCTATAAGATCCTGCATACTTTTGAGAGGAGAGATTGTGAAGTCTCTAAATCTCGAGGAATAAGGTCCTGATCCATCACGCCGTATCCCGACGGCTCTTCTCTAGAATTGCACCTAGCATCCCAAACTTTCTCCCATTTCTTTGGACATTCCGTACTCTGGTAGATCACTTGTTCAGTTCTCCAGCACCAATGCACATCTACCACCCAGTCCACATAAGTCACAAATTTTGAATGAGACGAATCCAGAGATGTGCTTCAGCCACTTCCACTGTTCTCCTCCCGTGAACCTACCACCGTGCTTCAGGCTGCTCATCCTAGTGGCCGCAGTTGTCCACAGTTGGTGAGTCCGCTGATAGAAATAAAACTGGTTTGTCCACTAGGTAAGTGTGATTAACAATGGTATTTTGTTTTTATAGACTGCTTTATAGCAGACCGCTGACATTTTTAAATGCTGTCCTACTCAATGTACCGACCTCGAAAGAATGGGTGGCTGATTTGACCTTGTTGGGATTCAGACTTGTAACCTGCAGATCACAGGAGATGTACAGGTCTGTTGTTTGACCTATGAACTCTCTTGCCATCTTTATGGTACCTCTATAACTACTGCTAGACAATGCATGAACGTCATCCTAGCCATTAGCTAGTGCCACATGGTTAAACAAGTGCAGGCCATGAATAGTCCTTGACGTGTGCTTGGCTCTGGGCTGCTTGCCCTTTGTTAACTAACTAGAATGAGAGTTTCAGATCCAGAGCCATACAGTTCTGCAATAGAAACAGTACTAGGACTTTTCGAAAGGATCTTACAATGTTCTCTACTGATCAGGAAGAATGCCTTGTAGTGAGAGTAAAGAACGTAATATGCTAATCTTGGCGATCGAAGGAGAGGTCTCTGTCAAATACCACCCAGATTCCTGACACGTCACTCGGACCGGCGGTTGTGGTTTTTTACTGTTGGGTGTCTCTCTATACAGTCTGGTGTCTGATGAAGAAGGGAGTTTTCCAAAGATGAGAACTTCGAAGTGAATGCGGAGGGAGAATTTTTTCAACTTTCCGCTACCCTCATGTGTACCACCAGTCCTTCATTTACAGGCTCACTGTTGCTTCTCCAGGTTCTTGAGATGATTAAAACTATATTCACAGTTTCACAGTACTGTAACCCCTGTAGCCCACACAAACACATTGTTGTTGCAAGCAAATGTTCACAAGTTTATTCAGCACACAGGTTTTGGCTAACTTACAGACAATCCGAGGGTCAGTGGTGCAAACGTGTAAACAGCCCATTCTGAGAAGAGCACCCGCTTGTGATAAGCAACATTTATCACTGTCTGCCAGACGTGAGGTCCCTGAGGTGAGGACTGTGTGTCATGCCTCTGTGTTGTGGGCTTTCCATTACACTAATTTGAGTTTTTTTCCTTGTGTGCATGCTGTTCTCTCTTAAATATGAGTGTCCCCTTGAAGGATGCAAGCAAATCATATTATGTGACCTTCAGCTAAAAATCTGAGATTGATCATAGAGGAGGGGAATCTGTTTAGACTGTCCTAGTTGTCCATATTATATTTATCCCAAAGGTGGAGCCCTAAGGGGCTGGGGATGCTTCCACTTACCCTGGTTTTTTGAACTCAGAGTGCAGAACGTGTACAGTGGAGGCGAGGGAGAGCGGAAGGGGCGGGGTGGAAGCTGATTGGTTCTCTAGCTCTGCCAGCAACTTTTTTTTTCCAAGAAGAAACGCAGTCCAAGGACAGGGCAGGCAGTAACATGGCTAGCTGGAGACAATGAGCTGGTTCTTGGAAGGCATTCCAGTAGTTCCTGCTGTCATCACGTACAACAGCAGACACAAGTCATTCATCATGTTGGCGCGCCAGCGCGTGCAACACTACGCATTCCTTTGAAGGCGAAATAGGTAAATGAAAAATATCTCTTTGTTCCATCAGCCATGTGGAAATGTACTTATTTCCATGAATAAATGCATTTTAATACAGAGCGGATTCATGACTTTCATTGTGGGATACAAATTCCTGCGGCAAATATGCACTGCGGCTTTAAAAACGAGTGCCCTTAGGAAGGAAGAACATTGAGGCCGAAATCTCCAGACAAGATTGCAGGCCGGCCATCTTCCTGAGATACTTTTTGGCCTGCTTGCTTTTGTCATCTAATTTGGTGGGCTCAGCTCTTTTTTATGGGTACATTATCCGTTCTCTCTCATTGTGCATCACCCTCATGAAAACAAGAACATATTTGTGTGCATTGTAATTGCTTTTAACTCATTTTATGACATTTTATAGCGCTCATCTAACTTTCCATCTACTTCATAGAGCCGAAAGAACTGATGTGTTCTTGTTTGGTATTCATTGAATTTTTAGCTTCCTCTCTGTGACCCAGTGCTTTAAATGGAAAAAAATAAGTGCAGGTACTCATTAAAATGAGCTAGAGGTGTAATGAGGGGGCGGGGCTGGAGGCGGAGCTAGGGGCGGGGCTAAGGGCAAGATATGATGAAACTTAACAACTTCTATATTATTTGCTGCACATACCAAAACACATGAGAAATGTGTTTATATAAACATAGCAGTTTAACTGATTACACAAAAAGAAAAAGTAATGAGATAGTATGTTAACATTTCCTTTTTTTGCAATAGTTGCACCTTCTTAATGCCATACTGTTAATTACTGTTTGGCACAATACTATATATTTTTGAGCACGCGAGTAGGAAGAGACTGAAAATACCCCCACGTCGCACCAGAGCTCTTATGGCACCAAGCAAGTGAAGCAACTCATCATGACCCTCCCCAGAAGATATCTCTTGTCTCTTCCATCAATCTATCCATTCATTCTTTCACCCTACCATTTACCTGCTTATGTCCACCATTTAACCTTTACATTCTATTGTCTATTCAGTCTTTCATCAATCATTCAGTTTTTCACCATTCCGTCCGTCCACCATTCATATGCAAACCTATCCATCCATCCACCTCCAAACCTATCCCTTCATCCTTTCACTCATCCATCTCTTTATCAACCCTTTCCCTCATCCATCCATCAACCCTTTCACTCCTTTATTCCATCCACCCTTTCACTCAATCCCTCCTTTCACTCATCCATCACCCGCCCTTTCATCCATCCTCCCTATCCTTCACTCATCCATCCATCAACCCTTTCACTACTTTATTCCATCCACCCTTTCACTCAAACCCTCCTTTCACTCATCCATCACCCACCCTTTCAACCATCCATCCATCCTATCTTTCACTTATCCACCCTTTTATCCAATCATCAACCATCTTTCACCCATGCATGCTTTCACTCATGTATCCATCTATTCTTCTATTCATCCATCTATACATCTACCCTTGCTCACTCATCCATCCATCCACTCACTCATCCACTCACCCATCAAATCACCAACCCTCCGTTTTACGTTATTTATAAATCTTTGTTACCGATCAGACATGTACAAAGTGCCACACATTTTCTTTAAAATACCTTCTGAGAGTGTCTTGATTCTCTCTCTCTCTCTCTCTCTTTCACCTTTCTCTTACAAAAACAGGCAAACACACAAACATAAGCAGACACACAAAAGACTCGAGGTGACAAATGCAAAACAACAATTGATGGACAGAATGCAGAACAATGTCATACATTCACCCCAGTTCAGAGATCTGGGCCTAAGTCCATCCTTATTTTGCACTCCACACCACCCCAGTTCAGACATGGCCATATGCAACTCAGCCTTGACCCTGTGCCTCATGGGAACAGTCCAGCCCGAACTGCCAAGCCATGTCTTTCCTGGACCGGAATCAAGCATCCTAGGACCGGTTTCTGGCTATCAGCTGTCTTCAGCCAGGATAGCTTGACTCCAGTGGTGTGGAGAGCATGGGGCTCACATCTGAGCATACCCATCTCACTCGGGGTGACAAATGCAAAACAACAATTGATGGCCAGAATGCAGAACAATGTCATACATTCACCCCAGTACAGAGATCTGGGCCTAAATCCATCGGTTTTTTGCACTCCACACCCCCCCAGTTCAGACATGGCCATATGCAAATCAGCCTTGACCCTGTGCTTCATGGGAACAGTCCAGCCCGAACTGTCAAGCCATGTCTTTCCTGGACCGGAATCAAGCATCCTAGGAGCGGTTTCTGGCTATCAGCCGTCTTCAGCTAGGATAGCTTGACTCCAATGGTGTGAAGAGCATGGGACTCACGTCTGAGCATACCCATCTCACTCGGGGTGACAAATGCAAAACAACAATTGATGGACAGAATGCAGAACAATGTTATACATTCACCCCAGTACAGAGATCTCGGCCTAAACCCATCGTTATTTTTGCACTCCACACCACCCCAGTTCAGACATGGCCATATGCAAATCAGCCTTGACCCTGTGCCTCATGGGAACAGTCCAGCCCGAACTGCCAAACCATGCCTTTCCTGGACCGGAATCAAGCATCCTAGGACCGGTTTCTGGCTATCAGCCGTCTTCAGCCAGGATAGCTTGACTCCAGTGGTGTGGAGAGCATGGGACTCACGTCTGAGCATACCCATCCCACTCGGGGTGACAAATGGAAAACAACAATTGATGGACAGTATGCAGAACAATGTCATACATTCACCCCAGTACAGAGATCAGGGCCTAAATCCATCGGTTTTTTTGCACTCCACACCACCCCAGTTCAGACATGGCCATATGCAAATCAGCCTTGACCCTGTGCCTCATGGGAACAGTCCAGCCCGAACTGCCAAGCCATGTCTTTCCTGGACCGGAATCAAGCATCCTTGGACCGGTTTCTGGCTATCAGCCGTCTTCAACCAGGATAGCTTGACTCCAGTCGTGTGGAGAGCATGAGACTCACGTCTGAGCATACCCATCCCACTCGGGGTGACAAATGGAAAACAACAATTGATGGACAGAATGCAATGTCATACATTCACCCCAGTACAGAGATCAGGGCCTAAATCCATCGTTGCTTTTGCGCTCCACACCACCCCAGTTCAGACATGGCCATATGCAAATCAGCCTTGACCCTGTGCCTCATGGGAACAGTCCAGCCCGAACTGCCAAGCCATTTCTTTCCTGGACCAGAATCAAGCATCCTAAGACCGGTTTCTGTCCGCAGCCGTCTTCAGCCAGGATAGCTTGACTCCAGTGGTGTGGAGAGCATGGACTCACGTCTGAGCATACCCATCCCACTCGGGGTGACAAATGCAAAACAACAATTGATGGACAGAATGCAGAACAATGTCATACATTCACCCCAGTACAGAGATCTGGGCCTAAATCCATCGTTTTTTTGCTCTCCACACCACCCCAGTTCAGACATGGCCATATGCAAATCAGCCTTGACCCTGTGCCTCATGGGAACAGTTCAGTTAAGTTGGCAGGGAATGCTCAGACGTGAGACCCTTGCTCACTTTGCCGCTGGATTCAAGCAAGCCGGGCTGAAGACGGCTGAAATGCCAGAAACCAGTCGTCGGCAGCTTATTTCCGGTCCCGGGAAGGCATGGCTTGGCAGTTCGGGCTGGACTATTCCCCTGAGGCACAGGGTCAGACTGATTTGCATATGGCCATGTCTGAACTGGGGTGGCAGAGTGGGCTAAAGAACGGTGATGGATTAAACCCAGATCTCTTGACTGGGTGTGAGTGTTTGATTGGTTTAGATGCCCCGTCCATCACCACCCCCTTTTGTACCACACAAAAGACTCGGCATGATAAAAGCCATATTATACTCTTCACCTACCATGGCTTTTTGAATTGCCACCAGGACCGGGCTGGCCGTAGCCTGATTGCCACTGCCAGGGTACTGCCATGATTCCTGTGTTTGCACAAATGCACAGGATAGTCTGACTGTGATTGACAGTGTAAAGAGGACGTTCTTCCCCGAGGAAAATCGCACCCTCCTGGGACTCCGCTGTTGCTTTTTTAATAACAATTCTTTCAATCACAGTTTTGGCCAATTTGTATTTAATTCTATTACATATTTCATTTAAATTAACTTTTGATTATGCAGCACTAATGTTGACTTCACATTGTACTTAGCATACATCTTCACATTGCTTTAGCACGAACCCTGAATCCAAAATCAAGAACATCACTCTTTGTAATAATCCAAGCGCTTGATACCAACATGTGTATAAACTCATTAAAAAAAAAAGTACAACGATGTATTTACTGCTCCAGTAACACCTAGTTACTGTTAAACAATGGTGCCTTAATGTCACAATCGTGTGTTCAAGTTCCTGACCAAGTGAAATGAGGTTCATAATCTGAGTGGCTCAGCAGCCCCAAGGGCGACTGTAGAAAAATAACAGGTGTCTGGCACAAGAATGTGCCCGTAAGAAAGAAAGCGTGCCTGCTTAATTGTGATACCGAACTTAATGTGCTCGTGACATAGATCAGAATCCAAGTGAATGAGAACCCGGTGCAACCTGGAAGTTAATAAAATGAACTCCGCTTCACCTAAAACAGAAGACGTCGCAATGCCGGGATGGGATGTCAGTTACATGGAATAAAAGAACGTGTAACGTGGCAAAGAATTGAAAGGAAACAAAAAGTAGAACATTTAAATGTGAGTCACTGTCTCCAATGTACAATAACTGAATGGAAACCATGGGCCTCTTTTATGAAAAGTGACGCATCGCTGCGTGAAAACAGCGATGCATCACTTTTCACTGCGCCCTCCTTGCGACACCAATGATGCGTCATACTCTAAATATGACGCATCATGGCACAAGGAGTTACAGATACGTCAGTATTTCTGACGTATCTGTATGGCGCAAAAGTGACGCATTGCTGGAGTGTGTCACAAAAGTGACGCAACTCCAGCAATGTGTCCATTCAAATGGTGCAAACCCCATGTGAAAGGGCCTGCATCAGTCTTACGCCTGCTGTGAGGCAGGTGTAAGAAATTGACGCATTTGTGTCCTAGAAGTGACGCAGCGAAATCTTATAGATTTCACTGCGTCACTTCCATGACACTTTCTTGCGTCAAAACGCCCCCCTTGCATACATTATACCTGGCGCAGGTATAATGTGGCACAGGGGTTTACAAAGTGACGAATCTACCTAGATGCGTCACTTTGTAAATATGGCGCAACAAGGCACATTTTTTATGCCACTGGTGCGTCACAAAAAGTGACGCACCGACAGCGTAAAAGTGACGCACAGCCTCATAAATAAGACCCCAGGTCAGTAAGACGCGTACTGTGGGTCGAATTCAGGCAAGCAATACCCACTGGCACCCTAAACATAAGCACAGGAAAAACTTCATGCATTAAGCTCGTTTATACTAAAAGGAGCGCAATCACAACCTTTGTTTTTGCAATGTGATTGACAGCACAGGGTCTGAACAGACCCCGGTCCATCAAGCACATCACAGCGTGATGGCGAGCACCCGCACAATATTCAAAGGAGCCCTGCGGAATAGCTCAGCTGGGGCTCATATCGTCGAGACAGAAGCGGCGCCTTGGCTGCTAGAGACACGTTCCACTCCAGCTCCCCAGCACAGCCAGTGAGCCTAGCTTTTCATGAGTACCGGTACTCTCGAGGGCAGTAGAGAAGTGCCGGTCCTCAGAGTGATAATTCTAAGAAGTGCCGGTACTCAGTACCGGTGAGTACCGGCCCATCTAAAGCACTGCTCTGACCCCAACAGAGCTGTTGGAGTGTGGGGAATTGAGAAGGAAGGGAGACAGGAAGAAAGGGCACATGAAAGTGATCTGATTACTGTGGATTAAGTCATTAACGAATTCATTCATCTTTGAGTCTTAGGACCTGGTTTAGACTTAGATGATAAAGAAAAGGTCCCCAATTTCTCAAAATAATCTGAAGCAGGAAGTGAGCCCACTGTCGGCCTTTCTTCCACGCCTGCCAAAGTATGTTGACGTAAATCCCACTGGTTGGTTCTCTTGCGACTTAAGAACTGAAGGCATGATTAAGATCTTACTGGATGGCTTACTCCGTCACAACGGTGATGGATATCCCGTCCACTGAAATATAAATCCCATTTTATCCTATGGAATTTGTATTTCGGCGGATGGAATATCCGTCCCCGTTGCAACTGACTAACCCACCCCCCAATATCTAAATTATGCCCTTACCTTAGTCCAGAAGTTGGGGGTTGTTTCATGATCACCCAACTCTGGATCAGCCCCTTCGACGAACATTGTACCTGGAGGAATCATCCCAAGTGGCTAAGAAGCCACAGGTGCCAGCGTTAGATGTACGGCCGGTTGGTTATGGTGCAAAGCTTTAAAAGACAGCAATAAGTCAGAATCTCTTTCTTTTGTGCGCTGTACTGAAGTAGAAATGCTTCTCTCAAGTTAAGAGAGGCTTAGTTGTTATGGGTTCTGGTATTTCCAAAGCGTTGAGCCTTCATTTTGAAAGCACTTACTTGTGGTTGACATAAGTGTAAATTGCAACAGTGTAAGTTGTGTTTAAGAGGTCACTGTTGGGATGTTCCAAACAGAAGGTCCTATGTGTGATGATGTGGTAATCAGGGTAGACATCTATTGGCCAAGGGACGTGTTAGGGAAATAGATGCAGAGAAGGCGTGTGTACGAGCTCATCCGCACCAACTCTTCTTATGGTCAAACAATTCACAGAGGTTTACAAACGTCAATAGACATGTCCTCCTTCAAAGGGGCACTTTATATGTCAAGGAACACTGATTTGTGTAAGCACTTTATCTTAGCACTTCATAGAGTCCAGAAAAGGTTTTCAAATATATAACTGCATAACTGAACTTGTCCATTATTCCAAATATAACTTTAGAACTTCTACCACTAGTGCACATTTTCAGACAAAATCAATCGGATGAGAGAAAAGGGGATTAGAATGAGTATTGAAAGGCCTTGGGGTCAGATCTATTGTATGCCTTCAAGAGATGAGACATGTGGCTTTATGGATAGTCCAAGACATGGTCAATGGCCTGGTTCTCACCCTATATCAGCCACTTTCCCAGCAGGCATCTTCTCCTGCTCTTCATCTAGTGCTGCTCAATGATCTCGTGTATCAGTCCTAGTGGGTGCAGAATTATCTAGGAATAGACTGAGAGCTCTTCTGTACTGCTTACAATATTCTCCAAAAGTGAGGAGGTGATGTCCGCCCCGATGCACTTTAGTGTTAGCACTGATACCTTACACGTACAACCCAATCTAGGTGATCCTGGAGAATGACTTGGATTATCCTGTAAACTAAACAGGAAAGGTCTATTCCATGTCCAGCACGGAAGTGAGTTTGCAATATCAAGAGAGTTTGCTCAGATTTGGCCATCTCAGTATTCTATTTCTGGAAACATCTGGTTGAAAATGTGTTCAACACTTCCAAGAGGCTGTGACTGTGACACATTAGAATTCAGGGTACCACCTTCTTGCCTGCCGCCACTCAGGGACCTGTTCGGTGGCATGTGATGGCAGATGGACCTCTGCAGCATAGAAACCTGGAAGAGTTTGGTTGAGTGGCTGAGAGGTTCTTTGGCCAAATGGAAAATGTGCTCTACTGAGCCTCTCCAGTGAAATTTTTTTTTTTTTAAGGATTATCAGGAGAACAGAGAGCTTGCACCATCCATGTTCTTAGATAGGTATCTTCAGCTTTCACAACAGAAGTGATCCAGAGAACCATTTTATGTCAATATAGCACAGCCTACTTCATTGACACTATTGTGCCGACAGAATATCGGTAATGTGGTAATTTATTCAAAAAAATGTTGTTGTCTTTTTTTATTGGAAACCGTTAAGTAAAGAATTGTCGAATAATTTTCTGACTACAGTTAAGATTGTTCAAATACTGTGAGGTCTATTTGTAATTATTATTGAAAGTATTAGAAAATATTTACACTTAGGGTATTTAAAAATGTGAATTATGTGTTAAAATATTTGTATTTATATAAGACATATGTTCAATTATTTATTAAGCATCTTTATGTCTTGTTAGTCACATTATTAATTTTATTTTCAAAATTGCTAAGTATTTAGCCTTTAATTGTTCTAAAATATCTAAATGTTCTAACTCTTTAGTTCAAATGTTCTAAATTATTTTCTTCAATTTCCATCAGTCTTACAAATACTGCCAGGAATTAGACTGTATTAGTCACGGGCCCATATTAGTTGTAATGTTTTTGTATAGACATTCATCTTGACTTGTCCACAACACTGGAAGTGCCCAAATCATGCCCGTACATTCTGAAATTTTGTAAAAGGAGACTGTGTCTCCTTCATCGGCTGCCTCGGAACGGGGGTGATGGGGCGGGGGGAATGGATAAAACATTTTTTTACTTTCTCCGCCGCGCCACCGCACGCCTCTCCTCCACCCTCTTCAGATCTGCTGCAAGCTCCGGAAGCACACATGCTTCCTCACTCTCATAGCCAACCACGACGCTGCATGAGCAGCATCGTGATTGGTCTGAGCAGCCTGTTTGGCCACTCACGCAGTGTCTGAGAGGCTTGTCATGTTCTCCCTGGGGCTGTGCAACACAGCCCCCTGGAGTGCAAAAGGGCCGGCCAAACCATCATGCGCACTTAGAGGACTGCAAACCACCCCTCACTCTGCTCTGGCCTCACAGAACCAAGCCCCGCCCGACTCCGAGTGCCGCATAGAAAAATAAAATGATAACACCTTATTATTATCATTTTCTTTTTCTTTATGCACTGCTGAAATAGCAGTGGGGGTGACGCTCCTCCGCCTTTGTGGAGAAGCCGCCACTGGTCTCCTTACTGGGCCTTCTGTGCACACTTGGTCTCAGACCTGCACTCTAATTGCACAGCTGTCTGTGGCTCGTCATTATTTCAGTTTGTCGTCTCTTTGCAGTACTTATCTTTGTAAATGGGTGCATTGGGAGGTGCACTGCAGTTGTGCAGCCTTGTGACCATCGTTGTTGCTGGTGTGTCATCCCAGAAGAAGGTGTTTGACCCTTTCTTGGGGTGAAGGTCAATTGTATCAATTATTACTGACCCAAAGCCAAAGCGTTGATCCTTCATTTTGAAACCTGATGGGTCACAACCAGAGGCGCAATGCAAAATGATGGTACCTCCTGCAGAATGGGCCTAATGGGGGGGTCTCTGAATGGTTGGGGCCTCCCCCCACACTGCAGGGGCCTGCTGGGTAAAGCGGAGTGCCAATCCCGAGCGTTTAACTATTTCTTATTCCATGCCATTGTAGGCATTCTGCAAGGCATGAATGGCATGGCTTATCGGGTGAGGGGGCCCCCTGCCAAAATAAGATATCCTGGGTGTCCCACTACACCGTAGGGGCTACAGGAGCCTCCGTTACTCCCCTTGTCACAACTCTTTCACTTTTCTCACCTGAAACATCTACTCCTTTACTTCACTTCTACTCTAGGCCTCCATGATTCTTTCTACAATCTACAAAAAGTCCCACCAATAGTATTTTCCCCAGAATGCTGTTATGTCTTTGTTCTTATTTTCCACTATTATTTGCCATGTCATTTCAGGACTTAGGAGGGTATCTCCCTGTAACTCGTGTGAATCTCAGGACTTCTGGGGCCCTATTCTCAAGTCTGCCTGTGCACCTTATTAGTAGTAGTAGTAGTATAGACTTTATTTCGGTTTTGATTCAAACCATAAAAGTACATATACAATATAGACAATATAAAACACAGTAATTATAAAACGTGAGCAATAAAGTGCCAAAGTGCAAAGTACAGCAGGTTCCATACACAAAGAATTCATTTAGAAAGATAATTAAATCAACAAAGGTACCATCATTGGTCCAGACAATTTCTCAGCTTGACAGTCAATTTTAAAAATTCAGTAACTTGAAGAATACTGTCACTGTGCAAAAGTTGCAAATACATCAATGCTGGTCTAATCTGATTAAAATTGAGTTTCTTTAAAAGATCTACCAGATAGCGTTTGCGCGGGTATTCATAAAATTTACATAAAAATATAAAATGCAGCATATCCTGTGGAGACTTCCCGTCGCAGCCACAGGGAGCAGTAGGTTTGTTAAAAACATCATTTTTTGGTCTAAACAGCAGACGATGAAAAAGATTTAATCTAAACCTTGTTAGCAGGAACTTCTCATGAGAAGTCAGCGAGCCCATCAAATAAGGCTCTGTCATATCACATGTTTTTAACATAGCAAATTTTCTCACACTGGGTTTCAGGAGCTCCTCCCCTTCTCTTTTGAGCTTTCTGTCCGTAAGGAAGGCACGCTTAACTGCCTCCACATCACCCTTTACAATCCCGCTCGGGTTCTCAAACAAGTCCAAACGGCCGAGCCTTGAAAAGTTGGATTTCAAATATTTTAACCAGGGGGTGCCCATTGCCTTTTCCTGCGACAGGAAATCTCTCACAATCAAATGAGTCAGTGGTATGTCCTGATTCAGCCACATTTTTAACCAGCAAATCTACGGGCGTGAGGAAAAAATATCACATAAATATTGTGACCCTAACTCTTCATGTACTGCAAAGTTGGATGTACCTGCTGGGACACACAGGAGACGTTTCATGAAAGAGTTTTCAGCAATCTGTAGTTGTTCACCGGCCACATAGCCCCATATTTCCCTACCGTAAACAGCGGTTGCCACTGATTTTGCATTGTAAAGTTTCAGCATAGCATTAGTAGGTTTTTTCCCCAGTTTTGATGCAAAGTTAAAAATGGTAGCATTCACCCTAGACAATTCCCTTTTCTTTTTGTCAAGATGTGGACCCCAGTTAAGTTTGGTGTCAAAAAGGACCCCAAAGTACAAAAATGATTTCGAAATGGGGATTGCTACGTCATCTATTTTAAATAAAAAGTTCCTTCTTGGTTGTTGGCCAACTTGCATAACAAAAGATTTAGAATTGTTGACCAGGAGGTCTCTGTCCGTCATAAATGTTTTAAAAGCATTTAGTAAAGCTTGAAGACCCCTCTCGGTTCTAGAAATTAAAACCGCATCATCTGCGTATAAAAGAACTGGAATACCCCGCCTGCCGACTCTGGGACAGTCAGCCTTTACATTTTGCAATACGCTATCTAGCTCATTAATATAAAAATTAAAAAGAAAGGGGGCAAGAATACATCCTTGACGCACCCCCTTTCTGATGTTAAAATTACCAGTTACACACAGATCTTGAGAATACCTAACATTAGCACTAGTATTGCTATGTAAATCAACGAGGAAATTAACAATCCCACTGTCAACACCCTTATCCCTCATGGACTGCCACAGCTTTCCCCTGTTAACACAGTCGAAAGCTGATGACAGATCCATGAAGGCGAGGTGGACAGTACCCTTTTGGGCAACAGTGTACTTGCTTAATATTAAAAAGAGGTTAAGGCACTGTGTAATAGTAGAGCATCCACTGCAGAAACCGTACTGAGAAATGGACATAATACTATTTTCCAATGCCCAGTCAGAGAGTCTCTGCAGTAGGATTCTGCCCACTATTTTAACCATAGAGTCGATTAATGAAATAGGTCTATAACAAAGAGGGCTTCCCTTATCCCCCTTCTTAAAAACTGGGACAATCGTGGAAACCCCCCATGATTGTGGGCAGCCAGTTTTAGCAGCTGCGTTAAAGACCGATTCTAGTATGGGTGCCCAAAAACTGGGCTCCGACTTGTATAAATCTGGAGGGATCCCATCAGGACCAGGTGCTTTCCCAGCTGTAAGTCCCAGTATGCCCTCAATAACCTCTCCTCTATCAAACCTAATAGTATCATCACTATTGCAAGGAGGAAGATAAAGATTATCATTCGTCGTGCAACAATACAATTGCATGAAGTGTGTTTTCCATTCCTCCTTTGTTATGCAGCATTCCAGGCCATCCCCCGGGTCCTGGACCATAAAAGGTCTCTTTACTAACGCCCAGAATCTAGAGCTACACTTCAGGATAGAGGGGTCAAGAATCTCATTCCATGCCTCTTCTCTTAAAGATTCCTTGCGTCTATTGATGACGGATTTGTATTCTTTCCTGCATTGTTGAATATTCTCCTTTATTCTGGGATTTGCTGCCAGGGCTATCCTTAGATTACGTGACGCCGTAGAGCAGTCATGATTAAACCATCTTGGTCCCCCGGTCTCTGTATTCTTAGCTGGAGCTGACAACAACTGAGACACCTTGTCCGATAGGTTTTGAAAAGCACTAAGGACCTGGCATGGGTCTGACCCTTCTTGAGTACATTTTGCAATTTCCTCAGTACAATTGACTTTAATGTCTTTATACAACAAGTCTGGAATAATCATAGACCATTTAAGGCGCCGTCTACCGTCAGTTGTGCTCAACCTGCCTGTGATACAATTCCGACCTTCCTTAGCCACCCAAGGGCCCTTCAAATGTACAGTCAATGGGTTATGATCACTGAATTCACTGTGCTCAATAATAAGAGTCCACAAAAGTCTGCATTGACAAAGAAAGTAAGACATAATCAATGAAGGTGCCCCTCCCATGACCCTTAAAAGTTGGGATCTCAAAGCGCTTTAAGGGATCCCTCAATGACATTGTCAATGTTAAATCCAGGTCATTCAGTAAATCATCAAAAACTTCCCCCTCTGCAGTATGTTCCAAATGCAAACCCTTGTGGCGGTCACAATGTAGATCTGAGAGGATTTTCAAGAAGGGGTCACCACAAGGATGGACATTAAAATCGCCCATAATCATAAAATTATGGAGGCATTCCTTCATTGAAGTACTAACAAATTCATTTAGTACCAATATAGGACTAGAAACTGAGCAAAGGTTAACATCATTATAAAAATTTACCAGACCAGCCAGGCAGTTATCACCATTGAGTACTAGGCCAATAATTCCGGGATTGCCTGTTAAAACTCTACGCACTTTGCAAGAGAGTGCTACAGAAATAAACGTGACCAGGCCCCCCTTAGGTCTGCCTCTGCTAGATGCTATCGCAGGAACATAGAAGGCCTTATATCCTTCAAGAAAGAGGTCACAATCCACTGACCAGGTCTCCTGCAAACAGATGATCTGAAACTGCTTAATGTACCTAACCCAATTACAATCTGTCATCTTTGTGCCCAGTCCGCAATGTTCCAAGAGATTACATTATTTCCGGTCGATTTCACCTGGGTGGTCTCCATGTGACCCACTTCAACATATTTTTCATTTCCCTGGCCCTTAGACTCCTCCCGTCAATCAAATGCCTCAAGGCCGGAGAGCAAATCAAATCTATTATGTGTTTCCACCATAAACCCATTCCTATTTTGATTAACAACATTGTACAGGTATGGTGCTATCTGAGCCGGAGCATGAGATTGAATCAGTGGCCTATAGTTCCTGTGTTTATGCTGGGCTTTAATCAGGTGGGAGTAAAAGTATCCAAGTGGACGTACACATATACTGTTCACGACCAACATTAAAGATGATGCTCTTAATAAAACTGTTGCCACATGTTGGGGATGTCCAAAGTTAACAACAATACAATCCCCCCTATTTGACTTTCTAGATGGGCCAATCCAATTTACCCTTCTGACTGACAGTATTTGGTCAGAGAATGCGATTGGGAATCCACAGTTAGTATTCAACCAGGCTACTGTTTTATTTTTTAGTGAATCATGGGATTCCCCATGTGACTGGACAGAATGATCATCTATGATTGGAACATTAGTCAAGACAGCCACATAGGGTGCACAGTCAGGTGGGAGATTGATATAACGACTTCTCCTTGTTTGTCTGGGCTCTAATCTGCCGTCATGGTCTACTGATGTCTGTACAGTCAAATCAATTTTTGGTGAGGGGTCAGGTAGAGCATTTTCTGCTGCAGAGACTTGTCGACAAGTCTGCTGTACCGTCTCTCTCAGGGGTCCCTGCCCCGTTTTCACTACCTTAGATCTGACAGGCGAAGCCGATGACAGGTGTGCTGATAACAGGCCACCTAATCTATCTACCTCTAAAGCCAAGGTATCTAGCTTACTTGACAGAGGTGTAATCAGCTCTTCCTTTTTTGCCACAATTTTTCCTTCTAAGGTACTGATCAAGAGGGTAAGTTTCTCAAGTTGAATATTATTAGCACCCTCGTTATGACCCTCAGAAGGACAAGAACCCGTAACAGAGCCATTATAGACTGTTCTGACTCTTTTTTTGTTATGCTTCCCCCCGTTTCAGCTGTGATTTTCTACAATTTCTCACCGGTCTCGGTGCTGGCAGTGCCTGTTCTGTTTCCTCAATAGAAGTGTCTGGCAGGTCTTCATGTGTCACTGCATGTACCTGAGCTACAGTCGTTATAGTGTCCCTATCACTGGTGTTAGAATTATCGGACATAGGTTTGTCCACTACTGGGAGAGGCACCTCATCCTGTAACAGTGGAGTACTTCCCCGACCTAGAGAGGCCCTTCGTTCATTGTTAATTTGATTAACCTTTTTAACCAAGTAGCTGTCCATGGTGCCCAACCCGGAAGTAGATTTATCTGTTTTACCTCTAGACATCACGTCAGCTTATTGCAACTCTCAAAGTAAAGGCTAATGTAATGGAACAGTCTACAAGAAATCAAAGCACTTTACACAAATACCCAAGAGTTGAAATAAAATATAAAGTCTCACTTCAGTGAGTGAAATCCTTCTCAACAGGACCAGGGTCTATGGCCCAGCCCAGTCTCTTCAGGCCTCTGAGGGCCACAGAGGGCCCGCCCTTTGCCCGGGCTTCGCCCTGCTGCTCCCGCGCGTGGCTCGTGGGGCGAGAGGCGTTCCTCTCTTTTCAGGCGCCTCCGGGCGCAATGGTGGCGTCAGGGACGCGACTTGGCCGCCGGGGCTCCTGGGAAGTGTAGTTTGGGCCCCCGCGGTGACTGCAGGCGGTGTTGCGGCGTTTGGTATAGCCGTTCCCCTCACGGCGTCTTCTGGAGCTGCTGGCTCAAAGGACAGATGAGCCGTTGCCCTCACGGCAGGGTGAGTGAAAATTAAGCGTCCTTATTAAAATCTGGTATTTTCATTCATATTCACCTAGGACCACCCATACATTGCTGCCCATCATCATCCAGATAAACAGAACCTCAAGATGTCACAGACCTCTGCTGGGAGAAATAAGAGATGTGTTCTCTGTCTTATTAACTTAAATCTTCCAATGTCATGTTTAATTGAAAGCATCCTTCAAATATCATGGCTGAACAGACACCTTGTTTGCTTTAACTTTCTAAAGCAAATATAGTGTCAAAATATTATGAAATGTGGCAGACAGAAGAAGCATTATGTCTGGGAAGTTGGAGCCATAAATGGCCTTGACCATCTCCAAGCTTTGAGTAAGGTTTTGAACCCGAGCTTTCTCTCCTGGTGATCTGACAGCCAGGGCTTTGCTGTGCAAGCCACGCCTGCATGCATTGTATCAAATGAATCAGAAATGCTAAACTAGTAAGATTTTAAGTATGTTTAATGCCTCAAAATACATTTTCCTAGATTGCCCTGTTCGAGTTAGTATGTCATATAGATAGATAGATAGATAGATAGATAGATAGATAGATAGATAGATAGATAGATAGATAGATAGACAGATAGATAGATAGATAGATGGGAGGGAAGATGGATCGAAGGATGAACAGATAAATAGATAGAATACAGATACATGGATAGGTCGATTGACAGGTACATCAACGGGCAGATAGATACAATTGCTGAACAGATAGACAGACAGGTGGATAAGATGGATGGATAGAGAGACAGATTGCGCTCATTATTTCATTTGAGTGGTTGCGTTTCGGTTGGATGTGCTGATGGATCTCCAACAGGTTTCGCTAATTATTCTAATGGGTAACTGTTGAGCCTTCATCAGGGGCCAGCTGGGTACCACTTGGGAACAAATAATTATGAATTCTATGCCCCAGTTCCACTGCCTCTTGCCCTCACAAGCTGCAAGGGACGCCAATGGCCAATAAAGAAATACACTTCAGCTGGGGAGGACAGGCACTGAGGCACAGCAGTGAAATATATATATTCTTTTTTACACTCCAGAAAGAGATTCATTTGTAAGACACTTGCATCCCAACTATAATTAGCCACTGTGCCACGCCATGACAGCTTGTCGAAACTGTCCAGCTTGTACTTGTGGTAGGGATCAAGGAGGACACATCAAACAGCAGTGGTTACTTTGCTTTGGGGACTCCTGCTCTCCATGCCACCGTCCAGAAACCCACTTAATATCTGAAAGAAACGTCTTTATTCATAAACACAATCGGGCAAATATTTCATCTCAGGCTTCCAATGCACAGAAAGCAGAGTGTCCATTGTAGGAGTTTGTGCATTTCATTACAGTCTTTTGGGAGTGATGTTATAGATTCTCCACAAAATGAGTAGAAGAGGAACAAGCATTTGCAATGCAATGGTCTCGGCATCATTAAAGGTAGAGCTATTGGCATTGCTCATGACATTTTTTTTCTTTAAATCAAAAATAAAACTCTGCCCTCACCACTCTGCACTCACCACTCTGCACTCATCACCACTCACCACTCTGCACTCACCACTCACCACTCTGCACTCACCACTCTGCACTCACCACCACTCTGCACTCACCACCACTCTGCACTCACCACTCTGCACTCACCACTCTGCACTCACCACTCTGCCCTCACCACTCTGCACTCTGCCCTCACCAGTCTGCCCTCACCACCACTCTGCCCTCACCACCACTCTGCCCTCACCACCACTCTGCCCTCACCACCACTCTGCCCTCACCACCACTCTGCACTCACTACCACTCTGCACTCACCACCACTCTGCACTCACCACCACTCTGCACTCACCACCACTCTGCACTCACCACCACTCTGCACTCACCACCACTCTGCACTCACCACCACTCTGCACTCACCACTCTGCACTCACCACTCTGCATTCACCACTCTGCACTCACCACCACTCTGCACTCACCACCACTCTGCACTCACCACCACTCTGCACTCACCACTCTGCCCTCACCACTCTGCCCTCACCACCACTCTGCACTCACCACCACTCTGCACTCACCACCACTCTGCACTCACCACCACTCTGCACTCACCACCACTCTGCACTCACCACTCTGCACTCACCACTCTGCACTCTGCACTCACCACTCTGCACTCTGCACTCACCACTCTGCACTCACCACCACTCTGCACTCACCACCACTCTGCACTCACCACCACTCTGCACTCACCACCACTCTGCACTCACCACCACTCTGCACTCACCACCACTCTGCACTCACCACCACTCTGCACTCACCACCCTGCACTCACCACTCTGCACTCACCACTCTGCACTCACCACTCTGCACTCACCACTCTGCACTCACCACTCTGCACCACTCACCACTCTGCACCACTCACCACTCTGCACCACTCACCACTCTGCACCACTCACCACTCTGCACCACTCACCACTCTGCACTCACCACTCTGCTTGGTCTCTGTGGAAGTTTGTACTCCCTCTCAGACAGCACACAGCGCAAACTTATAGACACTGTTGGCTGATAAATCGGCATGGTGTGTATCACTTTCACCTACCGAATTAAGTGATTTCTATGGTCTTTTCTCTTTCTGTTGCACGAACCGGTGATACTAAGTGTCATCTTTCAACCTTCCGTGAAGTGAGGGGCGCTAGGTGATGGCCGCACTGTAGTGAGGCTCCCGCTGTACTCCGAGAAACACGCATCATAAACCCCATCCCGGCAGCAAAACTTGGACCCCCGACATCACCGATCGAAGCAGGATACTGGGCTGCATCTGTCCCCCGACATTGACGCCGATCAAAGATAGCGGAGGGAAGCGACGAGCAGCGGAGTCTGGTGGCGAGGTGAGGGGAGGATTGACTGGAGCGCCCGCCTGGGAACATCACGCGAGCCCGAGGAGGTGTAGGCCGTGCCACGAGGCAACCTGCGGCCTGGTGTGCCCATCGGGTGAAGTCGGAGCTGCTCGCTGAGGTTGGTGTTTCTCCCCCCCCCACCCCCCCGTGGGGCACAGAGACCTACCCGCAAGCCCTGAAAGAACTGCCCAGGGTGCCGATTGCAAATTCGGCCCGAACTGGTAGATGGAGCACGAAGCTAGCTGAGGCCTACTCTGCAAAGGAGGTGAGAAGTGGCGGCCGCTAGGCGTGTGGAGAGAGCCATAAAGCGAGGCAAGCTACCGCGAGAGGGTTGGGCATGGCGAGTGGTGGCACGAAATAAGGACCTGCTACAGGCCCCTGGGACCGGACATCAGCAGCGCAGCTTTGAACTCGCGGCCGCCCCGGAAGTCAGGCACGGTCGCCTGTGACGGGGGCAGGGCCACGTTCACACCGGAAGAGGAGGCAGGCGGAGTCGTAGCGTCTCGCGGCCCGGGGCTCCTGTGAGCGGTGTAGAGCCCCGGGGCCGCGCCAGCAGGAGGTTGGGCGCCGCGTGCTGAGGTAAGGTAAGTTCTGGAGCGCGATTGGTGCACTTGTGTGTGTGTATGCTCGTGTGTGTGTGTGTATGTATGTGTGCGACGGTGACGGCGGGGGAGGGGGAGGGGGGGCCTTGGTGCACTTGTGTGTGTGCGCGCGTGTGTGTATGAGTCAGGGGTGGTGTCTCTGTATGTATGTATGTGCGTGCGTGCATGGGCGCGTGTGTGTGTGTATGCGCATGCGTGTGTGGTGCTTGCGCTTCCCAGGAGACAGCGCCTGGCCACAGCGCGCGTTCCAGTTACAAATCGCCTGGAAGGATGCGCGTGGCCAGGACTGTCTCCTGGGAATGATAGTCGCTGACAAAAGATCTCGGCGGAGACGCGCTTCCGCGCGTTGACGCCGAGACCTAAAAATGACAGATGGGGAAGGAGAGAGAGAGAGTGAGGGAAAGTGGAAGAGAGTGGGAAACAGAATGAGACAGAAATGTAGAATGGAGTACGAAAAAAGAGAAAAAAATGCGGGAGCTTGGGAGATGCAGATGGGTTCAGCCCAGGCCCAGTTGGATGGCTTACTTGTCTATCTCAGTTCCCTATTTTTTATTTAATGGGATCCCTCCCTCTTCCCTCCCCTTTGCGGGTGAGTAGTGCACTATACAAGTATCAATTTCTTGTGTTTGTCATACCCCTGGAGCATTTTGTCTGTACCTTCCTTTTGTGCCCTCCCATTGCTGATGTAATTTCCCTATTTTCTTTCTCTTTTCTTTCATGGAAACGCATGGCCTGCTCCTTGCTTTCTGCTTTTAAGTCAAGCTCATGTCCTCTCCCTCGCTCCCCAACTTCTTCTCCGATCAGTTATTTCACCTCCTACGTCCTGCTCCATCCATTTACTGTTTTTTTGTATTCATTTTTGAGCACACACTAATGTGCTTTCTTTAGTTCTCTAACATCCCCCCTCTGTTTTCCCATACCCAAAACACGTTTGCATAGAAGGATTACTGCTTAGAAAATACAGTTCACCATATATTCTGCTAGTGCACTCACCCAGGGCTGAAAACTCCTGGTTACAGAGAGATGGGGGACTGGGACAGCCGCGAAGTTGTGCTGCCCTGGGGGCAGCGCATTCAAGTGAAATACGGAGCGGCTTTGAAGCAGCCATTCGATGTGTCACTGTGCAGGTGACAACCCGCCAGCACTTATAAGGGGGATTAGAACTCCTGGTTGCAGAGAGATGGGGGATGAAAGGAGACAGTGGAGAGGCACAGGTTGGTAGGGAACCATGTGGCATCCTCACCCAAAAATAAGTCCAAAAAATAACAGAAAAATTAAGTGTTGCTGCTGCCAACAGGATGGGAGGCATGCTATGCAGAAAGGGGAAAGGGCAGCCCATGTAGAGAGAGTAAGGTTGGGACTGACGGATGAGGAGTAGTGGAGAACAAATAAAAATCAACCAACGACCTCTGACACCGCGTGGCAGCCACAGTGAGCTGGGATAGGGTTAGGGTATCCAGAGGGTGCCAGGTGGCAGGAGACAAATAAAGAGAGGCTGGAAGTGGGGGTCAATTAAACACAAAGGAAACTATATGTTACCTCCTATGCAATATGACATTAGCGGCAATAACAAGCAATAGAAAAGCCAATCGGCCTCACTTTGCCAATACTTGGTGGTTGCCACTGTTGGCTTTGCCAGTGCTAGGTGCTTTTCAAATGTACCGGCACTGGCAAAGACAACAACAGCGATCGGCCATTTTGAAAGTCTATTTTTTATTCTTTTTATTTGGCCGCTGTAAGAAAGTTAGTTGTTACTTGATAGTGATGTGGGTCTTTCTTAAATAATAATTCCACAACTTTCCACCTGCTGGGAACTGATTTTGTACGACCACACAGCCACCCCTTTAATCTACCTTGGAGTTAGTGGTGTGTCAGTGGAGCTAACAAGTCTTTACCACATACAGAAATGTCTAAATGTCTGTGCCACATAAAAAGGGACAGGCCAAGATCTCCATTTCAATCACTCATAAAAATGTAATTTGTTCTTAAGTTAATATTGTGTGTTAGGTGGCAGGCACACAGTTTATATCTTAAACATTTGGATGAAGCCTCAATACAGAAGCAGAACTTGCTTATCTCTTACAGTTCTCCTACAGATTTTGTGATATTAATTTTGTATGAGTTAATATTTAATCAATTCAATTTGATGTAATTAGGAATTTCACCTCTCATCTAGACAGAGGATACCATTTTCTCATGCTGTGGTCCTCCAGTAGCCATTTGAACCCTGTTCACTTTAAAGGTTCCCTTTGGAAAGGCAGTGATCGGGCATTGCATGCTACCTGGGCTTTACTTCCTCTGCTCCGCTTTCACTTGCCAGCTTTGCTCCACATCCTTTGTGGGACCCCGCCTGCACTGTTGTTGGTACTGATAGAAGTGCATTGCTGGGGAAGATACTTGTTTTCAGTTCCGGATTACCAAAGTAGGCACTGGCCTATGGGCCCCACTCATTTTAGGGGCCCGCGACAATGGATCAAAATAATATTGATTTGATCTTGAAAGAAAATTACAATCAAGCTCTCTAAAATATTGTTTCCAAAAGATAGAAATGAATCAACTCTAAGAAACGAAAACGTTACATTAAAGACTCAATAGAGAAAATACTGGATTTATGTAATATGCCCATTCACAACCTAGATTACAGAGCCACTGTATCAGATTGACAAAACAGTTTGTCTCTCAAAAGCTCATCTCCTGGCAGCTGTAAGTTTGTAAAAAAAATCCAATGCGTTGGGTATTAGGAGATAATGTGCAAGGGGTGCCCCGAAATTTCGACTGGCTAGGGGCCTACACAGGGCTTAATCAGTTACTGCTCGTTTCGAAAACATGGGGTGAGTCTAAGCTTTGAGGAGCTCTGGCCAGTTAAGAGAGTCTTCTACCATCAACATTTTCCAAAAATCCTGCTGTGAAATATAACCTGCCAGCTGAGGTAACGCATCTGGTTCCCCAGTTCTGCTGCTCTGGTCGTGATGGCCTTAATTTAAAATGTGTTTTTTTAAATGTATTAATCTGGTTCCAGTGGCTCTCATGTTTCATTATCATTTAATGTTGAGATACAGCCTTGAGAAAACTAGAAGGTTTATTAATCTGAGCGAAACACGTGTCAGTTCTGGCTATTTTCATGGGTCCCAACATATCAATACACAAGAAATTTGCAAAACAAGCACAATGTTGTATGTTCTCTGTTTTGACTACAACAAAGAGTATATTGCCAATATACTTTTTCCACCTCTTGCTTCATATCTCGTATAATTGGATTATCATTGAGAGGGTTTACGTTAGTCGAGCTTACTGCACCCATATTTCCATATTCTCATGAAGCAGCTCAACTATGTGCACATTCCAAATTAAAAATGTGCACCTTTCAATTATGACTCTGCCACAAAAGAATTGAAATATGGGCAGGTCATTAATCAGACTTTGACAATGCTTCATTTCCCATGAAAGCAAAACCACATAAAGATCAGAGAAAATCTGGATTTAACAGTTCCAGGGTGGTTCCAATCTCTGTTCATTCATTTCAACACAAAGTGAAAGTAATTAGGAAATTGCAAATCAGGAAATGCATCTGGTTTTAAACAGTTTTTAAAAAGAATGTTCTCAATATTCCCACAAAGCAATTGTACAGAGGTTTAAAATGTTCACTACTTCGAAGATATGTGCAGTAATTATGTCTGCATTATAGACTTTCTCAAGGAACTTTTAAACCTTTGAAGTAGTTGCACCTTTTCCTTCGCCAATTCTTACAAGGACGCGGTACATGTATGAACAATTAATTTCCATTAGCGATTTAGCCCGACTGTTGATCAAGTACTACCTTTTTCTGCTTCAGTGTCACTGTCTAGCTTATTGTCAGTACTGATGCTCGGGCTCTACCTATGTCCTTATGATGAGTTCCTGAATTTTATATGCGGTCAAAACATTGTTGACACTTGGGATTCATTGTTTGTTCATTGTATGTTAGTCTATGCGAAACAACTTAGGAATTTACTTAAGGAATTATCTAGCTTATTACACACATTATCCATCTACCCTATACTACTGATCACTGAGCACCTTGGCTTTTTCTCCCTATCTTGGTCCAAATATTCATTAAATTATTGAAAGCAATGGGTGACAGATCTCACATAGAACTAATTTTGATAACAAATTTTTCCACTGTAAGCCATGGTTATTGCATCTGTTTGGTTGAATGGCAACTCTTGTTCTGCATACAGTTTCAAATAATAGAAACACTTGATGATCTGGAGTATAAAGATGTACAAGTGTTTGTCACCAGGCCAAGGCCTCATTTGACATGTTTTGCCCTTAACTTAAAGAAAGTGTGTGGATGTCCACTGAGGCACATGGTGAACATTGACCTTAAAGTGCTTAGGTGTATGGTAAGGAATACTCATGATAAACTAGACCTCAAATGACACCGTTGACCAACCTCAGAGAAGGAGCATTAAAACAAACCTTAGTTACTACTAAAGGTTTCCCTGATTTAATGGAGGTTATTCTCACTAACCTGTAGGGGGAGTAAGAGACGTGCCAAACCTGCCATAGCCCCCAAAAAGCACCTTGTGACCTGGTTGATATATGTTTTATTTTTGCAGTTTTATATAGCGTGCACTAAACCCATTTTACATTACACAAGGTCACATTCATTTTCTAGGCACTGGGAAATCTAGTGATTTGGCCAGAATCACAAGATGTTGAGCCGGCGCGTTGAACCTCTCATGATGCGGACAGAACATCTTGACAGAATCTCTATGTCAGTGATGTTTATCTATTAAACTTCACTGCAGCATTTAAAAGACCTTGGTTGTTGGGTGTTTTTGAGCATAGTGCACGTTTCTGATGGATTCTTCTAACTACAGATTCCTCACCTTGAGACAATCACCAGGCATGACTGTGAATCCAGAAACCTCAAAAGCAGGGCTCCTGCATACCCGACGGTGGTGCCATGCAACGCCGCATCGACCTTGTTGCGCTTCGGAAGTGACGATGGGCGCCACATATAAGCATCATCCATGCGTGCTGACAACAGTTCCTTCCTTGCCATGCCTCCAAACACAGATCAGATCTCCACTCCTCTTTTTCTTCACTCTCTTAAGTGACTATTTGCTTAGGTAAAGAATGGCAAGATGGTGAGAAAGCTGACCATCTCACCCTGGATAGTCCTCCGTGTTATGATCTGCTATTCACTGCCAAAGAAGTGGCCTGAAAAAGGTATGTGGGCTCATTCAACCAGAGCTCCACCTGGGATTGCTGGTTTGGCATGTAGAGTGTCTGTAAGTCAGCTACATGGGCATCAGTGCACACGTCCATGAGGCACTACCACCTTGACAGATAGTGGTGGACAATTTGCCTGTTCCCAAATCTGGGGAACTTTTTAGTCTGAGCCATTCTACCTACAAGCCCACCACCGTGGGAGGCACTGCTATGGTATTTGTTCACAAGGTTGGGAATCTGCGGCTAGAAGTCTCTATCAGAAAAACAATTTACTCACCTTCCGTAACCCTCTTTCTGATGGATTATCTTCCTAACTGCAGGTTCTTCACCGCTCTTCCCCTCCCAGGTTCTGGGAAATAGGCTTTCCATCTAAAAAGGCCCAAATTTAGGAATCTGCACACTAGTTCTCTCAATTCACTAATGGGCTCTAAGCTTAAGAAAGACACTATGTCAGCGTGCATGGGTAGTGCCTACTTGCAGCTCTGATATTCACATCTGGAGTCGAAAGAAGTCAACATGGAGTCAAACAACGTCCCCAACAAAAGTGCAGTACCACTGCTTTTGAGTTTTCCGCATCCATTCTGAAGCCTGGGGACATTCACAAGGTGAGGAATCTGCAGTTAAATAGAGTATCCTCCCAAAAAAGCGTTACCGAAGGTGAGTAATTTGTTTTTTTACAAGTGTGCAGATTACTTAAGCGTACAAATCCTTTATGAGGCAAAAACTCCTTTAGAGAATCTGGCCAGTGATCCACACATGTAAACAGCTAATCTGGAAAGAAAAATTCCTCTGAGAACCAAACACAAAATGGCCGCCATAGCCTGTGCCGCTTAATGCAGAGCTGAAACTAAGTGAGTTCTGAAGAGGGGAAAATAGGCCAGAGAATAGAGATTTGATGGAATTACAATATATGGCATGGCTGATGAACCTTAGCAAGTTCCCCGGGTAATGAGGCTCAGGAAGTTCGCCCACTTTAGCGTTCAGTATGTGGGTGGATTATAGATGGGAGGGTAGGTGAGCGCCAGGCATTAACAGAAAGAAATGCAATTACCCTGATGTTTGTAGGATCATGCAAATAAAAAAAACCTGGGAAAAGGAAACAAAGCACTTAAAATTCAGTGTTGCTTAAAATATCAGTAATGCCTGAAGTGACAGAGGCTTCACGCCTACCACCTGATTGGAGTTTTTCCTAATTGTGACAGGTTGTTTTCCATAGCAGGCGGGCGCCTTGCTATGCAGATGACAGGTGAGGCTTCTAATTACCCATTATTGTTTCCCAGTGTGACGTGTCAGCTCTCATTACCCTCTTTCTCCTGGTGGAGGAGGATCTGTGAATCCTCGTAGCTGGGCCGGAAGCTGCATCCATGGAAACCTGCGAGTGACTAATGGGTGTAGGGGACCGCTTCCTTCGCGGCCATGCCGTCACAGGTCACGCGTTGATGTCAACGTTCCAGTGCGCATGACGTCATTTTTACCCAGCTCAACTTTGGGCAGTGAATGCTGATTGGCTCATTTGACGCCTAGAGCTATCTTGGTTTTGTTTCTTTCTTTAATCTTTACTAGTGGTCCAGTTGCCTTTCTTCTTGCATTTGGAAATATATTTCCACATTTAATGACATTGGGCAGTCCACTATCCTTAGTGGACTTGCTCCTTCCACAGTGCAGCGCCGTCTGGTACTTGCTGCTGCAGTCCCCTCCTGCTGCTGCTGGCACCACTGACCCAGAGATCAGACGTTCAAGGCCCTCCTCCACCCACAGGCTCCTGCCTGCGCTTCATCCCTGGTGGTCCAATGGTAGAGCGTCACTGATCTGCTGCTTGACTGCCCTCCCGTCCCTCTTCTCGCTGTTCTATCCCTTTCTCTGCTTTTAATTTCCTTTTTTCTGCTTCTGCCAATATTTTTTCTCCTGCTTCCTCAGCTTTTTTGGCTATTGGCTGCGATTCCCCACAGCCATGCACCCTTCCAGTGTCCTTTTCCCCCCTACTGGGTTTCCTGCCTCCCGGCTGTCCAGTCCCCCACAGCATTACATAATGGCATCCGCTGTACAAGCCAATCTGCGCCTGTCTGTGCATGAACCCTGCCTGGCAGCAGGGACCCTGCCTCTCAGACCCCTCACCTCTACGAAACCAGGACCCTCCTCGCCTTAAACCCTGGATGACACCCCGCCTGCCACTTAGCATCACCAAAGAAGACACTTGGACAATTTGCCTGGCAGAACTGTAACTGCACCTTCAGTCGCGCCATCACGCCAGTCCCCGATGCCGCCTAGCCGATCGACAGCGGACCCGTCTGCCTCAACTGAATCCTCCTCAACATGAGGTCCTCCCACAAACACAGTAATCTTTGACTTCCTCAACGCCACCGCTCCTGGCATCGCTTTATTCACAGAAACCTGGACCATCGGGTCTGCAGGATCACCCTTAAGGACCGTCCCGCCCACCCGGAGGGAACGTTTGCTGTCGTCCATAAAAGCACACTCCAAATAATCAAGCACTCTAACGACCCAAAAAAAAACATGGAACATCTCCACTTCAAGATCCGGACTAACCCCGACTGACCCATGCTGGTACCAAATCTTCCACAGAGCAGCTGCCGCCATCACCCCTAGCTCCGCCGCACCATCAACTGCTCCATCGAATCTGCCACCTTCCTCAACAACTGGAAACACACCAAGACCAACCCCCGCTCAGGAAGCCATCCTCAGACCCGAGAGACCTCAAGAACATCAGACCAATCTCCCTTCTCTCCTTCCCTAAGGTCATAGAGAAGGCCATCAACACCCAACTCACCGAGTTCATTGGAGTGAACCACATCCAGGACACCTACCAATCTGGCTTCCGAAGCAACCACAGCACAGAGTCTGCACTCTTCACCACCACAGATGACCTCTGCTCCCTCCTTGAATGAGGCGAGAAAACAGCCCTTATCCTACTAGACCTCTTGCCCACCATCGACACCGTCTTCCACCGCACCCTAATCACCAGACTCCACAACGCCGGCATCCACAACAGGGCTCCTGACTGGATCCACTCCTTTCTCACCGGCCAGACCCAACAAGTCACACTACCACCGTTCCTCTCAGAACCCACAGAGATCTGCTGTGAATTCCCCGAGCTCCTCCCTGAGCCCCACCCTCTTCAACGTCTACATGGCCCCCCTCGGAGCCATTGCCTGAAGCCACAGACTCAACATCGTGCCCTACGCCGATGACACCCAGCTGATTCTGTCCATCACCATTGAAACCTCAACCACCAGAACCAGCTTCCACAGTGGAATGAAGGCTGTCGCGACATGGATGAAAGGTAGCTGCCTCAAGCTCAACTCGGAAAAGACCGAAGTCCTCATCCTAGGACTCACAGCGTCACCCTGGGAAGACTCCTGGTGACCATCCACCCTGGGTGTTACCCTCCACCCTGATGGACCATGCACAAAACCTTGGCATCATAGTGGACTCTTGCCCATGATGAACTGCAAAATCAATGCAGTTTCCTCACTCTGCTTCCACACACTTAGCTGCCTCCGAAAGACTTTCAGATGGATCCCAACAGAATCCAGAAGGACGGTCACCCAAGCGCTCATCACCAGCAGACTCTACTATGGCAACACACTCTACGCCGGCAACACCCAGAAACATCTCAATAAACTCCGGCACGTCCAAAACGCCAATGCCAGACTGGTCCTTGACATCCCCCGCCACAGGCACATCACGCAACACCACTGAAAACTCAACTGGGATCCAGTCAACAAGAGAATCACTTTCAAGCTCCTCACTCACACCTACAAAGCCCTAAACAACGAAGATCCAACGTACCTGAACCACGGCCTCACATTCAACGTACCCACCAGACAACTCCGATCCACCCAGCTCGCCCCGGGCCTCCATCCCCAGGATCCAAAAGGCCAGAACCGGAGGAAGATCATTCTCCTACCTCGCCACCAAGACGTGGAACTTCCTGACCCCGCACCTCAGGCAATCAGCGTCACTGACCTCAATTTAGGGAGGACCTCAAGACCAGGCTCTTCGATTGGCCCTCCACCCCATCCGTCCAGCAATCCACCCCACCCCCAGCGCCTTGAGACCCTGATTGATTGATTGGAATGGCATGAACTTCAAGCGATCAATCAAATATATTTATATAGTGCCACATTCACCAAAATAGGTTTCTTGGTGCTAGAAGCACACTGATTGGGCAGGTTGAGAAGGACTGGTCAATCTAAAAAGTATTAAAATCCACGACCTCCCAGAAATATGTAGATTACTGCCATTTAAATTAATTCTAAGTAAATGTTCCTCCTGTATATTCACTGTGCTCTACACTGTTCAGGGTACATCTGCCTGCAGGGCTGTTCATTGCATCGGTCCTCAGCAGTCTCTTTACATTTTTCCGCGGTTTCGTGCTGTCTTTTAATTCAGTGCTCCTGCAGGAAGGATGCCCGTGTTTTTTTTATTTTTTTTTTTACATTTATACAGCCAAATACCGAGCGAAGCTCAAACGAATTTGTAACTCTATACCCAGACGTTTCGACCTTGCAGGAGGGTAGGTTTGAGCATTGTTCAAATTCACGAAACTTCCTCCAGGGTACCCCTGGGAGTCTTCAACAGCGGCGAGTTTAAAGCCACTCTCCAGGAAAAATCTCTGCGAGTTGCAGTGGCGGCTGGTGACATTTGAAAGTGGTGAGGCAGAAACTCGGCTGCATACTGCACCGAGAAAATTTTGAAAAAATAGTGAAAAAATGGTGCCACCTTAATACCACTGGTACAGCACCTTTTGCAAATCCACACTTGTAGTTCAGTCCCTTCTGCAGAAACATGCTGCTACGAGCCAACTAACCCCACTTGTATGACTGTCGCCTAATGTGGCCATTTTCAAAACTTGCCTGCGACTGTGAAATCTCCCCACTTGACCAAATTCTGGGATCCTATCCAAAGCATTTTAATACACTGAGCATTATTTTGATTGATTGTTAGATTAAAGTGCACCTTGGATAAATTCAGTTTGGGATGTGCTCTAAATAGAAAAAACACTCTTGCGTATCAATTACTAAACAACAAGGTTGCTCCACTTAGCACAACATTGGCTTGTGTATACTGTACATGAAGAGCTGACATATCTAGGCTCACTCAAAGCATAATGTCAGGGCATGGGGGCCCATGTTTAAAAGCTTAATTTTAATATTTGTTAATGCCGGGAGGACAAACGAATGTAAAACAGAAGCATTCAAAAATAAAAAAAACAATTTGAAATAGTATATTTTTACATGACATTTGCTGTCATTTACATGCTAAAACCTTTGATGGCGAGACTCGTTGTTTTAGCTCTTAGAAGTCAGGCCACACTAATGGCTAGGCTCGACCCCATGAATTGCTGGCTAGCCCAGTTCTAATAGCCCCCAACACACTAATATTGGACTGTTCCAATTTGCCAACATGGGGCTAAATCCCCAAACATTTCATGTTACAGGATACACAGGTGTGTACATCCACCTTTGGCATCTAATAGTTCTGGAGATAGACAGGATCATTCAGACAGTCTTCTGGTTGAGAAGGACTCCTCTAGTAGCTGTGCAAATGGCAGCAGACCCGTACTATACACATGAATGCTCGATGGGCCCATCCCAGAATACTAGTATTAGTCTTTAATCCATGAATACCCCTCACCCACTGATGTGCGGCCCACCTCTCCCTTCCATCTCAGCCTCATGTACTGTTTGTACGTTTATATGCATGCCTAGTTATGCGTTTGCCCTCTGTTAAAAAGTAACTGATCACATGTCTTCTGCTGCAGCAACTTTGTTTTTGGAACCCCCAAATGCACATTACAATGAAATCCAACTGATCACAGCTTCAAAAAAACAAGCCTTTATTGCTATCAAAATTATTTCATGTACAATGCTCAAATTATCAAATTATCAAATTATCAAATTGCGGCTGGCAAAATTCTAGTGCTAATATGCGGCATTATACAGATGACTTTCCGAAAGAAAAAAGCAGCCGGTAGTTTGCACGCGCGTTGCCTTCAACCTTTACTTAACACTGTCGGCAGAAGACAAGCACATTCATTCTGAGAATCTGACACCTTCGGGTAAAGTTCGCGCTATATAAAATCGAATAAATAAATAAATAAATGTAGGCCTCGCTTTGCTTTGGTGCACTGAGAATGTGTATGTAGCCCGCAGTGTGTTCCACTGACAATGTTCTTCACAGCCCTCAGAGAGCACGACATTCAGTGCACTGATCCTTCGTGCGGCCATCAGACAGTGCACGGCGCAAACGTTTTGAGAGCACGGTGGCCGGGGCCTATTTTCTAATGCATTTTTTAATAGTGCTTTGGATACCCACACACATGCTATGCCTATTCGCCAAGATCTTGAAACAGATACACCAACACTGGGACCCTTCCTTCGTGTGCGTGTCCGACACTCAGATGGGCCAGGGCTGAGCTGAGGCGCCCTGCAGTGCAGGCCTGAGGCCTGCTGCACTAAATGGGCCTGCACTGCAGGGCGACAGGTCGGACAGGAGAGAGGTTTCTTTTATGCATCCCCCCTTTTGTTACATTGCACAGCCCAGCAAAGCCCACGCAGCCTCCCTGAAACCCTGAGCGCGTGACAGCAAGTAGTTTATCTGTGTACATTTTGACCATTTGGTATTAAATTGGTCCGCTCTGTTTTACCCGGGCACTCCTCGCCAGTGCTTAGATAGTAATTACGCAGAAAAACTTAGTAATTGAAAAGTTGGGTATTAGCACACACAAAACGGGCGCGCAAACATGTGTGCCTATGACGCCCCCACCCCCTTATTTCCGGCAGCCTGTACATTGGTTTCCAAAGACACCCTCAGTGACGGAGGCTGCCATCTGCGCCAAGGTGCTCTGTGCCCGAATGTACACCTAGAGAATGAATCCATGTAAGGATGTCTGAAGGGTAGAGGCCTGGCTGGGTGGTCCTTGACAGGATGTGCAGGTCACAGCTGATGTCAGCAGCGAACACTTAGCCTGCCGCCGTCGTGCAGGACATATAGAACATTGTTTTTTTCACAAATTAGTCCCAGGACTACAAACGTGGGAGAAAAGTGCGAAAAGGGGGGAGACATTGAGACAAGTGCAACTAGAGTGTAAAATGTGAATTCTGGGGTGGTTGTACAGTGTACATACAAGTAGTACTGTAATAAGATAATAATGTTGCACTTACATTAATTTGCCATACGATACGACGAGTGAGTCAGGACAGGAGTCAGTCACCGTCACGCACTTGGATCAACTGGTCTGTCTCAGTGGTCACCTAGTCTGGAGTTCAACGTCGTCTTCTAGAACCTTCCTTCGACTTTCAGTTGCTCACGCGCGGTCACGTCACTGTAGCTTATGGCCAATCACCTCAACTTGGCTTGATATAGCCATATGTGATTGGCCATTACTGAACTAGCAGCAAACACCCAGGCGCGGCACCCCATGATCCTGACCCCTGCTCTACTCAGCCAATCCTGGCGCAGGCTTAACAGCGCCACTGCGCCAGGATTGGACTACGAGCAGGAGAAAAACTGCCCATATTGAAACCGGGGCCCCGGGTCCCTGCCATGTCTCTCAGTGCTACAGGGGGGGGGGGGGCGAGGTTTATTCGGTACTACGCATGCGCAGGCCAGTCTCAATTATGAGCACTCCTGGCTGTTACATGCGTAGCTAGTCACCCTGACCCCGCTGCAGGTGCTAACGCTCTGGCTGCCTGCCTGTGTGCGCTGTCAATCACAATCACTCTCTGCCGCAGCCCCGCCCCCCACGGCCCGCTTCCATACGCAATGCCCGATTCTGTCGGGCTCGTCCCGGCCCTGTAGCGCTGTGCGCTCTGATTTATTGTAAACACAAAAGGAACTTTAAATAAAAATACTCATACTGTAAATATGTTGCTGGCACCAGCGGCGGGCGTCCATGGCTAGTGGGGCAACGCCCCAACGCCCCCAATGGACGCACCGCCACTGCCTGGCTCAGCTCAGGTGAAAGGTCACGCCAGGCAAAGTCTGATCCTGGCTCAGCTCAGGTGAAAGGGCACACCAGGCAAAGGCTGATCCGGGCTCAGCTCCGGTGAAAGGTCACGCCAGGCAAAGGCTGATCCTGGCTCAGCTCAGGTGAAAGGTCACACCAGGCAAAGGCTGATCCGGGCTCAGCTCAGGTGAAAGGTCACGCCAGGCAAAGTCTGATCCTGGCTCAGCTCAGGTGAAAGGGCACACCAGGCAAAGGCTGATCCGGGCTCAGCTCAGGTGAAAGGTCACACCAGGCAAAGGCTGATCCCGGCTCAGCTCAGGTGAAAGGTCACGCCAGGCAAAGGCTTATCCTGACTCAGCTCAGGTGAAAGGTCACACTAGGTAAAGGCTGATCCTGACTCAGCTCAGGTGAAAGGTCACACTAGGTAAAGGCTGACCCGGGCTCGGTTCAAAGGGCACACACGACAAAGGCTGATCCGGGCTCAGGTGAAAGGACACACCAGACAAAGGCTGATCCTGACTCATCTCAGGTGAAAGGTCACACCAGACAAAGGCTGATCCCGGCTCAGCTCAGGTCAAATGCCACACAATACAAAGGCTGACCCGGGGTCCTAGGTGGCATTCCCACCTCTTTGGAGGACCCCCATCTATATTAGATCTGCACGGAGCACTCACCTATACACTACCTGGGCTCCTAGCCCATTATTTGCGTGCTACGTACCATTTTCGTTTATAAGCCTATGGAAAAGTACACATAAACACAGTTTCAATTTCTGCATGCACTGGAAAAGGTAGATTTGGCTTGTTTTGCGTCTGCAAAACCTATGAATTGTTGTTTGTTTTTCGCTTTTTATTTTTAACAACTTTTTTTAAGATAAGAAGTTAAAAAAACACCTTGACAAAGCTGGACCCTTTTTAGAACACGTTTTGTGTAAGAAGTACAAACAACGTGATCCAAAGGTTCAACACATTCATGGTTAATTTTGTTTACATATTTCTCCTATCAACGTTTTGTCAATTTCCCATACACTGCCAGAGTCTCTCTTTTGTGGCCATCTCTTAAGCCAAAAGCAAACATTAGTAATTGCTTAAACTAGACACAGAAAACAGACTATAAAGATTTCAGAGACGCAGCCGGACAGGAGTTCATGGGTCTGCACTGCAGTGCAGTGTGGGAGAAGAAGGGGGAGAATTGTCAAAGAATAGAGATAATATATCTAGAGATAGGAAGAAAAGGCAGAGTAGGGTGGGGCGAAAGAACAATTGTGATGAATAGAGTTATCATTGGTATGAAGAAAGAACCAAGAACAGTATTGACAAAGCCAATAGAATAGGTCTGGAGGTGGGCGGCAGCCTTTTGGCTTTATCAAAGCTTGTTTTGTTTTGTTATGGTTTTTGGAAAATGGTATTGTTGGGGAAGCTGTCAAGCTCAATCTAAACCAATGGCTAAAGGCAAAAACATTTTTTGGGTCTCAAAAAGCACACATTGCCACAGTAGTTGCTGGCACTGAAGGTACCTGCTTTGTGTGTGAATGTGCTCACTGTGAAAGGGCAGCATGCCATCACTCACACTGAAGGTAGCCAATGGCTGAAGTGGGCTGACCCATGCTGTATGCTGTAGTGGGTGGAAGAAAATTGTGAATGACAAAATAACAGACCACCGGATGGAGAAGGCTAGCAGAAAATCCCCTTTAGTATATTAGACATATGGGTTTGGTAAAATCAAAACATCTTGGCTAACACCAGACCTAAAGGAAAATAGTGTGAAGAAAGAGTTCTTCCTTTTAACCCTCTCAAACTAAGATAACCCGTCTCACGAGCGCACACAGTAATTGCTGAGCATGATACATGTAGGTAGTGAGATGCGTAGGCCCACAACAGAAATCCATGTATGCAACAAAGCTACTTCCTTATGTCCCTGGGCGTCTGGAGCAGCATTCAACGCAGACTTGCACCGCGTGCTCCCCTCAACACATGACAGCAAGCAGCAGAGATTTAAACAAAGCCTGCTGTGTAAAATAAAGGTTGTGTATTGTTTTCTCCACAGTACACATTCCAATGCAATATCCTTGCATCAGAGCCAGCATGAGACAAAGTAATGAAAGGAGTTAGAATCATTATGTGTTATGAGCTGTATACTGCCTCACCATACAGAAAATACATATTGGTGAGCTGCAACTTTAAAATGTATCTCTGCATCATCCTTTGTCTTTGTATGACCAGCAAACCCCTGATCTTTTTGAAGTATGGTAAGAATGTCTTTATCTTATACATTTATAATATAGCTTTACATACATATGGTTGCCAAAGGGGCCAGATGTGCTCTGATAAGGACTGAGAGATCCATGCTGTTGTTCACACTTTCCCCCAAAGTCAGCTTTGGCCCTGGCAAGAGCCCTATTGATTGTAGTGTGCATATTGCAAATGTACAAACTCCTTCTGTTACTCATGAGACTTAGAATTGGGCTGTCCCACCCTTAAGCACACATCCATCCTCAATGTAGGCTTGACCATGGAGTCTTCTAAGCCATGGTCCTTCTGAAACTTAAGAGCTTTGCTCCCTGGTAATGTACCCTGCCGGGGATGCCACATTCATTCTCCACAATGCATTCTGCCCCTGCCACCTCTCTCTTGAGTAGCTTTATTTCCTCCTGTGTTCTCCATGACCCACAATGAAGCCATGCTAGCCCCCCATACCCCCTCCATGTGCCCCTAATGACACAGGGGCATATTACCAAGCAATAGCGATAATTATCGCTATTGCTTGGTTAGCGGGAAAAAAATATCACCGAGCACCGAGGATTTTTACAGCTGAGATACCTTGATATTATCAAGGTTTATCTCAAAAGCGGTAAAAATCCTGCGAAATGCATGAATATCGCTGAAAAATCAGCGATATTCATGCATTATCGTGACAATGCTCTTAGCCATGTTATCCACCTTCCATTGGATAACATGGCTAAGAACTGCTTTTAGCAGGCGTTAGCTTTTGGAGATATTCGCGCTTAGCGCGAATATTTCCAAAAGTTGTTAATAGGAGTTAGAGATGTTAGCTAACATCTTGGCACGCCCACTTTGCATGTCATTAGCGATAATTATCGCTGACGTGCAAAGTGGGCCCCAAGATGCCCGCTATCGCCTACAAGCTGTCGCTAACTGGTGTTAGCGACAGCTTGGTAATAGGACGATAAAATTATCGCCGCATTAGCGGAAAAAAGTCCCGCTAATGCGGTGATAATGCCCTTGGTAATATGCCCCACAGTTCCTTGTTTCTGTTCCAGGCTCCAGAGCCACCTCATGGTTCACACTTGCAGTCCAGTGCAGCCCTTCTTGTCCCCCTCTGTTTGCCAGCTCTACTGCTCTCCATGGCCTCTTCCTTGTAGACCATAGGTCCCAGTGATACAGATGAGCTCTCCCAACTGGTTGGCTAATGTGAAAGTGGATATTGTCCCAGCATCTATCCAACTAACCAGAGGACCGAATGCAGTGTCCGCAGATATAAAAAAGCCTTGCATCACCGAAGCAGACAATTCCATGAAGATCTCTTCAAGATTCCCAGAGACTTAGAAGCCACTCACCAGACATGCCGAGCACCAACTCCATCGCAATACCTAAACCAGGCATCCTAAGGGGGAGGCTAAACATGTGCATATATTAAAGGACCTCTCCACAGCTATTCACACCAAAGACCATGGGCCCTGCTTGACCAATTACAAAAAGGTTGGTAGGATCTGTGGGATTGCCCTTGATTCACATCCCTCTAGAAATATTGTTGACTCTCAATTGAACCTGGGACCACTCTCATTACTACCAGCATCAGTTGTGGCCGTCTTCAAGCATTGGATGTTTTGTTAATCGTTGACTTACATCAATAACGCACTTCATTGAAGGCTTTAAATATTCGGAGATAGGAAGACATCAGGGATTTGGGGAACACGAGGTTGATACGGAGGCTTTAGTAGAAAGGTACTGCTCACCATGGTTTTGGCGAACACGAGGATGGCAATAGGGATTCAGCGGAAAGGTACATTTCACCAGGGAGAATAACACCTGGGCATTTGTGTATGCTGATGGTGACAACCAGTGCAAGTCCAACACGGACGGCATCAGTGATTTGGGTAAGGGGCTGGTGACTCAAGGGGCTGTTGGGAAGGAGAGGAGGATACCTGTGATGTACTAGGAGATGAGAACCACATACTAGAAGATATAAATGAACATAGGGGTCAATCCTGGTCTCCCATGCCTCAATTTGGCTATAGATATCTTCACCATCTGGCAGTATCTTGATGAGCCAGTAGTCATCAACACCATGCTTAAAAAGCCTGTTCACACTACTGATCACTACGAAACGCAAAACGGGTATGCTGCCACCACACTGAGTGTGTCATTGCAATCCTGGTAAGGGTAGTAGGCCTCTAACATCACAAGAGCAGCACTTGGTGAGGCCCTCCCAGTCCAACAAGACCACATTACCATGAGACAGGCCTAGGTCATTGCATACATATATGATACATGCCCACCCATGACCAAAAATGATTACCAGGGGTCCAGACGTCCATGCAGCTGGGGCAGGCAGTGCAATAGTGCACGTCCTTCACCATGCAGGGGACATTTCCGTCCCAACAGACTTACATTATTGCTAGTTTATACCACATTTGTGTCTCTTGACCACTGCACAGCATTGGTAACATATAGTAATACCCGCCTGGAGCATCTCCGAACAAAACTTCCAGATTAGTTGGTAAGCGCAGGTCACCTCGTAGTCACCTTCTCTGGCTTGCAGACATGTTTCACCAGACCCAGTTGTCCCTTCTGCAGCACTCCAGTGTCAGCATTGTTCAAATTCATTAATCTCCCAAGCCCTCCTTCCACCGCAGCAGATATCTCTGCAATCATGAGCAGGGAGGAGAATGAAAGGATGCAAGGTGGGAATGGAGGGGGCAGGGGGGGCCTGCAAATCCTCATGCACGGAAGGAAACTCTGCTGATAGCAAAAGAACAGATTGAATTAAAAATGAATGATAAGAACAATGAGATTCAGAAAACGTAGAGTAAGGAACCAGGTAGGTGGGGAAAGCAGACAAGGGAACAGACCAAACGTGGGGGAGGGAGAGTGAGGACGTAAAGAAATTTGAAGAGGACATGTAAGGGGGAGTGGAGTGTTGTGTGTTGGAATACCAACTACAGACTCATTGTGCTACTAAAATATTGTGGCCAGAATATCAAAGAGCGAAATATAGACGAAGCAAATATACATGAAGCAGACATGGGGAAATGTGTTTATTTCTCAAAAAGAACCCACGCACTGTATGAGAGCTGCGGTGAATGCATGCATCCAATGTCTGGGCTCCTTCGTAGCTCGTCTAGGCATAGGAATTTGTACTGAATGGTTATGTTTCAGTCCAAAGCCAATCACAGCCAGCTCACAACCACCTCTGGTTGTGAGCTGTTGCTCAAGGCAGGCTGGTTGTGCACCTGCAAAGGGAATGACAGAAGCAGATCAGGCCAGTCTTAGTAGATATGATTCTGATCTTTCTCCTCCCCCCCCTTGTGCAACACAGCCTTGCACAATTGACTGCTACGCTGCATTGCAAGCAGAAGTAGTAACACTTTGCCAAATTCTTTCTTGTTCTTTTCTGAAAGCCAAGGCTTGTTCTTGTGCTCGCCTGCTTTCATTGATGGACATTGCAACCCTGCATGCGAGTCGTGACAACGCATTGGTGGATCTTGAAGAGCTCGCTGCTGAGGAGTTCCTCGGCCCTTCTGCTGTTACGGCCTGTCATACGGTGACACCTTATGGTATGCCGGAGGTCACATAGCACGCCCTGATTTTGAGAAGGTCAACTTTGTATTCTCTCATCTGTTGGCTAGGTAGGAGCCACACCTCTGCACACATCGGCTAGACGAAGCCGACATGTGCAGCGTCTGTTGAGCGGGACTGGTGTTGGACAGTGCAAAATCTGTGGTGGTTCTAGGAAAATGAAGGCTTCACCAACCCTGTATATTCTGGGTTGAGGTCGTTATGAGCTGCAGGGTCAAGTAATGGGCTTTAGGTAAAGGACGCAAACATTTCAAAGTTAGGGCAGTGGTAGGCTGAAGTGATGAAATGGAAGAAATTGCAATCTCAATATTAAAGATTTGGGGTTGAATGATTAGGTGTCATCATTGACATTTAACAGCACCCCACCCGAAAGTATTATGTACCAGTTGACTACCACCTACACCTCACTCACATAATTAGTTCACTCTCCCAGCCTAGAAGCAGTTTTATTCTTTCCAGTTGAATCCATAGCTTCCTCTGTGCTTCCACAGGTGATGGATGGACTCCTTGAATTAATCTCAGTCACTATCACGCTCTCAGGGCTGTATTCTAGGCCATGGTTTTTCAACTACTATTCACAGCAAGAATAGAGACAGCCCTTTGCAGATTTGTCATGGTCCTGAGCCAATAGAAGCAGTCCATCCGGGCCTGGAGCTGAGATCCCCTCCAGATGGGAGCACAAGCAGCCCCAGGCCTGGTTTGGCCCTGTTAGGCCTGGTCAGTGAGGTGTGGCTTGACCCCCTTGGCACAGTGTACACTGGACTCAAGTCAGAGCATGCCCTCACACTTATTGTGTCTATTGCAACAAACAACAAGGTGATGGAAGGGGTGTGCACCCTGAATATCAAATCGAGAATATAGAGGTATATATTGAGGATAAAGTATCGAATCCAAATAATTGAAAGATGCGTAGGTATAGATCTTCTATACCTAACTCCACATATATATACCTTGATGATGTATATATATATATATATATATTCACTGAAAAAACCATAGGTTTCACACCAGTTATAGTTAGGAATTAGCATTTAAAAAACCTTTGAAATTCACTGAAAAAACCACAGGTTTCACACCAGTTATAGTTAGGAATTAGCATTTAATATATATATATGTGTGTGTGTGTGTTTGTGTGTGAATGTATATATGTATAGGTCAAGTCTCCTCCTAACAGGAGTCCAAACAACCTCAGGCAGGATTTGTTAATGCCCACAAAGTTTAGGCTTTGTGGGCCTGTATAAGTGTTTATGTGGCCACTCTCATGCAGAGAATGACGCACCTTATTTAATGAGAAAGTGGACTGCAAAAGCTAATTCTGTGGCTCAGAAATTTGTATTTGACAAATCCAAACTTTTGTACTCCTAAGTAACACTTAAACACATAAAAAGAAAGACTATGGCCCTCTATGATCATTACAGAAAAAGGGATGATTAACAGTTATTGGCACTTTGATTTCTGTTATTGGTTTATTATATGCATTTATATTTTCTCACCACCGAATGTTGTTTTGTGATATTTTGTCGAACTAGGATATTAATATATTCCAAATGTTGTCCTTATGTTTGTTATAAGGTCTCCTTGACAGTTCTAGTCCAATGTTGTTCTCTCATCTTATGACCCATTTGAATCTGCAATTATTTCCTGTGAGGTTTAACTTCCTAGATTAGACAGCATTGTTTTGCCCTCATGACCATGTACCTTTATTGTTTCATTGTCTGTTTTGTGAGGGTGTGAATGGAACTCTGAAAGATTGAATTCGTGCACCAAATGTACTTGCAATCAATACTGCGTCTGTTTTATCTCTTCCTCTGAGCCTGTCCAATTTGTTTGGTAATGTGTTCCTCAATTCTCTTCTGCCTGTCTGTTAGCTTTCATCACTTACCCAGCCTAGCTCTACCTTCTGTCTCACTTCGGCTTTATCACTGGCATTTAGCTTCAATAATTCAGAACCTTCCAAAAATGCATCTGCTGTTCTCGGTGCAAGTACACTTCTGAGAGAGAAATTATCCTTTGCTTACTTCGATACCAAACTGTCCCATTTTTTTTAACTTTGTTTTGTTTATTTTCAACATCATAACAAGCTGTGCAAAGGTCTCGAGTACAAGGGCTGTGTATCTCGTTAGGATATTGCAATAGTTATTGACGATGAGCGTTTTCAGAAATGACAGAATAACATAGCAGGTGGATACATATTAAGGAATACAACAGAACACTGTCCAAGTCTGCAAGCAAGTCCCATGTAAGGAGACGGTTCATTACCACCCTTGGCTGTCACGTCACTCGTTTATAGCAATCCACATCTCGCGGATGTCACACCTCATCTTATGAGCCAGAATCCAGGTCCGATTCCCCACCACCATTAAATTTGTCAAGGAGCCGCTACCACGTCATCACATCATCTATAGCCCTGTCGTCGGTACAATAAAGGCGCAGGTGTTGCTCTTCCGCAACTCCAGCACCCCCCACTTGAGCAGATCCTTAAACCAGGAGGGTATCTACAGTGGTTTGGTCCCCAACCACCCAATGGCCACCCACAGTTTAGCCAGAAGGAGTGCAAGCTGGGAGAGTCTGTACGGGATCTTCCATCCCTTAGGCCTGGTCACCATACCCAGCAGGCAGGCTCCGGGGGCAAGGGGGTTCTCGATGTCAGTGGCCATCCTGATCTTACTGTTTTCCAAACAGCGGTTCATGAGCTAAAATAACAAACTAAAAATATAGACAGAAGATAGTTAAACAGAGGAAAAACCAGTGCTGACTAAGTTTCACAATAACCATGTACAAAAGTTATCTCAAAAGATAATATTTAATGTAGGTTCAATTAAACAAAACATGAACAAAATATTAATGGCGCTCATACAGTTCCACAAACAATGATAAAAGTGTGAACACTGAAAAGTATAAACTGAACAAACAATGGCAGAGAAAAAATACAACAAAACAACAGATATAAAAATACACAATATAACAGTTGTGTCCTCTCTTATTTAGGCAATGTTTGAAGCGTCAACGGCGTTTCGACCCATGGGCACTTGAGGGGTCATCTTCAGGAGAAAGATTTCAAATATAAGAGCGTCCACTTTCTTTTCTCAATGGATCTCCACAAGGAACACGAAGAAGGAACACCACACCTCGTGTATTGGACACAAGTGCCGGACTTTAATGGGACCCCAAACTGTTGGTATGCCAAAGGCGGTCACAAGAAATTACTTAAATATAAATCAATAAGGGTGTGTGCCGGCTAGGGCTATGGGATCCGAATGGATATCCAGAAAGTAATATTACAGACTGTCTTGTGGAAGAATCACGGTTGGTATGAACAATTGAATTATTCAAAACTTTGCTTCAAGTCCACCGTGTCATGTAAGCATCTCGGCTCCGGAAACAATCACGGTCCCGATCTTAGGCACTACTTCCCTCCAGAACCCCTGAACTGCACCGCAGGCCAAAGCAAGGTGTAGAGGAGGCCCCCACTGCTCCGCACTGCGCACAGCTCGCTTAATGAGTTGAGAAGGGGTTGCAACCAAACTGCCACATTAATGAAAATACAAATGGAGGCACCAATTGGTTGCTAAATACATGAAACATTCAACCTGCCAACACTGCGCATAACATGAGGGGGATAGTACTGTCAGTACACACCATGCTCATAGTTGTGTCCATCTTGAGATGGTAGATGTGGCCATTTTGAGATGGTGTGTCTTTGAATCGTTATAATTTCATCTAATTAGGACATCAGTATGGAAATCAATTGCAGGAAGGTACAAAGGGCTTGTTTGTACTACCCAAGTTCAGTATTGGTACAACTATGAGTATGCCTTTCCACATAAATCAATAAATAATTGATATATTGAGATTATGGTTACAATGAAATCTATGCTGTGCCAAGCGGAGAGGACGTGGTCTCACGACTAGACTGCCGATCTTGGAGTTGGGAAACCAATGTTCAAGCCTCTGGGTCGACTCCGCATCCTGTGATTCTGGGCAAATCGCTTAATCTCCCTGTGCCTACCTAAACAATGAATGTGTCCTTGAGTAACGTAACTGGTGCTCATGTAAAGCGCTCCAATACCTTTGGGTCAGGTTTGTGCTATATAAATGAGCAAAAAAAAAGGAGAAAATGCAATATAATGCATGACAAAACTAAGTAGATACTACCAAAGAAGTGCCCTAAAACAGTAGAAACAAAGCAGCAGCAGATTACCTCGAGTTCAAAATAATACCATGATTATCAAAAGACACTGAACACTGAAAGATTCTCTTATTTTCTGCCAGTAGGAATGATCCCATCATATGGCACAGGCAGAGCTGCAGAAAATTGAGGCATTCTCGACTCTTGGTACATTACCCCTCAGGTGAAATTCCCTCAAAGGCAGGTGCTTGCAAATGTAACATCCGAAACAAACATTATTGTGTGAATTCAGTGCATTTCCATGAATGGCATTTGCCTCGAGATTAGGCAGTCTTTAGGCCAGGTATATCAGGTTATCCCAAATGTGCCATACCATGCAAATTCCACTCCTGTGTGCGAAGAGAATCCCCCACAAATGGAATGTTCCAGTCAACTCCTCCCATGAGAATACACCAACAGAAAATTGTAAGAGAGAGTGAATGAATGAGTTAACGAATGACGGCAACCGCTTCACATGCTTAGGATTGTTCTCCTAGACTTAACCACACTCTTGTATGCCCAAACTTAAGCTCATTTGCACAAAAACATTAGGACAATGTACTGGGAATTTCCAAATAGATTGTTGCATTGCAAATCTTAATAGAAGAGGCACAATATTTCGGTGATGTCCTGAAATATTATAGCACAAATCCTAGTAAAAGTGAATTTATCTCCTAAAGTATTTTAGACCAGGTCTTAGTAACTAACAGCCAGATTCATCAAACTAAAATCGGCTCGCAAAGGGCCAGATTCTGAGAATCTGGCCCTTTGCGAGCGCTATTTCTGCATTTGGGATTCATCATCCCAAATGCAAAAATCGCAATTCTAGAAATCGCTAAATTGCGATTAATTGCATTTAAGGAATCTCAATTTGAGATTCCTTAAATGCAATTCATGAACCATTTTTAAATTGCGAATTCGCAATCTGGGGCCGCTATTTACCGCGAAGTCTAACTAAAACTAACTAAAAACTTTGAAAAATGCACTAAAGTGCATTTTTCAAAGTTTCATGTTGCGCACACACATGCCCTAAGGGCATGTGTGTGCTCAACATATGTGCACACATCAATTTCAGGGGTGCAACAGGGTGTCCTTTGGACACCCCTGCACCCTTGAAATAGCAATCTCAATTTGCGAATCGCTAATTGCGATTAGCAAATTGAGATGGTCTTCCCATTCATTCCTATGGGCCTCTAGGCCCATAGGAATGAATGGGGAGATATTCCTTAATTGCGACTCGCAATTTGCGAGTCGCAATTAAGGAATTATTAGAAATCGCTATATTTTAAGTGATTTCTTGATGAATAGCATTTTGCTATTCCTTAATAGCGACTCAGTATTTTTCGCTATTAAGGAATCACAAAATGTGTTCTTGATGAATCTGGGGGTAAGTCCTCAATCTGCTACACTAAATAAACTGGCCCGTCCATCGCATATATATGTCTAAGTCAACTCTACTTGAAGTAGACAGATAGAAAGAAGTGCGAGAAGTTGTGATATTTGCAGTGTTATTCCTTAGCAACCTGTGTGAATAGGTTTTAAAACTTTGCAAAGTATCGCAGACTTTTCAAGGGCTGTGCGATTTAGAAAAAATGCCAACAAATCTGAGCAAAAAACTGCTTTTGGTGAGAAGTTTGTCTTGCAAAAAAAATCTTTTGCTAAAAAGCTATTTGGCAAAAACTTAATTTGCAATTATTTTAGCCCATTGCTGAAGTTTTGGAAAGTTTACAAAGTTTACAAATCTCCAGAAACAGCGTTGCATTGCTGAGATGTATCCAGGCAATACTGTTACAATGTATCCTTGAATTGATCAGATTTCTGGAGATTGAGAATCACACACTGAAAATGTAAAAAACCTTTTTTATTTCAGATGCTCTGCAGTCTGCTGAGTGACTCAGATGAACACAATCTCCACGTTTTGGAGAAGCATGTGAGTAATTGCCTCTTCGGAGAAAATACATTGTTTTCATCATTCATTGGAATTTTTTTACATTTTTCTATTTGCAACGGTAATATTCTCTTATTGTCAAACATACCGTACATGAATTACAAACATGTTAACTCATTTCTGTAATGTGTAAATATCTGAGTGTGTTTCGGGTGGAAACTGCCTGCAAACATTTGTGTTTGTCATTGCTGAACAAATTTGCTGATTGACACACTTGTGAATGTCCGCTAGCAACTGTTGAGAGCAAATTTGCTCACATGGAAATTCAGCCATGTTTGTGCAATATCAATGGGAGCAAAATTCTACTTACAAAGTCCACCCATGGAGTTATCACTGTTCTGTGGCAGGCCCGATGAAAGAGTCAGAGGCATGCCCGATTAACTCAATCCATGCTGCTGACGCGCTCAGCTCGTCATGGAGTACAGTGGAGCTGCACTCATGACGAGCTGAGCTCGTCACGGCCGTTGGAACGTTCGCACGCGGGGCTAATTTCCCCGCTGTGCTGAACATTCCAAAAACGGGTGCGGCCTCGTCATGAGGACAGCTCCGCTGTACTCCATGACGAGCTGAGCTCGTCACCAGCATGGGGGCGCTGCGCGTGGCCCCCCTCCCCCGCACAGGAGGTGAAAAACCCCCGCAGCGAAGGGGTTAAAGAATCAGAGGCGTAGCCGCTGGTGGCACGCCCTCCATGCTCAAAGGGCTACATCTGGGTGGCTAAACTGCCAGAGGCGTGGCCTGAGATTTTGTCCCTTTTTGTCCAGATTCTCCATTACCATGGTCATGTAAATAAGGCAGTGAAGCTTTGGGCACACTATCCAGTCAATCGTACTGAGTAAGTCCTACATTTTACCCCAGTTTAACCCATCTAGTCTTTCAAACATTTTAAACACCAGCTTGTAAAACATATACATTGCTCGTTCACCCCACTCTGTGTTATCGCTACCGATCCCAGCTCTTCCCTGATTCTGTGCGAACGCATACGCATGTTGTCTTCGGTTAACCATTCTTCTAAGGAGCATCAGTTTGATGGTTCCAATCGCCTGTATCCAATAGTTCCAAGTGACTTGTGACCTGGACATTTTCCTGATGATGAGTATTGGTTCTAGCTCAATCCAATTTATTCCAAAGCCCCCATAGGGCTTTCTCAGATTTTTCTTGATTCCAAGACATGCCCCCGGCGGTCAGGTGCCACAAACAGAATGTACTGAATACAGAATAGTATTGTGCAAAGTCATGCTTTTAAATTTCTGGGCATAATATGGCTCTGATTGGTTCCATATATATTGGAACAATCGAAATGTCCTACAGATTAGTAGTGCCATTTCTAGAACTGCACATTTCGTATTTGATGTAGTCGTTGTTGAAGGGTTTATTTGATAAAACTCCATTTGCTTGTTTATGTATGCATTGTGTTGGGTGATATCTTGGTACATAAGGTTTCATATAATATCCTGGAAGGGATGCTTACTTAACCACAATGATTCCTCTCTGCATTTTTTAAAATGTTTTTATAGCGCAAATTAGACCCGAAAATATCAGATATCAGAGCGCTTTACATGAGCACCAGTTTTGTTACAGATGGACACATTAATTTTTGGTAGGCACAGGGAGATAGAGTGATTTGCTCAGAATCACAGGAAGTTGAGCGTGGTTGCTGAGAATCGAACCCGGTTCCACAGCTTCGAGGTCGACCACTCTAGCCGTAAGGCTACATCCTCTCCCCCATTTTATTGATTTGTATTTGTATGTTTTATGTAATGCCACGATGCTGGTTTCAGGGCACTTTTACCAGAGGCAGAAGAGGCTGGGTGCCACACAACTCCTAGCAGGATATGGAGACTGAGGGATGTTGTCAGTCACTCAAAGAGGTCGAGGCGGTCATAGGTGCATTGACATTCTTTGACATTCTTTTGGAAGATGGCCTCAAAGGTGAGGTGGAATATTGGCACCCGATCGATAGGTACGAAAGTGAACATTGTTGATACAGTGAAACAAAGCAGACACTTACGCGCTTATTTATAGTTTGGTGGACAGAGTTGCTGTACAAAACACGGGGGGCGTCCTGTTCACTGTATTACAAGTGCCATAGGGGAAACAACCTTTACAACGCAACTTTTACAACGCACTACCATTACAGCGAAACTTTTACAACGCAAGATCCATTACATCGCATGCCATTACAACGCATGACACTACAACGCATACCACTACAAAGCATGTCATTACAACGCAGTCATTACAACGCATACCATTACAATGCATACCATCACAAAGCATAGTACCCATACACTATCTAACACTTACCCTACTGTTGCACCCCCTGGAGTTAGAATAGTAATTTTACCCCTACACTATCCAACACTTACCCTACTGTTGCACCCCCCTGGAGTTAGAATAGTAATTTTTACCCCTACACTATCCAATACTTACCATACATGCAATGTAATGGTATGCGTTGTAATGGTATGCGTTGTAAAGGTAGTATGCGTTGTAATGGAATGCGTTGTAAAGGTAGTTTTTAAAAATTCGTTGTAATGGCATGCGTTGTAATGGAATGCGTTGTAATGGATGTTGCGTTGTAAAAAATGCGTTGTAAAGGTAAGCGTTGTAAAAGTATGCGTTGTAACGTCATACATCCGTGCCATAGGCAATAATGTTCTTGTTAGCTGTCAACAGTACAAAACCAGCACCATTATTGATTTGAAAATGCATGCTATGACTCTTGCTTGTGATGTTTCCATTCCAGAAGTACAACTTTAAAAAAAATTACTTTTAAAGGTTCAGATCAGAGATTTATCAGAACACTTTTTAACACTGTTTTAAAGGCGTGTATTTAAAACATCGATATAATCTTTGTTGAGATTCCTCTATATGTTTCCACTTGTCAAGAACGTTTCGCTGGGACATATAGGGCCTAACTGTCGTGGTCGAGGTCCTTTATTCTGGATCTTGTGGGACGCAGCCAATATGACCTCTGAGCAGTTGGGCCAAGTACCCATTCCACAGTTGACTCTCAGTGGTAGCGTGGGTCGAGCAGTCCAAGGCTTCTCAGAGAGAAGTTAGGTGTAGGGCTAACACAGGCACACACCTCAAAGTACATTCAGCAACCTCAATAAATGAATGTACAGCCAAATACTTGTATTTATAAAAAGTAGTATTTATTCACACACACATAGCAAAAACCTATACACACTATAAAATAGCAATATTCTAGCAATGCCCGTGCGGGCACCAGTGCCCTGTTCATCTAAGTTCGGCCGGAGTTATTCCCATTTACTTGAGGCAAAATCCAGATTAGGTCCTATTGGAGTATATGAGTCTTAGACGTCTCACAATGACTATTGAAAGGCACAAGTATTGCAGCACCTTCGACACTTCAATCAGAGCAGATTACCCCCATGAACTCCCTGTGAATGAAGGTGCAGTGTTACTTGCTCCAGCTGGAGACAAGATGGAAGGCCCAGGAGCATTCAGTGGCCCTGGGTCACAGACAATGTTGGCTGGTGCCGGCGATGAGTGGTAGTCTCGCCACAGCCGGCACTGAATCTGGGAACTCCATAGCACTCCTCCTTTGTCACAATAAGTGCGATCTGCCTCTGATGGCAGACCTGGGGTGCTACTTATGTTCTAATGGCAAAGTCGCATCTCTGGGTTCACAGTTAGAAACTGTTCATGGGGAAAAGCCGTTGGCTTCTTCAACACCACCATCTGGAATACAGGGATCAGGCTCCATGCACTGTTATGTTATGTTACCACAACTTGTAAAGCGCGGCAGCTGCCCCAGTAAAGAGGCATCCCGGCGCTGACAGCAGAGCAACAGACAAGTTCAAAGAGGGCAGAGAGATCAGGCTTATAGTGAAGGAAAGAGGTGTGTTTTAATTGCCTTCCTAAATTCCAGGTAGTTGTTGAGGCCGTGGATGTGCGTGGGCAGCGAGTTCCAGAGGATAGCCGCCCTGCTACGGAAAGAGCAACACCCAGCACAAGCCCTCCTTACCCGGGGCACCACCGACAGGTGTTGCCCCAGGGAACGAAGTTGGCGTGGCGGTACGTATGGCACAAGCAGGTTGGCCAGTATACCAGGGGTGGCATTTTTCAGGGCCTTAAAGACTATACAGAGAGCCTTGAACTCAATTTGCCTGGCCACAGGCAACCAGTGGAGTCAGCGAATGGCGTCTGTCATAGAGCACGCTCTGCGCAGACCGTGAAGGGTTCTTGCCCCTGCGTTTTTTGCCCTCTGTAGCCTAAGAATTTCTGCCTTATTAGACCCCAAATACAACGAGCAGGCATAGTCCAATCTCGACATTATCGAGGCCTGAATAAGGACCTGCCGTGTAGGTGCATCAAAAAAGCCCAGTAGGGGTCTGAGCCCACGCAGTAGCCAAAAGCAGGTCCCTGCCACCTTTTTTGTTTGTACTTGGAAGCTGAGGGATGAGTCCACCCATACCCCCAGATTCCTAACTACCTGCTTGGGAGGAGGGGCGCTACTGAGGCTCTCGAGCCACCAGAGTTCGCTCCACTGACCATGGTCCTTCCCCACCAGCAGCACCTCTGATTTGCTGGCATTCAGCTGGAGGCAGTTGGTGGTCATCCACTCGGCGACTGTTGCCACGTCGCTCTCGAAGGGCGTCCTGCTTAGAGTCGTTCGAGAGCGCCACCACCAACTGTGTGTCATTGGCGTAGGAGACCATGGTCAGCCCTCCGCTCTTATCTACTGCTGCCAGATGTTGGACGTAAAGATTGAATAGCAGAGGGCTCGGGGGGGAGCCCTGTGGAACCCCTTATTTGATGGAATGAATACGCTGAATGACTATTTTAATGACAAAATAGTGCTGATTAAGGACACTCTATCCAAACTCCCAGTTTGTGCCCCGATAGACGACACTTTTTTAAACCCTTTTACCTTGCATTCCTTTCCCTTAATCACTCACCAAACCTTTCAAGACTTGCTCACTAGAGTTAAATCAGGATCTCCTCAGGATGCCTGCCCTCCCCAAGTAATGAGAGAAATTGGTCGGGCTCTCCCAAGTAGCCTGATTCCACTGCTCAATAACTCCCTTGTGTCAGGGAATGTTCCTAATAGTTTTAAACAGGCCTTATTGATTCCTTTGAAAAAGAAACCTGGCATTGACTCCTCAGACCTTTCTAATTACAGACCAATATCGTTACTGCCTTACTTATCCAAAATATTGGAGGCGCATGTAACCAACTGCCTATCAAGTTTTGTGGAAGCCTCTGGGTATTTACAACCCAACCAGGCAGGCTTCTGGCCTGGTCACTCCACTGAGGCAGTGATATTGGCCGTCCAGAATACCCTAAGGTCTAATGCAGACAGGGACTTACACCAGGCTTTGGTGTTACTGGACCTGTCTGCGGCGTTCGACACGGTTGACTATACCATCCTGGTCAACCGTGTCGAACAGGCCGGTCTTCGGGACTCGGCCTTGGCCTGGCTCAAGTCCTTTATTTCTGGACGTACCCAATCGGTTCGACTAGGTTCCTTCACAGCCCCTAAAAAAATTTCCTTTTGTGGGGTCCCTCAAGGATCCTCCTTGTCCCCTTTATTATTTAATTTGTATATGCGCCCACTGTTATTCTCTCTACGAGAGTTTAAGGTTGATGTATATAACTATGCAGACGACCTGCAGTTGGTCTTTGTGCTAAACTCCCACAATGCTGCCGAGGAATTTCGAGCTACCATGTCTTTTATCCAGAGGTGGATGTCTCTAAACCACCTTAAGTTAAATCCAGGAAAAACGGAGCTCATTCTACCTGGGAAGAGTGAGATCAGCTGGAGTCCTAGTTTCTGGCCATCGGACATGGGCTCGCCCCCAAAAAAATCCCGTACAGTAAAAAGTTTGGGAGTGACTCTTAGTGAGGACCTTACCTTGGTGAGCCAAGTCGGAACTGTGGTCTCCTCGGGGTTTTTTCAATTGAGGAAGATCAGAAAAATAGCACATCTTCTTACAGGTCTGGCTTTAATTCAGACAGTCAGTGCTCTAGTCCTGTCTCACATTGATTTCTCTAATGGCCTCTATCTGGGGGCGCCTATTGGCCAACTTAAAAGATTGCAGTACTTGCAAAATCAAGCTGCGAGACTTATCTGCAAAGTACCTAAGTGGGAATCAATCAGACATGGTCTAGAGACCTTGCACTGGCTGCCTGTGGAACAGAGAGCCACTTTTAAGGTGGGTTGCATTGTGTTCAAGGCTCTGGAGGGCAAGGGTCCTATGTTCCTTAGATCACTACTGCGCAAATATACACCTTCGCGCAGTTTGAGATCAATTCACAAAGATCTACTCGAGGTCCCTCGTTTCAAAAAGAAACGTCAGGGAGGCAGCAGTTTTCAATTTTTAGCCTCCTCATTGTGGAATTCCCTCCCCTTGACCCTGCGACATAGCAAGGACCTCCTTGCTTTTAGGAAGGCATTTAAAACTCTTCTTTTTTCCCAGGCCTATTGTAAAAAGTGATTGTACCTCTTTTATGCACTGTTATGTTTGATTCTCTCACCAGCGCCAAGAAGCCCCAGGGCGTATGCGCGCTTAACAAATAATAAATAACATAACATAACATAACAAAAGAGGGTGCTGACACCTCGAACGACCTCTCAGCAAGGAATGAGGTGAGCCACTCCAAGGCTGGGCCTACAATACCAGCCTCCTCCAGGAGTCGTAACAGAATGGCATTGGATACTGTGTCAAACGCGGCACTGAGATCCAATAAAATCAGTGCCGATGTGTGCCCAGCATCCAGTGCTGTCCAAAGATGTTCAGTCACAGTCAGGAGAGCAGACTCTGTGCTGTGGCCTGGACGGAAGCCATTCTGGGGGGGTTCGAGAGTGTTGTTAGTGGTCAAAAAGTCAGTGAGGAGGGAGTTGACATATGCCTCCGTGATCTTCGCTACCCACGGTAGCAGAGAGATAGGGCGATATTTTAAGGTTTAGCTGGGTCCAGACTGGGTTTTTGAGCAGGGGTATCACCCTGGCCTGTTTCCAGGCTCTAGGCATGACCGCCATGGCAAGAGACCTGTTTATCACCTGTCCTAGAGGGGATATAATCACTGAAGTGACAGCACTCAAGGCGATGTCCCCCTTCAGGTCACAGTGCAACGCCTTATCTTCACCACCATGCTGCACCAGGGTGATGGATCTTAAGATTCACAGCAGCCCCCACCTGGTATATGTGCGTTCAGAACCATGCACTGAAGGGGGCGTCACTCTATGTGTCACAATTCTACACAGGGACACAGCCCTATCTTCATCACAGCACTGCACCAGGGGGACGGCCTTTAAGATCCACCATGACCCCCCACCTGGCATACAGGGGCCTTGAGTCTCACACACGGGTGGAAGGCCCGATTGTTGCAGTAGTCCAGACAGACCGGAATTGCACATTTCGCTCTCGGGATCCACTCAGCAGTATCCCCACAGGACCGCGCTCACACTTCTCCTCACAGTGTGCTCTGGTGTTAGGTCAGGATGAAGCTGGGGCTCCAGGTGAGTGTTCTTGTATCCCCTGGGTGATGTGCCCTCACCCAGATTGGGAGACTGGCAGACCCTCACTCCCCAGTCCTCAATTTCTTCTTTTTATAATCTTTCTGCAGACACAAATGTGATTTAATCTCTCTGCTTTTGTGTTTTGGGGGTTGCCTGCTTTGTAGTGCCCCTTCCTCTGTGCCCCCTTCCTCCGTAGAGCAGTTTATCACCGCAGGAGTGTCTCTAAATCTGAAAACCCCAATCACAGGCCATGGGAATGAATAGAGGATCACACGTGTAGGTCAGCCTCAGTGATATGTGTATCAAAGGATTGCAAAAGGCCCCCAGCCCTTCTCTTATTGATTCCCTTATCAGCCACATCTGCTTCCTAAGATGTGCCCTGGCCTCTCTCACCATTGGCCTTTCTTTTGAATCAAGGATCTCCTCTCGAAGTGTACTGAAGAGCCTGACTCTTCCTTTCTCGAGTGTGTGTCCCGCCAAGCTCTCAGGAATGTATCCGTCCAAAAATCTGTCTTGGGGGGCACATATACCTCCACATGCTCCTCCAGCAAGATCGGGGTCTCCCGAAATGGATCCCAGAGATCTCCATGTATTGTGCTCTTCAGAAGCACACATACAAACCAGCGTGTACATGCAACCGCACGCTGACTCCCATGTGCTGTACAACTTTACAGGCACACATACATCCCAGCACACACACGTAATCATTCACCGCTGACTCCTGTACTGTACCTCTTCACCAGCACACATACATCCCCCACTCAATCAAGCACACTGCCCCACTCCAGTGACATAGGTAGCTTGTTCACTCCATTAATTACTATTGCTTGACAACTCAGATTGCTGTGACGACCAGGCTTGTGCTGCTTAACCCCTTCGCTGTGGGGTTGTTCACCTCCTGTGCGGGGAGAGGGGAGCGCGCGCAGCGCCCCCATACTGGTGACGAGCTCAGCTCGTCGTGGAGTACAGCGGAGCTGTCCTCATGACGAGCTGAGCTCGTCACGGCCGCCCCAGTTTTTGGAACGTTCAGCACAGTGGGAAAATTAGCCCCGCGTGCGAACGTTCCAACGGCCGTGACGAGCTCAGCTCGTCATGAGTGCAGCTCCACTGTACTCCATGACGAGCTCAGCTCGTCAGCAGCATGGATGTGGTTAACTCCCAGTGAAGACAGTCGCCTTCCACCACCATGGGGTAACGCCAGGGCTGGACTGGGAACAGAAACCGGCCCTGGCAAACTGCTCAGCTGGTTCCCCCTGGGGTGAGGGGGAGTGCAGCTGAGCAGTTTGCAATGGCCGGTTTCGGCCGATTTTGTTACAGGGGGCCGATATTGCCAACCCCCTGTAACAAAATCGACCGTCAGGGGCCCAAAACCGGCCCCCATCCTAGCGGCCTACCGGGGAAACGCCCGGTACCCGCTATGGCCAGTCCGGCCCTGGGTAACGCTTTGGGTGCCCCCTCCTGATCTCTAGCAAGACAGCAATCTGTGAGACAGGGTTAGGTCATGGCATACACATGTGATCCATGTTCACCCACGACCAATACATTGTTACCAAGGACCCAGATATCACCGCAGCTGGGGCAACGAGGGCAGGGGTACATGTCCATTGCCATGAGAGGGACTTTTCCGCCCGACAGCAGCCAAGCCAAGTTGTTTCCCTTACAGAATGCTCTTCTCTGCACAGTTTTCTCACCAACGTTTTGCACTCGAGCTGATGAGTCCCGTCTTCACACCTTCACCGAGCAGCATCTGCGGAGTCTGGTGCTTTCCAAGGCTCATGTTTCTCCGCAGTACAGAGCAGATGCTCCGAGTTATTAACAAGAAGAAATTTAGGCTTCAGTTAATAGCAATTAGGCTTTCCAAGTATTCCCAGCAGAAATAGTCTGGAGTATTCAGCATTTCCAATTAGCAGCTTCTAGGCTTAAGAACAGCTTGGAAACTGTTTTGAGAAGCGGACTGGTTTCTTTTAACCCAGGCTCACGCATCTCCCGTTAGAACCTTTAAACGTTTTACAGACAGTTCTGAACTGCTGCCTTCATCTTACCTGCCCAGGGGCCTCCCTTTGAGATGCATGCTCCCTGTATAGGGAGGACCATGCATTAGGTGGCTGTGTGGATATGTGTTGGAACCAACACTTGCTGGTTGGATGAAGGGATGCCCCCAGCCAGGCAGAACCTACTGCTCCCATCAAGGGTGAATGATTACACTCATTGTATAACCTGTGCTCGCCCTTGGGTAGCTTGGCACTGAGCAGTCAGGCTTATCTGAGAGGCTATGTGTAAATCAAAGGCACAGCAGTCCCTTGCGATAAATACACGGAGCATCACAAAAGAGACTTCATGCAAGATGTATGTAAATAACATTTATATTCAACACACATATTCAATTATTATAATATAAAAATCAGGTACCTTTGAAAATATTGCTATCGGTACTGGGCCCACTCGTATTGTTATGATATCAATAGTATGCACACTGTGGACAATTCTTAATCTAACCTCCCAGAGGGAGAGGCAGCACCCTCATGTGGTGCAAAACGCAGTCCACCCCAGGCCCATCCTTGCAATCCTGATAATACAATACCACACAGTTATAGGGTGCACCCCGGGTCACAACAGTAGCAAAAATCTGTACATACAAGAAACTAGAACACTTTTTACCAGCATTGTGGGCCGGAGCATCGCTGGTAAACCCAATGTCAAATGTATTGTGCTTTTGTCATGAAATGCACGTATAAAGCGGTACTGCCGGCCACTGCAGTGAATCTCAGGTGGTCCACAGAAGATCACTCACACACTCACTCCGCACTGCTACATGATGCGACAGGTATCACCCCAGTCCCTACGGACCACTCTTGAACACATACGCACTCAGCACCCTAGTGCGGTGCTACTGGTACCCATCAGGTTAGTGGATAACACCTGCAGACTCCGTGGCCCCAGCCTCCCTCCACACTCTAGTTCACCCCGATTGTCCTATACCCCCGGTTGGAAAATAGCAAGCCCCTCGTTCCGGACAATAGGACACAGGCGGCTAAAGTCACACTTAGTCAGGGTCCTCAGGAAGCAGGTAGGAATATGTAGCAAGTTTTAATCAGGAGGTAGACGTAAACAAGGGGAGTTTCTAGTTACTCTGCTGCGAAGGGAGATCATTGTTTATCACAGCATAACGGATCATTGCATTTTCTTATGTTACTAACAAGAAAACTTTTTCATGGAATTAATTGCATAACATTTCCTTTAGTGGTTGGCTAGTGGTTCTGGGTTCCTAGTACAGGTTTATATGATACTGACCAACAGCTCTGAGGAGTAGGGTGGGAGGGTCTGGGCTGGGGGTGTAACTTTTTGGACCTTGGGCCAGCTGTCATTAGGTCAAGAGTGCTCCGTTATTTAGGATTATTTTGAGGTAGAGCATTTGTGCACGCATTTGTCAATATTGCAATTTTTTCTATAGTAATTGGTTGACATAAAGTCATCCAGCTAGTATGGTTTTTATTGTCTCAAAAACTATAATAAATGCTGCCATAACTTTAATAAATTCCGTCCCTGGGACCACTGCCTGCCCTTAACCCCTTCGCTGCGGCGGGAATTCCGCCGCAGTGCTAAGGGGGTGGGGGGGGTCGAGCAGCGCTCGCATGGTCGTGACGGAGCCGCTCCGTCACGAGCTGCGGTTGAGCTGTGCTCGTGACGGAGCGGTTCCGTCACGAACGCGCCCGCTCAATGGAACGCGCTGCGCAGGCGCGCCGAGCGGGCCATGACGGAACCGCTCCGTCATGAGCACAGCTCAACCGAGGCTCATGACGGAGCGGCTCCGTCATGAGCACAGAACGGGTTAAAAAATATTGTCGCTGGCAGTCACAAAGGGGAAGGGGTCCTCTGGGGAGTGGCTTACCACCTACTTGAAGTAGGTGGTAAAGTGTGAGTGTTTTGCGACTGCAAATGTGGTCACAAAACAATTGTACATTGAAGTACGAGTCACTATTAGGAAGGGACACCCTTGGCACACCCCTTCCTAATAGTGAGTTGCAAACGCTATAGGCCAGGACCCTTTTTTGCGGTCACAAAAGGACCAATTTCCCATTTGCGACCCCAAAAACGGTCATACATCTGGCCCCAAATCTCCAAATCTGAATGTGTGCCTGTGCATTGTAACTGGTGCTCAAGCGAAGCGCTTAGATACCTTCGGGTCGAGTTTGCGCTATATAAACTTGCACAAAAAAAAGAAAACATTACAAATGCATTTGTTTCACTCATGTACTGAGTGTAGGGTGACTAGAATTTTAAAGCCAAAAACCGGGACATTTCACAAAAATAAAAGAAGGACTACAATTTTACTTCAACTGATGAGAGCGCTCCTCAGCAGAGAATTACAGAACAGGCAGTAAGAACATACATAAAATGCAATTTTTAAACCCAGTAGCTTGCCTGTTAATTAAATTGATTTCTTGAAACAATTGCTAACTATCCCTGCTTTGTAAAACATAAAAAACACCTCCCACAGTTTTTAGTCAACCCTGTTAAAAAACCGGGACATGAACTACATTTCTTGAAATTTGCTGGGACAGCTGGTTAAAAACTGGGACCGTCCTGGCAAAATGGGGACGCCTGGTCACCTTAACTGAGTGAAACCTAAGGGTTGTCAGGAAAGATAGTTCACTCACTTCCAGCTTGCCTATCCGATCGAATCCCACCCACCTCCCCCAGCCCCCCCCTACCTCCCCCAGCCCCCACCCCGTACACTGCACCTCAGCTGGGGTAAGAGATGGGGCATTTAAATGTGAGCAGCTTATGCCAAAGAAAGGTGCAGCAGAACAAAAAGAAGCGGCAAGAGGAGACAGAAGAAATCCAGAAAAGCCCTAACCTTTTATGAGATAAAAGTAATCACTCTTGCATAGAACCAGCAGGAATGACAGTTTAATCAAAAAAAGGAAAAAAAAATCACTTGGAAGGCAAATAAGGCGAGAGAAGGGAGTCAGAAGTCGTATAAGCAGGAGATATATCAAGCTATTCATTAATAACTCCGTATCTGATGAAATCCTCAAGGCGCCCATCTTCTTAGCGCCTGCTTGTTCTGATCTCTTGAGGAAGGCGCTTTGCGGAAGAAAAAATGGCGGGAAAAGAAAGGAGGAATGCTCCGTTCCCCCCCAGGTCTTCATTGTATGTTGTAGGCAACAAAGAAAAGTCAGGGAGTGAACCACACAAAGAAAGTATCATTCTCCCAGACTGTGGCTAATGACGTCCTAATTAGAAATGAAATCCGAGGCTGCCAAAGTTCCGCATAATAACCCCCGCACTCTGCCCCATTCCCACATGTACACCACCTTCGCCAATACTGTATTCCTTATACGGACAAGAAAAGCCAACGTACACATTTGTCACATAGTGGTCATTTGTTGGCCGCAGTTTATTAGGAATACAAAGAAACATGTATATACTTTGCATATTTTGCATGTTATGTCCTGACAAAACTTCCTTGTTATTGTCTCTTGGCCCTTCTGGGTCGTTCTCCTTGATAGGTTGGTTTTTGCGCTCACTTTGCGCGGGGAGTGGGGTAGCTTCTGTCCCGGAGTTAGGCCCCCTCGCTACCTTGTCCGACTCTTGTTGTGCCCTGCCTTCAGGCAGGGGCTGGGCTGCGAGCGCCGTCTCCGTTTGCTACCCCCCCATCATTGGTAGGCCAACTTCCTTCCCAGCCGTGAGGCATCCCAGAGTGAGTGGTCCTACACACTTGTCCTTAGGCCAACTCACCCAGCCGTGAGGCATCTGAAGGTGAGTGGACCTATTCTGGCACACCGCCCTCCGGTGTGCCTCCGTACCAACCGATATCAGCGTAGTTCTTCGCCACGCTTTGCCTGTTCCTCAGCCCTGCGACATAGCTGTTCCTTAGGTGTGGGTGGGTGGGACAAGAATCTGTGCTCCGCCGCCGGTGCTGCTCCCCCGCTCCGATAAGATAGGAGCTTGCCCGGGGAAGCAGCGTTTATATTCCTCCCCCATTCGCCTTCCAGGCCAGGTAGGCCCTATGCCCATTGGAGAGTTCGTAGCCCGCCTGGGCCTCCATTGGCCGGGGGTGCCGGCGCCTCTTCGGCGGCCGTCGCTGGGGGAGGGGCCGGCATTTCCTTAGCTCCTGGTCACTTTGCGCGCCAAAAACCGGCCCCCACTAGTTTGTGTGTGTCCAGGGGCGCAGCGCTGGTTATGGCGCCGGCTCTCGAGCCCCCTTCGGGAGCAGCCTCTGCAATAACCCCCGCACTCTGCCCCATTCCCACATGTACACCACCTTCGCCAATACTGTATTCCTTATACGGACAAGAAAAGCCAACGTACACATTTGTCACATAGTGGTCATTTGTTGGCCGCAGTTTATTAGGAATACAAAGAAACATGTATATACTTTGCATATTTTGCATGTTATGTCCTGACAAAACTTCCTTGTTATTGTCTCTTGGCCCTTCTGGGTCGTTCTCCTTGATAGGTTGGTTTTTGCGCTCACTTTGCGCGGGGAGTGGGGTAGCTTCTGTCCCGGAGTTAGGCCCCCTCGCTACCTTGTCCGACTCTTGTTGTGCCCTGCCTTCAGGCAGGGGCTGGGCTGCGAGCGCCGTCTCCGTTTGCTACCCCCCCATCATTGGTAGGCCAACTTCCTTCCCAGCCGTGAGGCATCCCAGAGTGAGTGGTCCTACACACTTGTCCTTAGGCCAACTCACCCAGCCGTGAGGCATCTGAAGGTGAGTGGACCTATTCTGGCACACCGCCCTCCGGTGTGCCTCCGTACCAACCGATATCAGCGTAGTTCTTCGCCACGCCGTCTGGGAGGCTTCCGTCTCCCCGCGGCTCCCCCCAACTACGTCCTGATCTTCCTTGTTTGCGCCCTGCCAAGACCATCGCCCCCCACAGGTTGGCCCGACTTGAGCATCCACCCTGTCTATTCCTCACGAGGCTGTCTTCTTCCGTTTTCTCCCTCGGTGCCCCTTGTGAGGCTTCCCGGGGGGCCCGCAGGACCATAGCCTCTACTTTTTCCAAGGTGGTAGGCCGCCCTTGTCTTTTTTTCCTGCCCGTCTGAGCCTGTATAGTGGGCGTAATTACCTCTAATGTTGAGACCACCCCAGGTCGCATTCTTACCCTTGTCCCCGGGGACCTGGACACTACCAGCAGGCTGTCTGGGCCGGTTCTATTGAGGTGCAGCAATCACTCTACTTCGGTAAACGCTGCGTTGGTAAACATTTGCTCAATTTGTAGCCGCCTACTCCATTGTAATCTTGTCCAAAGATTTATTTTGTTATTTAACGCTTTTGAATTGCCTTTGCTTATTCTAGTATCCAATATACGCCCTCGATCGCGCCTTTCCTTGTGGAATTTCCACATGGGACCTTGTTTCATACCTGCCACCCCGCTCTTCCACTGTACTTATGTTTCACTGGAAGGATGGAATCGTGGGTTGGCCCCCCTCGGGTAGCAGAAAACCTACTATCTGTAAAGCTCATGATGCCACAGGATATATTTGCGCTGCATAACAGATGTTATAATGTTACACCCCCACTCTCTGGTACTGATGTTATTGACCTTGAATACCTGTCGAGGCACTTGGCTATGTGCCACTTGTTGCACTCTTGCGTTTCCTCGGTGGGAGTGGGAGTTCTAACCCTCTTTCGGACTCTGGCACCCCATCTTTCTTATACTCTAGTACAATACTGACTGCCATTTCCACGGTTGGTTTAGCCAAAGGAGATAGCTATGATGGGGGCAGTTGGCGCTAGCGGGGGGGGCGGCTGTTGCGCCTCTTCTGCTTCCCCTACCACCCATACTGCAGAGCTGCCGTATGTTTTTGACACAAACTTATTTTCTTTTTGTTGCACGCTCTACGCCAGCTCCTAGCTAACTGTATACTGTTATCCCCAAAAAGGAAGTCTCTGACCAAGGTGATAACCCACTGAAATGTTAACCTTCCCTCCCCTTTGTGATCTGCGTTGTTCATGTTCCTTGCAGCAGGGGGTGGGGGGGGTCTGCAGCCTGGCTCTTAATCAGAATAAAACTAGCATCGGCGCTGTACTGCTATCTACTGCCCGGACAGCGGGTCTGCCATACCCGGAGGCCACAAAGCCTTTACATGAATCCAACCCTGTTAACTGGACATGCCTTTTATCTGATGAGGCTCCCCCAGGTGCCTGCTGCAGGATAGCAGGCCGGCGACCTTCCATGGGCCAGCTGGTTTTTTGCCATGCTTGCTCAACTGTGTCTCGCATCGTCCTCCTACCACAGGCTTTTGTGTCTGGCTGTTCCGTTCGGGCCTCATGCTTCAACCCCTTTGGCCCTCTTGGTGGACAGTAGAAATCCGGGCTCTTACCAGGCCTGTGGAGCTCCCTACCAATTGCACGCCAGTATGGTCATTCTGTGTATTACCGTGCCCCCTGGCGACCATTTATGGCTTTGCCCTACTAAAGGATCGTGGCCATAGGGAAGCAACTCTTTGACTGAAACTTATGGTCAACATAGTGCAAACGTTCACACTTCTGTCGATTTTGAGTGCTCTAAACAACGTAAACTGTGGCTACCCTATTTATGGTCCTGGGCACACTGATTTATGGATGCCCATTCTGACTTCTGACCCCCCGGCGTATTCCTTGTCAGTGGGTGACTGAGGTCACTGAGGCATGGTCCCATCATTCCTTGAATTGCTTCCTGCTGAGGGACTAGGCACTGCCCCTATTTAACTTTCTTGATAGCAAACGACAAGCGGCGAGGGTAGGAAGAATATCAGAATCACTCTAGCTTTCTCTAAATTTCCGTCCATATAAATTGTCTTCCATGTGTACTTGTAAACAATAATATTTTTCCAAATATTGTTTCTTAGTGATAGGAACCGAAGGCCCTGATTATCCTTTAAAACAAAGCTATACATTAAAAACAAAGCTTTGGACGACAACCTTTCCAACTGCGAGGCAATATTTCTCCCCAAGTGCTCCCATACCTGGCGTGTCACGCAGCTTGGTGCTTACTCCATGTTAGAGAACAGTGAATGTTTCCGCACCTGGCTAATGTGTTGCATAGTTAAATATGTACACGGTCCCAAAGGTGAGACCAATTGCATTAGAATTGCTTGCTTTTCTCGCCATTGCAAGTCACTGAGAATAAATGATGGGGGTTTTGACATCTACGCCTTACTATAGTTCAATTGAATGCTTCGCCTAACGATTCTCGCTACAGGGGTAGAAACGTCTGCACTATAATATTTATTTGCAATTTCAGCAAGTAGCCCTTTTTAAGAGTGCCGAAAATCTGCCGAAGCCTGTTTTGGTTCAAAATGAACGCATCGCAGCTTAGAGACAACGCACATGTGTTCCTCTATACATGGCACGGATAGCAAAGTTCCACCGATGCAATGACTGCTCAGCCTATGCGCCATAAGCACTCCATATTTCGAAAAATCATCACTCCGGATCAAAAAACGCTGCTTAGACGCGCGCGAATGTTTTTGTCGTTTTAAACAGTCACTGACCTGAAGGTATTGGAGTGCTTTACCCGGGCACCTTGTGTATGTTACGCGTTCTGGCACCGTGGGATTAAGAGGTTTGTTTGTGGGCGAACACAGGTACCAAAAGGCCTGGTGATGACCTGAAGGTATTGGAGTGCTTTACCCGGGCACCTTGTGTACGTTACGCGTTCTGGCACCGTGGGATTAAGGGTTTGTTTGTGGGCGAAACCAGGTACCAAAAGGCCTGGTGATGGTGTAGCTGGCCCCGGCGAGGGGGGCCTTGGCCATCATCGGTCGGCAGTAACCCTTTACTGGGCAGCAAACTAGAAGCGGATGCATGGAATTTGCATGTGTTGATCCTGTATCCTAGCGGTAGTAGTTATAAGCCTATCCGACGTTCGTAACCCTGAATTTACAAAGGAAATGTAACCCTCGACTTAGTGCAACGGGAGACCTTACATACTATACCATTCTTTCGCAATATGGCAACAAGGTGTTTTCTATTCCTGTGTCATATGTATCCTTGATTCGATGTACTTCAATGTTTCCTAGAATGTCGATGGTACACTGTGTATGAAAACGAAAAACATTTCAATTTACAATGCAGCTGATTACTTTAATCTCTCTGTACTTGCTCTCCCTTTCTGCTAGGTGCACACCTTCAGAGTCATGGCCCGAAAGAATCCCACAACGTAACGGACGCATTCATCTCTGCTTAGCTGTCGAACTTGAAAGGCAGGCCCAGGAACTGTAAACATTTGCCCTGTACAGTGTGGATACCTTTGCAGCTATTGGTACCGCGGTTCGTGTGGGAGGGGGGCCTTCGGGCCGAGAGTGTTTGAAGGGAGGCTAATACCTCCCCAGCCGGGCCCCGCCAGAAAGCGATCCATCCTGGCCTTTATTTATTTATTTTTTTTTTTTTTTTTTTTTTAAACTTTACTCTCTTTGCGCACTATTGATTCTTTAGCATTTCGCGCACTATTGCTTCTTGAGCATTTCGCGCACTATTGATTCTTGAGCATTTCGCACCTTTCTAATTACAGCAGCAATTTTGTGCCCTTTCTTTTCAATCGTTTGTGTCCTCTACTACGAGGGCCCCGTAGGGAGACAAATGTATGTCCTCCCTTTCCGCTTGTGTGTTTCCTCTACTACGAGGGCCCCTAGACTTATTTTAAACCTGGCAACCCTCTCCCTGCCATTCTACCCTCGGGCCGATTTGCTAGGGTTTCCGCCGTGTCCATCATTCCGCCCTATATGGCGCCCTTCCTGCCATGCGATAAGGTGAATCTATCTTGCCTCAAACTCGGACGGTAGTGGTGCGTTTTAAACCGGCACCAGCTTTTTTTTTTTTTTTTTTTTTTTTTATCATTCCAGACTGGCTATGTTGCGCCCGCTCTGCTGAGCTCACTTCCGTGGCGATGCCGCCCGTACGGACTGGTAAGAGTCCAATTGCTATTTCTCGTGCGTTCTCATCCTCCTTACGACGGGGCTGGCAAGTGACTACCCTAATCCTCCACTATTCTATTGCAGGTTCCGTTTATGCGGAGCCCCTTCCTGCCTAACGGGGGAGCTAGCCCGTCGCTTTGCCCCGAACGAAATCTAGTGTGCAGTGGCCGTTTTTATTAAGCTATGCTGCCCCCCCCCCCGATCTGCTGAGCTTACCTCTGTTACCACGCTTCGGGGGCACCGCCGCCCGCACCGACCTGCCTCCTTTCTTGCGCACTGCCGTTCAGGCTGCCGGTGCTGGAAGTTGTGACCTCCTGGGCCTTTCTCAACTCCTGCCCAAGACGTCCTCACTGACGATCCTCACCGCAGATGTCTCACTTTCGTCCCCCCTCTGCGGCTTGCTGGGAAGGCGGGAGGCATGGCAGGCAGCCGATGCCATCAAGGTGGGTCTCTTCAGTGCCTCAGGCTCTCCGGCCATTGCCGCCCCTCACGCTGCTTTGGTCCCGCTTTTTCCTGTGTTTCCTTTGCTCCGGTCTGTGCTTGTTCCTTCCCATGGTAAAGGGTGAAGGGGTTCCCAGCACTGCCCCCGTTCTTCAGCTCCTGCCACGAGGAAAGGCAATATGGTACTTGGGTCAGCTCTGTGGCGCAGGCGGAGGATCCAATTCTGCTGTTCGCGCCACTCGGACTTTGCCCCTCGTGCTTATGTTGTGTTCTAGTCCGTACTCAGGGACGAAGATCGGCTGCGGGACTCGGGTCCAACCTGCTTGCTGCAGTCTACCGTGATTCCGCCCGTGCCCCAACGCCCCTGATACTTGCAGCAGGGTTCACCTGGCGGCGTGCGATAACCAGTAAGTTCACTGGCGTCGATGGCCTCGGGTCTCCGGGTCTCAGTTTGCTCTGCCCCTGGCTGACCCTGCTCTGCTCCAGGCGGGGTGAATGTTCTCAGCGACGGCGGTTGCTCCTGCTGGCCCTCTCATGCAGGGGTCACCTTGACTCGACAAGAATCTGTGCTCCGCCGCCGGTGCTGCTCCCCCGCTCCGATAAGATAGGAGCTTGCCCGGGGAAGCAGCGTTTATATTCCTCCCCCATTCGCCTTCCAGGCCAGGTAGGCCCTATGCCCATTGGAGAGTTCGTAGCCCGCCTGGGCCTCCATTGGCCGGGGGTGCCGGCGCCTCTTCGGCGGCCGTCGCTGGGGGAGGGGCCGGCATTTCCTTAGCTCCTGGTCACTTTGCGCGCCAAAAACCGGCCCCCACTAGTTTGTGTGTGTCCAGGGGCGCAGCGCTGGTTATGGCGCCGGCTCTCGAGCCCCCTTCGGGAGCAGCCTCTGCAAAATGAGCTGTGTTAGCATCGTTAAGCGCGGACGGCGCCTGAATGGATGAAAGATGGGATGAAAATGGAACGGCGGGGGCACGGAATGTCAGTGGTTGCGAAGGAGGCGTGATCAAAGCGGAGAAAGCGTCGCCTCGGCTGGAAACCAGAGACGCTCTGCTCTGTATCCTCTTCTGTAAATGACATAGAAAGAAAACACAGGAGTGGGGGAAAATCCTTAAGGCCCTTATTCCACGTGGGCATGTAAATGCTGAGCTCCGCGAAAACCCAGGTTTTTTGCAATTACTGAGATGTGTCAAAACTATTGCATCCAACTATTTTTTTGGGGTGAATTTTTGCTGGTCAAACCTGCTGTGATTTACCAGGTAGCAAATAGAAATGGCGCCAAAGGTGTCAAATTCTGAATTTAGGGCCGAATTACGATGTCGGTGGGACCGCCACTGACAGGTCGTCGGTGGTAGTCTGACTGACATACAGGCCACGGGTCCGTCCACTGCATTTGGATGCAGGTGGTCGGACCGCACAGGTCGAGGGAAAAGACTGCCATAGCCACCAGGATCCAAGATCCCGCCAGGGTGGCGGTCGGAATCCTAGCCCTTCAATGGAGGCACAGGCACCGCCATTAAGGGCAAACTTTTCATTGCGGTCCAACCGCCATAAAAAGTCTGTCAGAAACAGAAATTGGGGGTCCCAAGCAGGGCCCCTTCCCCCGTGGACCAATGCAAAGTGGCCCTGGGGGTCCATGCAGTGCCTGACACACAGTGGGCCGCACCACAAGCTGTAGCACTTTTCCACCCGCCAGTCCTGGGAAGCATTGTAATTGGGTCTGTCGATCGGTCTCCTGACTGACGTGATTGCAGAAGGTGGTACAACCACCCAGCATCGTAATGATGCCCTTAGTTCCTCATTTTTACATAAAAGACCTGGAATAAGGCACACCTGCCAGCTTACCGCACACCGTGGAGTGGGTATTTTCCAGTTGCGGGAGAAACCCCACCCTCTCTCTACACCCACAAGGCTCGTCCATTAGCCCGATTTTATTTAACGTATATCTCAAACCACTGATCACGTTGATAAAATCTCATAGGCTAGAGGCGATCAATTACGCTGACGACACTCAACTCATCCTCTCTTGGGAGGGTGAGGAATCGATCCCTTTGGAATCCTTTCATGACTGTCTACGAGACACAGCTGGCTGGCTACACAACAACTCACTACAGTTCAACGCCTCCAAAACAGAGGTTCTGTTCTGTGCCGGAAGTCGGATCCCTCGCCCTTTCCCGGTGGATTTTTGGCCCCCTGAATCCTCGGAAAAACCCCAACCGGTCACCACTGTCCGCAATCTGGGTGTTATGATGGACAATAAACTCAGCATGGAAGCCCAGGTTGCGAAAACAGTGTCCACCTGCTCGGCCCTCATTCGCTCCCTACGTAAGATCCTGCCACTACTTCCCTTAGAGCCCGGGCTTTAATAGTCAGGTGTACTATTCTTAGCCGCCTTGACTATTGCAATGCGTTGCTACTCGAGTCTCCAGCCATGCTGTTAGACAGACTCCAAAGAGTACAATCTGCCGCTGCTAAATTAGCCCTTGGTTGGCCTAGGAGATCATCGGCCACAGCGGCGATGGCCGCACTACACTGGCTCCCGTTGAAACAGCGAGTGGCCTTCAAATCCCTCTGTCTCGTTTTCAAAGCCCTGCAGGGACTTGGGCCCAGCTCTCTACAAGCCATGTTTGACTGGTACATCCCAACCAGAGCCCTTCGCTCTACAACGGCATGCCTTGTAAAAGTACAGAGATTCAAAAAAGTTAGGACCGGAGGCAGATCTTTCAGAGTTGCGGCTGCTAAACTATGGAACAGCTTGCCCCTAGACATCCGTCAAACGAAAGAACTCCTCCCTTTCAGGAAACGGGTCAAAACCTGGCTGTTTCCTAAATGTTAACTTCCTGGCCACTTTACTGCTGCCTCCTGTGCTTCCCCCTTCTGGAGATATCTCAGCGCCAGGATGCCTGTAAGGTGACAGCCGCGCTATACAAATGTTTTAAATAAATAAATAAACTAATGATCAAGGCCTAGAAATCTATTTACCTTCCATGGAATATGAATTGACACCGAAGAATACGGTACGTGAAGTCACAGATTATGTATGCGGAACAAAAAGATTGACTTGTGAATAGTCAAAAAGTGTCTTTGATGACGATTATTACTGACAACATTTTGAACCAATAATAGTGGTGGGAAAAATGGGTCTTCCAGCTCCAGGTTAAGACAGGCCACAGCTAGTCCTCCTTCAGTTTTACGATTTGAACATAGAAAAGTGACATGCAATACACAGCTTTGTTCTATAATGGCATACCTACATATATCGATAACAGATTCACCACCTATCCTGGATTGGAGAGTAATGTGGCAAAACAAATACACAATTTTTGGCCCAAACCCCCAAAATTGGTGGTATTTTTGAAGTAGTCAGAAAATGTGACTGTTCTAAAAATATTGTTTGCCTGTAGCCTGTCATCGCTGAACACTGACCAGCCACAGTCAGTGACCAGGAAGTGTCCCTAGTAACATTGCTCATTGGAACAGGCGGGTGCCTGGTGCCACAGAGTGCAGAATGCAATTAGAAAGCTCTGCTGTCTCTGGCACCAGACAAGCTACTCTGCCCACGGTGCAGGGGTGCTGGGGCACAGGGGGCAGGAGGGGGGTGGTGATCAAAGAGTCTTCGGGATGGTCAGATGAGCCAGGGAAGTGGGGCGGCATAGGAGAAGAGAGGAGGAGCGGAGGAGTCCCGGGACAGAGAGGAGCATGGGAGACAGAGGATACAGGAGACCAAGGGTGGTGGGGTTGGTTTGTGGGAGACACTGAGATGTGGAGCGAGGGGTGTTAAGTGAAGCAGTGCTGCGACAGGGGGCAGAGGGAAAGATCCAAGTCTGCATCGGCGGGTCCATGCAGGGTAGGCTGCTTCGGAGAGGAGGGAACACAACAAAACGAGTATAAAGAGGCCAGATCATGCACGCACCTGCAGATCCTGCTTCTGGCACTCACTTCACCTGCACAGAAGGAAGTTCCAGACACCTTTGTGGGGGGAGGACTCAAGAAGCCTCTGCCACTTCAAAGTGGGCACCAGGTATAAATAATGAACCCTGTGCCCCAACTTTTCAGTACACCTCTGGACCCATGGAAGACTTAGAAGAAGGACTGCTGTGCTGCAAGAAGGCCTGCTACTCTGCTGCCCTGTCACTCTGCTGCCCGGCTGCCTGAGTGAGAAGGACTGTACCTGCATCTTGAACCCAGGAGCACCAGAGTGACTCCAAGGGCTTGTTGGCTGGCCCCATGATCAGAGCTTCAGAGACAGAAAAGGCTCCAACCACTCTGAACCCTCCTGCTATAAATCCTTCATCCCAAGTGCTGCCACCCCAGTTCTGTACCCTTGGAAATGGGCCTGAAAGTGCTCTGCCTGCCCAGCTGTGATTCTAGCAGAACCAACGCAGCACAACATATCACAGCTCCTCGGTATCCGCTGCTGGGTGATGCATCCTCAACGCAGGACCTCACATCGCAGCATTGCATCTCCTTAGAACCGCCGTTGTGTATCACATCCTCAATGCCGGACCACAGCGCCTCGGAACTGCCAGTCCTTGACGTATCCTCAATACACGGCCTCACATCTGAGCCCCTCGGAACTGCCGCTGGGCGACTCATCCTCGACGTGGGACATTGAAATTCTCTGCAACCAGGATTTAAGGTACTTTGTTTAATAGGCCTAACTTGGTCCCTGTATCCAGCTTGCTCTCCATTGTGGTTGGCCTGAATTTGTGACTTTGTCCTCGTCCAGCGCAACCAGATAACCCCATTTGGCGCTTTGTGCTTTTGAGCACTATTTTTACCTAAATCTTTAACAATGCATTTCCCAGATTCTACTTATTGTTTTTTTGTTGCGTTGGTGTCAAATAATGTATTAAATTGTTCTTTATTGTTCGAAATTGGTGTGAGATTTTTATTTGTTTGGTTTTTCACATTATTACTTTTTGAAGTGCTGCATAAATACTCTACACATTGCTTCTAAGATAAGCCTGACTGCTCTGTGCCAAGCTACCAAAGGCTCGAGCACATGTAAATTTGGGGCTTGCATGTGTTTCACCCTGAGAAGAATTGTAGCTGCTGCTTCATCAGGTCTCCTCAACCAATAACCCAATTTCCTGCACCCATCTATAATTGTATGTTATGTATGGCCGACGAAATCATCTGCCTCTGCTTTCAACTGCTACGCAGAGCAGATACGTTATGGGGGGCCATACATCACATGGCCTCTCAGCTCTTCCTCATATAAAAAATACATGACCCAATCACATAATTTTCTGTGGCTTCTCTTACCTCCCACCCAGAAACTGTGCTCCCTGTTTTCCAGCATTGCTCTGACAGGCTCTCAGAGAGCCCAACCAGAGTAGCCTGGAATCTCTTAATGACATAACAGTGGGTGACAGCTTTTGTTAACAACCTTTGCTAAGTCATATCAGCAAATTAATAGATATAGGGCCAGATTCATCAAAGGGTTTTGCCCATTCTGTGTCTATGGGAAAATGTGTTCATGAATATGGCCCTTAGAATCCAGTCATTCATGCTGATGGCTGTCTATGGGAGACATGCACAAGATATAGAATTATAGATGGGCAGCAGTGAATTTCGGGGGTGTTTTTCACCAAGGGGTTCTGAGTGACATCAAATAGATGAGAGCAAAGCTTGAGTTGTCCATAATGTCAATCAGAACCCTGAGGTGAAAAAATACCTGTAATTCACTTTTTAAACATCTATAGTTTTATGTTATGTATGCCCTCAAAATCTTATGCCCATGCTTTCATCTGTTAAGCAGGGGCCGAGGAGTATTGGGACAGCCATACATAACATGGCCATTGCTCCCTGATCCAAAGGTGAAAAAAATACCTTACCCGCCATCCTTAAACTTCTCGACTTCCTTCACCCTCCTGCAGCTGTGCTTTCTGCTTTCTCCCCCAGCAGACTGGCAGTGCTCCACTGACTGACTTACAGAGACGTTTATAACATAGCAACAGTGGGTAACGAGTATTGTTATCCACTGGTGGATACCAGAGAATTATCAATGTAAAATCTAGTGTGAATGACAGAGGATTCCTGTGGAAGTCATGCCGAACAGGGAAAATAACAACTTTGATATTGTGCTTCCTTATGCACGTCAGCCATTTCTAAGAGCTGTAAATAGAAGGTGCACTCATTACCCACTTTAACCGTGCTCAATTTACTGAGTTGACCAGGCTTCAAATTAATGATCTGCAGATTACTGTATATGTCAGTGGCTCGCATTTCATATCATGCCCCGGGGACTCACATTTCAGGCTGGAAGCTCAGGTGGACACATAGGACCTGACTTAGATCTTGGAAACAGATTAGTCTGTCACAATCCCGTCCGCCGAACTATAAATCCCATAGGATATAATGAGAGTTTATATTTTGGCGGACAGGACATCCGTCTCGGTTGTGATGAAGTAACCCGTCTGCCAAGATCTGAATCAGAACTTGTTCTAAAATTCCATCATGTTTCTCTCTACTGAAATCTACCTTGTAACATCTCATGTAGAACCATCCCACTTAATTGTCATGTGGAGTTGCACTTCTGCAGGTTCTTTCTCACCGCCTGTTCACAAGAATTAACAATCATTCGAGTATAATACACTCATTTCCTAATGGGAGGCACTTGAGATCCAATCACGAAGATTGTTCGGGGGGTGAGTGATTTGTCCTGCTAGCCCAATGGCTTCCATTGAGAGCGGAGCGTTTATCCAAACACCATAGATAACTCACTGGACACCAGGGGATCTCTCAGAGTTACCTCTGTTAACCGGTGGGTCTCAGGAGGTGAATGAATCTTCAAGGCAGCATCAAATGTGTCTCATGTCAAACCCTCTGCAATTTAATTTCCGGAATTTGTGGCAGAAGATATAAAATGGCATAGCTTTGGAAGGGCGTGAAATCTAAATACGAAGCATGTAATTATGCGGAGAGCAGAGCCCAGCCACAAAGGCTGCAGTTTGTTTATTCATGTCCTCAAAAAGAAGCCGGCAGGATGTGAAAGTGCCTGTGAGGTGGGACACAGCAGCTTATAATTATGGGAATTGGCAGGATGCTGGGTATAATTACTGCAGTTACCTCTTGGTGGCAGCCTGCAATTTAGGCTGCTGAGTTAATAAAATGTGCTACCAAGAAACAAGTGGCTGGTTTCCCGCCAGACAGGCAGGGGGCACAAAAACATCCTGGGAGCTTCGTACTGTAGCATCTCAGAAGATCAGGCTTATGCTCAAGGCTGGAATATGTGGAATGGAAGGAAGATCACAATTCCCTCAACTCCAATAGGCTGCTAGCTAAGGGTCGGATTACGATCTTGGCGAATGGGATACTCCATCACAAACATCCGCAGAGTTACAAGTTCCATTGGATATAATGGAATTGTAAAACGGCAGACGGGATATCCGGCAAGGTTTCAACGGAGAATTCCATCTACTAGGTTCGTAATCATTCCCCTAGTATTATTCCAAGCTCCTCCAGCTAAAGGGCTTTAGTCTTAGCAAAGACTCAAATGCTAGTTTCTCTTCATTTATTTTTTGTAAATAATTTTTTATTGGTTTCGGCATTCAAGAGAAGATTACAAACATTTGTAGGAATATCTTTCAATCGAGTTATAGCTGGTTCATACAGTATAACAGTGCAAGATAAATCACACATTGATTCCAGATGAATGTCTATTATTTCTGGACATATCCTCAGATGCTAGTTTTACATAAATATTCCAAACAGAGTCCAGGACCAAATGCTACATTATGGTCCTGATTCTGAGCTGTTTGAAGCTTTCCAAAACCTTCGCAAACCTCTGCTTGTGCAGGGGTCGGCTTCCGAGTGGTATTTAGCTCAACCAGTCATTACTGGGTGCGTTCACCATCTCACACTTAGTTAAATTTTAGCAGGTCAAATTAACCAGAATTAAACATTGGAAATGTGTACCGTATTTACCATGGAATGAGGATTTTGGTGCACTAAGCACCAATACTTTAATGTTACTCCCCTAAAGCTTAGAATAGGTCTTGGGTTGCTTGTGTTCCAGTTCAGGGAGGACCTATCCTGGCAGTTTGGGATTGACTGTTCCGATTAGAGCATGGTTAAGACTGATCTGCATTTTGCTGGGTCCAAACAGAGGTGGCTCAGTGTGAAAAATAACAAAGGACTGGAATGCTGCTTGAGTAAATACCAGCGACTGAGATTCATTCGTACCAGCCATCCTTTTTTTGTATACTTCATTGGAATGTGGGATAGCATACCATATGTGGTTGCTGTTCTGCAATCTAAGGTATCAAAAATTAACCACGCGCTAATTTGTGAAGCCCACAAAATTGCAAATCAATGGGTGCACAATTTTCACAGGAGCTTTACAGCAAATCCGAACAATTCAGTTTGAAATATTAATCAAGTAGGAATTAATATTGATAAGTGTGCTGATTGGTTGACTTTTCATTGTTTCCTGATTTTTTTGCGCCAACACAGTATGAGATTTAGCACATCCAATCATTTACAGCCATCTTCTGGCAGTTATACTTAATCAGAATGGGTGTGGTTGACCACAAACTGGCAAAACTGTCCCAGTCCTATCCAAATGCATAATGGTAGATATAGTCACAGTCTGATAGTTCTATTTCCAGTCCTTCTATACAACCTCTCCTTTATGAACACTTTATTCCAACTCCCTGATTGCTTGTGTCTTAATAACCAACAGTTCTGATCCAGTGACTCCATCGAAAAGGGGTTGTGCCTCTCTGCAATCACTATTTTTTAACATTGTGGCTAATCATGAAGCTGTCACATGCACATTGTGGAATACTTTAATTTAGACATGACTAGATGGGACATCATGTTGACCCATCGCTTCACTTCTATAAAAATTAGTTCAATTCCAGCTACCTCCTATGCAAGTGGAATTTGTGGTCCCCGGATTATGCAGAGTGAGGAGAATTAGTTCTATAGAATGATATTTGGTGTCTGTAAACCCACCATGCTCATTTAGAGAAGCATGAATTTGGATTACATTATATGCTTTACTATAACCTTTGAGTTCGACATAGCGGGCTCTTCAGGCCATTAAAGGCCTGCTCCAGCGTTAAAGGCCTGAGCCAAATGTGAGGTCCTTTAACAAAGGAGTGAGCCTTTAATGGGCAATAGAGGCCGATATGAAGGGCTCTAAGGCTACCAAAAAATTCCGCTCCTAGAGAGCAGAATGTTCTAATTTGTAAAACAAATGTCTCAGGTTGAAATCCCCTTGGGCTCTGTGAGGCCTTTGTTCAGAGCCAGAGCTGTGAACAAACATTGGAATGTTGATGCTCCAGGCTTCTACCAGCCATTAGAATCCCGGAGCACTCCATTGTCTTCAATAGAGCGCTCAACATTCCAATGTGCTAATATATCCATATTGCGGCTTTGCTACTTTGGCTATCTTTGTATGAAATCCCTATGCCACCTCGACCCATTTGAGCATGCAAAATATTACAAATACCAGTAACATGGAATTGTTACTGTGGTTAGAATATATAAATAAGGAACTTGGGGCCAGATGTACAAAGATCTTTTGTGAATGCAAACCTTGCAATTAACAAAATCACTGGGTTTGTGGCTGCAAATTGACTTTTTTTCTATACACTAATCCAATTTTATGAGTCTGTTAAGCCTTTCTGACTAACAAAATGGGAGTTGTGGTCCATTCTGAATTGCAATTAGCAGGGACATTGAAAGAAGCATTCGCAATGGTATGTGGCAATTGATTACAACCACAATTCTTGAGCCAAGCTATTGAGAAACTGTTGTGACACCTTTTCCTTTGTAAATTGTTTCGGCAGCACCCAGACCCTGCCTGCTCCCATTGATATATTTCCAAACATTAAATATATTTTTTTAATATTTAGCACCGGTTTCATTACGAATTTTTAAATAAACTTTAGTACTAGTTTAGCACTGTCAGCGAAGCCATATCTCAGCGGCTAATGTGTCTAATCTATTTACAGACACTAATCCATCTCAATTTACTGTGTCGAATCCAGGCTTAGCCAGCTTTCAGCTGAATTTTTCATGTCTGTGTGTGCAGACAGCCATGAAGAATTCTGGGCAGGGAGCTCTGTTGCACCTGACAGCGGGTCATTCGATGTGACTCTATCGTCAGCAGGTGGATGGGTTGAATGAGTGCCTCCTTTCGAGTCAGAAAAATGTGATACTCTTTTTGGGTCTTATGAAAAGGACCCTCACATGGGAGGACGGACGAGTGGGCATGGTGCCCCTGACTCTGAGCTTTCCAGGTCCTCGTTCTTCTTCAGCAATATTTCTTTATAGGTTTTTAATAGCATACAACCTGCCGTCTTCACAAAGAGACAACGTGTTTGGCCAAGGCCCTAGACGCGTAGTGTCCTTCCCAGTCTGTGAGCATGCAAATGAGCACACCACACACAGAGCTTGTTGTCGACGATTTTATTCATCAGCGTACAACATTCAACTTAGCTTCTCATTATCTCATAACGGTTAAAAGCCACACCTTAACACCTCCCAAATAGTTACGTAATTCCAGCGCTCATAGTCTTTAGACACTACAGATGGTTCTGGAAGCCATTATTTTTATTTCCATGAAGTTCATTTTTTAGTGCTTGGAAACTGGTGCTGCTCATAGCACCTGGCCAAAACTGACGAAGCTTCCAGAGGGCTCAGCATTAGGTTTTGGCCCAAAGCTTTGCAAAGACTTCTGAAAAGCCTTGTCAGAAGAGCAGTGAGAGGGCACTTTATAACAAGGGAGCAATATAGGCTGTGCTTTCTTACCCTGTGTGATTTTTCATTGCCAACCTTCATGAAAAGTCCAAGTATATTGTCAAATCCAGAATATGTGTTGAGTGTGTGTCCCAGTGGAAAGGTTAAGGAATACTGTGGCTGTGTGAGTGTTTCCATTAACAAGCTGATCTTCCATGAGGTGAGGTCATTGAAGAGGTTTAGGATATCATATAGTGATGATGCCCTATTACTCAAATAGTACCATAAATGTACGCTTTATGGTCTGGCTTGCGAGCAAGGCTGTCGCCAGACAATTATATGAGCATCACAGGAAAGGGGCTTTGGCTCCGCCCACATGTTGGTGAGCCTGGAGTACATATTTTGATTGGGCAGAAGTTGTGTGCTTCCATAAAAAAGTCATTGTCTTCCACACAGCTGTGATCATTTTGTTTATTTATACACCTGTCTATTCTTGAACCTCCAGGCCCACACACATCCTTGGAATGCTATCAAAGTGACTTAGATAACTAGATAACTTATTCACATTATATTTACTTGTAATGCATCACATTACCGTACCACATTCTTTTAAAACCAAACCTATTGGCATTGCTAATCCTTGTTCAGTGTATGGGGAGTGCTTCAGTAATAAAACATCTGTTGTTTATTTAAGTGCTGAAAAATCTGTACGCCCTCCTTTCTTTGGTCTCCGAGGTAAGACAGTGCTAATAAAGTTGAGGTCACTAGTCGTGGCTACTGGAAAGGTGCAAACAAGGTGCATGATGTTCTAGGTGCAGAATAAATATTTCACCTGCATCGTCTAAGGACGATTTGGGACAATGATAGATGTTCAAGCCCTGCCATGGATGTAGCACGTTTGAGGGATAAAGTGTTCTCAAGCAACCACAAAGAAGCCATTTTGTATGTGTTTATTTTTGAGTGTGCACTTGAAAGTGAAAGATATACATTCATAATTGTGTTTTGTTACTTTCTCTTAATCTTTCTCTCACACACACTCTTGCTTCCCCACCTGTGTACTTTCTTTCCCATATAATCACTCACTCTCCCATGCGCTCCCTTGCTCACACAGAGACTCCCTCACACTACTTGGACAAATGCCTGAGGCATGAGCAGCTGTGCCTGTAGCTTAGTTTTAATTAAAGTGCAAAACCAGTTCATTAATTAAACCTGTTTGAAGGTTTTGAAGTTGGACACCTCACCAGTCACTCTGTCTTTTATAATCATGTCATATATTATGAGTCGTCACACCTGGGATTTTTTGATTACATTACAGTCATCCATTGTTAGAGCAGCTCGGCTAAAATGTCCTGTTTTATAAGCAGTGATGCAGCACTGGGAGAAGAAGCATCCCTACATGGCATCGCCAGTCCTTCTCACCCCTCCAGTGAATAGATCAATGTGGGGGATGCCAGTGCTAGTAATCCCGGACCCCTGATATACCACCGTAAAATAATAGTTGTCCAGAGATTTTCATTTTTGATTTGTGTTTTTGGATCATTAGAGAAGTAACTTAGCTTGGGTAGACATTGACGATCTTATTCTGGCCGACATTTAAAAACAAGCATTTGCAATGCAATAGGTCTCGCATTAGGAAAGTTTGAGCTATTGGTATTGCAAATGACACATTTTTTATTTATGTGTTGGTTTTGAAAATAGCGAAGTAGCTTTGTCATTTACAATGCCAATAGTTATAACTTTCGCAAATGTGACACCTATAGCATTTGTAATGCAATATGTGTTGTATTTACGTGACTTACATGTATTGATATTACAAATAACAATGGCTTTTATTTTTTTTAAACGTGAAGTGCATGATTGTCTCAACCTAATATAAACTTATTTAGACTTGTACTTAGGCGGTTGTTAATTTACTTACTTATATACTATTGCACGACCACCTCTGACGTGTCTGTAAAACGTACCTTTTGTCCCGAAGTTTTGTCCTGAATTTTAACCATTTGTCCTGAATTTTTGTCCTGAATTTAGTCCCTTTGTCCTGAATTTTTACTCTCACCGTCCTGAATTTGCACCTATGCCAGTTGGTCACCCTAGACACAGTAACCCCGGGGCCAATCGCACTTAGTCCCGACAGCCTGTTGCTTGCAACATATGATTAACTTAATATTCATAATCAACTCATCGGGTCTTTATTTTCACCACCCGACTTTACAATGTACTCTACGGTGGCTGCCTTTTTCCAGCGCGAGGTCCAGCAGAGATTCAGAACTCCGTCTTCCCTAGACACATGCGCAGTACAGCCACCCTCCCCCTGTGCATGCGCAATGAAACACTTCATTCTCACGCAGCCGCAGCATCAGGAGACATGATTGAGCACATCGGAAGGGGGAACATCCCGGAACATCCCGTTCACCACAAGTACGCCAGGTACTTAACATGGTCAGAAAACCTAGCACCTTTACATGCAAGCAGGTGCCAGGACTGGGCAGGTCTCACGAGCCGGCACCCGACCGCACCCGTGAGTAATATTGATCGGTTTTCGCCAAGAAAAACTTACCTTTCCAAGGAAGTGTGTGTGTGTTTGAAAACCGACGCCCATTTGCCTTACTCAACTGACTGTTGCCTCCTTTCCCCTTTTTTCCGTTCCTCCCGCCCACGTCGCTCCTTGTGCCTGTAGCCCATTTAGGTGTATGCTTCCTGCGCCATAGCTTATGGAGCACTGCTAGGGCTCCCTTAGGTAAGCATGGTAGCTTTTGTGATATTTACATGAATCGACCATGACTCACAAGACCCGGGCCTTATCGGACGTATTGTTTGTGTTCAACATGGTGTGTGTATGTAAGCCGGGGGGGGGGGCGGGCGCTTGTATGTGCCTGCGTGTGTGGTACCTGTGTGTACGTGTGCCTGCCTGTGTGTACGTGTGCCTGTGTGCAGGGGTGTGGGGGCTGGCTGTGTGAGCACGGGAATGTAAGGCACGAGAGGGTCACAGCGACGTGCGCGCTCACGAGGTCAAATCTGAGCAAATCTGCGCTCGTGCACCCTCTCGTGTCCACATTCCTAAATACGGGCCACAATAGGTCTGAAGCAGACACCCTCAATGCTCACGCATTGAGGGTTAGGTCTGCTCGACCTAAAAAGGTGTATGTGTTGCAGTGATGATGTAATATTTCAGGAACCATGAGACCTATATACTGCATTTTGCTGGCAAAACATGGGTTATGGGGATCAAGTGAATAACTCCTCAGAGCAACCCTTCTGCAATTTTCCAAAACAGCGGCTATAATAGAGGAAGAAGAGACATATTTAGAAACGAAACAAATAATAATGGTTTTTAATTCTTTTATGTTTACACCAAACAATGTTTTTGATCGGAATATGAAAAAAGAATGTTTATCACTCCTGTTTTAGAAACAGTTTCATAGTTCACTTTATTTGTTTGTTTTGGCAATCACTCGTAGTACATTTGCAAAATGTTGAACATATAAAAAGAGCGTATCAACAGGTACATCTTTTTGTAGCACAGGTTTATCAAGTACATGTGCATGGACGTGTACGTTCTGTGGGTAGAGGTTTTAGCACACCACCAATGTTTTTACAACCAAATTCACACAGATATGTCTCTACATAAGCATGATCCTAACATTTACACATCTTCTGTTCAAGTAGAATGCTCTTTTAATGAGTACATGCACAGAATATGATGTCGATGGAAGGTCACTTAGCTGGACTGGTCTCTTGAACTCACTGAATTGAAGATCGTCAAATATACAACAGTTAAAACTCATTTTCGACACATGCACAAGGTATTTTTCTATGTCTTTAAAGTCACATTCTTCTAGTGTCAGCAAATCCTCTTAGAAACTTCACAGGTTCAGCAATTAAAGCTCCAAACTTTATTCCAATTTTGCTCATAGTGTCATCACTGTGAGACCACTGGGCATCTCTTGGTCAAGATTCTTGTACAGAATATGAAGCAGGATTTAGGGCCAGAGGTACAACTGTTTTTTGCTGTTGCAAACAGGATATCGACCCATTTGCGACTGCAGAAAAGGGTCCTGGCATGTACAAACGCTATTTTGCAAGTCACTGAGTCGTAAAATAGCATTTGCGACTCTCTTCCTTATAGCGAGTCACAATGGAATGTACCATTGCTTCGCGACCGAAACTGCAGCTGCAAAACACTTGCAGTTTACCACCTACTTCAAGTAGGTAGTAAGCCACTTGCCCTTTGTAAATGGATGCAAAAATATTTTTTACGAGCAGGCAGTGGTCCCAGGGACCACTGCCTTCCCTTGAAAAAGGAAACAGAAACTTTTCAATTTTCTTTTTTGAATGCATCCTGTGTCCTGTAAGGATAGAGGGCTGCATTTTTATTTAAAAAGCAGTAACAAACATGGTGGTCGGCTGACCTCAGCAGGCCACCATCCCTGGGAGTGCTAGCTATAGGTTTGCAAATTGCACCTGCCTTATGAATATTAATGAGGCATGCAATTTGTGACCCCATTAAGCATCGCAAACAGTGTCTGAAACACTGTTGTACATTCCAATTTGCGAGTCGCAAATTGCGTGTCGCAAAACGACGCAATTGGCAACTCTAAAACTGGTAGGGTCATCCATCTGGCCTGCTCCATACCGTATCCATAACTCTGACAATCCTTGACATATGAACATTGCAACAAATCTAAGTAGCACAATAGTAATGTCTGTGTCATTTGACAGTACAATGACTCGATTAGAATAATTTCAAACAACCCACTCAACATGTGACACAACACAAAGTTTAGTTTTCTCTAATTTGCTGTTAAGATCTTGAACAATATGGCTTGTACTGTTTGAACATATCCCTGCAGACACCAACTCCTGATTGACAAACATTCCACTTGCAATCATTGGAAATTCAGTGTTCACTGAAGCATGAGCAATTTTTTGGTGAGTTAACATCTCCAAGTTCATCTTGTTCGATGTGGTTGATCAGAATTCATCAAGTTGCGCAGGTATAGGAGTCACATTTTTGATGCAGGCAAAGGCAATTGTTCCACTTATAAACATCCATCTGATTCTCTCACACTCTTTGACAGATAGTTCAAGATAACTGTCAAAGACAATGTGAAGTTCTTGCAAGGTACATACTGACTTTGATATCTGTAGAACAGTCTGAATGACCTCTCCGAAGTTTTGCATGGATGAAATCTTGACCATTCGTAATTGTGACATATTGTCCACAGCAACAGCATTTTCTTGAGCTTTTGGACAAATTTGTGGTTCACTAGTGTGTTTGCAGCATCTCCAGCAAACAATGCGTTTGTTAGCAGCAATCATGCAACAGAATGTATTTGATAAATTCACCCCTTTCCTGTGCTACATCCAGCTCTCTGTGTGCTGGTGAAAAGTTTTTTTGCAACCTGTTTTGTAGTAGCAGGTTGTACAAAACATTTACTATGGCAATTAAAGCGTGGAAGTTTAGCTTTAGGGATTATGTCAAACAGCTTTTTCTCTTTCAACACACATCTCTCCTACTTCAGTTCTGCGTATAGTTTCGATCCATGTTCCAGGGCATGTGGTAGACATGTCTTTATATTTGTATCTACATATTGTTTGGTCATAAAGTTGTGTAGTTGCAGAGGCTCAGTCATTTCTTTGCTCCTGCATGAAATGAAGAAAGCTGTCAACGTGTTTCTTAAAACTTTCCCCTCTTTTACCCACAAGTTTGTGGTGAGGAATAGTTTCACGAATATCCCTTAATTCTGAATGTGTCATTTCTCTAAAAACATTCCAAATAGAAAAGACTTCATGGTAATTTAACTGCCATTGAGCAACATATTCACTTGTATGTGTCTGACCAACAACTGCCTTGGAGCCTTTCTCTTATCTCTTGATCGTCTGTTCCAGTTTCATATCTGGAGCCACAGTGTTGAACCTTCACTCTCTGTCTTTCACCACAAAATGTCTTTGGACGAATTCTCTGAGGAGGTATGGTTTTTCCACCTCTAGCTTCTTCACTCTTTCCAAATGTCGGAACCCATATCTCAGGTAGGTTATGCAATCGAATTCACGAAATACAGTAATCAGTCACTCCATAGTCTCTACGTGCAGCTCCCAGTCACCTTCCTGATCAGCATGTACCAGGTTTTTCACTAGAGATATCAAGTGTAAAACATGTTCCCAGTACTTGCAAAGTTCTGATTTTTCTTTACAATCTTTGCCAAACTCTACAAACTTGTTTTTCAGGTTTTCTGATTTTGAACTGAGTGTACGAACATTGCCTGGCTGTGCATTGTGTCTTTTGAATGAAGGGCACCCTGTGCCTTGGTCGCTTCTGAGATGAGATATGCAAAACCAAACTTGTCATTCTTGTTCCAAAAAGCATTTCAACACAATGTTTCTATAGCCTCAGATATGATGAGCATACCTTGTAACATACAAACATAATGAGTTCCGCTCAATACTGACTGGACTGTTATGCTTTCAAAGATTTCAGCCTCAATACGTGCATCATTTATGTCACATCCACTGAGATAACTTCCTGCACACCACAATGCAACTTTTGTCATGTGGAAAATGCCCATCATTGGATCAAGATCATCAACTTCTACTGGATTGCTCATAAAAATATTAGCTACAATATGGAAAATACCTTCCTTGCAGAAAATTGGCAGGATAGGCTGATCTGCAAGTTGAGTACGCACATTTTGGAATTTATTTAAAGCTGGGTATACTGTTGCGTAGTTTGTGACTGCATATGGAATTACTGGTAAAAAAACAACTTTCCTCAGTGGAACGGTATTCTGGGAGATCAGAGCATAAATTCCAGCCCGCAGAGGAACATTCTTTTCTTCCTCCTTCAGTCCACTCCAAATAGGCAATATGATAAATTCCGTTTAATCAGATTTGTGGACCGCAGCATCAGATAGAAAAAGATCAATGTCTTCAGCCACTTTGAAACTTTCTGCTAGATTGGAACGTGTTGATGGCTTGTAGTGATTTTGCACACATTGGAAAGGCAGTTGGGATATTAGTTTGCAGCTTTGCTTGTTTATGCCTAGAGCTGACACAACTGTAGGCATACACAGCTACTACATTGGTACAGTCTGGAAAAAGCCCCATGGCAGTATCATGTGTGCTGGATGTTCCAGGCAAAGTAGAGCTGACTTCAAAATCAAAATTATCAAGAGCAGCAATTGTAAATCCTTTCCTGGTAAAGTGACTTGGAATTGGTGTGCTGTTGGATTCACACGATTGTACGGCATGAGCTGCTAACAAGTTCCTGTTCCTTATTATGTCATTATAACTTGTTGATACACCAGTCATATTCATTGAAGTGATTAGCCTGTCGGTTCATGGAATTGTCTTCCAATTCTTTGCCAATATCTTCAAAGCGTCTGTTCTGAACTCAAGAACTGTAGTTTTTAACAGTTTGCTTTGCTGATATTAATCAATGATGTAAAAAATGTTAAGACAACATCAGGCATTCTTGTTGATTCCCATGATTTGTGGCGCTCTGGGGCATCACACAATTTGTCATTAAGTCCAAACTCTAAATATTTCAGGACAATTTTTAAAATGGTTCCTGCTGATTTTACTACACCCTGTGATCTTATTTTGGCAACAAAAATTCCAGGAGTCAAGGAGTCAAATCAGATAAGAACACCACAAGTGGCTCATTCTTTTTGGTAGACTGACAAAAACGAATCCTGTCATTGTACATTCTTACCAGAAAAATCTCAATTTCATTGTTGACCATTATTTCTTTGATCTCACTGAGTGTGAACCCGTAGCCAGCACACAGGAGTGGCTTTAAAACTTTATTTGCTTTTTCAAAGAGAGAAACTTAACTGCATTCTGGTAGCTACGTTGCTGCTGGGAGCTCATTGTACATGCATTTTTTCGAATGTCTGCAGGCATGCTGTTCTAGTGAGCGTACAAATCCACTGCAAATACATTCACCTTGCTGTTCAGATCAGCTACTCAGCTGAAAACTTCATCTTGGAAGAAACTAGCGGCAGATAAAAACATATTTGCCCTTCGAGACTCACAAACTCTATACCTTGTTCTATAATCAATCCGTTTGGCCCTCGTTCTGGCTAAACTATAAATAACACATTGAAGATCCTCTGCTTTCTGATCAGTTGTTGGAGGTGGACGAGTGGTAGACTTCGATCTTCTAAGAGGATGGGCATTGGGTTTGGTTGTTGTTGCTTTGTCAGAATACTCAGATTCTTGTTGTGATTCAGTGGTTTCTGCTATTTTTGAAAATTATTTCCAGGCTTTTTTTCATTGTGTATGACTTGTAGCACTTGTTGATCCTCTTTACCAATCAATTTTATTCTTTTGTGAACTTCATCTTGCCCCATCTCTGCAGTGTCTCGAACTCTCTCCTGTTCAGCCACAGCTGGCGTTAGCTTTTTTCGGATTAGTTAGGCATATGACACATTTTTCTGTGTTGAATGAGTGCTCAGATTTTCTAGTTAGCAACACTGTCAGGAGGTAAAGATTCTCAGCTACCACCTGCTTCTCTCATGTTTACAAATATGACAACGGAAAACCTGAAACTAAAACAATACTAAAATAAATTATCAATATGATGACTCGAACACATCATTATAGACCAACCCTTTTGAAAAATGGCAGATGGTTTGCTCCGAGGAGTTATTTTCTGTCTCTATAAGACTACTAGTCCCCAAACACCTATGTTTTGACTACAAAATGAAATGTATAGATCTCATGGTTCCTGAAATATTACATCACCACTGCAACACATCCGCCATTTTTATAAATGTCATCCAGAAAAATTTGGCCCGGATTAGCAAAGTCTACCCAAGCTAAATTACTTCTCTAATGATACAAAAACCCAAATCAAAAACGAAAATCTCTGGACAACAATTTCTTTATGGAGGTATATCATGGGGCCAGGTCTATCAGCAGCAATGGCCAATGCTTCTCAAAATTGTAAAGCAGATACTGCTGTGGGCCCCAACCTTGCAGTGCATGGACGACTGCGGTACAATTAGTGCCGCTCAAGTGCACATGGATTACCAAAAAAACGCAGAATAGGTTGCATACACCATAAGGCGAACTAATCACTTACCGGTGCAGTTCATGGCTTAAACAGTCCTTTCTTGGTTTCTATTCTTGCAGTTGTGTATCATATAGTTAACCTTTTCCGTCTTCATTATAGCTAGTATTTTGGGTCTGTCGCCATTTCTAGTGCAATACATGAATTGAGGGTAATTCCTGATACATAATTTTGATATTTATGGATCTCTACAAAGGAATGTAACATAGCTAGTCTAAAAGCATCCGAATCTCAATTATACACAACATAGTACTAGTGCCTGTTTAGCAAAAGCCTCTCTGCAAAGGACAATGTTAAGGATAATCTTCCTCCAGCATGTTTACAACTTTTGCCCCTAGGGAGCCACAATACAAAATCCAAAAACAACACAATGGAATGTGCACACCTTCAGGCCACCAAATCACTTACAGATGCAGTTCATAGCCTAAATAGCCCTTTCTTGGTTTTTAGTCATACTGATTCGACCACTGTGGCACCGACAGTGCTTCTCAACCTGGTATGGATCGTTCTATTGTGGTGCTGAAAATCCTTCTCACTCAGGCACAGATCATATTATTGTGGTGTTGATAGTGTTTCCCACCCAGGTACTGATCATAGCATTGTGGCACTGCCAGCGCTTCTCAACCAGGTATGATCATACCATTGTGGCCCTGCCAGCGCTTCTCAACCAGGTATGATCATACCATTGTGATGCTTGTAATACTCACACCCAGGTACTGATGAGACCACTGTGTCACTGCCAGTGCTTCTAAACCAGGCTTTGATCCGACGACCTCTGTGCTCCTGCCACTGCTCCTCTGCATTGGAGTTAATAGAAGATTATGGTACAGCCACTGCCCTTCAACCTTGTAATAATTGCATTGTCTTGCTTCAACTGTGCCAACGGACTCAAGCTGCACCTCACTGACATGGCCTACGTAGGCCAAACGTGGTCTTTTGTTGCTCTTGCTCCTGTTTGGAGAGTGTCTGAGATAGCATGTTACTTCTGGTTGACCTGCACTTACAGGAGCCGGACCAAGGGTGATTTGCATATGGCTGTCCTCCATTTAGACTGGAAAAGTGGAGAGAAAACAATGGAGTGGAATGTGACCTTCGCGATCAGCAGCATCTGAGATTTATTCAAGCATTCATCCATCATTTTGTTACTACCGCACTCTGCCATCGGGTTTGCTCCTCAACCTTGCCATGGCTAGAACCCTGTGACACCATCAGTGCTTCTCAATCTTGCAATGAAGTGACCACTGTGGCATCCCCAATGGTAAAGATGAAAGAGAACCCAACGGCGGACCTTCCAGTCTGCACCTCACGCTTTGTTTCATAGAATTTAAAAAGTCCTGTGCACAATTCCTCCAGCACATGCCGTTGTTTAGTGCCACTGTGTACCAGATCCTTGGTCACAATCACTGGACAGTGCATGTAAATAAGGGGGAAAAAGGATGAAAAAAGAGAAAAGGAAGGTTTTTGATACAACAGGCCTGATTGGACTTTTTCTTACCTGGTTCACCTCCATATGCTTTATGCACCCCCAATGGTATTTAATCTTGCATTGCAAAGACCTCTGTGGTGCCATCTGTGCACCCCACTGTTGCAAAGAATAAATCACCGAGGTGGCACAACTATATCTTAACTTTACAAAGAATAGATCATACTGGTTCAGTAAGTGCTTCTTAATCATAAAGTTGATACAATACTTTGACCGGGACAATGATCTTAAAACATTCAATTAATGGATTACGGTGGTGGGGCCACCGTTCAGCATCCTTGCTTTAAAAGATATGCTTAGAAGGTGTTCTATGGCTGAGCTCGCATATAATGTTTCCATGTGGAACCTAAAAGGAGCAACTTCTTGACTAAGAATATCCCCAATTTACGCTTCGCAAGGCTACTCAATCAGAGATTTGCAAAGAAATGCAAGGTAACATTTTTTAAGACTTTAGTGTAGTTAGGAGATAAAGCACTTACAGGTCCAAACTAACAACTATTGCAAAGATTGCACAGGGTGATCACAGGTTAATTTATGGTGTGTATCTGACTTTCCCTGACTAGGATTGTGGTCCCTCTCGGACAGTGTGCATACCGCTGTCAACCAAAAGTTCAATTTCTAAAGACTAGAAAGATCAAAAGATGAAAATTAAGTTCAGTTTTCCTAGTAACAGTCAACACAGACAATTATTTACATAAGAGTCGATAGGAAAGGCTAAAATCTCATAAAGATGACTTAGGGCTCTGTTAAAGTTAGGCGAACATGGTACACTGGTATAAATGCAACAGAACATCCTGTTTGCCATACTGACAGTTTGCTTCATTCACAGGTGGGTGGACCATCAGCTTTCCTTTGATGGGCCCTCGTTGGCTCCATTGACTAAATGCTTTCTCTGATGGGCTAGCCATTGGAGGAAGGGAGAGGTTGAACTCAAATCTGGGGAACCGGGTTTGAGCCTCAGCAATGGCGCTAAACATCCTGTGATTCTGAGCAAATCACTTAATTGCCCAGTACCTAGCAAAAATGAATGTGTTCTCATGTAACACAAGTGGTGCTATGTAAACCTTCGGGTCAAGTTTGCGCTATATACAACTCCGTATAAAAAAGAGGCATACAGTGCCTACCCTATTTGAGGTGTACAGTGTGATATCTTTTTTTATGGTTTGGATTGACAGCACAGCTGTTGGCAGACAATTATGTGAGCATCAGAGGGGTGTTTACTTCCTACACATGCTGGGAGCCATAAGTACATGTTTTGATTGGTCAGACGTTCTGTGCTCTCATAAAAAATCAAGTTCTTGCCATCCATGCATCTGTAATCATTTTTTTGTTTTTTGGTTTATTTATCCATTCGCCTTAGCTTGAACTTTCAGGATCACACACATAAAACGGTGGAATGCTGTTAAAGAGTTTTAGATAACTAGATAATGAATTGTTTCTCTGGCAGGAGCACAGACAGGAAGAGAGCAGTGATTAACCTACTTGGATTTTTAGGTTTGGCTTGACAGTGCAACTGTCACATAATCTTTTCACCTATACCAATATTATTAAACATGCATTTGCTTCTAGGCAAATACATATCTATGCCTATGCTATTTACTTGTAATGCTTAACATTACCATTCAGCATTCCTTTAAAGTCAAATATATTGGCATTGCCAATGCTTGTTTTGATTGTCTGTCACCCCCAGTTAAAACCTAGGTAAAACCTATAATACCTAAATAGTTTTCTGGCAGTCTTCATGAACATGTCTAACAAGCTCAGTCCTTTTAGGACAAGCTTAAGAGCGAATACCACAATGTGCATCATGTCTGGTTCATTTTATGCTCAGAACTTCAAATATAATGCTGTCTTGCAACCAGCCCTCCTAAACCTTGAAGTGGATAAACCACTGTGGTGCATCAGGTCAGCCTCATCCTTGCAATGAATAGAGCATGGTAGCATCAAAAAACCTTCTGAACCTTGCAATGAATAGATTATGTAGCTTCACCAATGTGCCTCTACCTTGCAATGAATTTTCACCTGTTGTTCCTCCAAAGCTCCTCAACTTTGTAGTAAAAAAACACAGTATTGCATCTCCTGAAGCAGTCATGCGCTCTATAACTGCTGTTGATTGACTGTTGATTGGAGTGCGACAGCCTTACAAAAAGTAGACCACTATGGTGCCACTGCTCAGTCTGCAGAGAAAGGAACATAGTAGTAAGACCAATGCTCCTCAACAGTGCAAAAGAAAAAGTGTTGGGGCCCAAATTCGTTAAAGAAGCCTGCTGGCACCACTGTCAAATGTCAGGTCTGCCCATTACCAAAGCTGTTCAGTCTTTATTTCACCTCATGTCACTTTCATCCACCAATATGCTCTCCCTGCCCCTATATTGCACCCTCGCAGGTTTCTTTTCATCTCTGTTTTTCCCTTTGCCACAGTTTTTCTGTGTCTTTCTTCAACCTTCTTTCCCATTTTGCTGCTTTTCTTTGTCAAACTCTGACAATTAAAAATAAGTTTTGGTCCCCAAAAAAGAGAGTGCGGGCCCCACCTGTAATCACTGGCTCAAATTAAGCACTGATCCTCATCCTTGTGATTAATAGTTCACTGTAGTATCACAAATGTGCCTCAGTCTTGCAAACCATCGGTGACTGAGCCAATCAGCTTTTGGTACATAGGGTTTTGCCTGGTCTCTGACAGTAATTCTTCATTTTAAATATATGAATATTAGTAGGTGGTCTTACCTGGGTGGTTGGTGTGTGTGCTATGTCTGTTGACCTTTACTACAAAAAACACACTACCAATTTAACACATTGTTGCAAATGGCTTTGGGCCATTTGGTCCATAAGGAGTTTTTGCTTTTTGAGCACCCAGTTTTTGGACCTTTACTGTAGTTGAGTCTTCCCATGTGAGTATCACTCACAGTGATTTAATTGTAATTGGACTGAGTGTGTTTACCACCAGTGTCAACCTAATAAATAAGGGCAATGCAGTACAACTAGGGTAAGGGACACTAGGCTTGTTACACATGTAAACGTGTAAGGCACACACATGTATGCACATGTTGCTGCATGGGGCTGACTACCATTGTGCACAGCCCAATAACTATATACAGTTAACATGCCTGTGATAGTTTTAAACTGCAAATTTAACCTGTCAAAAAACAACTTTCCTAAAACGTCCTGTTAAATATTTTTCGTACCCAACAGGAAACTCTGCTCCGCAGACCTCACCCTGGCCACCATCCATGCATCCGTAAAACCACAGCCTGAGGCAAATCCTTCTCCCACTGCGCCGCCAAGACCTGGAACACCCCCCCCCCCTCGTCCTACGACAAACTGAAGACCTTCTATCCTTCAGGAAACTACTCAAGACCTGGCTGTTCGACCAGTAGCAACAGCACCCCCTTCCTCCCCTCCCTTCAGCACCTTGAAACCCTCACGAGTATGTAGTGCGCTTTACAAATTATCTGATTGATTGATTGATTGATTGATTAAATATTAATAATTCACCCCTAAGTAGGCCTTATTGCCCATTGTTAGAAATTGAACTTCTGGTTGGCAGAGGTATGCACCCTGTCCAAGAAGGGAACACAATCCTAGCCAGGGTAAGTAAGATGCACACCATAAATTAACCTGTGCTCACCCTCTGGTAGCTTGACACAGGGCAGTCGGGCTTAATTTAGGAGCCAATGTGTAAAGTATTTGGGCAGCACTTAAAACAGGAACACAGTGAAAACACCCAAAAAAGACTCCACACCAGTTCAGAAACATATATTATGATTGTATGCATAAAACAAGAACAAAACTGCAAAAATCCAATAAGTAAAAGTCAAGATATATATTTTTAAAGAATCGAAGTAAAAATAGTGCTATGGGAGGTTATCTGGTTATGCTGGACAATGGTAAAGTCAAGAATTCAGGTCAGTTGCGAGGCATCGTGGAATGGGTATAGAAGTCATGCAAGGTCTGCTGAACAAAAGTTCCATGATCTTGTTCGCAACAGCGAGATGTGGGGTGCAGCCGTGCAATACGTCAGTGTCGATCTCGCAGTCGAGGTGATGTGTCGAATTTCTCCAAGCAACAATGGTGATGTGCTGGCTCTGAAGCTGGAGCTCCGGTTCTGAGATGTGATGGTTCTGAAAATGATGCACCGGGTTTCTCCATGCAGTTGAGGAGATACATCAATCGTATCTCTGCAGTGGCGGTGATGCAGTAGTTCCAATGCAATTGGTTCTGATGCGCTGGTTCCAAATGCGATGCACCAGTTATGTTCCCGCAACAACGCAGATGCATCAATTCTGCTCAAGTGGTGAGGATTCATCGGTTCCACTGGAGCAAGTACCTGAATCCACTTCCAATGGACCAAGCACAGGAGAAGTGGGTAATACTTTGATATCCCTGAGTCTCAAAATAGTAGGCAAGCAAGCAAGCCCTTGGAGATCACTCTGCGTTAAGGAAGAATCCAGTTCTTACTCAGCAGGCAGAGAGCAGCTGGCAGCACAGCCTTTCCAGGGTTTCCAGTTTTTCCAGAGCATAAGTTCAGCAGACTTGAAGAACTGAAATCTTCATTCTCAGGGGTCTCACTAATATAACAAAGAACTTGGCACAGAAGCTGAAATATGAAAAGACATCTTTATTAAACTTAAATAAGTGAGGCTACGTCACCCAGAAGCCTTAGCAACTGAATGAGGCAGTCTGAGGAGTACAGAGAACAGAGGCCTTATATATGCTTAGGGTTGCAAAACTCAGCATTCGGCCCACCATTAATTATACAGAAACGCCCAACATTCCTTCTTACGCAAGCCGGACCACAACCCATATCATAAACAGACCATAAAAGAAGGAACAGAAACAGATGAGAGGTAGGATAAGGGGTGTGTATGTGCATACCAAACTCTACAATGTCCTGTGCTTTGATCCTCAATCTTGATCAGCTATAGGGCAAGGAACTGGCCTAACAAGGTCAGCTTCAGGCAACGGGTCAGTTCACTCAGGTCATTCAGAAGTCAGCTAAAGCCGCAGTCATCGGCCTATGTGAGGGCAACCACAAAATGTCTGCCATGCACAAAATGGAACCCATGGTTCAGAACGAAATCTCCAAATACATAGTGAATCCGTCGGTCTACCATAACGAGATCACTCGTACTAGCCGAACTCACTAGTTACGGTTCGCTACTATCAAATTCGTAACAAAACCATGACATTTATAAAATGGGTTCAGAATTCACGGAACCTCAGACTGGCTGTCCTTGTAGCAGCACAGTAGTCCTTCCTCCTGGCAGAGTTTACCCACAAGTCCAGTAGTGTCTGATTTGGTACAGTAAGAGAGACAGTACTTACATCCAGTCGTGCCGTTAAAGTGGAGGTGACTTCAAAGAGGGGCTTTGAAATGCACAGAAGTTCTCCCTCTCGGCTGTGGCACCAGACTCACTTCAGGGAAGTATGCAGCCCTTTGCCAGGGGACAGGTAACTGCCTGTTCAGGTCTAAGTTTAGGTTCCTCCCTCCCATCTTGCCTAGGATGACCTACCAGGATGTAGATGGCCACTTAGGCACACCTAACCTTCCTTTGTGTGTGGCTGTCTAGAGGTAATGCACTAAGTCCAGCTGTCACCCACCCTAGACGCGTACTGGAGACAGGCTTCAGGCACACAGAGATAAGAGGATAGAAATGCCATCTTTAGAAAAGTGATAAATTCAATTTACCAGCAAAGAGAATTTATCATTACCATTCCAATGATATGGAACATGACAGAGCTACTCCTTCTCAATCAGGAATTACAGCGTATACCTGTGAAAAGAAATAATCAACATTAACCGCTAGGAGGGGGAGGCCTCACAGTAGTGAAGAAACAAATGTGGGTATTTTTCACTACTAGGACATGCAAAACTTAACAGTGCATTTCCTTTAAATTATACAACACCCTGCACTATGGGTAAACTAGGGCCTACCTTAGGGATGACATATATGTGATAAAAGGAGAGTTGAAGGCTTGAAAAAGTGGTTTTAAATGCTGGGTTGACATGGCAGTAAAACTGCACACACAGGCTCTGCAGTGGGAGGCCTGAGATAAGTGCTACTTGTGTGATTGGCACAATAAGTGCTGCAGGCCCACTAGTATCATTGAATTGACAGGCCTTGGGCACGGGTAGTGCACTCTACAAGGGACATACAGATAAATTAAATATGCTAATTGTTAATGAGTCAATCAAACCATGTTTTGGGGAGAAGCACATGCACTTTAGTACTGGTTGGCAGTTGTAAAGTGTTCAGATTTCTAAGATCAACAAAAAGAAATCAGCAAAAAAGCTGAGGAAACAGGCAAAATGTTTGAGGGAAGAGCACCCTAAGGCTGTCCAGTCTAACACCCATAATGGCCGAGTGCATGATAAATAAAAGTAGAAATTAATATTGAACATGTTATTTACTGTGAAATATCCCAAAAGCTAGTTTCACAGTAGCAAGGCTAGCTGCTTCTAAAGAGAAACACTTGGCTAGATCATTACATTTATTAAACGCTAAATTCAGATTGGTAGCAGCTGGAGAAATTATTTAACAACTCATTTTAATAGTTATTAAAAATCAAATTTAATGGTGAAATCAAATTTTGTCTAGCTATTGAGCAAAAGGTACTTTAAAAAAGTTACATATCTTCTGCCTACAGCTTGTAAGCATTCAACTGTCACCTGGCATCTGGATGTCTCTCATGTGAGGAGATATTTATTTCTCTGGGGAGGTGTTTTTCTTCCTTGAGCAGGATGGGTTGGGGGTGTGCCTAACCCCTTCCTGAGCTTCAAATTATGTCTACCCTGTCACTGACAGCTGTAGCTGACACCTGGGCCTGTCTCCCTAATGTCTTCCTAGACAACGGGACCTGAAACCAAGTGGGTGGGGGGAAATGCCCCCGAAACAGTTTGGAGTGACCAAAAGGGAGGGTTTTGCTATTATCATAGCCACACCTCTGGGTGGACACAGGAGCTCTGACCAGGTGAAGAAGGGTTCTGCCTTATTGGATTGTCCCAGAAAGGAGGGGTGACACAGGGTGACACAGGGTGGAGGGATGATGCGGCATCCTAAGATTGGTCTGGAGTGTCTGGTCCTAGAACTTTTCACCCACACAGCAAGTTCCTGGACATGGGCAATGCAATTCCTAAAGCATGGACAGCTAGAAGTAGTTTTCTGATACCCCTGATGTACTAAGGACTTTGCCTGCAGCTGAGCCTCATGATTAGATGGGTCTCTTTAGGGCCAGTGGCACTGACCGGCTTATGAACCCTGAGTACCAGTTGGAGGAAGATCTGGACTCCGCTGCCACTCCAAGTGCTCTGCAAGGTAGCCAGACCGCTCGTGGGCTTGCGAATGTGGGCAGGAGAGTGTTCTTCTGGCTGGGGGTGAAGGAGCCACTCAGGAAACCTCACTACCAGGAGAGAAGCACCAGGAGAGCAGAAGACTGTTGCAGGGAGTCAGTGAAACCAGCTTCCAGCAGAAAAATATAGGGAATTGGCTCAATAGGGCCCGAGTTATGATCCAGCAAAGGCTGCCCATTTGAACATGTCTGCACAGAAAATGGAGCCTCGTGGCCTCCGCTGCTTCTCTCAAATTAGTGCCCGGATATCAGAGCATCTTTCATTCACAAATTGGGAGGAGGGGCTGCAATGCTGAAATCATTTCAAGAGCTGCAATCTGATTACCAACTGCATCGCAGCCAGTTCCACCAATACCTGCAGGTCCTGCACGCTCTCACTGCCTTTCCTAAGGACCTCACGGAGCTCCCAGAATGTAGTCCACTGGAGGGTAAGCTCCTCCTTGGAGACCTGGTACCACGCAAAATAGTGAAAGACTATCAGGGACTAGTCACGAAAAAAACTGTAACACATAACCCACCCTCAGGGCGACATGGGAGACAGGCATTGGTGCACTAGACAACGACAACTGAACAGAAGCATTGGGGGCTCCTCGTGAGGCGGCAATCTTGTTACACCTTCACCTGAAACAGCTCAAATATCTTCATAGAGCCTACTATACAATGCATCGGTTGTGGCGCAAGGGAGTGATTGGCTCCCCGACATGCCTTTGGTGTAGGGCGGAAGAGGGTACATTCCTTCATACTGTGTGGAGCTTCATGGCGCTGCACAGGGTCTGGTGTGGTGTAACATCCTTCCTGGGGGAGGTCCTCTCCTGGACCATCCCCTAGACCAAAAACTGATTCTCCTTCATATCACCTGCAGCATAGTGGGGAAGAGTGGCTCTGATTTCTGGGTCTAACACTAGCGAAGAGGGATACAGCCAGGGATTGGAAGGAGAAATCCCCACCGGCTCTTGCTGCGTGGGAGAAGGGGTCGGGTCATTGTATGGGGCTGGAGCTTGCAGTGAACCAGGAAAGGCCCTCAGAAGCACTCCAACATCTGGCAAAAATGGGATGATCACAGAGGGATTGTTTTGGCGCATATTAACACAGTAAGCTCATGACTTGAGGCAGAAATTCGGGGGTATGGGGCGGGTGAACAAGGGAATGCTACACATGATTGGTGCTGGACTTGAGATATTTGCAGTGTCGCTTGGTGTTTGGGAGGATGGGGGGGGTCAACTGTGCAGGCTTCTTGTTCGTGTTTAAGGCTATACCAATTTCCTCATCCTGGGTGTACTTATCGGCCAGTGCAACCCTACTGTTTAGCAAAAACCCAATAAATTTAAAAAAAAAAAAAAATTGGGGGAAGGGAATGAGTGGGACCCCTCCCCAGAGGCTCCTTCAGCCCTGGGGACTCCATGGGGCTCGGTGCTAAAGAATACCAGGTTGTGCTGCAAGGGCATGGCAAGTACAGGGAGAGGTCCCTGGACCCTGAAGGCAGCCCCTGCATGGCTAGGACCGCTCATGGTCACCCCACCCGCAGGAGACCAGTGCTAGCAGAGGGTAGCGCACAGATGACTGCCAGCCCCCGCGCAGCACAGGAGTTGCTTGTAGGGAGCCGGGTGGAGCCACATTGGCCTTTGGGCTCCCGCGCATCCCCCAATGACTACCACGACCACGGTGGGTGCCACGGATGGGACCAGGAACCTATTTTATGCATTCCCGGAGCCAGGGATTGGTGTTCTTCAGCTCAGCAGTGCAAAGACTTATAGTGGCTGGTACTATGGCTATATTTTGTGTATGCTTGTCAGATGGATGTATGACGTTACAACGCATGCTTTTACCACGCATGCCTTTACAACGCGGTTTTTACAACGCATGCCTTTACAACGCATAGTGCTTTAGGGCGCTGGATAGTGAATAGTTTAATTTACTATTCCAACTCCAGTCCCCGTGGATAGTAGGGAAGGTGTTGGATAGTAAATTAAACATATTCCCTATCCTAGAGCACCCCCCAGCGCAATGCGTTGTAATGGTTTGCGTTGTAAAAGTTGCGTCATAATGGTAGTGCGTTGTAAAAGTTTCGTTGTAAAGGTTGTTTACCTTGTCAGATATATAGATGAGGTGATCCCTGACAAAGCCCATAGGCCTACTTCATTTAGAATGACCCCCTCCTTATAGTGTGTTATTCTATTTGGTACGGGCGTCTGGGGGTATTGTGATTTTGGTGGTCATGACCCATTAGGAGTCAAACTATCATCAAGGGCTGCTGTAACCTAGATCACTATAAAAGGATCGGTTGGCTAATTAATGTAGAGACTGAATTGAAAGCCCTCGGGATGGGAAAACTTTTTCAGGACCCTGACTCCTGCAAAAAGGTCACAAAGAAATGGATAACGGATTTATATGTATAGAGATTACAATATGCCCGACGAAGGGAAAATACCTGTATCCATCATTCCTCCATTGCTTATGATCTGGTCCCATCAATACCAGGAGAAGGTTTTCATTATTTATCTGGCATAAACAATGTGCAGCATAGATTCATTCTATTGCGATTCCGACTGAATATGATTCCGCTACTCTTGGGATACCCACAAAATAAATACAGATTAGCAGATCTTACTCCCTGTCATTGTAATAACTATGCCATGCAGTCAGATCTACATATTGTATTATTTTGTAAAAATGACTCAGAGGAAAGGAAAACATTTATACTTCCAATCCTGAGGTACCACAACTTTAGGCAATGTCGAGTGGCCATGAATTTTTTAAAGGCGTTACAAGACCCATTGGCAGGCCTCTGTGTCGCCTCATTTTTATGGCCTTATTTTAGGAAGAGGAAAAAGGCGGGTTCACATCCTAGGAGTATCGTGTAATTTTAAACATCAGCTGTTTTTGCTTTTTTATGATTTTAATGGTCTTACCTGGATCACAGCAACATCGTTTAATACTCATTTTAACTTTGTATATATGCATATTTATTGGTGTGGAAATTTGTTTTGATGTTATATGCTTTTATGGTCTGTTTACAAAAGATCGAATAAAGTTGTGTGACTTGACTTGACTTGAGGAGTCAAATGCGATTTTAGAATGCCACCAAAGATATATTGCTGTCTGAGTGATACATATATTTGTAATTTAGGGGCCGATTAGGATGGCGGACGGATTGCCTCCGCCAGGCCGGCGGTAGCCACCGCTGGCCCGGCAGAGGCAATCCGTCCGCCATCCTCACAGAAAAGACCCCCGCCCCATTAGGATGGCTGGGGGGTCCGCGGCGGATGGCAAGTCCGTCCGCCGCTTTTCCACTGGTCGCCTTCGCGACCGGCGGAAAAAATGCATACATATGGTGGCAGTGTCTGCGAGACACCGCCAGCCATATAATGATGCCGGCGTTCCTATGCCTTTCCACAGCGGCATTGCCGCCGTGAAAAGGCATACGGTCTTCGCTTTGGGGGCCTGTTGCGGGCCCCCACGGTGAAGGGGGGTGGGTGGTGCACATGGGGGGTTCCTATGGTACCCCCCTGCATTTACATGCACAAAGCGGCAGACACCGCACGGTGCCTGCCGCTTTGTGCATGAAAATGTAATACATGCTATTTTAACCTTGCGGCAGGTGCTGCTTCAAACAGCACCCGCCACAAGGTTAAAGATCCAGGATGTGACAGCCAGGGTGGCGGTCACATCCTAATTGCACCAGAGGGACCGCCGCTGCCGCTGCGGACGGTCCCTCGACCTCGGGGGTGTCCGACGGCCATCCTAATGAGGCCCTCAATGTGTAGTGTTTAGTAGGGCCTGTATAATAACTGTACTTTTCCTTCTCCAAAGAAAAGCACTAACTGGACAATGATTTATCAGGTGTTATATTTACGCTACAGTAGATGGAGATTGTTAGCCCACCCCGCCTCCCCTGAGCAGGCCTTGGGCTGCTCTGCTTCATGCTACCATGGGGTGCTTAGTTCCCAGTGAGGAGTCAATTGTGGGCCTATTACTTGCACAGGCTTCACATCCTGCACAACTAATAAACCAATTTCTTACACACATCCACGAGAATTCCCTTGTGCCTCAACAGTGGTGCAAAGGGAATCTTTGGGCGGTAAGTAACTTGACCATGCCGCTAGGACAATGAAATAGCAAAATACTGGTGGAAGAAAATAATATATCTTATTCCTCTCAGCTACACACACAACTTTAAAAAAAAAGCTTGGAAAGTATTCTTCAAAACAAAATTGATAACTTCCATGAATGTTAACCTAAACCATTGGTGGCATTCAGTCACTTTGAGTGCAGTTCACCATTAGGAGTTGTTAGAGAAGACGGTGACCATGATTTGGATTGGGTCACACTTGACAAAATATGTCTTCCCAGACTTCGGAACCCACTATCTCTGTCTTGCACACACGTCTCCTCTCATTTCTCTAATCTCTGTTTTGGATTAAAGCTCCTATAAATGTTGAACATTTGTAAATTTTCAAGGCACACAGGATTATATTGTCTCTTCTGAGCCGAATTACAGCCTTACCCCTCTTGTTGGACTCACGAATTCTTCCCTAACCCCACTTTAGTCATTTTTCATCTCTGCTGCCTGCCTCCTTTCCACTACGACTATCTTTCCTTCTCTTGCTTCTCTTTCCTGGTTCCTCTTGCCCATCTCATCTTTCGGTTTTTCTACATGGTGGTATTTACACACTCGCCCTGGGGTTTCTTGGTGCTATACAACCCTTTGTTATTGTTGGCCATCTCAGTGGGCACAAGACTCCTGTGGACCTTCATCTGACCGTTCTCCTCTGTGTCTTTTCAGATTATTGTTGCCTGCAAGCGAGTGCTGTCTTTTCAGAAGTTCCAGTCCTGGCCTCAGGTCAGCCTCTCCACCAGCTCCTCCCTCAACTCTCTGCCCAAACCGGAGAAGACTTCAGGCGAAAACTACGATGATCTGGATCGCAAGATTCTTCAACTCTGTGGTACAAAGAACTTCTTCTCCCTCCCATAGGCCACTGACTCCCTCCTCTCATTCCTACCATTTTTTTTTATTTATCTGATTTAGTGAATTTTTTTTCTCCTTCCATCATTTTCACTTTGCTAATTTCTTTACTTTCTGCCTTCTTTGGTTAGTTTCATTCTTCATTTCTTCCTTCCTTGCTTTCTTCCCCGACTCTTTTCTTCCTTGCTCCCTTTCCTTATTCATTTTTACTTCCTTCTTTGATTTCTTCTTTTAATTTATTCTTCCTTGCTTTTTCTGCTTCTTCATTTGTTCCTTCCTGATTTCTTTCATGCTTCTTTTCTCCCTTCCATTTTTATTTCCTTCTTTCCATGCATGTTTTTTCTTTCTTTCTTCCCCACTTTCCTTTCTCCCTTGCTCCTTCCCTTTATTTCGTTCTTCCTTCCTTGCCTCTTATTCTTTGGTTTCTTCCTTAGTGCTTCCTTCTATCAATCTTCCCATCCTGCCTTCCTCCCCTTCTACTTCGTCTGCTTGCTTTCTTGAGTTTGTCCCATTCTTTCCACCCTTTTGCCCTGCAGGACGAGCCATATTATTGCCTTTTATTGCAGAATTATCATGTGCTACTTGCATATCAAGGCGCCACTTCACAGGCGGGTGGCCGAATTCTCTTTAGTTTACTTTAAGTCTCCTCCTCCTTGTGGTCTCTAGTTTTTCTCCCTCCTAGTGTAACCCAGAACCCTTGGCAATGGGCGACTAAATACTACAGACTCCAGGGGAAAGAGCGACCCATCGGCTGTGGGATGCGTTCCCATAGCTGCCTGTGAAAGTCCCTTGCACTGTGGTGCCAGACAAAGGTTTATATATTTGTTTAAGTAGTTGTCAGAGAAGAATGTGAGGCCAGAGTAGGAGACTGGTGTAGTGCAGACTATGGCAGTGACGTGGCACACATCTTCATTTAACACTACATACTCAGGGGCGAACAGCGCCCATCTGCTGTGGAATGCGTCCCCACAGCTGTCTGTGAACGTCTGTGAAACACCCCTTGCACTGTGGTGTCAGAGAAGGGTTTATATTTCAAAAAAAGTAGGTGTCAGACAAGAATGTTGGGCCAGTGTAGGAGACTACTGTAGAGTAGACAACGACAGTAAACTTTCAAAGTGATGAATTAAGGCTTTATATGAAGCAGCTCACCTGCCTTGCATGCTTTGTCTGATAGATGTATTGTTGCTTCACAAAGAGAGAGAGATAACAAGAGATCAGGGGGTAGTAGTGAAATATTTATAACTGATACGAGTCCTTGTAAGAAAATGTCCATTTACTTATAAATGCAGTTGCAGAAAACGTTTTCGGCCCAATTCTGAAAGATTTTGGTAGAGCAGGTGTGACATCGGAAAGGTAAGCAGAAGTGGCCTTCAGGAGAGAACATTTATACATCATCATACTTGACCACCGTGAACTGTGAAGATTGCAAATGTGCGGGTCGATATTACTGACCTCAAAATGTTGGCACTAAAAAAAATAAAGGTTACAGGTACATCATAGTTAGGTTCAGAATTTACACACACAAAACCATAGAAATTCACCAGCTGGAGTTATCTCAAGAAACTATAACTCGCGCCCTAAGGTAACTGTAACTCGCGCCCGCTCATTCGGCCGTGGTACATGTCCAGTCTCAGAGCTCCTTTCAGACATTTTCTGCTCGAACCAAGTCTCCTATGAGAGAAAATAACATGGCCATTGTCAGTGTGGCAAAAGGAATTTATGCAAGCTCTGGAATCCCACTAATTAGGATCTACACACCCAGAAAATTATCCACAGTCCTAGACACAACCCTTTTCTTCTTTCCTCCTCTTCTTTCCTGGTTGGTCTAATTTCTCTCCTCCCTCCAGGTAGAAAGACACCCTCTATTTTTAAGCTTACTCCAATTCCAACAAGAAACTCCCCCGCACCGCTGAAACAGCAGGCAGGCATTGCAACTACACTGTCGTGTATCATTGTGTCCCCTCTATCAATGTGAATAGCGCGATACTTGGAAATAGTGGTGAAAAAAATGCAGCTCCATCGCCCTGTGTACCCTATTGTTTTCCGTTATAGGATCCTCTATAAGCAGTCGGTACATGCGCCCTCTTTGCATCTACTTTCTGGAACATTTGACATGTCTTGTGTTTTTGACCATGCTCTCTATTTCTCTTAAGGGGAACTCTACGATCTGGATGCTGCGTCCCTCCAGATTAAAGTCATTCACTATGTAAGTGCTCCAGCCTTTATTTCACTTTGGAGGTGTGCTTCTGGGTTGTAAATTGGTGTGACACTGATGGCTTTGTGGATGGGACAAGTAGGTCCACCACCCCAACTCTTTTTGATGTGATTCATTTGAGGGTAAATAAGTCAATGGCATGAAACAGTTGTTTTACAAGAGTAGTCTTCTGGTGATTTTGTCCCTAAAAAATGGCCGCACAGACACACATTGTTTGATTAAGGGGAGGGGAGTGCACGGCCCCTCTCCTCAACCCATATTCAGCCCCAGGGACCCCATTCCCTGGGCCCTAATTTATTAATATGGGGAGTAGGTGCATGACCCCCCCAGAGCTGTATTCGGCCCCAGGGACCCCCTCCACCCGGGGCCCAAGGTATTTGTGAGGGGAGGGGTTTTGTGACCATCCCTCCCATAGCATTTAAAAGGCCTTGGGGACCCCTTTCCTAAGGGCCGTCACTTTTTGAAATAGGGAGGCGGGTCGCACTGTCCCCCACCCTGAGCCTTTATTGGCCTCCGGGACTCCATCAAATGAGATAGGCTCACTAGCTGTGTCCAGGCGAGCCCACTCCTAGCACACAGCAGTTTCCCTGCCTGCTGGCAGAGAAACTTCTGTTTGTTGTCACCTGGTGGGAGCATTTTTAAAACTTCTGCCAAATGGGAGCAAACTCAAAGTTTGCTCCTGAAGCCTGTAGCTTTAAGAATGCTCCCGCCAGCTGTGTGCAGATTTGTGTTCTGTTCAGTTGCCCGCACTGATGATAGCAGGGAAACCGCACAGCAGATTGCTCCAACTGTACAGGAGCAATGCCGGCTTCAACAGCATGAGGAGAGCCGGCCGGGGAAGGGTCCCTGGGGCATCATCACGGACCCCTACGTGTTGTTTGTGGGTACCCCAGGTGGACACCAGTACACCCACCTATATTAAAGGAAGTCCCCAGGAGACGTGGTCCCCGGGGCCATAGTAGGCTCAGGTAGGGAGGCTCAGAAAGAGGAAAGAGGGGTACACCTCACTTCTCCTAATTAACACAATGGGCCCTGGGGAATGGCATCCCCAAGGCCAAAAATGACTTAAAAGGAGAACATTCATCCCCCTACCCTTATTAAACTGATTGGGCAGCAGGGGATGGGGTCCCTTGGGCCGAAAACAGTTCTGGGGGCCAAGTGGCCCCCATCCCCTTTAGAGAAAATACAGCCCTAGAGGATTGGGTCCCCAGGGCCTAATGAGGCTTGAGGAGGGGCCACACTCACCTCCCCCTTGCAGAAATCAAAAATCCACATCTCAGGGGTTCCACTGATACTTAGTCCTTTTAAACTCACAAATAAGAACTTGACACAGAAGCTGGAATATAAAAGTACATTTTTATTAACCTCAAATGAGTGAGACTACGTCACACAGAAGCCTTAGCAACTGAATGAATCAGTCTGCTAGAATGGTCTTACTTCACGTCTTATATACTCTTTATCCTGCCCCAGGCATGTAAGGGTGTTGTACCAATTACATTCCTAAACAAATGGAAAATCTGGAGGGTCAGCAGGTGAGTAGCCTTTGGGGTTTTAGCAGGATATGGGCAAAACATTATAATTACATAGTTCACAAAGGTTAATCTGATTTAGATGGCACTGCAGGGCATGGCATGATTACATGTACAGTATCCCAAGCCAAACGTTAATCATTAAGAATGTCCCAAATTCAACCTCCAAAAGCCGGACAAACCTATAATTGAAAGCATAACCCATGTAATGAAGAATCATAAAAAGAAACAGTAACAGATGATGAACAAGATAAGGCATGTGCAAGGAAAGTAAAAGTTAACGATGTCCTGAACATTGATTGGCAATCTCAGACAAAGATCGATCAGGGAAATTGGCTTTGTGAGGTCAGTTTCTTACAGTTCATTTCAGAGTCAAAAAGAAACCTTAGTTAATGTATACATGGACTAAGAAGGCCAGGCCACTTTATTCGCCAGGCTACCTTCACAGGCCTACGTGAGGGCAACACAAAATGGTGGCCCAGAACAAAATGGAGTCAGACTCGAGAATTACAGAACCTCACCCTTTAGAATAAATAAGGCCCTAGGGATGAGGTCCCCAGGGTCTAAAGAGGGTCTGGGAAGGGGGGCATGTGGCTCCCACTCCTCTTCCAAAAAACAAATACGACCCTGGGGGATGTTGTCTCTAGGGCCTTTGATGGTTGGGGGGGCCACATGACCCTGAAGCTACCTCCACGCACGAGCAAAGACCGTGCACGGTGTGGGGTTGGCTGCCTTCAGGTGAGTGGTCAGTTGCCAACCCCCTGCTGGGTCGGGGTTGGATATACATATGGTAATACAATTTTACTTTATATTAAAAATAAACGTAGAAATAAATTCACCGAAAAACCAACGTTTTAATTAATGTTATAATTAGGTGAATATCAGTGCCAACATTTGAACTATAAAAACCAGAGAACTTTAGTAGTTATTGTATGCAGACATAATGATTACTTGTGCACCAGTGTATAATTTGGGCAAATATAAGTGCCAGGTCCCTCGTCAGGAGGTCACTCCAGCTTGCACCACCAGTTGCCCTGCCAGCACTGCCAATGACAGTACCAATGCAATTACTAACCATCACACTCTTACAAGTGTGACACTTCTGTCTATTCCAGGCCCCCAAAAGCTATACAAATGGCTTGGGTGGCATATATTAGTAATTTTCAATATATATTTTATTAATTACCAACTGTTGTTGTGCTCACCTCAACATTAGACAGACAGTACCACCATGTGTCAGACTAGCATAAGTGCCGCCTGCTCAAATTAAGCACTGCTTGCGCCCCTGCCATGCACTGGTTTTGACATCACATATTACATCAATCATGGCATGTTACATGACATCATTCATCCCTGCTCTTCTACTCACAAAATGCTCTTGGCCCACCAACCTGCCTTCGATGATATAATAGCATCGATAGAGTACTTCCTCCTTTTGTATCATGTAAACGAAAATACTGCCTGTTTTATTCCAATACAACAATGTGAAAAGACCCTTTGGCTCCATTGTGTAAAAGCGCAGTCCACTTTTCTTCCGGGGCTACGATTCGCAAGCCCCCCCCACACAAGACCCCATCACTGGGTTATCCAATTTTCCTAGTTATCCACCCAATTTCCCCTTACGATCTCTTCTTCACGTACAGGCAATACTCATATATTAACCCGTTGGCTGCGCTGCCGATTTTTCGGAAGTGTGGCACTTCTGCAAAACGGGCGGGGCCGCGTCGGCCATTGGCCGACGGCAGCACCAGTGAGGTAGTGCTGCCGTCGGCCAATGGACGACAGCAGCATGGAAGGGGTTAAGGACCATTGTGTTCATAAATATTTCAATACCCCAGGCCCCTAATGTTACTTGGGTCCCCCTTGTTTCCATTACCTACCTGGGGAAGAATTGGAGCCCCCAGCTGCACTGCCCTTGCATACTCACCCAGCACCTGCACAACCACTTCAGGACCCCTACCATGCAGCACTAGCATAGCTGAGCTAGTCATACATGTGAGGCAAATACATTGTTCTGAAACTCTTGAGAAGCAGCCAGCAGTTTAATTGTATGCTTACATTTTATACACTCATTTACAGATTGGCACTGTCTGATGGCAGGGGCCCAGGAAAATTCAAAGTGAAATCTTGGTAAATCATGTTATTGTTAAATCAGGGACGGGGGCAGATGGTGCAGCAGATGTGTTGTGGGTGGGGTAAAGCCCTTGGCTTGCTTCTTGGATTGCAACATGTCTCCTCCCCACCACTTCTCTGCGTTTCACGTTCTCGTCTTACCAGATTGTGCTATTTTTTTTTAAATCGGGCTACAATGACAATCGTCCCTCTGGAGTGTGTGACAAATGTCAAGCCAGTGGCAAGATGCTCTGGAAGAATACTTCAGAATGCAATCCTTAATTAAAAATAAGTGAGCATATGCAGATTTTTTCATCAGAATACTCACTGCTCTGGGTGCAGTCAGGAATAGGTCCCTGCCTCAAAATAGTGTCTTCACAGCAGCCATGAGGGACCTGCCTTCCATCGTGGTGATGCTGTGTGTCAGTAACTGATCACAGCAGTGAACTAGTGTGGAGAAGTGTGGCTCAATGGTTAGAGCGGCAGACCCTGATGCAGAGTTCTAGCCCGAGACCAGGGTTCAATTCGGCGGGTCTTGGGCTCAAACATTCCACGGACCTGATAATTCTCGCCTCGGTGCCGATTCCAATCATGGAGTCCCACTCTGCAACTCTGGACAATAGCTTGCTTAATCTCCACAACGGCCCCCACAACGCTAAGGATGCCTGGCCTCTACCTTGGGGGTGCCCAGGAGTGGACGCCTCACAGGAAAAGCCAGGATGGGTTCCACAGCGGTATTCGTACAAGCGCCTTGAGACCCTTGCGGGTGAGTAGTGCGCTACACAAGTATCAATTTACATTTAGTGTGTTGTCACTGAGGTTCCATCTTAAGGGGTATATTTTTGAGCCCTTTGCGCCACCGGAGCATCACTTTTTAAGACAATCCAGCAGCACAAATTACAAAATCATATCTATGAGGCTTTGCGTGGCTTTGAATGTCGTAATGCCAGGTACCACAATTCACTGCGTCGCCTCACTCTGCACTCGGGATGCGTTCCATGAGCGTTGCTGTGGGTTTTCCCGTGCAACACCCATGGATTTTGACACTGCCCCAGATTTGCCAGAAGATGTAAACCTGGGGGAACACCAAAACCTTACACCTCCCGAGGTGAGGCGTAACGAGGAGAATTCATTTGATTTTTCCTAGTTTATCCCTCTTTCCATGCGCACACAAAAAAAGAGGGAAACGGCTCATAGGATTGTTTCTGTGCAGGAAGGTGCCCCTTCCTGCACAAAAACAAGACTGTTGACAACACAGGCGCCCTTGCACCATGGTGCAAGGGTTCATGCGTTAGCGCTAGGCTGCCGAGTCGTAACCAGCACGGGGGGAAAAGCCAGGAACGCACTGTATTTCATAAACCCAGTTCATTCCTGCCCTTTCACATTGGTGTAGGACAAGCTAACTTACTGCACTGCCCTACACCAAATGCCCATATATGAGGGCCTAAATGTATAGCCAGATCTCGACCTGTCATTGGCTGTTGTAAGCCTCACTCCCTATATGGATGTACTAGGGACTTAAAGCAGCCCTGAATAACTTGCACTACTAGAGTGCACCGAAAAATGCATGTCTAACCATCTATAGAATAGTCTGGGCAGTGGAGGCAAGTTCTTCAATCAAGAAAATGTTTTAGAGCATTGGGTCAAATTATGAATAATGAAGCACAAATATGTAAATACTTTATGATCTGGCACGGTCCACATATTGTTTCATTAGAGGTGTAACTTATGGATGGGCTTGTATGAAAATAGTGCACTACTTCCTTATAGCGCCTGTCGAGGCTAAATGTGTTTGTTGACTTCTCGACCCATCCACCCCTCTAAGCATCTCCCGTTCTACTCTATCCTGTAGGATGGTCAGTCCCAGACTCACCCTGAATATGGAGAACATCTCACTACAGGTTGTGGTTCTCATCCCCAGGGTCATCCTGTTTCCAGGTTTATTCATTTGGCCTTTCCTGGGAATTTGTACCTCCAGTTCACGCCATATGCTCCATTCTCTTTGTGGAACATCTTGGATTACATACAATTTAACAAAAAACTTCATTGGTATGACATTGCCTACAGCTTTCAGTGCACAGATATCCATTAATGAATGAATGAAATTGGAACCTATACGGTGCACCGTATCCCTGGAGTGTCCCTGGTTACAGTAAGTGCAAGCAGCTCATCCGTGTGAATAGGTCTTCAAGAATCTAGGGGCTTCATTTACAACATTTTGACGCACCGCAGCACAGCAAGCCTTCTTGCTTAGCTGCCCTATGTCGAAAGAAAAGGGCAGGAATGTGCTGTTAGATACAGCACATTCCTCTCCTTTTTCCCTGCCCTGGCACACAATGGACTGCCATGTGCCACCACAGGCACACATGTGCCATGGTGCAAAGGTGCTGGTGTTGTAGGGGTCATTGTTTTGTGCCGGAAGGGACACCTACACACACAAAACCATAAAAGTTCAGCAGTTATAGTTAGAGTTATCTCAAGTAACTCTAACTCATGTCCTAAGGTAACTATAACTCGCACCCCAGCCATGCACAGTTTTCTCATCAATAATTCTACAGCAAATATTGCGCTGATATTATCAATGATGTCACAGAAGATATCATGAGTGATGTAATATGTTGGGTAATTAGCAGTCTCCAGGGTCTAATGAGGCTCAGGGAAGGAGGTACGGGTTTGACCACAAGGACACCTATATCCGGGGCAAGCCATATTATGAAGTAGGAGGGGGGCACTCAGCCTCATGGCTGTGCTGATTTCGTCCCTGGGGACCACACCTCCTGGGTCCTGGGGGATATTATTGAAGGAGTAGGTGGGCTGCGCGGCTGCTGTTGCCGGGCCGAATTCAGCCTCAGGGACCCATTCCATGGGTCCCTGCCAATAAAGGGTGGGTGCCCCGGAGCCCACCAAGGGCACCCACTTTATCATTGTTGAGGGTCGACCCAATGACCCAGGAGCCCCAGTTTGCTTCCAGCCCGCTGGGAGCAGTTAAAAAATGCTGCTTCCTGTGGGAGGGAGCAGTTTTTGCATCTGTTTAGGGCTGGGAAACAGATAGAAAATTTGCTCCCAGCGGGCGTGGTGTATTTTCCATGCTCCAACCCACTGGCAACAGACTTTAGTGTCTGGCAGATCCACTGCAAATTTGCAGGATTTTTTTTGTTTTTGATTTTGGCCGCCAGCGAGGTCCACCAGGCCTTGGGTGTCAGGGTATTCATACCTTGCCCCCTTATGGTTTTTTTGGTCTTTTTTTCTTGGGACTCAGATGAGTTTGAATCACAAGATGGCTCCCAGGACTTTCTTGTTGAAGTATTGGTAGCCAATTAGATCTCACCAAGATATCTTTTGAATCCACAGAGTATTCATGTCCCTAGATATATATAAATATTTTTTCTTTACTAACTCCAAAACTATTGAACGGATTTACACCGAATTGCAAAAAGGGCTCTTTCTGGACCTAGATCTAGCTTTCTGCCAAATTTGATGCAATTACATTCATTGGTTCGGGCTGTAGTCATGTTCAAATTCCTTATGGGAAACTGCAAGAAAATGCATTTTGGGACCCTCCCTTTTTCTCCGCGCCCCCACTTGATGAATCTCTCTATAACTTTCCAGACACCAGCTGAATTTATAATGAGTTATTAGCAAAACAAAAAATGTTTTTCCTTTGGAAACTAGATCCTAACTATAACAGCTGAGCTAACTATAACTCTACCCCCACAATGCACTGATTGTGACATCACATATTACACCAGTCATGACATGGTCGGTGACATCACTGATGACATCATCCACAAAATCACTAACGCTCAATTCACACCCCTATAGTACATTTCATACACTCACTCCTACTCAACCATTCACAAACCCATTCACAGACCCATACCTGTACCTACTCCCCCACTCACAGATTCATAGATCAACAAACACAATGACTCACACACTTATACAGTCACTTATACACCCACTCATTCACTAATACAGCCACTTGCATTTTCATGCATATACCCATACAGCCACGCACACAATGAGTCACTCACCCTTAGAGCTCCTCACACACCTACTCCTTCTCCCAGACAATCACTCACCTATACTGCCTTCCACATACCCAGTTATTCTTCCTTATATCACTGACACATCTACTCACTTATCCACACAGCCATACACACAGTCACTTGCCCATAAAGCCCCTCACTCACACACTAATGAACCCTTACAACCACTGACTCACCCTTTCACTCATCCATACAAGTAGACACATACCCCCTCACAAACCCACATAGATGCTCAGACACCAATACAGGTACTCAACCAATCAATCACCCATACAGACACCCACATACCCACTTACACACCCATGCAGCCACTTAGACACCAACTGACAGACTGATTCAAACATTCACATAACCAGTCCCTCATCCATACATTCACTGAGACACCTAATCCCTCATGTATATAGTCAGTCACGCACCACCTGAATCATCCATACATCTCATACACCTACTGATTCACAATACACCTTGGTATATATATTTAACACCCATAAACTTTTTTAAAACATTCACTGTCCCTGGATGATGTCGTGGAGGTGCATGTTATAGTTAGCTCAGCTAACTATAACTGCTGAATTTCTCTGGGTTTGTACAAGTGAAAACCTGGCCTAACTATAACATCTCTGTAACCTTTGTTTTTTTTAGTGAAGTTCTAAGGTTTTTTTAATTCTATTTCCGAATATAGCATCCCTGTAACCTTTGTTTTTTTCAGTGAATTGGCTGTATAGGTAGGTGAGTGTGTGCTTGAGTGGCTGTATGAGTCTCTGAGTAGGTGCATGAATGGGTGTGTGAGTGGTTGCATAGGTCTGTGAGTGGGTGTTTGGGTGACTGTATGGCTGAGCACATGGCTGTGTAAGTGGATGTAGGAGTGCCTGTATTTATCTGTGAGTGGGATTGTGTGTGTCTGGGGTGGTCTGTGAGTGAGTGCATGAGTTTCTGACTAAGGAGGTGTGTGTCTGGGTGGGTCTGTGAGTAGATGTGTGAGTCTTTGAGTAGGCGAGTGAGTGGTTGCGGGTATATCTGTGAGAGCGGGAGTGGGAGTTTGAGCATATGAGTGAGTGACTAGGTGCATGAGTCTCTAAGAGGGTCTCTAGTGACTCTATTGGCATATGAGTGGAGTATGAATGTTTGAGTGGGTCTATAAGTGATTGTATGAGTGTCTCAGTGGGTCTGTCAGTAAGTCTTGTAGTGTCTCACTGGGTCTGTGAGTACATACATGTATGTGTGGGGGTCTGTGAGTGGGGGCATGAGTCTCTGAGTGGGTCTGTGCATGGGTGCATCACTCTCAGAGTAAGTCTGTGAGTGCATGAGTATCTGACTGGGTATGTGACTGGATGTATAAGTATGCGAGTGGGCATGTGACTGTATAAGTGTCTGAGTGAGTTTGTGAATGTGTACATGACTGGCAAGTGTATACAAATCTATAAAAAAAATTGTTGTTTTATATTCCCACCAATATGTGCAGTGTCGCTGAGATATTCGCGACGTCCTTGTGATGGTACAAAGTGGGCCGCTTGGCGATTGTGCGAGATTAAATCAATGAATTTTGGACATTCAACTTGTGTCACTAATACCTCTATTTCTCAAACATGAGGTCTGAGTATCTCTACCTAGACTCAGATCTGACACAAATTTTCAGTCCTTGCAACCCTTCCTGATCGATGAAATGGCGGCTGTAACTTTATGTTCAGGTTGCGTCTAGATAATTAGAGCATTCCCGTTGGTGCGCTCATTTGCGATTTATAGGTAAATCTTCACAAGTGAACCGCGATGACTGCGAAATAGCCAAGGAATTAACACGGCCAGAGATATCACTATGTTGTTCAGATTTAATTTCACAAAAACTACTGAATGGATTTGCACCAAATAACTAAAAGCACACTCTGCGTAACAACATCTACCTTTCTGGCAAATTTGGTGTAAATCCTACCAGCAGTCTGAGCTGTAGGTTCGACGATGCGTTCCTATGGGAATGTACATTACAAAAGCACCCTTACTTTGTGCCCCTATTTCTCCGTCCTCACTGCAGGAATCACCCCCAAACTTTCCATAATACACAGAACCTACGTTGCCACTTTATTTTTTTTACAATTTCATGAAGATTGGTCATATGACGCAAAAGTTATAGGCACGTCCCAAAAATGTTTTCCTATGGAAACTAGGTCCTAACTATAACCACCTACTGGTGACCGCCAGTAGGTAATATAAATACATATATACTTATGCTAAATATTTTAAATGTCAAACTAATTTAGTTCAATTATCATTTGGTCCTTGAGGGTGTTAGTTACATTTTTCTGAACCCCTTCCATTTAATAGTAATTAGTCCCTATTTTCACACCAATCCCCCGGCCCCTCCAACATTTACCACTAATTTTTACATCTACTTCTGAGGAGATCTTAGCTTCTGTGGTAGAGATCTCCACACAGAAAAGACATGAGAGACAGAAGCATAAGCAGAGGTCCCCGGTCGTAGTGTTGCCAATTTCATTTTGTAATACGTGAGTGGTACTAGTGTAGTACTTCTTTACTTACTAAAAATGTAGGAGCATATTATCAAGGGGGTTTATATCCGCCTTTTTGGCTTTAAAAGCCAAGAAAGCGGAGATAAAATGATCTCCCTATTACCTAGCTGTCGCTAACACCAGTTAGCGACAGCTAGTAGGAGATAGCGACCATCTTGGGTCCCACTTTGCATGTCAGTGAAATTTATCACTAATGACATGCTAAGTGGGCATGAAGATGTTAGCGACTGGAAACAGTCGCTAACATCGCTATCTCCTATTACCAACTTTTGGAGATATTCGCGCTGCCATGTTATCCAATGGGAGGCGGATAACATGGCTAAGAGCATTTGCTCGGTAATGCATGAATATCGCAGACTTTTCAGCGATATTCATGCATTTTGGCCGATTTTTATCGCTTAGGAGATAAACCTTGATAATATCAAGGCTCCTAAGCGATAAAAATCGCCGCAGCTCGGCGTTAAAAATATTGCCGCTAAGCCAACCTAGCGATAATTATCCCTAGTTGTTGGTAATATGCCCCGTAGTTTGTGAGTTGGTCCCCTAGTGTTTATACAGATATATTTGCAAACAGATAATGGACATTGAAAGAAGGTAAGAACAAGCTATGCCACATTGCCTTTCCATTAGTGCTCCTACTGAAATACAATAGTCTCTATTGCCAGCAAATTCTGTGACCTCAAGGATGCAAACCATGCACCCAGTAAATACTGACTGTACGAGTTTAGTATATACCAGTCTCAAAATTTGAGCCCCATTATGCTTTACACAGTTCAGATGTATATCATTCTCCATTCTGATGTGTGCAAATAACACGTGTGCAATTTGACTGCGCTATTTGCACCAAGCTAGCGACCTGTTATCCTTAATTTATTCTGAAAAGCAAGATCGAACAAGTTACTTACCTTTGTAGCGCCTTATCTGGTAGAGACTCTATCTAATCATCTGAAATTATCCTGAAGCACACCCATGTTTGTTTTGTAATTCTTTTTACTCTTTATTGTTCCTCAAATTTGGGGTGCATACACTCTTGTGTGCCCCGTCCCAGTTGCACATGTGTTAAAAACTCAGAAAAGGTGTGACGCGCGATGTGCGAGTCACCTAAGAGTTATTATTATTATTATTATTATTGCATTTATTGAGCGCACAGCTACCCGGAGGTTTCCCGGCGCTTGCCTTGGGAACCCGTCCTGGCTTTTCCCTGTGAGATAGCCCCTACAGGGCATCCCCAAGGTGAAAGCCAGGCATCCCGCCGCAGGGGGCCGTTGTGGAGATTAAGCAAGCTTAATGCCCAGAGTTGCAGAGTGAGAACCCATGATTAGAACAGGCACCGAAGCGAGAATTATCAAGTCCGTGGACATTTGAGCTCAAGACCCTGCCGCGTCGGGAATTGAACCCTGGTCCCGGGTCTGACCTCAGCTTCCGGGTCTGCCTGCTCTACACCGTGAGCCACACTTCTCCACAGCCTTATGCACGTTTGTGATCCACATTATACACGTACTCAGAAGTATTCCAAAAAGTTCAATCTGTTTATTTCTACTCATTTTTCAATGTTTGTCCATCACATCAAAGGTACGAGGTTCCATAATTTCATGCATTTTATTTGCTCAGGAATTGCCCACCTGGACCTAATCGCAAGCATATTAAGAAACTCGAATCCTCCATTTACATTTGAATTCACCCAATGCATTTCGGTCATCTTTGACCTTCGTCAGGGGTATCTACAATAGTTAATAAATATATATCAGCAACAGTAACAGCAACAGTAAATTAACAAACTTTCCTTTTTCAAGCCCTGCCCCTTAAACGAAAAATTCAGTGTTACTGGAACTAATATTTAATACCATCTTCTACTTACATGTTCTTACATGTTCAGTACCAATCACCCCCTGTCCTCCATTAGTTACCAACCACAACCCACCAAGCAGTGCTCTGTAACCTTAAGTGCAAACATAACTATCATGTGCAGCTTGTGATGATTCTGCTAGTAAATGAAATTAAATATAAGCCGCTGATGCCACCTATAAGAATCAGATGCAGAACCCTGCCCTGCTGCTGTGACAGAAGTTCCTCCCAAAGAGGCAGCCTGATCCGAGGACCAAAATTCACGCGCAACAGCTTGGGATACCAGACTCTCCGTGCCAAATACAGTACCACCGGAATTACTTGATACTTGCGCCACCTATGAATGGAGACACCATTGATGATACGCTAGGCATTGACTGATGAATTTTCTCCGCTCTGGTGTTCAGAGAGCCTGCTGGGTGTTGAACCACTAGGGATATGCCCTGGTGTTCTAGCCATCTTCAGCAACGCAATACCTCTCAACAGAGGGTCCACGACTAAGCATGGGCGGAAAATCCGTTCCGCTCGCGGATTTTCGGTAAATTCGCAATCCGCGAACTCTCGCGAATTTATCGAAAATCCGCAAATTTGCACGCAGCGGATTTTTTTTCTTGGTGATACAATATTGAGGCGTGCGGCGTTCACTTACCGTCATTCGGCGTTTGCCGAGTTGTTTTTCTCGATATTTTGCGAGTGCTGCTCCATTTTGTATATTGGTGTGGGATCCCGCGGGAGTTTGGCGACGCATCGCAAGAGTTCGCAATTGCGAACATGTAGGTGCGGCGGGCAGCAACAATCTCGCACTCGCAAAATTACAAAATTTGCAATTCTGCACAAGAAATCCACTAGCAAGCAGCATAGACCTTCTGAAAATTATGATTTTTATCAGAATAACTCCTCACGTTGACATTTGCCTGCAATTTTTTGGATTTGAGGCCTTTTGACTTTCTTTGGATCACTTTTGGATTTGAAATCAACTTTCACAAGTAAGTTTGTTTGGGGCATTACAGTTGCTGTTCTGCAGAAAAACGAGTTTTGCAAAACTGAAAGCACTCAGCAGGTGCAAAAGTTCAAACTCATCATTAGTAACCATTCCCTGTAGTGCTTCCTGACTGGGGCCCCTTCAGAGTTCAGTTGCTAGTTGCAACAATTCTATGACCCTGCTCTGACCCTCACAGCAGGCTCATAGAATAGCTACAAGTAGGCCACAAAGGTCCTGGAAAAAAAATTGCACTACAACAGAAAGCAAATTACAGATAAGGAAGCAGGTGCCAGACTGGAATTTTAAAACAGTGACACATTAATAAATCAACCCCAAATTAATTCATGTCAGTTGAAGCAGGGCAGGTGTGCTTGCTTTTCCCCCCATAATCTACAGTGATGAACCAGAGGGTGGCATTGATGTACCAGAGGGTGGCATGGGTGAAACAGGGTGGCAGTGGTGAAACAGAGGGTGCTGTGAACCTGTGATGATGAACCAGACGTAGAAACAACATAGTCGCGACCGTTGCGAGCCGACAAGTAAGTTTGCAATTGCGAACTGGTACAAAACCCTCGCGAACTGGCAGAAACCCTTGCGAACACAAAAAAAAAGAAAAATCTGCAAATTCGTGAGAATTCGCTGATTTTGCGGATTGCGAGTTCGCAAATACGCAAAATCGCGAACGCCAGATTCGCAAAATTCGCCCATGCTTATCCACGACTTCACACCTCCCTATTTGTGTCAATACCACATGGCAGTAGTGTTGTCCATAAACACCTGTACCAGCCTTTCACTGATTGATGGAAGAAAGGCTTTCAGATTTATGTGGATTCCACCGGAGGCCAGAGTTCTCTGATCTCCACCGCTCCCAGATGGCCACCCCAGCCCAGGAAGCATGCATCTTTAACAATAGTCAGCTTTGGTTGGGAAAAGGAGAGGGGTCTGTCACTAACAAAATCGAGGTTACACAGCTACCACGGCAGGTCTTTTTTTATTCCCTCCTAGATCTGGACCATGTCGGAGGGATTCCCCTCCAGCTGCGCCCACTGGAACTTCAGGTCTCACTGTACAGTCTGCATGTCACCGGGCATGTGTTACCAGCAAGAATCAGGAGACTATGAGGCACAACAACCTCAGGGCCAATCTCACTGAAATGCAGGATTGAGGCTTAAAGATTGTATCATAGCCTGAATATCTTGGACTCGCCACTCAGAAGGATAGGCACAAAACCGCACTGTGTCCCGAACAGCTCAGATGAAGGAGAACATCTAGGAGGCAGTCAGGTGTGACATCAGCACATTGATAGGGAACCCTAGCGAGTGCATAAGGTTTGCTGTAGTCACCGAGGTAGGGGAAGGCTGGAACCCCCGACCTTCATAAATGTGCTGCAACCACTGCCATCACCTTGGTGAACACCGTAGGGGTGCTGATATGGCCAAAGCGGAACACGCAAACTGAAAGTGATCTTGGCCCACTGTGAACCACAGGTAACATATGGATGCAGCAGGACGGGGATGTGGAAATATGCTTCCTGCATGTCCCAGTCCCTTCATCCAGTATCCCGGGTCCAGGGCAGATAGGCTTGTGCAACCTTGGGCATCTTGAATTTCTCAGTTTTTAAGGAGAGGTTGAGAAAGCACAGGTCTAGAATAGGACCAAGGCCTCTGTACTTCTTGGGCACCAGAAAGTATCTGGAATAGCAACCACAATCTACTTCTCATGCCGGCACTCTCTCTGTAGCTTCCTTGGCCGAGAGAACCAACACTTCCTGATGGAACAAGGAGAGGTGGTCCTCCGTCAGTCTGTCATAAGTGGGCATTATAGGAGGAGGGGTGGTAAAAAAGGAGGGAGTGTAGCCCTTGCGGACGAGCTGAAAAGCCCAACAGTCATATGTTATTGACCTCCAGTGTAGCAGGTAATGGCATATCTAGCCCCCCACTGAGGTCGGAGGGCAAACCAATGGGGTTGGAGGGTGCAGCTGCCCGGGGGAGTTGGAAGGGTTTGACTTCTGGCTGCCTCCACCTGTCCCATGTGGTGTGTGGAAACCACATCTTCTGCCACAAAAACATTATGAAACGTGCTGACTGGAAGAGTAGAGATGTGGTTCAAAGCCCCTTCCATGGCCACGAAAGGGGCGGAAGGCAGACTGGCTTTGACAAGGGGCCATAGAAATGCCAGGGACCTAGCCCTGCTGTCATTAAAGCGCTCTAGCGCTGAGTCCGCCTTCTCTCTGAACAAACGGGAACCATCAATGGGCATGTCCATGAGCGAGGCCTGGACATCCCCAAAAAGTCATTCTTTTAAGGGCCAACAACAATTCAATTGCTTTGCCCAGGGAGTCTGTTGTGTCCAGGTCTCATCTTTTGGTTAACTTGGCTGCATCCCTCACATCAGCAATTGTTTTAGAGAGTATGTCTCGGGCCTCCTATGAGACCATGTTCAGCACTTGTGCACTGAGTCCCAGATCGTATGGGAGTATCGGCCCAAGATGCACCCATTTTTCACTGACCACAGTGCAAGGCTGAAAGAAGAGAACATCCTCTTACTGAAGGTATCCACCCTTTTGGATTCCCTATCCAGTGGAGTGATAGGGAATGCGCCAGGGTTGATTTTGGAGGTGGAGGCCAGGCCACCAAGCTTTCCTCGGTTTGGTGCTGGGGTGATACGGGGCAGGGCAATTGCTGCGGGCAATTGTTCTATGCACAGGAGCTCCAGTGCAGGCCTTGAACCAGGCCTGAGTAGGGCGTCACTAAAGGCTTCATTAAATGGGAGTAATGGTTCAGTGGGGGCAGCGCCCGTTTGAAGCATCTCCGTTAAGACAAATGTCTTGATTGCCACTGAGGGTAGCACAAGGTCTAGGACCTCAGCCACCCTCAGCACCACCATTGCAAATAGTAGAGTTGGTCCCGGGGAGGCGAGGGCAGGACAGCGGCCATATTGGGTCGGGCTGCGCCGTGACGCACTCCAGACAGCTTAAAAGGGGAAGGGCCTCTCCGCGTAGCGGACGCGTTGCGGACGCGCCGGATGCCCGCCGGAGTCACGCCAGAGTCCAGCCCGTCTGCGCCCGTCCGCGCTAGGCCGGGCTTTGGGCTCTGGCATAATCTACTTGTGGTGAGCAAAGCTATCCTCTTCATCATGGTTTTAGCATATTCCTTTGATGAGCTATATGCATTACGTAATACCCCCAATACCAACTGTTCCATATACCCTTTCCCCCCTACCAAGTTTCGCTGTTCTCTCTACAACTTCTCTTTAAAAAATCCAACTATGTGCAGATCCCTGTGTCACCACGGTAGACGAAATAGACAGGTAATCCCCAGGATAATCCCGCCCCGACCCCCACTAAGTTTTTGGAGTATAAACTGTAGATCCCTACCTCAACATAGATACAATATACATGATTTTCTGGTTGAACATCAACCTGATGCGATATTCCTGACCGAGACTTGGCTCAGGGACTGCTCGGGTCCGGATATTGCAGATGCCATTCCCTCTAATTATGCTATTCTTCGCCAAGATAGAATTTCTGGCAGAGGGGGTGGAATTGCAATTATCTACAAGAATAGATATATTTGTAAATTGGTCGACGCCACCCAAAAAGACTGTGAGTCAGCTCTATTCCAACTGTTCATAACTCCTCAATTTACGCTGTCAGGTTTACTAGCATATCGTCCCCCTGGGACAGCCAGCTCATGGATAACTTCATTACCGGACCTATTAGCCCCAGTCTTGCTTAAAGCATCTAATTTCACTATTCTAGGAGACTTAAACATTCACCTGGATGACAATGAATGCTCTCACAGGAATCAGCTCCTCTCTACCCTGGAAGCTTTTGACCTCCAATTACTCAATACTGGTCCCACATATTGTGCTGGACATTTACTTGACCCTATTTATCTAATCTGCCCTTAGACTGTTCCCGTGAAGCTTTACAAATTACCTGGTCCGATCATCTAGCCGTCCCTTTCACCTTAGACATGGCTGATACAACAGCTAGATCTGCGACAGTAAAACTGGGGCCATCTCGGAATTGGGGGAAGGTTAGCATTCCAGAACTTAATAAATTACTGATTACAACTCTCCCGTCTATTGACGCATCGGTTACTGCTCAATAGTGTTACTGAACTTTGGCTTACCAATGCTGTAGAACGGGCGTTACCAATGACGTCAAAGCCCACAGTCACACATCATCCTCCAGCCCCATGGTACTCGGAACAACTCAAGAGTCTTCGCTCACAATGTAAGATCTTGGAGCGTAAATGGAGAAAAGGCTACTCTCCTTCTCGTAAAATCATATACAAAGAAGCCTTAAAAAAGTACCATAACAGCTGCAAAACTGCTAAAGCAAACTACACTACAAAAACAGTGACTGATGCACAAAACTGCCCCAAGGTGTTATTCACTGTTGTGAAGAAACTGACCGGTGTAAATTCCATTCCCCCCCCCCCCCCGGCTCTTGATGTCGTTCAATGTCAGTCCTTGGCAGATTATTTTATAAAGAAAGTGGATCTCATCTACGATCATTTTTCTCCACTTCCAGAGACCACTCTCACCCCTCCTAATACGGCCAAGGAATTAGTGAATACCACCACTGATGCCATTATTACTACCTGGCAGCCTCTAGACGCCACTTCTTTTGTGTCCTGTTTAAACAGTATGCGATCCGGTTCCCCACGGGATGTGCTCCCGGCCAAAATCTTAAAACAATTGGATCGCCTTACCCATCCCACTTTCATTAAATTATTAAACACCTCTTTGAGCGAGGCCCAGGTCCCCCAACCTTGGAAACACGCCATGGTGGTACCTTTACTAAAAAAATCAGGTGCCGATTCTTCAAACCCCGCCAACTTTCGCCCGATATCCTTGCTGCCAATCTTTTCTAAGATATTGGAGAGACACATTAATTTCCAGCTTTCTAAACTGGTCGAAAGCACCGCCTTTCTCCATCCTTCTCAGTCGGGTTTCCGGCCTAGGCACTCTACTGAGACAGCACTCCTGGGGGTAACGGAGAGTCTGAGGCACGGTGTGGACCAAGGTAACACCATGGCGCTCATCCTGTTGGACTTGAGCGCAGCGTTCGACACCGTGTCACATTCCATTCTTATTGACTCTCTGAAATCTCTAGGAGTGGGTAGCCAGGCCCTGGCCTGGCTGGTGTCTTTCCTCAATGACCGAAGTTTTCAAGTGTTCTCTCCTAAAGCAGCTTCCACCATTTGTCCATCTGCTCGCGGTGTCCCTCAAGGCTCAATCCTTAGTCCTTTATTATTTAATATTTACGTTAAACCCTTGGCATCCATTGTTGAACAGGCTGGACTTACCCTGTTTTCTTATGCGGATGACACCCAGATTGTCTTCTCCCTATCAGGAAGAGACGAGAACAACATCTCCGCACTCAAGTCAGGCCTCACTCTTGTGGCCGACTGGATGCGGAGAAACTGTCTCAAACTGAATGGGGAGAAGACCGAGGTGGTCATTCTGGGCCGGAATAAACATCTCTGGGGTCCCGGTCACTGGCCCATTGAATTGGGTACTGCGCCAACACCTTCCACCGCTGTTCGCAACCTGGGTGTCATCATAGATGACAGATTATCTATGAGGCAACAGGCCACTAAGGTTGCGGCCATCTGTTTTTCAACGCTGCGGTGGCTCCATAAGATCCTGTGGATGCTTCCACTCTCTTCCTGCAGAACCGTAGTCCAGGCGCTTGTAACATCTCGCCTGGACTATGGCAACATTCTTTATCTGGGCGCAGATAAAGCCACCCTACAGGTGCTCCAAGTAGTGCAAAACGCAGCTGCGCGCCTGCTAAAAAACATCCCTAGACGCTCCTCAGCCAAGGCCGCCTTACGTGACCTTCACTGGCTGAGCATCCCTGAACGTATCAAATTCAAGGCACTTTGTTGTATGTTCAAGGTTAAGCAAGGCAGTGCCCCAGCCTACCTTCAAAGGCTGGTCACACCCTATAGACCCCTACGGCCGCTAAGGTCATCAGACATGGGAAACTTCACCATGCCAAGATGGAAGCTGACTAAAATGGGAGGTCGTTCCTTCGCTACCTTGGGACCCAAATATTGGAACTCACTCCCATTGACTCTAAAATTAGAGACCAATCTGTTTCGCTTCCGCAAGGCTTTAAAGACATTGCTCTTTTCTCAACGTGCTGAATAATTTGCCGTTTGCTCAGTTAGGTGAAGCTGCCTCCTTCTTCTTCAGTCTATCCCTAGCGCCGGGAAACCCACTGTGGGTAGCTGTGCGCGATACAAGCTTAAATAAATAAATAAATAAATAAATAAATAGAGGAAGAGACCAGGCCAGTGTTTGGGGAGGTGCCTAGTACTCTATCATCTACCAGATCCTCCTACCTGGAGTCTCCAGAATCTTGTAATGGCGGGTATCCACAAGAGTCCGCAGACCACTCCCAATAATCGCCCAATCCGGGCGTGTCAGTGGACTAAGGTACTAGATCCGATATGGGGAGTCTGCCTCTGGTCGGCACTGGAGCTAGCTTTGATGATGGGGCGGAGCCACCACTGGGTGTAGGTGGCACAGGGGGTGTCGCAATGGAGCAGGCATTCCATATCCCGACTGGCACGCCATGGCAGAAAACCAGTGGAGGCCTCTTACGGACCCGTTTGGACCAATGGCACTCCAGAGGGTTTGGGCCACCCAAAGATGAAGTGTATGGTCTCATAAAATTCTTTGAGTTTCACGGGGGTCACTCCAGCTCCCAGAAACTCAGGTAGGTGGAAGGACAGACCAGGCATCACCGCAGAGCTAGGCCTCGAGTGCCGACAGGCCCACTACTCATCTGAAAACTTCCTCGACGAAGATCTCTTCAATGACTTCTTCTTCTTGTGGGACTTATCCAACTTCCCTGATGACATGGAGTGAGACAGCGATCACCGGGTACGGCTCCACAAACAATCTTGGGAGCTTCCTTGTAACCGAGGTCAGGAATCTTGCGGGGTTGGTCGATGTTGGGTAGTGAGGAGCACGATGGATCGCTCCCTCAGGATGCATGTCATTGCAACCCTCGCACATCTTGGTGTTGTGGTTGTGCTCCAGACATGAAAGGCTAACCAAGTATGGGTCCTTCACTGACATCTGACGGTGACAGTCACCACTTGGTTTAAAGTCTGCCTTTCCGGGTGGATATCCTCAACCCAAAAAGTCTTTGACCAAAAGGTTGAAAAAAGGTCAGTCCAAAAGTTACTAGGGGTAGCTCTCATTGGATCTGCACTGAGTGGCGCGGAAAGAAAAGAACTGACAGCGTACTGGGGAGGCGCCTATATAGGCACCGTGCGCATCACTTCCGACGCAAACAATACCATGCTGAGCCAAACTATGCCACCTACTGGTGCACAGGGGTACTGCTCACCCAAAAGTTCCAGATTCAGTCTGACATCTGGGTAGTATTCTACGGTAAGGAAGCTGCAGCTAGAAGTCTCTATCACCTACAGACCTTACCAGGGAAGAAGGCGTTGTTGCATTTCCTGTTTTCAGGAAAATTATTTTCCCAGCAGAGGGCGCCCATGCACACATTAAGCACTAGGAGAAAAGACTCTCATGGTCCAGCAGCCACGTGGGACTCCCCATCCTGCACCCTAGTGTAATATCCTCCTGCCAAATTCTCACCCACAAACACTCTCCTACACCCCCAGAGCCGGCGCCCTCAGCTGTTTGTCTCGTTGGCAGCGATCAGCACCTTCAAGCTGGCACTGCTCTGGCGCTCCCCACCAAACTATTATTCTTTAATTTCATTTTGATTAATGACAAGCTGGTCCCCAAGGAGCCTGCGATCTAGTCGTACATCACACTGCAGTCACACACATTCTGAGGACTTGACTAATGAAGTTAAATGCCGCAAAGTGCTTTACAGATCTACACGTGCCGCGGTAGACACACACACACACACAACCTAGCTAATTGCTGTAATCAATTTAGCAAGAGTGAGGGGCCTTGAGCGCCCTGCAGACAGAGGCAGAGAGAGAAAGGCAGAGGCATCCAAGCTGCTTGTTAAAATCATCTCTGAGAGCAAATGCACAGCGAGGGCTTTCTGGTGCTGAGGCAGGGGGATAGAAGCATTCATTCCTGTCATAACAGATGCGACCGAATACTAAGAAGTGACAGATGTGAGCAGCACCTCCAATGTCTTCCCCGTTTTCCCCTGTTCCTGCTCATCCTTTTACACGAGTCTTTGCTACAACAGTTCCTGATATTGTATGCTGGCCTGTTCATACCTCTGAACGCAGCTTCTTTCTTCAACTTCTTGGGGAATATTTATAACAAAATGTCGGAGCGCGTTGTTACGCCAAAATTGGAACGCAGCGCCCTGTCATTTTTAAAATGCAGGGATGCGCTCTATTTACAAAAATACGGCTCAGCTCTAAGTGTCCCCTATCGCTGGCACTTATAAAGCTGCCTAGCGACAGTGCAGGCACCCTTGCGCCATGTTGTAAGAATGCCTGCGCTGCAGGGGCAATCGTTTATGCGTAGGAAGGGACACATTCCTGCGCATAAACAGTCTTGAAAATTGATTTGTTCTTTCTATGTGTGCTGCAGAATGCATGGAAAGGGCAAAACAAGAGGAGAAATTAATCATTTCTCCTTGTAGCGCCATTCCAAGACCAGGTTTTACCTGCTCTTAGTTTTTGGCGCTGCCCCAGCCTTGTAAATATGAGGCAGTGTCAAAAAGCAATGGGAGTTGCGGGGGAACACCCACTGCACTGCCCATTGCACGCCCCTTTCATGCCAAGGGAAGTGAGAAAAGGGGCCTTATTTACAAGGTGGCTTTAAGCCACTTTAAGTGGCTTGACTCCGCTTTGTAAATAAGGAAAAGGGGGTATCGCCACCAGAACAGTGCTAAAAGTGAGGTCCTGGTGGCAATATCCCCTTGTAAATATGCCCCTTTGTTTCTTATCCCTGGGCCCCTGATGGGACCAAGAGGAGAGCCTTGCTGAGCAGACATCCTTAAAATGTGTTTGCTGAGAGCCCTGCTTCTGGTATGAATCACTGCTAGGATAATGATAACTCTGCTGTAGCAGACAGCTATCCACTTGCTGATGCTAGGATGAACAGGCAGGGGACTTCCCACAGGACTGGATCATTGCTATTTGGCTGGTAGCCACACTTCTGCAGCTGGCAGCCACTGGATGACATAGTACTTCCCCCAAACTCATCTCTTCTTGCCTCCTAGCACGAGGGCCGAAGCCATTATAAGGCAATGGAAAATTAAATAATTAAGTGGCAGCATTGACTAAAGTAAGCATTAAGAAATGTCAAATGAGCCTGCATATTGTGGCAGTATGATTACACTATTTTAACTTTTATCACATCTCAACACTACAGGGCATAAGTTCAACTTTATTAGTAACACTTTAACACTAGAATATGGCAATTATCATCTGAAAAATGACCAGTTACCTCTGACAAAAGGCTTGCCACTCTACACCTCCACGTGTGGCACTTTCTTTAGGAAAGTCTGATCCATTTGAACTAGAAGAAACTTTTTGTTTGTTGAAGTCTGCAAATTATGCAGGGGTCACCATGGAATAACTTCAGAAAATAAAGTTTGAAACAAAACAAATTGCATACGATTGCCAGTACGCATCATGGTGTTAAATAACACTAGTCCCTTCACTTACGACAGAAGTCATATTTATTAGACCTTCATAAGTTTTTGGTAACATATACAATGGCCATAAAGGGCCTCATTATGATCTTGGCAGACGGGTTACTCCATCATAATAATGAGTATATCCTGTCCGCCGAAATATAAATCCCATTATAGACTATGGGATTTATAGTTTAGTGGATGGGACCGTTGTGACGAAGTAACCCGTGCACAAGATCTAACTCAGGCCCACATTTTTAAAAACTGCGAGTAGGGAATGGATGAGAGATTAATTATCAGAGAAACACTGGAAACCTCCTTATTAGGGAGTGGTAAATGAGATTGTCACTTTCCCTGATATGTTGTATACACCATTGTGAAATGCATGACATACGTATTCAGTAGATGACAAAAGGATGACTCTTATTCGGAACTGTGGTAGTTCCATGCTCGGAAGAAGCACCTGTGATTGCCGGTGTCCCTGTGCTTTAACTGGTCCACCTAGATGAGAGCTGTTGCATTATCACATTGCTCGTCTGGGTGTCAGAGGCAAAGAGCCAAGCCAAGTTCTAAACTCCAGCAAACATAAGGATGTAGGAGCTGGAAAGCAAAAGCCCTGGAATGGATCACCTCGTTCCTCTCCGGCAGAACCCAGAAAGTCCGCCTCCCCCCCTTCCGCTCCGAGGCCATCAAGATCATCTGCGGCGTAGCCCAAGGATCCTCACTCAGCTCAACACTCTTCAATATCTACATGAGCCCCCTCGCCACCATCGCACACAAACACAACATCAACATCATCTCCTACGCCGACGACACCCAACTGATACTCTCCCTCACCAAAGACCCAGCCATCGCCAAAACCAACCTTCAGGAAGGTATGAAAGAGGTAGCAGACTGGATGAAGTACAGCTGTCTGAAGCTCAACTCAAACAAGACGGAGGTCCTCATCCACGGACAATCCCCATCAGCCTGGGACGACTCCTGGTGTCCCACGGCGCTGGGCACCGCACCGACACCCACGAACCACGCTCGCAACCTGGGATTCATCCTGGACTCCTCCCTCATGATGACCAATCAAGTCAACGCCGTTTCATCCTCAAGCTTCAACACCCTGCTTATGCTCCGGAAGATCTTCCGATGGATCCCCACCGAAACCAGAAGAACAGTCACCCAGGCCCTCGTCACCAGCCGACTGGACTACGGGAAAGCCCTTTACGCAGGAACCACAGCCAAACTTCAGAATCGTTTCCAGCGCATACAGAATGCCTCCGCACGACTCATCCTCAACATCCCTCGCCACAGCCACATATCCGCCCACCTGAGAGACCTCCACTGGCTCCCCGTCAACAAAAGGATCACGTTCAGGCTGCTCACCCACGCACACAAGGCGCTCCACAACATGGGCCCCGAATACTTCAACAGCCGCCTCTCGTTCTACACCCCCACCCGCCAGCTCCGCTCCACCAGCCTCGCCCTCGCCACCGTCCCACGGATTCGCAGAACCACCACCGGAGGAAGATCATTCTCCTACCTGGCAGCGAAGACTTGGAACTCCCTCCCCAAAGACCTTCGACTGACCCAGGACCATCTCACCTTCAGGAAACACCTCAAGACCTGGCTCTTCGAGCAGTAGCGCCCCCCCCTCAGCGCCTTGAGACCCTCACGGGTGAGTAGCGCACTTTATAAATGTCTTGATTGATTGATTGGAACTGGAAGTACCTTAGCAAGCACCTTTTTGACGAAAATGATAAGTAGCAAAATCTGCATTGGCCCACATCACCAGGGAATATCAGAAGACTATATTAAAACCTTAATTTTCATAATATAAACTGGGATTGAAAAAGCTCTATAGAGCTCAGTCAGAAAATTGATGTCCAGAGTTAGGCTCTGTTTCAGTAAACAAAGGCATCAATGTTCTCAGTTTTTAAATATAGGCAGATGTGCTTCCTCCATCTACTGACAGAGCTGCTGAAGTGATTTTGCAGTGGTACTCACTTTACAGAGATGATAATTGTGCCCTTTCACTTTTCTAAAGCTTGTATTTTCATAACTAGTATGATTGATCGGTGGCCACCTACCCACAGACCCACAGGTAAGAGGTTTAAATCCTTGTAGGCCTAACTCAATCTTACATCCTCCCATGCTCAACAAAACAGTTACCATTGGGTTGGATAATAGAGCAAATACAGGTTGTGTGCTCTATACATGGTAACTAGGAAATCAATATTTTCGCACTGTCATAGGACAATCATGAGAGTTGTCCTCTATCCCGCCAATCATTAAACCTTCATTTTACCATTCTCTAATTGCTATTCCAGGATTTTCATTTTTTTTAATCACTGGAATAGATTTAAGCAATGGAGTGGTTCGTGAAGGCATTATCCAACACCCCCTCAAACCAACCTGAAACATCCATACAACATTCCTGTAATTTCCTTAGAACTGTGTAGTATTTCTCTAAGAGCACAATTTAGGGAAGATTCTACTCATGGTGTCATGCATCGACTCTTGTGGTCTACGATGGTGGTCTAACCCACAACAGCATCCGTGGACAATATTTTTCTCAACGCAGAAGACTCAAATTAGGCGAATTCATTTGAAAATGAAAATGATGCTAACCACATATGCTTTATCCACTTTTGTTGAATAATTATTCTAAACAAACTCATTACAAATTTCATATTGAACCAAAGATTCCTTAGAATAATATTATAAGCATTAGACCTGTCCAAGGAACACAGTGGTTTAAATTCGACGGATTACTCATCAGCCTACCCTGTGAGATACGCATCGTGGAGAAGCAGGGGTTCCTGAGACCCCAGCCCGCGTGCATCCAAGGTGCTTCGAACGGTAAGACACATGGCTTACCACTGGATGCTCATTACAATCTACCCAGAACAACTGTTAGATTAATGATTGTAGATACATCATGCATTATGAATTATCCACATTTAAGACACCACAATAGGCTTTTGTCTGGTGGAATACTCACTTAAACCTTCACTGCTGTGTTGTCATTCAGATATTTTTTGGAAAGAAATGAGAATCACTTTAGAATCACAAGGCAAATTTCACTTAGAGATTGTAATATCATCTGTTCAAGAATAAGTGAGCCTTGACAATCTCAGTGACCACTCATAATTAACCCAATGGCCTCCACCCTCCATGGCCTAAAACTCTGGTTACCGGCAAGCACTGAAATTTAAATAAATTAAACATGAAAAATATTTAAAATACATTAAATAACATTTGATTGAACATGACATATAACTGTTCATGTCAGTAACTTACAAAAAGGAGCTCTTGCAGTTTGCTGTTTTTTCAGTGGTGATTCAGAAAAGGGGGTGGTGATGAACAGAGTGTCTGAATTAAGCAGACCACTCTTACCCAGTCCAAAGATCAGAGCTTGATCCATCGCCGTTATTTATCTCACTGCACCATCCCAGTTCAGAACCTGGCTATATGCAAATCAGTCTGTCCCTGGCCCAGTGCATCATGGGAACAGGGCAGACTAAACTACCAAGCCAATTCTTCACCAGAAAGGAGACAAGCTACCAGGGACCGGTTTCTGGCATTTCAGCCGTCGTCGGCCCGGCTTGCTTGAATCCTGATGGTGCAGTGAGAAAGGGACTCATGTCTGAGTATACCCTGCCACACCTATAGTGGCCAAAAACGATTCAGAAAAGGGGGTGGTGATGAACAGAGTGTCTGAATTAAGCAGACCACTCTTACCCAGTCCAAAGATCAGGGCTTGATCCATCACGGTTATTTATCTCACTGTACCATCCCAGTTCAGAACCTGGCTATATGCAAATCAGTCTGTCCCTGGCCCAGTGCATCATGGGAACAGGGCAGACTAAACTACCAAGCCAATTCTTCACCAGAAAGGAGACAAGCTACCGGGGACCGGTTTCTGGCATTTCAGCCGTCGTCGGCCCGGCTTGCTTGAATCCTGATGGTGCAGTGAGAAAGGGACTCATGTCTGAGTATACCCTGCCACACCTATAGTGGCCAGTGGTAGCTGCTGCCAATAAAAAGTGGTGGGGCAGCGCAGGGGGAAATTTAAAAAAAAGTACCTACCTGCCGCTGCCAGCTACTGCATGGGTGCTCCTCCACAGTTCCACAGCTTCTTGCACTAGTAGATGGTTTCTGTACAGCCACAGACTCACAGACTCCCCACCCAATCCAGGCGCTGCTCTCATGCTATTACCCAGCATGAGAGAAGCTCCAGGATTGGTCTGAGCGGGCTGGTTTGATGCTTATTAAAAGTAAAAAACGTGCAATAATGGCTGTTTACCAATACAAGCTGTATCACCCTTATGTAGCAGTAGTTTTTTCAGCTCCCACGTTTTCCGGCAAAGCCACAAAGAGGAGAGGGCAGACTGTGGGGCATGCTGTCATATGAAACAAGCAGAGATGGCAGGGTACTTAGACGGAATATCGAACACTCAAATACAGTGGGACAAAATAGTGTGTCAAGAATATCGAGGACAAAAATATTGTGAAGGTAAGTTTCCATAGGTAAGTAAAGTTTTATGATATATATATATATATTACCTACTGGCGGTCGCCGGTAGGTATATATAGTTAGGACCTAGTTACCATAGGAAATTCCGAACATTCTATTGGGAATAACTTTGGCGCCGATTGAGGAATCTGCCTGTAATTTTCCTTAAATTTGCCTCAATGCGCTCCGCTCCTTCCCTGAAAGTTTCGGGGGGCTTCGTCAAGCGGGGGCCGAGAAAAAAGGGGGGTCCCAAAACGTGTTTTCCCCATGTTAATTTCCATAGGGACATTCTGACAAGGCTACAGCTCGAACGGCTGAACGGAATTACACCAGATTTGGCAAAATGGTAGGGACTGGTATGCAGCAGTGCCTTTTGTATGTTTGGTGTAAATCCCTGCAGTAGTTTTTGAGAAAATTGAATTTGAAATTTTTCAAATGGCATTTTCTATGGGACCTTTAGACTCGGCTACAGCCCGAACGGCTGAACGGAATTACACCAAACTTGGCAAAATGGTAGGAACAGGTATACAGTAGTGCCTTTTCTTTATTTGGTGGAAATCCCTCCAGTAGTTTTTGAGAAAATTGAATTTGAGCAAATTATATATCTATATGCGCTCAAAATTCTATTGGGAATAACTTTGGCGCCGATTGAGGAATCTGCGTGTAATTTTCCAGAATTTTGGCCAGCTCTGCTCCGCTCCTTCCCTGAAAGTTTCGGGGGGATTCATCAAGCGGGGGTCGAAAGGGGGGTCCCAAAACGTGTTTTCCCCATGTTAATTTCCATAGGGACCTTTAGACACAGCTACAGCCCGAACGGCTGAATGGAATTACACCAAACTTGGCAAAATGGTAGGGCCTGGTATGCACACGTGCCTTTGCTATGTTTGGTGAAAATCCCTCCAGTAGTTCTTGAGAAAATTGAATTTGAAATTTTTCAAAGGGCATTTTCTATGGGACCTTTAGACACGGCTACAGCCCGAACGGCTGAACGGAATTACACCAAACTTGGCAAAATGGTAGGGACAGGTATGCAGAAGTGCCTTTTCTATATTTGGTGAAAATCCCCCCAATCCCACTCACCGTACGCGCACGGTACGCGTACCGTACGCGTACGTGCGTGTACCCCTACGTGCGCGAGCGAGTTTCTGATTGGCTGGCAGTCGACTGTCAACATTCCAAACTGTCCAAACCAGGAAGTGTTGGCCACCATCTTGTTTTTCAGGAGAACTGAGGCACAAGAGAGCCCAAAACAAGAGTGGAAAAGACGAAAAGGGGGCATGGTAGAGACCCCCCAACCCTCTAGCCCTTCTCAGGGGGTCCCAGAAGGAACCCCAAGGGTAAAAAAAAAAAAACTATGAAATCGAGGGGTACGCACACCGTACGCATACCGTTCGCGTACCCCGCGATTTAAAAAAAAAAAATTTTTTGCACTTGGTGGTCCTTCTGGGACCCCCTGAGAAGGGGTCAGGGGGTCTCTCCCTGCCCCCTTTTCGTGTTTTCCACTCTTGTTTTGTGCTCTCTTGTGCCTCACTTCTCCTGAGAAACAAGATGGCTGCTCAAGTGGTCCCAGAAGTATAATAACATATATAAATGTTATCCGCTAATAGAATTAGCATTTACAAAACCTTTGAAATTTATTGAAAAAAAATATAGGTTTCACGCCTGATATAGTTAGGAATTAGCATTTAAAAAACCTTGCAAATTCACTGAAAAAACCATAGGTTTCAGGCCTTATATAGTTAGGAATTAGCATTTAAAAAACCTTGCAAATTCACTTAAAAAACCATAGGTTTCAGGCCTTATATAGTTAGGAATTAGCATTTAAAAAACCATTGAAATTGCTCCTATATAATTAGTTGTACTAACTATATTTCGCGCACCAGCAATCCACTGCTGATGATGTCACATATTACATCATTCATGACATGGTCAGTGACATCACTGATGACATCACTGATGACATCTCAAATGACATCACTGATGACATCACTGATGACATCTCATTTGACATCACTGATGGCATCATCCAGTGACTGTGTGTTTCTGTAAAGTTTAAATATGTTTTACATATTGAAGAATGAGTGGATGTATAAGTGTCTGGATGAAGGATTTAGTAGGTGCATGACTGACTGTATGAGTGAGTGATTAAATGTGTCTTACTAAATGCATGGGTTAGTGACTAAACTGTCTGAGTGTGTGCATCAGTATGTCTGTTGTTGGCGGGAGCTGAGGGGACGCGGGAGCTGAGGGGAGGCCCGGCCGAGGGGTAAGCGGGGGCTGAGTGGAGGCGGGAGCTGAGGGGAGGCGGGGGCTGAGAGCAGGTGGGCTCAGGAGAGGCTGGCGCTGAGGCGTGGGCTAGATGCAGCAGCAGCACGCAGCCCCAGCAACATTGATGCCATTTACTGGTCCATTGGCGGTACAAAAGGGGTTGGTGATGGACGGAGCTTCTGAATCAATCAGACACTCACACCCAGTCAAGAGATCTGGGTTTAATCCATCACCGTTCTTTAGCCCACTCTGCCACCCCAGTTCAGACATGGCTATATGCAAATCAGTCTGACCCTGTGCCTCATGGGAACAGTGCAGCCCGAACTGCCAAGCCATGTCTTCCCTGGACCGGAAACAAGCTTCCGAGGACCAGTTACTAGCATTCCAGCCTTCTTCAGCCCGGCTTGCTTGAATCCAGTGGCAAAGTGAGCAAGGGACTCACGTCTGAGTATACCCTGCCACACTTATGGTGGCCAAAAGCGGTACAAAAGGGGTTGGTGATGGACGGAGCTTCTGAATCAATCAGACACTCACACCCAGTCAAGAGATCTGGGTTTAATCCATCACCGTTCTTTAGCCCACTCTGCCACCCCAGTTCAGACATGGCTATATGCAAATCAGTCTGACCCTGTGCCTCATGGGAACAGTGCAGCCCGAACTGCCAAGCCATGTCTTCCCTGGACCGGAAACAACCTTCCGAGGACCAGTTTCTGGCATTCCAGCCTTCTTCAGCCCGGCTTGCTTGAATCCAGTGGCAAAGTGAGCAAGGGACTCATGTCTGAGTATACCCTGCCACACTTATGGCGGCCAAAAGCGGTAAAAAAGGGGTTGGTGATGGACGGAGCTTCTGAATCAATCAGACACTCACACCCAGTCAAGAGATCTGGGTTTAATCCATCACCGTTCTTTAGCCCACTCTGCCACCCCAGTTCAGACATGGCTATATGCAAATCAGTCTGACCCTGTGCCTCATGGGAACAGTGCAGCCCGAACTGCCAAGCCATGTCTTCCCTGGACCGGAAACAAGCTTCCGAGGACCAGTTACTGGCATTCCAGCCTTCTTCAGCCCGGCTTGCTTGCATCCAGTGGCAAAGTGAGCAAGGGACTCACGTCTGAGTATACCCTGCCACACTTATGGCAGCCAAAAGTGGTACAAAAGGGGTTGGTGATGGACGGAGCTTCTGAATCAATCAGACACTCACACCCAGTCAAGAGATCTGGGTTTAATCCATCACCGTTCTTTAGCCCACTCTGCCACCCCAGTTCAGACAGGGACAGACTAATTTGCATGTAGCCAGGTTCTGAGCTGGGATGGTGCAGTGAGCTAAAAAACGGTGATGGATCAAGCCCTGATCTTTGGACTGGGTAGGAGTGTTCTGCTTAATTCAGATACTCTGTCCATCACCACCCCCTTTTCTGAATCATTTACTGGTCCATTGTCTCCGGGCCCAAGATTACTGGGTCTGGCATTTGCAAGTCTGGTAATTTAGGTCCCAGTGACACCCGACAACCTGTAATTGCCCCGAACAGAATTACCCTTGGGAGATACAACATTGGACCACTGGTAATAAGGACCCAAGGCCCTGCAACACATGAGGCCCAGGATAATGGACCCCACTTCCTGTAACCAGCAGGGCTAGGAAGTTGAAGGGGCAAAAGCTCCAGGGTGGGTGTGATTAGAGACAAACTCCAAAGAAGGTCATCAATGTGTCTGGAACAGTGTATTGGTGCTCGCTCTTTGCTAGCTTGTATATGTGTAGCATCTTTCATGCACAAGAAAACACTTTATATGAGCTCACAAACTGGTGTAGCCATCAAATGCATGCCTTGAGCTTTTGCATCCTTGGTTGAGAGTTGCCATTTCATTATTTCGTAAACAATCATTATAATCATCCCTACTTTTAAAGCGTGAACATATCACCCCTTAAGTTTTCAAGGCACTAGGGGTGGTCAGGGAGATTCAGAGCCAGATGTAGGAAGCCAAATTGCGATCGCTAACACTGAAATTCACAGAATTTCAGCATTTGCCATCGCAATTTAGCTGTGAGCAATGTAGGTAGGCAAATACCCAAACGCAAAATAAGGAATCGCAAAAATTGTGATTCCTTATTTTGCACAAGCATTCAGAGAATCGCAATTTGCGTTTCCCTAAATGCTATGCTAGCAGGCATTGCAAATTGCTATTTCTTTTCAAAAAGCCCATTTTGGCTTTTCACAGAGTGCCATGTGCCCTCAGGGAATGTATGTGCCCCACATGTGCACACATGCATTTCAGGGGTACAACAGGGAGGACTTTTGGAACCCTTGCACCCTTGAAATTGTGCCCGCAATTAGCGAGTGCCTCTTGGTTCCTTGCAAATTGCGGGCACAAATCCTATTCATGCCTTTGGGCCTCTTGGCCCATAGGAATGAATGGGATGGTATTCCTTGATTGTGAATCTCAATTTGCGATTCGCAAATAAGGAATTTTAAGGAATCACAAATATTTTTGTGATTCCTACCTACATTCAATTTTGCAAGTCCTTAATAGCGAGTCCTTAATTGCTGGTTTCCAGCCTGTGCAGCTGTTACAGTTGGCGCCTCAGATATAAGCCACGTCATTGGCGATATTGTAAATTGAGTAGGTAATTGATAGCTTTAGAGAGCTAGTGTTAGCATCTCTTCACTGTCAAGAGATATGAAATCAAAGTCATTATCAGCAAAGAGCATATGAGTGGCAGATGGGCCCACATGGGTTACTTGCCAAGCATATACTCTTTTCAAAGCCCGTGGGCCCTGTTCCCAGAGCTCCATTAAGGCAGCCATGTTGCCTGGTTTGCTTTTTAATAGTTCACCGAGCATTTGGAGCATACAAACTAATCAACAGGGGCTCATTTATACTTAGTTTCCATTTAATTAATATGCATAAACATGATTGCAGTTTCGATTAATAGGAACATCATGTTTGTTTGCCATTAAATCCGGGGGGAGGGGGCTGCGGGCTTAAGGATAAGTGTTGAAAAAGTGCTCGTACATTGCATTACATTTTAATTTCCAAGCTGCCTATGTCCCAGTAGCAACTTTCAGTCGTATTTAAGCGCGATGAGAGAATCAAATGAATGGCGAAGGAATAATAATTAAGCCCACGAATAAGCGCGTCTGCTTCTGCGCACTACCAAGCATTTTTCCAGATTTTTGCTTTCTGTTGCGGTGAGTACTAAAGGGCCAGAGGTACTAAGCCATTTTATGGACCCAACCCCTGCAATTCGCAAACTTAGAGAGGTTGTAACTGCAAAATGGCTTTTTGGTATGTACTAAACCCATTTTACCACTAGGGAAATCAGTTTCTTCATTCAAGAAACTGATTGCTTGCGCTGTTTTGATTTTGCGCGTATTCTTTGCAGGAATGGAGAAAGCCAGCCGCGGCCGGTAGTGGGAATACCTGCCGGGTGGTGACGTGGGGAGGGGGAGGGGCAGAGTGGGGGGTAGTAATGTATGGATTACGGACCTTAACAGGTAAGTAAACATATAAATAAATAAAACGAATTTTGCTGTGCGCACTGCATCGCATTTGGGAATGCAGTGCACGCAAGGAAGTTCGTTTTATTTATTTATATGTTTACTTACCTTTTAAGTTCCGTAATCCATACATTACTACCCCCCACCCTGCCCCTTCCCCTCCCCACGTCACCGCCCGGCAAGTACTCCCACTAGCGGCCGCGGCTGGAGAAAGCCCAACGTCTCATTGCTACAGGGCAGATCACCGTGGAACATCATTTACCTGACTAGGAACTAGTTGATTATGACCTTTCCCTTCTGGGGTAACCTGGTTTCCAACTCATGAAGTAGCATTGGTGGAAGAACAACTAGACATTCAGGGCCTTATTACGAGTGGGCGGGAATGTCGGTGGGGCCAGCAACAAGGTTACCAGCTGCATCGGGAATGATAAGAACCCCTGGATACCTGCACCACTGGTCATTTCTAACCCACCAACCCTTCAAGGGCCCCAGAACTATTCTTGAAATCTATGCAGAAGACTGTCCACTGTGAGGATGACTGGCGGGACCCATTTTTAAAAACATGCCTGGAGTACCAGTATACACTCAAATTGAAGAGACTGGGAAGGAACTCCCTAATGACCTCTAACCTGTCTCAAAGGCAATTTTCTACCAGGCCTTTGAGAGGCTTTGAATATAGTCCCCCTAAGCTTGTTAACATACATCACCAGAGGCACATTGTCATTCCATAGGAAGACACATCAGAAGCCTTGCTGCTGGGCCAGGCTCTTGAAGGCAGAGGTGCCCAGAGGCAATTCCAGGGCATTGATCTGGAGCCCCTGTTCTGTTGAGACCACAAGCCTCTGTGAGACAATCATGGAAAGCAGCTGATTCCCAGCTTGTCATGCTTGCATCAGACTCAACGATGATGTACCACAAACATCTTTGCCTTACAGTGGCTTGAAGCTGAAAATGAGCTATGTAGTTTGGCCTGAGAATCCTTATGAAGAGAGAAGTGGGGTAATTAGGTGGAGGCGGTTGGTTTTCCAGCGCTTCACAGCTTTATAACTGGGGCTCCTGGCTTTATGGTATTTTCTTTTAAAATTTCCATCTGTATTTATCCATATTTATTTATTGCCCATTTTTTATTGGTACTTATACATATTTATTTTATGTTTGAGTCATAAAATGGTATATTTCCACATTTATTAACACCTTTCATGCGCAGGACAGCTCCCGACCGTCATGAGTCACAGTAGACGTGTGCTCATGACGGCCGGGAGCCGTCCGAACTTTTCCGCTCCGCCCACGCGCGATTAATTCCCCGCCTGTGCAAGAGAATTAATCAGTTGGTGGGGTTCGGATGGCTCCCAGCCATCATGAGCACACGCCCACCGTGATTTATGACAGGCGAGAGCGGTCCCGAATACCCGAAAGCCACACCCAGCCCCACCCCCCTCGCACCGCAGCAGAATTTGCCGCGCGGCGAAGGGGTTAAACTGATAAGCATGCACTCATTCTTGTATTAGCAAATTAAGCAGGCAAATATAATAAAACACTACTCTGACCGGTCAATATTAGTCTTATCCTGTTTATCAATCCCAATGGTGTCTATCTGCTTAGCAGTTGGTCTGGGGTTCATGGACAACAAGGAGAGTCACTCAAAAGAAGCACAATTCCTGTATTTGTTTTGCTTTAAAAAAATAAATACAGACAAAAAATAGACTGATTTCTGTCTGTATTTATTAAAAATCAGTCAACATTTAAAACTGGAATCCTTATTTATAACTAATTGGGATTGAGAAGACGTCTTAAATGGAGGCAATGAGGTGGCCAACTAGACCAATGAGGCCTCACAGGGTAAGAGAGTGACAGAGAAGGGCTCATTTTAGTCTCTTTTTGATAACAAAATTCTCATTAGGACTAGGTCTTAGGCTGCACAATTCTGTGTCCACTGTGAAACACAAGAAGTGCGAGAAGTGGGGAGAGAATGTGGCCTAACGGCTAGGGTGGTCGAAATTGGAGCTCGGGAACCGGCTCAACATTCTGTGATTCTGGGCAAATCACCCAATCTACCCGTGCCTAACAAAAAAATTAATGTGTCTGTCTGTAACGTGGCTGGTGCTCATGTAAAGCACTCTGATACCTTCAAGTCTAGTTTGTGCTGGATGTATGTCTTTACAACGCATGCTTTTTCCACGCATGCCTTTACAACGCAGGTTTTACAACGCAAGTCGTTACAATGACTTGCGTTGGGGGGCGCTGGATAGTGAATAGTTTAATTTACTATTCCAACTCCAGTCCCCGTGGATAGTAGGGAAGGTTTTGGATAGTAAATTAAACTATTCCCTATCCTACAGCGCCCCCCAGCGCAAGTCGTTGTAACGACTTGCATTGTAAAAGTTGCGTTGTAAAGGTACTCCGTGGAAAAAGTTTCGTTGTAAAGGATGTTTCCCGTTTGTGCTATGTAAAACTCTACAAAAAAAGATAGGACTGTGAGGGAATGCAGAACCCCACATGAAAGCCCTGACAATGGAGATTGTCAGATTGAGGTATTGGACATTTGCGCATCAATATGATTTCATCCAGATAAATGATGAGATGAATGCTCCTGGTGCAGGGCTGTGCAGCCACACCTCAACAGTCCATGGGGAAGCACCAAGCGGCAGAAGGCAGGCCCACAGATAGCAACAAAATCGGAACATCTAGCCCTACCACTGGAATTTCAGGACCTGCTGATCGTCTTTGAAGATGGGACACAGAAATAGGCATCCTTCTGGTCAGTCATCAGAAATCCAGGTGTCTCTCTGTAGATGGATACCCTACATCTTGAAGGAAGTTTTTGAGTTTTTTAAACAAAGACATTATGAGCAGAAGAAACCATTTCAAACCCTAACATATTTTTGATGATTGACACACACCTACCTTAAATAGAAGCTTTGTGTAGTGGGGGCCAGGCTCGGCGACCAGTTTCTGTGGGCAGCCATCTCTCACTGTGCTCAGACTTCAGCTGAGAAAAGTGGCTCTTGGCCAGGTCCTATGCCCAAACGTCTATAGGGGACTAAGCAAGGCCCTGCACAGCTTTTGACCCGTGTCCAGAGTGCGTATTGTGCAAGGGGATTGATATGCATATTTGCAGTGTTAATTGTGTTTATTTTTATAATTTTTTTTTTAAGATTTGGAAAAACAGTACATTGTAATTTTCTGAAAATGCATGCATTGACCAACACATCAGTAGGCACAAATTTGGATCGCCAAATCCTGTGAAATAATTTTTTTAATATTTTTGGGAAGCAGTGTCTATCCCTCAGGAACCACCCATATCCTTACTAGGACTGGGGAGGCCCCCTCACCTCCCTTATATCCCTTCACATCACTTTCTTTTACAAGATTCAAGCTTTGTGATTGGCATACTGTAATAGCCAACACAACAAAAAGTTTCAACTGCTGTCAGCTAGTCAGATTGTCTCAGTGGAGTAGCTAGGTGGGAGCGGGGGCAGTCCACACCGGGGAGCACTGTTTTTGGGGCGGCGGAGGTGAGCAAGTCGTGTCTGTCAACTACTGCTATCTCCCCGCCCCAGAGTACAAGTCGGCTGTTGGCCGCCAATGCCACACCCCCCCACTCTTACCTCCACCCTGCAGCAAACATTGGGTCTGCCCTGGGTGGCAGTAGGTCTAGCTACGCCGCTGGATTGTCTGGATCCCCGGATTTGTGAACTCCACATTGGATGTGTTAAAAACAATGCCTCCTCTTCCAATGTGAATTATTTTTTTTGCCCAAATTTATCAGGGTTCCAGGAACCTGGGGGCATAATATCAAGGGATTTATTTCTGCTTTTTTGGCTTTAAAAGCCAAGAAAGCGGAGATAAAATTATCTCCCTATCAGCAACAGGGTGCTAACACGCAAATTCGCATGTTAGCCCCCTTTTTCTCTACGCTTCCCCTTGCATCTCTAATGAGATGCAAAGGCGGCGTTCCAGAAAAAATAATAGGAGAAATATTGTTAAGCAACATTTTTCCTATTATCAAGGATATCACTAACCCTGTTAGTGATAAAAAAAGCAGAGCTAACCGCGGTTAGCGCTGCTTTTTTTACACCTAGTATTTTCCTTACTTAGCCATGATATCCTATGGAAGGTGGATATCACTGGCTAAGTTTGTGAGCCCCTATCATCAAGCTAACGCCAAACTTCAAGAGATTTTCGTTGGTTTTCCAGCGATAATCTCTCATTTGGCAGTTAGCGCGAGGATTTTTATCACTTCTGACATAAACGTTGCTAATAGCAAGTTATCTCCGCAATAATTTCCGGCGATGCTTAGGGATAAAAAAATCGTTGCAAAGCCTAGTTAGCAATAAATATCGCTACTCGTTGGTAATATGCCCCTGATCTGTGAAGGATCTGCAATTATCGGTCGAGTCATATAGATATATTTTTACCATCAACCCTTTGAAGACACCAGACACATTTTTATAATGCTAATTTTTCCAAAACTACTGAAAGATTTACACGGAACCATGGAGAGGTGCACCCCTGAGTAAAATTCTAAGGCCTCATTGATGGCATTTTGGTATAGGACAGTGCTTCCCATGCCAAAGTGAAAGGACAGGAATGCACCATATTTAAGGTGCATTTCTGTCATTTCTGCCTACTCTGGCGCCGTCTTGGCAGCCTTGCACCAATGGAGGCACCCTTGCACCATGCTGCAAGGGTGCCTCCATTGCAGGCAGGATTGTTTTTGTGCAGGAAGGTGTAACTTCCTGCACAAAAACAATCCTATGAGGCATGTTCCTCTTTCTATGTGTGCTGCACTTGGAAAGAGGATAAAATGAGAAGAAATGAAGGTATTTCTCCTCATTACACCTCACCTCGGGACGTGTACGGATTTGGCGCTTCCACAGGTTTACATGTGTTTGTAAGTCTGAGGAAGTGTCAGATTGCATGGGTGTTGCATGGGAACATGGAACGCCTCCCTGGCGCAGAGTAAGGCGGCGCAATGATTTGCGCTGCATCGCCTCACTCGGGATTCATGAAGCCACTCAAAACCGCGCAGTGTGGCTTTGCATGGCTTTATAACTCTTTATGAGAGACCTGCGTCATGCATGTACCACTTTACATGGTGCAAATATTGACGCAGGGCTCTTATAAATAAGTCCCTTAACCCCTTGCATGCTCAGGACGAGCTCAGCTCGTCATGAGCTACAGTGCTCCGGTGCTCATGACGAGCTGAGCTCGTCATGGCCTTTAGAACGCTCGCACGCTGGGCTAATTCCCCCGCTGTGCTGAACGTTCTAAAGAAATGGGTGTGGCCGTGACGAGCTCAGCTTGTCATGAGCACAGGAGCACTGTAGCTCATGACGAGCCGAGCTCGTCATGAGCATGGGGGCGCTGCGTGCGCCCCCCCCCCCATCCCCCCAGCACAGCGGGGGAATGTACCCAGCAGGGAAGGGGTTAAGTCCTCATTTACAGGAGGTCTGCACCGCCAAAGCGTCACTTTTTATGACAATCTGGTGGCGCAGGCCTCTCAATCACATCTATGAGGCGACTCAAGGCCCCCCTCTGTGGTTTTGCATGGCCTCATGGATATGGAGTAAGGCAAGGCAGCACAAATCGCTAACTTGCCGCACTCTACGTTCCGTGGACGTTGCTGTGGGTGTTCCCACTCAACACCCACGGATTTTGACGCTACCAAGATTTGCAACATCATATCAACCTTGAACTGCACCAAAAAATTTGCACCTCCCCAGATCAGGCGTAACGAGGGGAAATGTTTACATTTCTCCTTGTTTTCTCTTCTTTCCATGTGTGCTGCATTTTACAGCGCACATCGAAAGAGTTTTTCCTCTTATGATTGTTTTTGTGCAGGGAGGTGTCCCTTCCTGCACAAAAACAATCATGCCAACGACTAGAGGAGAGGATGTGGCCTCAAGGCCAGAGCTGCTGACTTTAGAGCTGCAGAACCAGGGTCGAGCCTTGGCGTCGGATCAGCATCCTGCGATTCTAGGCGCCTGCATTGGCGCTCAGCTGCAAATTGTGCACCGGCTGAAAGGACAGGAATGCACCGTATCTTGAAAATGCGGTTCATTCCTGCTCTTGCAAATTGGTGTAGATCACAGCAGAAAAAAGACTTGCGGTGCTGCCCTACGTCAATTCTTTGTAAATGAGGCCCTTCCTGTCTTGCCAAGTTTGGTGTCATGCCAGTCCTCAGTTTTTGCTGCGGCGAAGAACATTTCTATGAAAATTTCTGCATTTAAAAATTCTTGGGAAATTTTAGTGCCAGTTTGCCAAACAGCACTAAAGCTATAAGCAAACCAAGAAATGTATTTTTCATGGGTGTTAATACTATCAATAACTAGGCAGTTGCTATCCGCTGCGATGTAACATATACTTAAAGTGATGGCTGCCATAAACTTTAAAAACTAGCATTGCAGTTAGCAGGACTGGAAGAGCATTAAGTATGTCTTTGAGCATGACACCCCACTTCAGCAGCAGATTCCTGTAGCTGCATCAGGGCCCTCTCCAGAGCTGATTTACAGTCCTGGTTGTAATTGAGGCACTTTGTGCGGATTGCACTTCGTGAGGGAGGTGGCATAAAGCCTGCATCCCCCGAAGAGAATTTCAGACAGCGCCCCCCTCGGCATTTTATCCTAATAAATTATGCAGCAATAAAATGAATGTTCACATGAGAACACAGATAGCAGACTGCAGGAGGCTTGTCTCCGTTTGCACTCTGTCAGAAAGGATTTAGAGGCAGGATGCTCTTTCAAGTCCAGTCATAGCAGCTAGAAGAGAGATAGCTAACATCTGCTAACAGCTCTAAAGTGCTTTGCATAATTTGTGTCCTTGTAAAAAGAGGGGCTGGTTCAGCAGCGTGCTCTTAATGTCTCATGCCTGGCTGGCTTCCTCTCTTGGTTGGAGCCTGGAGGGCACTTGGGTTCTGCCCTCCTTAACACCAGGCAGATCAGGCTTAGCTTCTAGGCAGTGTTTTGAAAAGGTTTCAGAGTATGAAGTGCTATCTAGCTCCTGTTCGTAGCTCCAACGGGCCACATATATCAACCAAATTTACGCTCGCAAACGGCCTATTCGCTGGATTTCAGCATTTGCAAACGCACTTTAGCTGTGTGCAATGTAGGAAAGAAAAACCTATTCAAAAAATAAGAAATAAGAAATCACGAGCCATATGTATGAAGCCTTTTTCCGTTTGCAAATGGGAAGATTCTCAGAATCGGCCCGTTTGAGAATTGGAAATAGCCTTTTGTGATGTACCATCCCAAAAGGCCATCGCTAAATAGAGAATTGCCAAATTTACGATTTTCTATTTTGCTAATGCAATTAAGGAATTGCAAATTGCGATTCCTTAAATGCAATTCTGGAAGCACCAGTAATGTGCTATTTGGCCTTAAGGAATTGCAAATTACCACCAACTTCAAGTTAGTGGTAATTTGCGATTTTCTTTAAAAAAGCACTTTTTTGAATTTTTTAAAGTGCCATATGTTGCATATATCTGCCCTTAGGGCATGTATCTGCACAAAATGTGCACACATGCATATTTCAGGGGTGCAACAGGTGTCCTTTTGGCACCCTTGCACCCTCGAAATTGCATTCTCAATTTGCGATTCTCTAATTGATAATCGCAAATTGAGAATGTCTTTCCATTCATTCCTATGGGCCTTTTAGCCCATAGGAATGAATGGGAAGGTATTCCTTATTTGTGAATCTCAATTTGCGATTCACAAATAAGGAATATGTGGGATTTGCAACGTTTTTTGCAAATCTTACATACATTGCATTTTGCAATTCTCTAATTGCGATTCTCTAAAAATCGCAATTTGAGAATCGCAAAACTTTTTTGATACATATGGCCCGCAACATTTGTGATTCCCTGTTTTGCGCATGCATTTAGAGAATCGCAATTTGCAGAAAGATCACTGATGACGCCATCCAATAAGACTCTCTCACTTCAACTGAAGCAAATTACTATCAAGCAGACCATTACATGCTATGCGCCTCACCCAAACTACTGTTCTAACTAATGATGCATTGAGTACAGAACTATTAATCCACATAATTGCGTGTGAATACACATTGTGAACCCCATTGGGAATTTGTAAACCCTTAAAGGCTCATGGGCCCTTGTTGGACCGCCTGCAGTGCTCACAAGCTCAGTTCCGGGGCCCGAATCTGACAGGGGGCTCATCAAGGGCCCAAAAGCCCTTTCTGCCTGATCTCCGAATCCTGTCTCATGGTCTGCAGACCCTGACGCAAAATCTATTATTTTCTTCATTTTGTTCCAGGAGCAGGGGGGGTGTCCCTTTGGAGCCCTCAAACTTATACCCCAGGGAAATGGGGTGATTCTCCTATCCCTTTACAGCTACACTATTTTTTTAAGTATATGGGGAGAGAGCCCCTCAATCTGTAACAGAAGTTGCAATATAATTTTGAAGGTTGTGGCCAGCCTTTGAGAGCCTTCATGGACCCAACTTTGGATCAGTGGACACGAAATGGACGACGGGAGATAAATATGCAGAAAAAAAAGAGGGACCCCTTAGTCTCACCAAAGAAAATGGGGTACTCTTAACACGAATGTGTTACAGCTTATGACAAATGTAACTGTCTCTTGTTTTTCTCTCGGGGGATTTGATTTAGTCCTGTTAATAGATCTTTGATTGCCCCCTACCAAAAGAAGGGGAATATTAGGGTATGAAATTGTTGTCTTTGTTTTATTTTGTCAAATAACATTGATCAGATGTACTATGCACCAATGTTTTGGATATTATGATAGAATATTTTAAAATTTTCATTGCACATTTTTTAATACATTCTGTATTGACTTCTACTTTGGACAGTGTCTTTGAGCTTATTGTTTGAGGTTTGTTGCTGTCTTACTTTCTATATCTACTGGTTGCCTGAGATGAAATGAGATTGAGGGATGTGAATTGTGTGTTTAGAAAACCAAGGAAAAACCCAGTTCTTACTCGATGAGATAAATACGTATTTCTTTATAGGTTACATTTGTTGTCTGCCACGGGTCCATGATCCTGGTATTGAAGACCTTCTGGGGACTAAGAGTCCTGATATCTTCTTAACCCTTTCAGGGCCACTAGCAAGTTTTGAAATGCTAATTTGTCTAATCTAGTTCATGGATTGTTACCATATGAAGCAAAGGCAATTCCTTGATAAAGGTCTTTTTCATGACCTTTGACGACGGTAAACATCATTTACAACGCGGTGTTTACAGCGCAGTGCATTTACAACGATGCCATTACAAAGCAAGTCGTTAGTAGGACTTGCGCTGGATGGCGCTGTCGGACAAGGAATGTTGTAATTTTATATTCCAACACCTTCCCTACTGTTACATGGACTGGTGTTGGAATATAAAATTATAATATTCCAAAATCCGCGCCCTCCAACGCAAGTCGTTGTAACGACTTGCGTTGTAATGCCCGCGTTGTCAAGTACCGTGATCTAAAAGATCGCGTTGTACTGACATACATCCTTTGACGACACTTAAAGCCTCTGGTGAGATGGCCCAATGAAATCTCATTAACTTTTGCTTTGGAAAGTTTTGTGCAAATTTGTTGAAATGTGTATGTATAAATGTGTGCATTGTCAGTGAAAAGAAATGTGGCCGAATAAAACGTTATTGAGAGAAGCAGTCCTACCAGGCACACCTTCATGAATGTAATACAACAGTGCAAAGGCCAAGTCCCATAGTCTTACTACAACACAGCCTACCGACAAGAGTAAAACAGTATTTACTGCCTCACAACTTACATTTTACAATAACTTTGCTGAAGGAAAACGACTCCGCCAATAGTCTCTAGTCCTCTTTAAAGTGATTTCTCCTCGTTGTATGCTTTTAGCCTCTTGCATCCCCATTTTAATGAAATATATTTTACTTTGAAGCTTATATATGCAGATGTGCAGAGTGCAATATGTTATTTATTACCATTCTTGAGGGAGCGGGAGGGCATCATGGCATACTCATCTATATATATATCTATATATATAAAAACGAAAGTATGTCCCTGTGTCCTTTATGCATTACTACACCATTCATCCGATCGACATGAAACTTGGGGAAGTTGTTGAGTACACTCCCGCGAAGGTTTCTGGCAAAAAATAAAGTTAAACAAATTGTTAAAAGTTGATGAGTACGCTCCCACAAAGTTTTCTGGCAAAAATAAAATGTGTTAAATATCGGCCCCCCGGACCCCCATGGCCCTCATAATCTTTCTGAACGTTTACAGTTTCCGGTGCGACTCGCTTTTGCAATGACCATCAACAAAGCACAAGGACAATCGCTGCACGTGTGTGGACTAGATTTGGAGAATCCGTGCTTCTCACATGGACAACTGTATGTGGCCAGCTCACGCGTCGGAAAAACTTCTGATTTATTCGTGTACGCACCAGACAAAAAAACAAAAAATACTGTGTATCCACAAGCACTCAAATAAATAGAATTAAAACAACACTTTAAAATGTTTTCCATAGTAAAATGAATAAGTTTCAATAAAAATGACACAATGTAAATTGAATATTATCATAACAAGTTTCCTTAAATTTCCTTTCTTCTGAGATTGCAGCATAAGCATAAGCTAGTTCTAAATAAATAACAGAAAACGTTACTTCTTAAGGCCACCGTGGGCTCAGCAAGTCAGTCTTGGATACTTGCACACAAATCTGCTCTGATGTTGATTTTCTAAGTTTGGGGTGTTGTTTTTTCTGATGGTGGGTACATTTCTGCTCAACTATCAGATGCTCAGTGCGCTCCTATTCCATCCTTCAGTTATTGCAAATCATAGTGTCTGTGATCTGCGTCACCGACAGGAGGCGCTATTGTTCTCTCGCGCACTATCTAACCCCGCCCCCTCTCTTGCAGCTCGAGCAGGAGACGCTGTCGCCATGTTGCTGCCTCCTCCTCGTGTCCGAAGACAACCACCAGCTCTTCTGTCAGGTTTGTACAAAAATATTCTGAAATAGAATTCTTGTGCAGTCTTTTATGTGTTGTTTTGACAGCTTTCACTTGAATCTTTGAAATTAGGGTTGGAATTGTTATTATTTTTAATTGTTCTTTGAATAGCGCATTTTTACCACAAATGTGGTCTCTTTAGCATAATCTCTGGTGTGCAAACTATTTATGCCAAAATATGTGGTCACATACAAAAGATATGTCATTCTCTATTTTTTCTTTTTGTGACAGCTATCCAGTATTTTTAAAGAGCGAACTACTCACCCCTAAGGGTCTCAAGGCGCTGGGGGCCATAGGGCAGATTAAGTGAGCTATTGCCCAGAGTCACATGGTGCTGAGCTGCTGCCAGTGATCAAACCGTGAGTTCTGTGCTCCAGAGTCAGCCGCCCCGGCCGCTGCGCCACACCTCTCCCTTTCTATCAGAGCTCTCATTCATCTGAGCAAAGGAATACGTTCTGGCAGTGGGTGTTTGTACACTTTCACTACTGAAGTTATTTGTGCAGCCAGCCTGTGCTAGTCACTAGTGTGTGGCAACATTGTGACACCTTGTAGTCGAACTTCATGCACCTTACCCAACATGTCCCATTTAGGCCTTTCACACGTGTCCCCAAGGGCTCGCTCCAAGGATCCCAATGCCAATTGTAGCGCTTCATGACCTCACCAGGAATAGACAGCACTACATAAATAATGAAGTCAGATTAAGCAGAAAGGGTCAGATGTACCAATTCTTACCGAATCGCAGTTTGGAAATCACAATTCCTAATGTACTAAAGAATTATTTTTTAAAACAGGGATTCCCAGTGGGATCGCAAATCAACCAACCTCATGAATATTAATGAGGTACGTTGCAATTTGTGAAGCATAGCAATTACAGGGATGGTGGCCTGCTGGGGTCAGCAGACCACCCTGTCAGGCATTGCCTTTTAAATAAGCAAACTTTTTTTCTTTGAAATGCAGCCTGTTTTCCTTAAAGGAAAATGCAATGCGTTTCAAATGAAAAATTTAACTTTTAAATTTCATTTTTTAAGGGTAGGAAGTGGTCTGCGGGACCTCTACCTGCCCTTAAAAGTATTATTTTTAACATTCTCAAAAGGAAAGGGGTCTCATGAGGACCCCTTACCATTTGCAAATGGTTACCACTGCCTTTCAGTAGTCAGTAGAAAATTAATGTTTTGCAAGCGTAATTCAGTCGCAAAACATTAATACATCGCACTGTGAATCAGTATTTGAAAGGAACACCTTAAAGACACCCCTTCCAAATACCAAATTGTAAATCCAAATTGGGATTTGGTGACAGGTTACCAAATTACATGTTTGGCTTTTGTGCATTGAAAAATATTTTTTGTGGTTTTTAATGGCCTGATTCTGTGGATTGGGCCATTTGCAACCTTAAAAAAGCTTGTACATCTGACCCATAGTGCTGTGGGACTCTCAAGGGGTAGGAAAGAACTATATAAATGCCAATACAGTCTATATGCATGTGCACATTTTTGGTACAGGTTAGAGACAGCTCCAAGAGGAGTCCATTTGTGAGACCAAATGAGACTGCACACATGACGGTGGCCCTCTTTGAAAGGACTATTCCTTAAGATGGTGCTCCAGGAATGCGCTGATGGCTTTAATGCCTTCATTGGTTTATGTCAGCAGAATGCCATGCATACACTCTTGGGGCCCGATTCACAGAACTAACTTAAGACAAAATCCTAAACTTACTACCATTTTGGTATTCACAGAAGGCACTTACTCATTTTGGTATTCACAGAAGGCACTTACTCATTTCGGTATTCACAGAAGACACTTACTCATTTCAGTATTCACAGAAGACACTTACTCATTTCAGTATTCACAGAAGACACTTACTCGTTTCGGTATTCACAGAAGTTAGGAGTCCTAACGTTTAGGACTCCTAAATGCCTTCTGTGAATGCCGAAAGTCTTAAAGTTAGGATTTTTCTCAGTTTAGGAGTAGTAAAGTTAGGACTCCTAACTTTAGGACTCCTAAATGCCTTTTATGAATGCTGAAAGTCTTAAAGTTAGGATTTTTCTCAGTTTAGGAGTAGTAAAGTTAGGACTCCTAACTTTAGGACTCCTAAATGCCTTTTGTGAATGCCGAAAGTCTTAAAGTTAGGATTTTTCTCAGTTTAGGAGTAGTAAAGTTAGGACTCCTAACTTTAGGACTCCTAAATGCCTTTTGTGAATGCCGAAAGTCTTAAAGTTAGGATTTTTCTCAGTTTAGGAGTCCTAAAGTTAGGAGTCCTAACTTTAATAAAGCGTTGTAAGAGGAAAACCCAAGTCTGTATTCATGGCATCCAGAAATATCTTTCAGGTTAGAAGTTCTGGCCTTGCACAAACGGCTTATACCTCACAGAGGCCTTTATTAACAGCTTTCAGGCCAATGTTTGGTTATCCCTGTTGTTGGCAGTGATTTGCTTCAGTTTATCTTTGTGTTTAAGCACTCCATATGAGAGAATGTGGCTTAACGGCTAGAGCTACCGACTTTGGAGCTGGGAAACCAGGTTTGAGATTCGGGGTTGGATCAACATCCTCTGATTCTGAGCAAATCACCTAATATCACTGTGCCTCCCAAAAATGAAAGTGTCCTGGTGCAACGTACCTGGTGCTCAGGTTAAGTGTTCCAATACCTTTGGGCCGAGTTTGTGCTTTATTACTGCAAAAAAGAAACATAAGACATATTGCGACATAGTCAGCTTTATGTCTCACCTGGACAGCGCATGCGCTGTCTCTTGGCCCCCGTATTGGGTTCATTGACCCGCCCCTCCTAACACACAAAAAATGCAGCAGCAGACATGCCACTATATATACAACATGGCTAAAAGACAATCACATTGACAATACCAATAGCTCTGACATTTATGAGACATGGGGCCAGATGTAGGTGGCCCAATACCGGTCGGTAATGGCCGAAATTACCGAATTTCGGCTGTTACCGACCGGTATTGGGCATTTGGGATGTAGGTGGCCTAAATTGCAAATTTGGTAATTTACCGATTCGGTATTTTAAGGAATCGGTAAATTACCGATTCCTTAAAATACCGAATCGGTAAATTACAGAATTTGCAATGTAGGGAGCACTCAAATGAGTGCTTTTCCCATTTTAGGATTCGTTATTTACCACCAACTATAAGTTGGTGGTAAATAAGGAATACCTTTGAAAATGCAAATCTGTGCATTTTCAACAGTGCCATGTGGCAGACATACATACCCTTAGGGCATGTATGTGTGCCACATCTGCACACAAGCACGATTCAGGGGTGCAACAGGATTTTAAAGTGACACCCTGCCACCCTTGAATGTTTCCCCCATTTTACCGAATCGGTATTTACCGATTCAGTAATTGCCATTCATTCCTGTGGGCCTCCAGGCCCATAGGAATGAATGGCAATTACCGAATTGGTAAATACCGATTCGGTAAATACAGAATCTTACCGATTCGGTAATTTTTACCGAAAATGTATCTACATCCCATTTACCTATTCTTAAATACGAAATCGGTAAAATTCGGTATTTAAGAATAGGTAAATTGGGAGTACCTACATCTGGTTCCTATCGATTTTGCAATGCTTGTTAGAATAGACGCGAAAGTAAATAATCCAAGATCACTAATGTGATGAAAAGGGAAGAAGTCTTCGGGACTCCGTTTTTGCCATTTGCAGCAGCCTCGAAAAAGCACCTCTCTTGGAGCTCTTATGTTATTTTGTATTGTGAGGTGTGTTTTTTACTATCAGCATTGGTGCAGCGCCTCCATTGTTAGTAGGGCCTCGTAGCACGTCTTCTAACTTCCTTGTTTCAGAAACAGTACATCTTGTCTTTAAACAAGACTTTATACCCACTTGACTACAATTCCCTCACAGCCAACAGCTTAACGTAATCTCTGCTGTACAGTAACATGTTGTTCTTTTGAGGAAAATAAACCACTTAACCGTTTTCTTTGAGAACTGTAAAAACTATCAAATGATTCTTATTTTAGCCTAAAGTGCTTCGGGTTAAAGCCGGGTTTACATATTCCAAATTGGGGAAAAGTCGTTTGTTACGTTGCATAAGTTAAAACCCTCCGACGTCTTCTTAATTTTGGAAGAAATTAATAGGTATTTCATTTTATTATTAGCATGTCTGATGTGTCCTTTTTTTGCCCATATTTTTCCTTGGACTTTTTCTAAATAAATGAGATAAAAATAAGTGTGTTTGTTTGGAGGCTTAAGTATCACCAGAAGGCTTCAGAGACGGCCAGAGACAGACATTAAAAGCAAATTTAATAAACAGGCTGAATGCCACAGCAGCAGCGAGAGCGAAAAACAAATTAAATCAATGCATATGGAAGCCATGGGTACACATAGAAACAATTCAGTATTTTCAGGGCGTCAGGTAAAATACAATTTGATCAGTTGGAGCACTCCCCAATCAATGAAAAAGCGCCTTGTGTAGGATGTTGTTGCTACCTCTAGGTGGCACCCTATGGTTGCCGCCTTACTTTACACTATGAAGTTCTGGCCTGGAAAGAGCTGGCATATTATATTCAAGAAATCTTTATTATGAGTTTGGCATCAAGTCCAATAGGTATTTATTACTTGTAGAATTTTTAGGTTTCTAAAAGCAGGTTAGACAGTGCACATTAAACATTGATGTATTCTGGTGTTAAAAGGTTGCAGAATTATATAGTTATAAGATCAAAAGAGTTGTCTAGAGATGAGCAGACTAATGGGAATGTGCTGCCAGGGACCGCAAGACCACAAAAGGCTACTTAGCCGCTCTTTTTGTTCTTTTATGTCAGGCATTAGCCAAGACCTTTTGATTTTATTAACCTTATTCAAGAAATTTATACAAGCTTTCTGCCAGCCCTCTTCATCCATTAGTCATTTCTTTTCTGACCCGGCTGCATGAGGCATGGGGCAGTGTTCAGCCCACTTCAGCCATTGACTAACTTCACTCTGAGTGACAGCCTTCCACCCTTTTACAATGAGCACATCCACACAAAAAAGTAGTTCCATTCAATACCTGGGTCTGCTATGTCAGAGCATGCTTTCTAAGACATACAAAATGTGTTTGCTTTTAGCTAATATATATATTTTTCTATTGGAGAGGACGGAGCAGCTGCCGCACAAATATGTTTTTAAAAAATCACAACATACGTATTGAGAGCCAAGGGGCTGGCAGTGAACTGGCTTTGCCAATGCTTGGTATTATTTATCTTTCTATTGGTATTTGTAATGTCTTTTATACCACCTTGTGGGGCCTCAAACACCTCCATTGCACTTCTTTGCACTGCAAGTCATATACTCTGTGGTGTTGAGTGTAATCAGATGGAGGGACAGTATCAAGGAGAGATAGAGTTTGGGTCAAGATGTTCATCTACAGATGATCTTTGAAAAACCCTTGGGGATTAAATCAGGAGAGTGGTGTTCACCCAGAGTGATTGTGTTTTCTCAGCCACTGAATTGCTGACATATTTAAGGACATTGTGGTTAATCTTTGATTTATCAATTTTTCCTCCTATATGTCTCCTCCTCAGGTTGTTGGAGACAAAGTTCTGGAGGAAGAAATCAGTTTTCCGGTAAGTTGTGTTTGCATTTAACCTTCCAGCCCAGTTCCCACAGGATAGGCTGTGAATACAGAAATGGAGCCTGTGATGTATGCATGTACAGATTTAGGGCCTTTCTTTGAAATGTCCACACAAATGGAGCCTGTGAGAGATATTCATACAGAAACGGAGCCCGCTTGAGATGTATGTATGTACTTAAACCTCCGTGGTGTGTGTTACAGAACTGTAGTCTGTCAGTGATACACATGCAGAAACAGAGCCTGTGATGAATGTGTGTGTACAGAAATATAGCATGTCTTTGGTGTGTGAACACAAATGCAGTCTGTCATAGATATGCATGCTCAATGTAACTTGTCTTTAGTGTGTGTATAGAAATGGAGTCTGTCACAGATATGCTGCGGAAATAAAGCCAGGGCGGTGCACCAGTGTGCAGAAATGGAGCCTATATTTAGAGTATGTACAGAAATTGAGTCTGTGACAGATATGCATGTGAAATGAAGTCAGGGTTAAGTGTCAATGTACAGAAGTAGAGTATGTCTTCAGTGTGTGTGTAGGAAGAGAATCTGCCACAGATGTGGAGTGGTGTGGCTCACTGGTTCGAGGCGGCAGACCCGGAAGCAGAGGACGGCCCGGGACCAGGGTTCAATTCCTGACGCGGCAGGGTCGTGGACCAGGGTCAGCGGACTCGATAATTCTCGCCTCGGTGCCTACTCTAACCAGGGATCACACTCGGCAACTCTGGGCATTAGCTTGCCTCATCTCCACAACGGCCCCCCACATACGCTGGGGATGCCTGGTTTCACCTTGGAGATACCCAGTAGGGACCATCTCACAGGGAAAGCCAGGACGGGTTCCCCAGCGGTCTACAGCGCGGAAATACCCCATGTGGGGTGATTCATGCGCTTTACAAGACATAATTACATTACATATGCATGCAGAAATAAAGCCAGGGTGATGTATCTGTGTACTGAAATGGAGCCTGTCTTTAGTATGTGTACAGAAATGGAGTCTGTCACACACATAAATATAGTTTAGATGATGTATCTTTGTACAGAAATGGAGTCTGTCTTTAGGACGTGTGTAGGAAAGGAGTCTGTCACACACATAAATATAGTTTAGATGATGTATCTTTGTACAGAAATGGAGTCTGTCTTTAGGACGTGTGTAGGAAAGGAGTCTGTCACAGATGTGCATGCAGAAATAAAACCACGGTCGGGGCGTGGCTAGCTGCATGGCGGAGTGAGACGTGCCTCGGCAACGCTCCCGGCGGAGCTGCCTATAATCCGGCGATTTCTATGCCCTTAGCCTAAAAAACGGAACAAAACACGGCGGAGGAGTGGGCGGAGGTGAGAGGCGCAGGCACAGCCCTCCGGTTTGCCTTCCCGCTGTGGGGTGACCGACCTGCTCGAGAGCCTTCCCTCGGGACCCGAGGCGCCCAAGATGGCGGAGAAAGCCGGAGCTGGGATCGGAGCTGACGCGACTACAGGGCTGCGGCGGCGACGAGCGGACCGCTCCCCCTCCCGCGTGAGTGCGGTTGCTACCGAATCGGCGACCGACGCCTGGGAGCCCCCCCTGACGGACCGCGGAGGCGGATCGGGGCCTGTGGAGCCGGGGACTGAAGTTGCTGGCCGCCGACCGCTCTCCCTGGAACGGGAGTCAAGTAAGAGGCGCTCGCGCCTGAGCGCAACGTTGTCCCGCCGGGGCCGGCACGGGGCTGTGGGGTGGTTGTCCCCCCTCCCCCCCCCTCTACATCTGGAACGGAGAGCACACGGAGCCCTAGACGGGGATCTCGGCCCCCAGTGGCACACGGACGCAATCCGTCATTTTGCCTCCCCATCCCCCCTGAGACACGAGGGGACCCGGTGACGGCCTGGCTCGGGAGGAGGTGCCTGGTCCGCGACGCCTGGAAGTAGCGGTGGTAGGGGCATCGTAGCGGAGTTTGGCGAGACCCGGGGTCAGCCTCGGGGGCAATACTGAGCCGGTCTCCCGGCGGCCGGACTGCGGGCATTGGGGCCCCCCCGGGGTTCAATATGGGTAAAAGGGACCCGCCACAGCGCTCCACCAGGCAGGGGTCCATTGAGTCCTTCACCACCACCCGGACCCCCAAGGATATGGCCGCAGGGGCTCGGGACACGCATGCAGACACCGCCATGCTCCTGGAGGCGATCCAGGCCTCCAGGACTGATATTCAGGACTCCAGAGCTGCCCTTGAAACGAAGATCGGAGAGGTGGGATCAGAAGTCCTACTGCTGCGCCAGGACCTTCGGAACTTGTCGGACCGCGTAGGCGCAACAGAGACCAGGATTACGGAGACGGAGGAATCTGTTTCCTCACTCAAGAAAGATATGGCGGAACTACAGGCCTCCCACAGACAGCTGCTATGGCGGGTGGACGATGCGGAGAACAGAGCCCGCCGAAACAACCTGCGCTTCGTGGGCCTGAGGGAGGGAATCGAGAAGAACGATACGGCGGCCTTCCTCCACTCCTGGCTCAGGACCATGTTTCCACAGGCACCCTTCTCTCCGTGTTTTATGATCGAGAGAGCGCACAGGGCGCTCCTGGCCAGGCCTCCGGAGGGGGCGAGACCCCGCCCGATAATTGCCCGATTTCTGAACTATGCGGACAGAGACCTTATCCTGAGGGAGGCCCGGAAAATGGGGGAACTTAAGTTTGAGAACACGGTTGTAATGATATTCCCCGATTATAGCCAGGACGTGCAGAAGCAGAGACGCTCCTATGATACTGTAAAGGCTAAGTTGCGGTCCCTGAACATATCGTATATGCTTCTATTTCCCGCCAAACTCAAGGTCCTCTACAAGGGAAAATCACTTTTCTTTGCTCGACCGGAGGAGGCCTGGCACTGGCTAGAGGAACGGCCCTTGCTGAGGGAGGCGGAAGAGGAAGGTCGTAGGATCCGGGAGGAGCTCGCGGCAGCTAACTTCGATCGTGCTCGCAGTGGATCGCAGCGCTCTCGCCAACAGCGAGTGGACAGGAAATCTCAACGGACCCCGTATCCATCGCGCCAGGGTGCCGCTGGCGGGAGAACGGGAGACGCAGACGACGCAGCGACACGGGACCCAGATAGGGGATCAAGATTCCGGTGTCTGCTGAACGGGTCTGGCAATGGCACGGACCAAGAGGAGGAAGTGTCTGCGTCGGACGCGGAAGACCGCACGGAACCGTCCCTCCACCCACTGGCCGTGGCCATCCGCGACCTGGAACAGGGTGGGCCGCACATCGTGGAAGGCACTGATCCTGAGACACAGGACTCGCATTCCTGAGGGGCTAAGGACCTGAGATTCTGTTTCGGCAGTTCCCTGCCGGGGACGCACAGGTACTGTTCGATTTGCTCTGAGGGGTGGAAACACTCCGTACTGATACGTGACTTTGGACAACTAGGTATCCACTAGGTGGGTTTGTTTGGAGGGTGGGCGACAGACCTTGCTCCCTGGTATCCTGAACCGTCGATGGTTGTACGGGCGGGATGGCCGGGTAGCGCAGGTGGGGTGGGGGTGGGGGGGGATGGGGTTTGTTTACGTTGTTTGGTTGTTCTTGGGGGGGCTGCGGGGGGAGTCTTGCTTAGAAATCTGGAGAAATGTGTGGTTCCATCATTGCAAATGTATGCCCGACAACTCAGCCCCATGTCCTGGGGTGCACTTATCCTATTGCTATACACATGGCCACTGACAAGCTGAAGGTCCTGACCTGGAATGTGAACGGGCTGGGGAATAAGATCAAGCGGGGATTGGTGAACAATTTTCTGAAGAGGCTGGGCCCAGACATCCTCTTCCTACAAGAGACACACTTGCGGGGCACCATCTGTCCGTTCATAGCGAGAGGGAGATACAAGGTGCTCGGCCACGCAGGGTACACGTCTGACTCACGGGGTGTAGTGATTGTGGTCAAAAATACTTTCCCCTTTCACATCACACGCACATGGGGTGACCCTTTGGGAACATGCGTGGGGGTACAGGGAACGTGGTGAAGGCGCACCTACACATTGATATCAGTCTACGCTCCACCCAAATTGCAGGCAAAAGCGCTAAAGCTCCTTGCTTCCATACTTTTGGACACCCCAGACACCGTTCAGATAGTGGGGGGTGACTTTAATGACGTGATGGACAGGGCGGTGGATAGATCCGGAGTGGCTCATGTCCGAGGTACTCAGACCCCCCTGGCCCAACTGATGACTGAAATGGGCTTGTGTGATGTATGGAGGTCGATCCACCCGACGACTGAGGCCTACTCCTTTTACTCGGCGGCCCACAAAGTGTTCCCCAGGCTGGACTATATATTTATGCCGCGACAGACGTTCACTGCAGGGGACACGGCGACATATCTGGCGAGGGGTCTGTCGGACCACTCGCCCCTGTTGCTCTCAATGGGCAGGCCAGAAGGCGGGAGGGAGGCCGCATGGCGTCTCACCGCATGGGATCTGGCGAACAAATCGATCCTTGCAGGAGTCAGGGCGGATGTACGTGTGTACCTGGCCGACAACGACGGGTCGGTGGACTCGGCGGTGACCCTTTGGGAAGCGCTGAAACCGGTGCTACGAGATAGGATAAACGGTAGGCTGGGGGAGGAGAGGAGGAAATTAGTGGAAGAGGTTGTGGCTGTTGAGCGCACGGTTGTCGACCTGGAAAAGGAGCACCTACGTACCAAGTGCAGGAAGACCCTTCGTAGGCTGTTAGATGCCCAGAGGCGATACCGAGAATTAGTGTCGGACGAAGCAAGGACACAGAACCTGGCCACCCTCCATCGTCTCTATGATGTGGGGGATAAATCTGGAAAATTATTAGCGTGGCTTAGTCGGAGGGAGAGGCTGGCGAGGTGGGTGAGTGAGGTTGCGGATGGGCAGGGGGAAGTCGTGCGCTCGGACTCGCTCATTGCGGAAGCATTTGCGACGTACTACGAGGCCTTCTACAGGGCACGGCAACTAGGCTCTTGTGATGACTCACTCCTCTATCTGGTGGACGTAGACCTACCCTGCGTAGATGATGAGGACATACCACGACTGGAAGCGGACATCTCTCTTGAGGAGGTGAAGGCTGCCATTGCGGGGTTGAAGCCGGGCAAGGCCCCAGGGCCGAATGGATTCCCCCCGGAATTCTTTAAAAGTACGGCTGACATAGTGGCCCCGCACTTGCGGAACCTTTTCCTTGAGGCCTACGCTGAGGGGGGACTGCCCCCCGACCTCACCCTGGCCACCGTCATCCCCATCTACAAGGAGGGCAAGCCGAGGGAGGACTGTGCCTCGTACCGCCCTATTTCCCTGCTGAACACGGAGGTGAAACTCCTTGCTACGATCCTGGCGCGCCGCCTTAGGGCGGTTCTGCCTGCTCTGATACATCTAGACCAGACGGGCTTCCTGCCGGACAGGGCCACGAAACTTAATCTCCGTCGCACCCACAACTGGCTGCAGGAGGTGAGGGATAGGGACCCGCCGCACTGGTTCCTTTCCCTAGATGCCGAAAAAGCCTTCGATTCCGTGCATTGGCCGTTCCTGGAGGCCACCCTGTATAAGTTCGGTTTTGGCCCCAAGTTCCGCTCCTGGGTACAGCTGCTCTACACTACCCCGAGGGCCCGGGTGAGGGTGAACGGGACACTCTCCCGCGAAATCCAGATCCAGCGTGGCACCAGACAGGGATGCCCCCTGTCCCCTCTCCTCTTCACCCTGACAATCGAGGTGCTGGCGGCAAGGATCAGACAGAACCCGAGTGTCACCGGCTTCAAGGTTACACCTGCTGATGACACGCAAGAAAAGCTGTCCTTATACGCCGATGATGTATTGCTCTATGTCACCGACCCGCCCACTACCGTGCCCGAGCTCTTCCGGGAGATAGATGGTTATGGGGACCACTCCGGGTACGCCATAAATTGGCACAAGTCAGTCCTTTTTGACCCTAAGGGGGCCACAGGTGGTGGCGCCCTCCCGGATAGACTGGTGGTGTCTACGGAAGGCTTTCAGTATTTGGGGGTCTTCATGACGCTGGACGCTGAGGTGTCCCGCTCTAGGAATGTGAACAGGATACTGCAGAATTCTGCCAGTGATATGACACGGTGGCGCCAGCTGCCTTTGACCCTTCTGGGCCGAGCAGTGCTGTACAAAATGGTGATACTGCCCAAATACCTGTACGCCCTGCAGAACGAGTACTACCCCATCCCGGGAGACCTCCTAGGCAAAATACACGCTGACCTTAGGTCCTTCATTTGGTTGGGTAAGCAGCCGCGCGTGGCGCTCACCACCCTGCAACGCCACCAATATAGCGGGGGTATCTCCCTGCCGAACCTGGAGGCCTATTACTGGGCAGAGCACCTCTCCCCTATTAACGACTGGCTCCATGCCCCGGCGAGCCACCCCACATATGTGCTGGAACGGGCAAAGCTATCCCCCTCTCACCTGCTTACGTACCTCTACGGGGGCCGGCGGAGGACGCCCCTCCTCCCAGCCACTAATATCACCCTCCGGGCCTGGAGAGTGGCCACGAAACGTATGGGCTGGGACCAGAAACCAACACGGCAGACTCCGCTTTGGCATTGTGCATGGCTACGGGAGCTGAGCAAATTACGCGGCTTTAAACAGTGGGATGATATCGGGATCTCCACGGTGGGTGATGTCATTGCTAGAGGAGAGCTCAAGTCGTTCGAGGCTTTGCGGGCGGAATTCGGGCTCCACCAATCGCAGTTTTATAAATATGTACGGTTACGGCATGCGTGGAGGGCCCAGGCGATATCATTAGAGGGTCTCCCAGAGTATGCACCCCTGGAAGGTAGACTGCTGCAGGAGCAAATTCCCAACAAGGCTGTATCCCTTACTTACAGGACACTTACAAACAACATGCTGGGGGATCTGACGAAACTCAGGGCTGCATGGGAGCATGACGTGGGTGGTATGGAGGAGATCGACTGGGAATTAGTCCTAATGCACCCGAGGGAAGTGGCCATTAAATCCCGACTCCGCCTGATCCAGTACAACGTACTCCACAGGACGTACTTTGACAGGGTTAGGTTGTTTAAGATGGGGAAGGCCCCAGATGACAGGTGCCTCCGTTGCCGGCGGGAGGGGGGGGGCTTCTTTCATATTCTATGGGAATGTGGCAAGATTCAGTCGTACTGGACACTTGTCTTTACCGAACTGAAGGAGGTCCTGGCAGTGCCACTCGTCCAGGAGCCGAAACTGGCCCTGCTGGGAATGACCAATGATGTGGACCTCCCCCGCCCTCTGCTAACGTTCCTAACCTTGGCCCTGGTGATCGCAAAACGAGACATTGCTAAGTATTGGGGGGCGGAGTCGGTGCCTACCATGGAGGAGTGGAGGAGGGGGTTGGACCTCTACATGGCGGCGGAGCGGGTGACATATAAAGCCAGGGGCTGCCCCAAGAAGTTCAAGAGGATTTGGTCAAAATGGAGTCAGTATCATGGACTGGAGAGTGGGTCGGGGTAGGGAGGCCTATGCAGGGGTCCGGGGTTTGGGGAGATGATGGGGTGGGCGGCGGGCCTGGTTTGGAGGGGGCGCAGTGTGCAGGGAGTGTGCCAATAATTTGACAGTCCAGGGCCGGCTTGTGTGTGGGGCGGGACAGGGAGGGCTGCGGCTGATGGAAACAGAATGCACTATTCTCAAGGATATCCGGACTCACGTTAACTTATGGGATGAGCTCTTACTTTCCCCGCATTGTTTAGTTGAGTTCAGGGGAGGGGGGGGGGGGGGGGGTTTGGTTTTGCTACTTGGGTTCGGGGGACAGTTAATGGATAAAAAGGAATAAAGAAAAAAGCAGATGCCCGGATGGACACTATGGCCACCTTCTATGCTAGGGCGGGGCTCCGCCTAAGTGACCCGGGTGCGATGGCGATTTGTTTGTTGTTTTTTCGCACTGTTGAGAGCAGGGGGTCTGATGGGCCTCTATCTTACCGGTGTAGACACTGATTACTGTTTGCTGGATTGTGGAGATGTATTTTTTACATGTATCTGTGCATCTGCAATAAAAATGTTTTATAAAAAAAAAAAAAAAAAAACACGGTGAAGTATCAATGTCCAGAAATAGTGCCTGTCTTTAATGTGTGTGGGAACTGAATCGTCACAGATATGCATGCAGAAATAAAGCCAGGGTGATGTATCTGCGTACAGAAATGGAGCCCAGGGTCGCACTGGCCGTAGTGGGCACCAGGCGTTGGGCCGGAAGGGTGGGGGTCAGTTTTTTACCGATGGGGGCGGTTTTGATGCTGGGGGCCGGTTTTGCATCAGTGCTGCAACATCGGCCCCTTGTAACAAAAGTGCAGCAGCAGTGTTCCAGCCCTGGCAATTATAAGCTCTCCCTCCATCCACGTGTTAGTGAATAGATGCTTGTGAAGTGCATCAGTGGAGGGATGTGGTGGGGCTCTTTATTGAACACATCATCCTACCTGAGCCTTGTCAATAGGTCATTCTTCTTTCCTTTAATTGTTTCTTCTTCGTGGTACATGGGAAAGTATTTTCAGATTTCATTTCTCTTCTCTTCTTTTTCGCTGCAGCTCACATTTGGGCACCTGGGACAGGTTGTGGACAAAAAGAAATCCATCACGTTGGCTGACATAAGCACAGTGAGTTCTCATTAAAAGAGTACCAATCTGCTACCATTTCTTCTGAATGAGCATGTCACTGTGCGAGATCATGCTTATTAATTGTGTGTCATGGTGGGAATGACTTACATTATTGCTATCTCTGTGTGATACTATCAAAGAGGTATTTTATTGCTATCTCTGTGTGATACTGTTATTGCTATCTGTGTGTTTAGTTAATTTAAGCCATCACCCCCTTTATTGGATTGTAATACGGTTTTACTCTAACAATATCATCCTCATCTTTATCAGATCTTTTTCTAAACGAAATTATCTCATTAACATCAGAGATGGGTTTTAGAAGAGAATCCGATTATGAAAAGAGCTATTTACATGAGCAGTTGAAAAAAACACGAAAACTTTAAATATCTAGAACTCCTATTAAGTGCTCACTTTCATTTGGTGATGTCGCGTCGGAGTGAGTATTGGCTTTCCCAATAACGGGACAATTTAAACTAAGTATGCTGCGAAGGATATGGTATATACATGAGCTGTCCAGGACCGTAGCTTTCCTTAGTGCAGAAGGTACAGTGACACCGGGTCCCAGGAGTGTGATAACCTCTCTGTAAACCAGTTGTGGCTGTATTGTGATATCTAACTGTGTCTTACGCACATGCATCATTGCACCCGTTTGCGATTCCTAAATTGCGAAAATTAAGGAATCGCAATTTAGAATCGCAAACTGCAATGCATGAAAAATTCGCATTTATTTTTGCGATTCGTTATTTTTCCTTAATTGCGATTCACAACTTGCGAATCGCAATTAAGAAAAACCCTTCTCATTGATTCCTATGGGCCAAAAGGCCCATAGGAATGAATGGGAAGGCATTCACATTTTGCGAATTTCAAATTGCGATTCGCAAAATGTGAATGCAATTTCAAGGGTGCAGGGGGGGGTCCAAAGAACTTCTCCCTGCACCCCTGAAATGTAACTTTAAATGCAATTTACACACACACATGCCCCAAGGGCATGTGTGTGTGTAAATTAAAACTTTCAAAAATACAATTTGTGCATATTTGAAAGTTTTCGGTAAATTAGCATGAAGTTCAACTTCATGCTAATTTACCACTTCCAAATTGCGAATTCGCAATTACAAAATGCTCATGCATTGCATTTAAGAAATCTGAAATTGCGATTTCTTAAATTCAATCGCAATTTTAGAAATCGCAACATGGTTGCGATTCCTAAAATTGCGAAATACATGATGCATTCCTAATTAGTCAATTGCATTCGCAAACGGCCGAAAATTGCGCTTCGCACCGTTTGAGGATGCAATTGACTTTGATGCATGTGGGCATTAGTGCCTTCTACTGGTCCCCATCGCCATTCCTCCTTCTTGGGGTAGTCGGTCCAGTGCCACTAAATTGATTAATAGTAAAGTCTACTATTTACACCACTTAGAAAGGGCAGAAGCGAGGTTTAAGGCGCTGTATCGAAGCAACCCATAATCATCCTGCTCTACCTGCCAGCAGCTCATTAGACTGTTGGTGTTCAACCCCACAATAACATACTAAGGGGCATAGGGCTGTGGTAGCATTACTCTTGCGCCACGCAACATAGTTCATGCACTGCGCAAGCCTAAAATCCATTTATGAAGCCAAGCAAGGCCACCTTGCATAGCCCTGAGTGGCTTTGTAAATCCAGAGTAGCGCAACGCAAATCGCTGTGTTGCGCTACTCTGCCCTAGGAAGGCATTCCATGGGCGTTGCGTGGCTCTTCCCATGCAACTCCAGTGGACATTGACCCATTCTCAGATTTATAAAAAGTGGAATACCTGGGAGTGCACCAAAAGGATACACCATCTCAGGGTAGGTGCAAGGAGGAGAAATATCTTTATTTCTTCTCGAGCACACAAAAGAAGAAGATTAAGCCTCTCAGGATTATTTCTGTGGAGGAAGGTGCCCCTTCCTGCACAATAACAACCCTGCATGCTACTCATGGGCCCTTGCACCATGGTGCAAGGGTGCCCGCATAGGCGGCAGGCTGCCAAAGCAATGGCAGTGCAGTGACAAATGCAGGAATGTCCAGTAATCTTTTAAATACGGCGCATTCTTGCCCTTTCCCTGTCATACAGCAAGGTAACTTCCTGCACTGTGCTGTGTGAATTCCATATAAATATGCCCCTTAGCGCTTTATATTGGCCGGTACTCACCCGGACATAGTACCAGCACTTCGCTAGGTCCCCACTTTGTTTTTCGAACCCAAACGTCTCCTTGGCTAAGGACAGTACTGTTACCCATAAAGATGGCGCACAGGCAGGGACAAGTTCAGTGTGATCGGAGGTGATTCTGATGGACAGGCTGTCAGAGTGAACCTGTCTCTGCTTCCCTTTGACATATGGCAGCCAGTGTGCTAGAACTCAACTGAGCCGCAGAGCAGGGACCAACCAAGCCATACCATGTTCTTTACACTGTACATTTGACGAACCGTGTGACGTTGTCCATCAGTCAGAACACAGGCTATTCTCCGATGCGTCATTTGTTCGCCAATATCTCATGTGTTTGTGTGGTGAATGCTGCTTGCATGTGCGTGAGCCAGTGTTGAGTGTGTATGTGGGGAAGATTGTATGTGTGTCGTGCTTGGTTTGCACCCCTGGTAAAATGCTGAAAAAAGCCCAAGGCGCAAAGCCGAACAACTGCCTCAGAATATAGAAATGAATGTATTTTAATTTTATTTATTCATATATTTATATAGCGCAGCTAATACCCTAAGGCGTCTAGGCGCTTATCGACCAACATCCTGCAACCATGATGTGAATAGTGCTGAATAATTAAAAGTAAAGATAGAAATGTACCAAAGTTATGCCTTAAAGAGCCAGGTCTTTAAACCCTTCCTAAAAGAGATCAGGTCAGGGGAGTTTTTAAGTGTGAATGGCAGCTGATTCCACAAGCTAGTAGTGATAGTTAAAAAACTTTTGCCACCCCAGTTAGAAAGTCTTGCTTTGGGGACCTCTACCAACATATGTGAAGAGGACCGCAGGATTCTGGTTGGTGTATACCAGCGAAAGTGGTCAATCAGATATGCAGGGCCCTGGTTGTACAGTGCCCTAAAGGCAATGCAAAGTGCCTTCAAGTTTATCTGTTTTTGCACTGGAAGCCAGTGTAGGGTATTAAGGGCCGCCTTTGCAGAAGAGTATTTTGGTAATCTAAAAAGCAGACGGGCGGCCGAATTCCGTATAACCTGCAGTTTAACCAGGAGGGCTTTGTTAATTCCATTCAAAAGGCAAAAGCAGTAGTCCAGCCTTGATAGGCCGAGACCACTGTTTTCTGCAGGTCCAGTGGCATGAAAGGGAAAATTTTCCTCAGGATATTCAGAGAATAGCAATCAGCTGATATAGTTGCATTCAAATGGTGGGAAAAAGACAGGGTGGTGTCAAAGATGACACCCAGGTTTTTTGCCTTGGCGACTGGTGTGGGGAGAGGGCCTAGTTCCGTAAGCCACCAGTTTGAAGACCAGAGAGAGACGTCTCTGCCAAAATGAAGAACCTCCGCAAAAACCACATATAAGGAGGCCCTTAAAAATTTCTTAAACTTATATGACACACAATGAAGGACATTTCTTGAGGCATATGGAGAATGCGAGGAACTCCTCTAAGGAAATTGTTTATGTTGAAAAATCTTAAACCACTCCAGAAGTGATGAAAAGTGCCTTTCCTCCTTTCCCTGCTCTCTCATTGTGAGAAGTTGGCCTGATATATGATGCTCACTAGTTCTAGTGATCACCTTGTATCAGTCCAAACAACCCTTATGGTGATTGGTTGTAAGTCAACCTTATAGACCAGCTATCCTAATGGTAGCATGGACAAAGCAGTCTTAGGCTAAACTCTTTTGGCATGTGAAGCCAGCTGTTTTACCACATATAACCCCTTGAATACCAAGTGAAAGGACACCACACAGGTTGTTATGAAAATAAACAAGTATTTATTAACTAACATACACCTCGGAACTCTTTATGAGGTCAGAGGGCTAAGCACATGACAAACTCTTAGGAAAAATACGTTTAAGTTGCACGATTTACAATGGTGCCCTAGGGGCACGACAAACCATATACTAAGTAAGTGGAATGTGAAAGTCAATCAAAGGAATGGAGCTGTCCAGAGGTTGTAGGATCGCTGGGACCACGCTATACTAACTTGAGGTAAGTACTAGGAGGCCCACGGAGCGCATGTGCAGAGTGTGAACTCACATGCGAGATGCGTACAAACGTCTATGGACAGTACAGTTTTAAGAAAAGGTGAGTACGGACGTCCCTAACTAGATAAGACAAAAACGACTGTGGAACTGGACACTAGGAGAGTCAAGCTACCCTTGAGCACCGAGATGCTCGTGTTACCTCACCCACAGGCTGCGGGTGCATAGGTGCCAAGTCGTGTCGGGTTCCGGCGTTGAAGTCTATGGAGCCTGGAGGAAAAGATGCTGCAGGCGGTCTGGAGGAAGATGTTCGGTGTGATCCAAGGGTGGATCAGTGAAGAGAAGAACCTGAAAGCAGAGGGGACAATGTTCAAAGTCACTAGCCAGTGACTGGAGTGGAACCAGAAGTGGAACCAGATGTCGTCGTGGCGATCAGGTGAAGGTGGACGCTTGTCTCTGCAGCCACGTGGACCAGGTGGTGTCTTCGACGACCAGGATGGAGGCACGAGCTGTCCCATGCAGGTTCTCGCTGTCGGCGGTGTCGTCTCCGGATTCGGGTTCAACAGGCCTTGGCAAAGGCAACCCACGCGGTGAGTGGAAACGGCGTCTGGAGTGGACCAGGAGGGTCCGGGGTGCTCCTCTTTTGGAAGGGAGCAAGGGCCAGTCTGGAGCAACCAGACCAGCAGCAAAGTTGTCGGAGTTCGTCGTCTAGGAGGTCACTAGCCAGCCGGCAAGTGACCAGACAACGCGTCGAGCAGCAAACAGGCAGAAGGGCCCCACGCAGATCTCGTGGATGCTGGAGGGCTGATCTTCGGTGCAGGAGCTGCTCTGGGTTGGAGCTTCTCAGTCCCCAAAGCACTTGGACGAGGATGCCTCAGAAGTTGTGCCGGAGCGAAGTGCTGCTTCTTTCAAAATGGCCGGTCCCACGTGTCTCGTCGCACCCACGGGTCTCAGCTGTGCTGCAGATGTGGGTAGAGGTCGGAGAGGTCTGGGAGTCCGGGTCTCGTTGGGCTCTGAAGTCTGGATCCTTGCAGGAAGACGACAAAGTGAAGCCGCTGTACGCGGATGGTGCCTGCTGGTGCAGGGTGGACACTCCTTGCCCACAAGGGAGATTTTCTTCAGTCTTCTGTGGAGCAGAACGTCGAAGTCCAGAGTTTCTTCTTGTAGAGTTGATCAGGATAATCTGATTTGGAATGGGACCAGCTCCTACCTTTATTCAGCTAAAGGGGGCTGCACTATGACTAGGTCCCTCCCCTGGGTGGGACCAAGAAGGGGGGTGGTTACACCCCCTATCCTTTGTCCGGTCTTGCGCCAGCTCTGGGGCTGGAGTGCCCCAGGAACTGGTTTAGACCGGAGTATGCACAGGAACACCTTGTGTGCCCCAGGCATGTCTCATTCCTTTCAGCCCTATCCTACCTAATACACAAAATCCTGTCTGGGGTGGTGCTAGCACCTCCCAATGCAGGAAACCCTTTGTCTGAAGGCAAATATCAGGGCTTTAAACTCGACACTCTTGGCTACCAGGAGCCAATGTAGTTGCCTTAGATAGATAGAACCCTCTGTACTACATCGCCAGCAGCAAAAGAGAGCCCTGCTGCAGCTGGGGGAGCATCTGCCATCCTGACACCGCAATAATGAAAAGGTCCGTAAAAAAATAATCATGTCCCATTAACAGTAGCACTGTGCATTTGTTTTGAGGTATAGTTTTCGCCCTTTGACCAAATATTTACCTCTAATTATATTATTATCCGAATGAAGTTATATTCATAGTCTTAATGAGCCGCACTGATTTAAATTTGTGACTACTTCTGCAGCCATTAAGAATGTTTAAACATTTTGGGTCTGTAAACGAAAAGGAATATATGTGAGAGCTATTGTCAAAAGCGATCTCACTTTGCATTGCAGTCTATAGCTTATGAGAAAGGCTGAATAAGCTATTAACAAATTAAACTTTCATGAAAAAAGATATAAAAGAGCTGTCTTTAATTCGTTTGATGGATTACATATGAGGCAGCGAAACATTACTCATAAATACCCTGAAAGCATATAAATCTCACACAGGAGCAAACTGAAAACATGGCAGCTATGCCCATGCCAGCCACAAAGCAGAGCACCCACCCCCTAACTAAAACAACTACTGACTGCCCTCCGTTACCGAGTACTGCAGTCACGCATTCTGTCTCCCATTAGTGTCCTTCCATTTCTGGTGTTTTGCAGCAGTTTTAAGATATTCTTAGAGTTTTTCGTTGCTCAGTGGGAAGTAGTTGCTAATATTTGTATGTTTCCTTCATCTTCATTGCTTGATTTTACTTGCGAGAAAGTGTCACTCGTAGTTCTTGAAATGTCACTCATAATTGCATTGAAACTATGAAAATGTCACACATAGCAATCAGAAACCTTGGCAGCTATGTGAATGTGGTCATTGTGGTGGTGCCCCGATGGCTGTTATCGATTATATAGCCTGCAAAACATGTAAAGGAAAGAGGATAGACGACGTACTGCAGGAGAGTGGGTTGTGTGAATGAAGTTTAAAACACTATTACTGACATTTTAGATATGTTTACTTTAAACTTATAAGGTTTCTTTAAGTCAGGGTATAAGTTACATTAAAAAGTTGCTGCTTTAGTACTACAGGAACATTTAACACCGTGTGACCAAATAGCCCGAAATACTAAAAAGGGCCTTTCACTTGCATGTGTTGAGAATAGGAGTACACATCATTTTAAAATTCACAAGACAGGCCAATCTTTGTCCCCCATTGCTTGTTGAGTCCTAGGCATCTGCAGGCAGGACAGCTAGGAGGGCATGGTATCCAGTGTGCTCACCGTCCTTTTTCCCCAGCAACCCTTTGCGATACCTTAAGGTCAATTTGCATTTTTTTTTGCTTAATACATTGGATTTAAGGAATCGCAAAATTTGCGATTCCTTAAATGCAATTGCAAAATAAGGAATCGCAAATTTAGCGATTCCTTATTTTGCACCAAAATTCTATCATACATACCATTTAGCGAAAATAAGTTTGCAAACACCGAAATTCTGCGAATTTCGGCATTTGCGAACCCATTTGAGCTTCGTACATATGGCCACTAGTTCTTTATATTGGCGGGTACTCTCCCGGACATAGTACCAGCACTTCGCTAGGTCCCCACTTTGTTTTTCAAAACTTCTCCTTGGCTAAGGACAGTACTGTTACCCATAAAGATGGCGCACAGGCAGGGACAAGTTCAGTGCAATCGGAGGTGATTCTGATGGGCAGGCTGTCAGAGTGAACCTGTCTCTGCTTCCCTTTGGCATATGGCAGCCAGTGTGCTAGAACTCAACTGAGCCGCAGTGCAGGGACCAACCAAGCCATACCATGGTATTCACACTGTACATTTGGCGAACGGTGTGTCGTTGTCCATCAGTCAGAACACAGGCTATATTCCGATGCGTCATTTGTTCGCCAATATCTCATGTGTTTGTGTGGTGAATGCTGCTTGTATGTGCGTGAGCCACTGTTGGGTGTGTATATTGGGAAGATTGTATGCGTGTCGTGCTTGGTTTGCACCCCTGGTAAAATGCTGAAAAAAAGCCCAAAGCGCAAAGCCGAACAACTGCCTCAGAATATAGAAATGAATGTATTTTAATTTTATTTATTCATATATTTATATAGCGCAGCTAATACCCTAAGGCGTCTAGGCGCTTATCGACCAACATCCTGCAGCCATGATGTGAATAGTGCTGAATAATTAAAAATAAAGATAGAAATGTACCAAAGTTATGCCTTAAAGAGCCAGGTCTTTAAACCCTTCCTAAAAGAGATCAGGTCAGGGGAGTTTTTAAGTGTGAATAGCAGCTGATTCCACAAGCTAGTAGTGACAGTTAAAAAACTTTCAAAACAATGCTATCTTCGTGCACTCCTGACTTAAACGATTGGTTGAAACCAAATTTTTGGTGGCGCTATCCTTGTCGCACTGTGTCTGGCAAAGGCTTTTGATTGATTGATACACAATGTGGTCAACAAACCACGAAGAATGCGCTCCTTTTATATGAAACAGAAGAGTTTCTTCACTCACTCATTCATATGTTATTTGTAGTATCTTTGCATTCCATGAAATCATGAAACTATGACCAATATATTCGTTAGTTGCAAATATTCTTCTATTGATTCATTTCTTCTTGTTGAATGTTCAATAGTATTGCCAAAAATTCATTGCATTCATGAATATTCAAAAGTTTACATTATGCCTTCAAGTTTATCTGTTTTTGCACTGGAAGCCAGTGTAGGGTATTGAGGGCCACCTTTGCAGAAGAGTATTTTGGTAATCTAAAAAGCAGACGGGCGGGCGATTTCTGTATAACCTGCAGTTTAACCAGGAGGGCTTTGTTAATTCCATTCAAAAGGCAAAAGCAGTAGTCCAGCCTTGATAGGACTAAGGCCGAGACCACTGTTTTCTGCAGGTCCAGTGGCATGAAAGGAAAAAGTTTCCTCAGGATATTCAGAGAATAGCAGTCAGCTGATGTAGTTGCATTCACATGGTGGGAAAAAGACAGGGTGGTGTCAAAGATGACACCCAGGTTTTTTGCCTTGGCGACTGGTGTGGGGGGAGGGCCTAGTTCCGTAGGCCATAGGTAATTGAGGATAACAATATCCAGGCAATCAGAAATAATATCAAACTGGCAAAAAAACACACACACAAAGTAGTGCAGAATTATATAAACACAAGTAAAAGAAAGCAAGATAACCATTAATTATAACCACATATAAAATTTAATACCATGGATACAAATTGATAAAAATTATTACATTATTAATAATGAGATAAAAATTTATATTAAGAGAAAACAGATAAACTAATCTCTTTATCGTAACAGACGGGGTGGGAACAATGATGGCTCCCACGGCTGATGGTTCGGGTCAACGCGTTTCGACACTGAGTGCCTTCATCAGGACCTTAACAGCACATTATCAGCACATATCTGATTATATCTGAGGATATCTCTTAATTGGATTCTTCTGAATAAAAAGGGTTCAAACGATTAAAAGGCAAAGCCACGAAGTATTATTCAAGTCACTTCATGAATAGGAATATTAAGTGCCCGCTGATGTTTAAGGAATCTTCAATATTCAATATTGTCCTTAATATAAACGAACAGTTCTCTAAGCCTTCATGTGGGCGTGCTCTTGTGAGCTCCCAAAACATACAGGATGGTGGAATGCGACGTACGTTTCTCTCCCCCAATGTATATTGCGTAGTTTGTATCCACTGTCTGCCGGATTCTGAGCGTTCTATGCTTAGGTTGAGAAGCGGCTGGATTGTCACACGAGATAGATGGGTTCGGAAACGTGGTGCTGTTTCACAACAGCGATCCAGTCTGATTAACAGCGGCAAGAGTGTTCGAGGCACGAATGATAAAAGTTCCGTAGGCCACCAGTCCGAAGACCAGAGAGAGACGTCTCTGCCAAAAAGAAGAACCTCTGCAAAAACCACATATAAGGAGGCCCTTAAAAAAGTCTGCAAACTTATATGACATACAATGAGAGGACATTTCTTGAGGCATATGGAAAATGCGAGAAACTGCTCTAAGGAAATTGTTTATGTTGAAAAATCTTAAACCACTCCAGAAGTGACGAAAAGTGCCTTTCCTCCTTTCCCTGCTCTCTCATAAGCCTCTCAGATTTTTCTGAGGAAAAATTCAAAAATTATACTCTTCGTTCCCGCCAGAAGCTGGATTAGAAGGCACTGCCCCCTCATTCAACAACCTTTCCTGCTTTTTTTGTTGGAATATCAGGATAGGATTCACTCGAAGAGCTACTGAATTGTAAGTCTAGCTTCCCAGAGGATCCCTGCCCACCTCAATTTCTCAGAATGGTGGTGTCCTGTGTTAATCCATTGTTGAATCAAATCTGGAAGGCCTCTCTGAAATCCAGCATATTCACTGCAGTATGGAAACAGGCGTTCCTGCTGCCGCTGCTCATAAAGCCCAATGTGGACCCAGGAGTGCTTAGCAATTTTAGGTCCACCTCATTGCTATCGGCAACCCGGAAAACGTTTAGAAAAGATGGTGCAGATCCAATTATCCTCCTTTGTTGAAGCCAATGGCCTGTTGCATGACACGAGATCTGGCTTCCGTGCTGGTACCAGCGCGGAGAATGGAAGTGTCCTAAATGGTCAGAGAGGCACTAAACGGTGGTGCTTCCGCTATGGTAGTGCTACTTGATCTGTCGGCAGCGTTCGATACAGTACAGTACCTCATTCGATCCTGTTGAAAAGATTAAGTCTTCTTGGTTTTCAGTTATCCTATCTGAGGCAACTACATTGGCTCCTGGTTGTCAAGAGTGTTGAGTTTAAAACCCTGATATTTGCCTTCAGAGCATTAAGGGGCATAGGGCCACATTACCTCAGGTATAGGCTTTGCTTGTACTATTAGGAGCTAGTGCTGAGATATAATCACCTGTGACCTCTTCGCATTCCGAGGTATGCCAACGCTGGACGAGGTGGCAGGCATTTCCTGGTACGGATGGCGAAGCTCTGGAACTCACTGCCTACCCACATTCGCTCGGCTGAGACAGTACAGGGATTCAGGAAAGATTTAAAAACATGGCTCTTCAGTCAACCGTAGTTTAACTGGCCAGGCTATTCTTCAGGTACGCTTCAGCTGAAGTAGCTGAGCGCGACAAATGGCTTTGATTGATTGATTGATTACGTTAAATAATAAAAAGTAAGCTAAGCAGAAACCGTTATGGGTAATATCAGTGTGTATATCTATATATATATGAACCCCCTCATTTTGTTCCTTTTTAAATTAAATGTTTTCAGACTTACCACTTCATTCCAATCAAGATGGATTCTGGTGTGCCATACTTTTGTCATAAGTAAGACTGTGGGCGCTCTAGTTGTTCTTTAGAACACTCTGGGACATTCTGTCATTGGGCTATACTTGGGCTACATCTGGGTGATATTTGGGCTACATTTGGGCTCTTTTGTCTCTGGTGGCCATCTTAGGAGACTGCATGTCAGAATTTTTTAATGAAATAGAAGAGGATTTGAGAAGTCACTCAAAATGTGCCCTAATTTTGCTTTCTGCAGCACTAATAATACTTTCTATGGCATAATATACCCCCTCATGTTGTTCCTTTTTAAATTAAATGTTTTAAGAGTTACCACTTTATTCCCATCACGATGGCTTCAGGTATGCTATACTTTTGGAATAAGTAGGACTGTTAGCACTCTAGTTGTTCTTTAGAACACTCTAGGAGGCTGTAGTAGAACACAAAGGTACATGTTTTACTGAGAATGTCAGACTTCATTCTCACATGACTGAGAAAGATCATGTGAATTTACAGAAAATATGCTTTCAGTTTAGCTTATAGATCCCCTTCCAAACCACTGTGGGAAAATCATGAGATATTAGTTTTCTTTCAAACATGATTCATGATATCACAGTAGAAGGCTTTTTCACATGATAAAATCACCTTAGAACACAACACAATTCCTAAAATGAGTATGGTACTATCAACAAATGATTTATAATGTAACTAAAGTCCTAAAACCCTCTATTAACTACAATGCTTTTTAATGAGGTGCTATCATGTATATTGGTCCCAAGATGGCTGCCAACACTTCTTGGATGAAGTGTTGACAGCCAATCAGATCAGATGTGTGGTTAGGCTCCGCCCATATATATATATTTTTTTAACCTAAATTACTCAAAATCCACTGGAGCACATATCTTGAGACATAGCAAAGGCACATCGGGCTACCAGTCCCTACAATTTTGCCAAGTTTTGTGGAAATCCATTCAGCCGTTCGGGCTAAAAGTGAGTCCAACCGCCCTATGGAAATTAACATGGGGAAAACACGTTTTGGGACCCCCCTTTTATCTCGGCCCCCGCTTGACGAATTCCCCCCAAACTTTCAGGGAAGGAGCGGAGCGCAGCGAGGCAAATTTAAGGAAAATTACAGGCAGATTCCTCAACCGGCGCCAAAGTTATTCCCAATAGAATGTTGCGGATTTCCTATAGAAAACAATCCTAACTATAACTACCTACCGACGACCGCCAGTAGGTAATACATGTACATATAGCCAAAGTTTGTCCCAAACAAGGACGCACTCTCAAACAGGTTCTTGTCTGATTTATTGCAGTTTGCAGCAACCTCTGTATTTAATTGGGCCTTACACGTTTCAGGTTCCAAAGCCCTTGATCACAGGCCAGTGTGACAGTTCCATAAAAAAAGGACAAACGTTACCTCATTAAATACTCATACCACGCACAGATGGGCTTCAGGTGAGTCTGAATGCATACTGGTAATTGAAGTCCACATAACATATTTACCACTCAATGGGTTTCCTCTGTCACATTTAAGTGTTCAATGCCCCAGTGGGCTTTCAGATACCATCTCCACAAGCTTGTTGCAAATTAAATTTCCACAACCTGTGTCTCCGTATGTAACCAAAGATCAAGTCACACTGCACGGCTCTCCATTATGCGGTCGTGCAGTCTTCACGGCTGGACTGGCCGTTTCTATGCATCCACGGTTTGTCTCAAACAAAGAAGCACTCTCAAACAGCTTGTGGAGATGATATCTGAAACCCCACTGAGGCTTACAACACTTAAAAGTGACGGAGAAAACCCACTGAGCATTTAGATTCACCGGAGGCCCTCAAGTATGAGTATTTAATGAGGTAATGCTTGTCCTATTTTATTGAACTGTCACGCTGGGATCAAGGGCTGGGGAGCCTGAAACACATAAGTCCCAATTAATTACAGATGTTGCTGCAATCTGAAATAAATCACACACAAACCTGTTTGAGAGTGCGTCTTTGTTTGGGACAAACTTTGGATGCATAAATATATGTGTATGTATATATATATATATATATATATATATATATATATATATATATATATATATATATATATAACGTTCAAACCATATTTCGCGGTTTACCTCTGCCTCTTCGCGGTGGCGGGCTGCCGGCAAGGTCGCGACCCTTTAAATCCACCAAACAATCAATCCTTCTTCTCAAAGATTGTGCCGAGCCTCAGTTCTTTTCTATCAGCGTGCTTTATTTAATTTTCAAAGCAATGGCAAACACTGCCCGACGCGTTTCGGAACCAGAGATCCTTGGTCACGGGTCAACCAGACGTTTACGTGTATCACATAATATAGTGCAAAATAGTGTCCACAATACAAAAAAAGACTTCATTGCTGCCATGACTGTGTGACTACCACAGCCACCATTTTGTAATGGGTAATTTGTACTGTATAATACCTATTTAATAGTATCAGTATCCTGAGCATTTGTAAATAAGTCCACCTTATATTACAAACTTAAATCAGTTTCAAAGTTAAACACATAAATGAAAACAAAATGAAATTTCGAATTAAATTAAAATTTAACACATCACATGCCCAAGTGGGCAAATCTCCCAGTTTGTAAATCGCACTAGAGCTCCAATTAAACTCATGATACACGTAAACGTCTGGTTGACCCGTGACCAAGGAACTCTGGTTCCAACTGCTCTGCAAGTCTTGCATTAAAAGGATGACAACATGCTGAGTGTGGCACTTTCAATTTTTGGGAGCAGCTTCAATTGGAATATATAGCGTCCGGCTCTGGTCGCGAAAGAGCCCCACTGCCAAAGTAGAAGGTCCGAGCGCCAGAGAAAATGAAGCGCTCAAGGAACAACGTGTTTCCGTATGCATTGACATGAAATAAGCAGGGCGCCAATTTCGTAAGTTGACAGCATCCCACTGTGGTGAAATTGTATTGAGGAGAAACAATGGCGGCATCCACTATGGATTGAAACTTTGTCAAAAGAACTATAAAGACCACAATGCACTCAAGGGACACGTCCACTCGGGCGGGACTATATCATCAAGGCGAATGCGAGCTATGTTTTGCTGCCTTTTCCCTGTGATGCCAAGCCAGTGAACAAGGGCGGATGAATGCCCTGAACGCGTAAGGTAGAATTGGTGTATTTCAGCTGTGACTGCGCCTTTGTCTGCTCTGCAAGTCTTGCAATAAAAGGATGACCACACGCTGTGTGTGGCACTTTCAATTTTGGGAGCAGCTTCAATTGGAATATATAGCGTCCGGCTCTGGTCGCGAAAGAGCCCCACTGCCGAAGTAGATGGTCCGAGCGCCATAGAAAATGGAGCGCTCAAGGAACAACGTGTTTCCGTATGCATTGACATGAAATAAGCAGGGCGCCAATTTCGGAAGTTGACTGCATCCCACTGTGGTGAAATTGTATTGAGGAGAAACAATGGCGGCATCCACTATGGATTGAAACTTTGTCAAAAGAACAATATAGACCACAACGCACTCAAGGGACACGCCCACTGGGGCGTGACTATATCATCAAGGAGAGTACGAGCTATGTTTTGACAACACGCTGTGTGTGGCCCTTTCAATGTTTGGGAGCACCTTCAATTGGAATATATATATATATATATATATATGTGTGTGTGTGTGTGTGTGTGTGTGTATATATATAGATATATATATACTAGCAGCCCGCCCCAGCATTGCTAGGGCAGAAGGGGGCTGGGGGCAGCATTTCAGGCTTGCGTGCACTCCCGCCCAGGCCCCTGCCCGCCACGACATTGTCTGTGTCCCGGACAATGTCGTGGTGGGCTGGGGCCGGGGCGGGAGTGCACGCAAGCCTGAAATGCTGCCCCCAGTCCCTGAGCCTTACCGCAGTTGTTCCGGCCCAACCTCCCACACTGGCTCCCTCCCGTCCCGTGTCCCAGAGCCTTACCTGAGCCGCCGCTCCTCCCCGAGCTCCTCACTTCACTGCCGCTCCTCCTCGCAAGCCTGAAATGCTGCCCCCAGACCCTGAGCCATAACGCAGTTGTTCCGGGCCAACCTCCCGCACCGGCTACCTCCCGTCCCGTGTCCCAGAGCCTTACCTGAGCCGTCTCTCCTCCCCGAGCTCCTCACTTGACCGCCGCTCCTCCTCGTCATCACTTACGTTGCGGCCAGCGCCACATCGTGGCCGTCAGTGTCGCGGCCGACGCTACTTTCAGGGCACTACTTTTTTTTTAAGTTATATTTCTTAATTTACGTTTTTTTGTTATTTTCTATAGCCTATGTCCATCTGCACACCCTGAGGATTACGACAATGTATTGGGTGTGTGGATTGGCGCTGTGGTTCCCGAGTTTACCTTGCCAAAAGGCTTGTGTTCTCTCTTTATAATAGTAGTATATATATATATATATACATACACACACATCCAAAGTTTATATATATGTATTATATTTGTATTTGTAAGATCCCCTGCAGGTGAATTGTAGTAGCAGTGTTGTCCTGATCACTCATACAGGTTGTTGCACCCACATATGTTGCTCCTATTGTGTGACTTGCTTTGAGAGACTCCTGTGGCTGTCACTGTATACAACCATCACCCCTGTGTATGAGAGACAACTCGCGTGCAAAACAATCAGTACATTGATCATGATGATACACTGAAGCCTGACTCTTTGTGCGCCCCCACCTTGCCAGACATGTATAATAAACTTTCCTGTGACACTTACTAGTGCATTATTTGCCTACTCCTCCTCCTTTCCAGGTCCGGCTGGTGAACCTACCTATAACCTACAGCCATGTGACATCATATACATGTCCATATCAAAACCACAATGCCAAGTACTGTTTTCGGATGCGGTTGCTGGGCAACAGAAGACCAACGCCATGCCCACAGTTTCTCCAAATATGACTGAAGTCACATTATTCTTTCTGGAAAAGAGGGAGTGAGAAGATAAATAGCTGCATCCCAGCTTCCTAAATGTACACAATAGATCAGACAGGAAGGACCCCTTGGTCACTTCTCGTCTTCTAACCACTTACATTGTCAGGGAATCCCTAACTGGTTTAATTATAACTCTCACATACTAGATTTCAAGTGACATGCTTCATCAGTGAGTTCTCGTGTAGAGACCTATTGCTTCTACATTGGCTCTACCTTGCCAACCAGAGCAAGGGATTTATTTAATTTCTTTTTTTGTGATCCTAAAACTGATTCAAATTGTCTAAGCTGTCCCTATCTATTTATTTCAGGGCACCGTGGCAAAGTTAAACACAAAATGGGGACGCTTATTGAGAAGAATTACTCTAGCGTTTTATAGTCTACATGTTTCAGCCACCTTAGTTCACTATTTTCTGTGGCTTTCATCAGGACTTCTCCATTTGATCTATCATGAGGTCACATTAACCACACTGATGATGGAACTGTTGTTGATTAAATGAGTGTTTGATTCAGTCAAAGAGAAGACATTATAGATGGCGACAGAAGTAAACTTGATCAGAAAAGAGATTGCATCTTTTCATGCTCGACTGGTAATACTTGACAGGATACAATAAGCATGAGACTGGATGAAGTAGAGGCCTATCTTGACCTCCACAATGGTGGCCTTATTTGGGAACGGAAATACTGGAATACACACAAAAGAAGTGGTGGACCTGAAAGACGGGAGTAGATTGGGGAATGTGCACTTGGGTTATTGGAGGTTATGGAGCAACACAATACCTTATGTTGTTGTCCTCTTTTCTGCCTGAACTATTACAACATGATTTCAACCTTTCTCTGGAGTCCCACAGAGCAGAAAGGATGAAATCCCATTGCATGAAATCCCATTGCATGAATAAATCTGACATACCCAGACCTATAATAGCTTGCTTTGTGCGATACCAGCAAGCGAGAAGGCTCATCTCAACGGCAAAGAAAAACAGTATTGACTTCCAGCAAGGTACTTCAAAGATTTATCAACAGAGAGGAAACACCAGTGAAATAGAAGAAAATCATGACTCTGAGGCAGGGTCTCAAGAAGAAGAACGTTAAGTATGGTCTGCTGGAGCCGGCCACCGCTGTGGGAGCTTGCATGCTCATGGGCGTCAATATTCTCAACCAGTTTTGTGCTGGGAGAAGTGACTACCACGCCTGGCAGCCAAAACATCCCAGATACGTAAGAGGAGGGTGACAAAGGGCTACTACCAGTGCAACAGAGTCACTGTCGACCAACTTTTGTGTACATGCCATGATCTAGCATTATACTACTTTGTTACTCAGTTTGAGGAATTGTGAAACAAACAATAATCTTGCTACTGCTCATGTTCACACAAATACATATTACTAAGGGCTTTAAGTGAGCCTGCAGGTGATAATCAGAAATGAGCAAAGCAACTGTAAGGTATTGCATGCTGAAATACTGCATATTCTACAGCGTCCTGTTTGCTGCGTGCAGTCTCCCCTGATTTAACCCCACCCTTTCACAACTAGTCACAGGGTGGGTGGGGTCAGTCTGGCTTGTTAACCGCACCCCCATCCGATGAGTTGTGCAAAGATGGGGTGTACCCAGTCCCTGCTTTAGATGTAGTCCCAGGACTGAAGCACCCAGGGCTAGCTTCACCTAAACATCATTACACAGGGAGCATAGAGTAGGGCTGATGACCTCACAGGCCTCAGAGCTGTGAAATATCAGCCTGGCATGTTTGGACTGATGGCAGCTTGAACTGCTGAGAAGTGTCCCAGTGAGAAGCAAGCAAGTCCCACTAGTGCATGTTGTGCAGTGTCAGCAATATATTAGCAAGTTCATTTTTATTGGTTATTTTTAAGAGATAAAAACAAAATAGCTGAGAGTGAAAATAGAGAGGGCAAAGCCCTGACACCCACACTGGTGAGCCGCCACTGAGTCTCACCATCTTGCTCATTACAAGCACTAATTTCTTTTAAAAATACATTCTCGAAATGTATGGGTAACCATATAAATTGGAACAAGAGAGCGGTCCTCCGCATATGGCTAGTAGTATGAAAGGGTCAGCTGATGAGTTGCCCTTTAAGTTGGTCTCCTCTAAGTGGAAGAACTTAGCAATCTTGACCAACTGAGGGCTTAAAGGCATGCCAACTGATTACATCAAGCCTTTGCTTCTGAAAATCTATGTGGACTTTCCACGCTGGTCAGCAATGAATCTATCACTGTGAGGGAGAATCCAGGTCGATAAACTGCATATTGCACCTAGATTCAGTTATAATTTTGGGATTTTGACAGTGCCATCGCCCTCTTGCTACAGAAATGGACACAAACAAAGTCTTTTGCTTGGAGTAACAGAAGACAGAGACTCATGGGGGCATATTTCCGGCACATTAACAATCTTTGCAGGCTATCTGCTCACCTTTCATATCTTTTTCGGGTGGTGATTACACTGCCCCTATTGACCTCGTGGGTAAGGATTGAGGAGAGGCAGGTGGATGCAAAGGGAAGTTTAGATTCTATAGAGTGTCCTCAAGACAGCATTGGGGAGGGGCTCACTAGTCCTGCTGTGAACTATCACTGCACGCTGTACGCATGCTACTTACAACATCCTTATTCCTCCACCGTGAAGACCCAACATTGAGAATTACCAATGCCACCACCTACTGGGCCCTGAGGGATGGAGCAGACATTGACCGCACTAATGGCCTGCAAGATTTGACTCTTTTAGGTCCTTTTAGGAATTGAGAGTTGAATATGGGCTACCTGGCGTGGTGTGGAGGGGAGGGCTGACTGGTGATATGGACACCCTTGGTCTTGATAACAAATAATTTTGCAAGACTTCCTTTGTGCACAGAGGTGCCTTTGGTGTATAAAAGATGTCCTTTTTTCACAATCTTCCTTTCCTCCATCCTTCCCTCCATTTGTCTTTGGAATCATATTGGTTGAAGGGTCTTTCTCATTTGATGTTATTTGCTCTTCTGTGATTAATTGTCTCATACAAAATGTAAAGAGCTTAGGTTGAACTGGAAAAGTATTCTCTCTCATTTGCACTTGACCCTTTACTGACCTGATTCGTTGGTGATACAGTTAACACTTTCTTACGGCTTGTGTACGTTGATTGCACTTAAATTTGTAAAGTATAATAATAATAATAATGAAGAATTGTTTAAAATACAAAAAAAATGAATTAAACATCACAAATGAAGGAATCATTGTCCAGCACCAACCTGAAAAGAATCGGTCCAAACTCACTGCAAATATAAAATCACATGGCTACATGTCAAATCCAGTTAAGGCATGGGCAAAGGGGTTTCTGGACCGGGGCCCCCACCTAACAAGGGGCCCAATTATTAAACTTTTTGGACCGTCCAAGACTGTCTAGGGTTTTAAAATAACCAGTTATGTACTTACTTTTCTTTTTTGTTTTCAGCCGATGCAGGCTGTCCAGCCAGCAGGCCCCTACCTAAGAGCTAGTGAGGGATAAAAAAAAATATATATTTTTTTATTTTTAAAATGGATTAACAGTTTTATATCGTGCAAACTAGACCTGAAGATATCAGGTATCAGAGCGCTTTACATGAACGCTAGTTTCGTTACAGATGGACACCTTCATTTTTTGGTAGGCACAGGGAGATTAAGGGCCATATGTATCAAGATACCAATTAGCGATTTGTAATAGCAATTTTTAAGAAGTCGCTATTTCAGAATTGGTAATTGATATGTATCAAAAAAATCGCAATTTTTTAGCGATTTCTTGATATTCCTTAATGAATTTGCAATTAAGGAATACTTTCACATTAATTTCTATGGGCCTCCCATAGGAAGGAATGGGAATTTATTCTCAATTTGCGATTCGCAATTTGCTAATCGCAAATTGAGAATAATTTCAAGGGTGCAGGGGTGTCCTTTGGACACCCTGTAGCACCCTTGAAATAAGTATGGGTGCACATGTGGTGCACATACATGCCCTAAGGGCATGTATGTGCGTCACATGGCACTTTGAAAAATGCAAAAATGGGCATTTTTCAAGAAATTCGCATATTACCACCAACTTGAAGTTGCTGGTAATTTGTGATTCCTTAGGGACAATTAGCAATTTTTTTTTTGCTTCACACATTGCATTTAAGGAATCGTAAAATTTGCGATTCCTTAAATGCACTTGCAAAATAAGGAATCGCAAATTTTGCAATTCCTTATTCTGCACTGGATTTTCATTCATATATCCCATTTTGCAAATTCGCATTCGCAAAGGCCGAAAGAGCGAATTTGTATGATCCATATGGCCCAAAGTGATTTGCCCAGAATCGCAGGATGTTGAGCCAACGCCGAGACTCGAACCCGCTTTCCCAGCTTTGAGGTCGACCGCTCTAGCCATAAGGCTACATCCTGTCCCCATTTTAATTTAATTTCTGGTTAGCTTTAGCCAGTGCTTTAACCTTTTAAGGTGCATAGGCCCATCCCATTGACACAGGCCTTTGCCTGTATGCAGCACATGCCTCTTACTGTGCAGTAAAGCTTGAATGTGAGCTCCTTCTGCGACTGCATTGTCCTTGTGGAGCTGTGGTTGACTGGTGTGATAGAAACCTTCCTCCACCAAACTCCAAGTACATGTCCCTTGCAGCACAGGCAGTGCAATAAACAAAAACCTATCAGCACCGGAAGCCCAAATGGTGCTGACAGATTGGCTACAACACACATTGTTGATAGAAGGTTTGGTTGGACACTGGTCTTTCTGATTTACTGGAGCAGTCCAGCTGGAGACCGCTTGGGCTAAGTTAGGACCTCATGGCAGGCCACATGTCAATGTGCAGTGTAGAGAGGCATTATATGGTCCCTTCAAAATGATATGGTCCATGTGAAGCAGTTGTTGGGCCAGTGCAATCACAGCCAAGTGCCACCTAACTCAGAATCCCGGTTTCTCACCGATCAGAGAGGGGAGTGCGGTAGAAAAAATAGCATCCTCCACTCTCCGCCTCTGAAGGTGGGGCACCGGTCCACTGCACCACATGCCTCAGACTTGTTCTGGTTGCTTGTTTTTCTGCTTCTCTGACAGCCAGAGGGATACTGTTTGTTCCAAGGTTGGGCCCAGATGTAGGCTGGTCGACAAAGAGGGTTGTCAATGATCTGACCATAGCTTGGTGAGAATGAGCTGAAATGGATAATAAATTCAGAGTTGCACAGAGAAGGGGGTCCCAAATCACGTTTGGCCCAGGGACCCCAAAATGCTTAAGATGCCCCAGCTCTTTTAAGCCGCAGCTTGCCATGAAATCAATCAAGAAATCTGTAAAGTGCACTACTCACCCGTGAGGGTCTCAAGGCGCGGGGGGGTGCTGCTACTGCTCGAAAAGCCAGGTCTTGAGTGCCCTCCTGAAGGTTAGTAGGTCCTGGGTCTGCGGTAGGAGGATGGAGAGGGTGTTCCAGGTCTGGTTCAGATGCGGGGGACGGTGGTGAGGGCAAGGTCGGTGGAGCGGTGCTGGCGGTTCGGGGTGTAGAAGGTGAGTCATCTGTTGAGGTATGCTGGTCCGGTGTTGTGAAGTGCCTTGTGTGCGTGGGTGAGGAGCTTGAAGGTGATTGTCTTGTTGACGGGAAGCCAGTGCAGGTCCCTCAGGTGGGGTGTGACGTGACTGTGGCGAGGGATGTCGAGGATCAGGCGTGCAGAGGCGTTCTGTTTGTGTTGTAGACATTTCAGGAGTTTGGCCGAGGCTAATGCGTAGAGGGTGTTTTCGTAGTCCATCCTGCTGCTGACGAGGGCCTGGGTGACCATTATTCTTTTTTCGGGGGGGATCCACCTATAGATCTTGCGGAGCATGCAGAGGGAATCGAAGCAGGAGGATGAGATGGCTTTGACTTGCTTGGTCATGGAGAGTGTTGAGTCGAGGATACACCCAGGTTGCATGCGTGGTTGGTGGGTGTTGGTGCTGCTCCCAGTGCGGTCGGCCACCAGGAGTCGTCCCAGGCTGAGGGGGTGGGGCCGAGGATGAGGACCTCCGTTTTGTTTGAGTTCAGCTTCAGACGGCTGTTCTTCAGCCACTGGGCGACGGCTTGCATTCCTTCGTGGAGGTTGGTTTTGGTGGTGAGGGGGTCCTTGGTGAGGGAGAGGATCAGCTGGGTGCCGTCAGCGTAAGAGATGATGTTGAGGTCGTGCAGTCGGGCATCGTGGGCGAGCGGTGCCATATAGACGTTGAACAGTGATGGGCTGAGGGATGCCATGAAAGCACAAACACTGTGGTACCAGCTGTCACTTCTATGACAAGTCACACCATACCTCACTCAAGTACACTTCTTTATCACTTTTGAAGCCCCGTCCCTTCGCACAGGGTAAGTGGTAACATTAGGCGCTACTGAAGAACATCCTTCCTGCTGCTGCACACCTCATCAGTGGACCACAGAAATTATACTGGCCACCCCTACAGGACAGTATCATCTGCACACCCTACTGCAGCACATACAAAGCAAAAGCAATAGTGACAAACAAAACGACCTACCTCTTGGGAATCTTTAATATTCGCGTGTGCCAATGCAATGCGAAGAGCTAAGTGGTTGCCAGACTCGGTGTAAATAAGAACCAAAAAAGAGGAAAAAAAGGAAAGTCAAACTTTCTCAAATCAAGTGCGAAGAACAGGAAAGAGCATCACTGTGAAGTTCAGGTTTGCACTTTTGCTGCTACAAACAGAACACAGCGGAAGAGTCATCTCTTTCAATATAATTGTGTTTATCAGCAATAGGGGTTCGACCCACTTGATGAGATCCACCTTCCCATGCTTAGATTATCGTACATTTTCTCGTCTTATCTCCTCTCCAGGTTTCCGGAGCCCCTCTGCTTTCTAACTGGGGGGCATATTACCAAGGGCCTTATCGCCGCTTTAGCGGGAATTTTTCCCGCTAAAGCGGCTATAATTTTATCGCCCTATTACCTAGCTGTCGCTAACACAAGTTAGCGACAGCTAGTAGGAGATAGCGATCATCTTGGGGCCCACTTTGCATGTCAGCGATAATTATCGCTAATGACATGCAAAGTGGGTGTGCCAAGATGTAGCGACTGGAAACAGTTGCTAACATCGCTATCTCCTATTACCAACTGTTGGAAATGTTTGCGCTAACGCCTGCCCAGAGCAGTTCTTAGCCATGTTATCCAATGGAAGGTGGATAACATGGCTAAGAGCATTAGCTCGGTAATGCATGAATATCGCTGACTTTTCAGCGATATTCATGCATTTCGGCCGATTTTTATCGCTTAGGAGATAAACCTTGGCAATAGCAAGGTTTCTAAGCGATAAAAATAGGCGAAGCACGGCGATAAAATTATAGCCGCTAACCAAGCTTAGCGATAATTATCGCTTATTCTTGGTAATATGCCCCTCGGTTTCTTCTGCAAATACTATTACATATATGTATAAACCAGCCCTGCCAGCTCACACGGTGCCACCGTATGTCACATAATATCAACTCCCTTCACACAGTCACAAGGGGAAGACCCAATATCACACAGTGCCTGGGAAGGCGAGCTGGAAACGAATGCACAGAGGGGGTTTCCAGCTCATCTCTGCAGACTCTGGGCAGCCCATGTCCATCTGGAGGTTTAAAAACACCCCGGGATGTTGGCAGCAGCCAGGGCTGGCTTTGGTTTCTTTTAAGGTAGGGAAGAAATCTGTGGGGGGGCAGCAGAGGTGCCTCTTTAGCAGCTCTCTGCACGAAGCTCCACCCCCTGCAAGGCCCCGCCCCTCGCACTCAGTGACTTGTTTTTAACTTGACTTGTTTGATAAACAGTTAATGTAGAAATAATAATAGTACTGCTTCTCCCACCCTACCATCGTGGTCATCCTGTCTTTTGGCTTTATATCTATTGTGGGTTTTCAAACTCTTGTGCCTAGATGCATCAACCTATTTAGGAAGTGCAAACGGTGCGAATCGCAAAATTCGGCCGTTTGCACTTCCTAAATAGGTGTTTGGGATGCATCAAGCATTTTTGGAAAATCGCTATTTTTAGCGAATTCCAAAAATGCGATTGCTCTTAAGGAATCGCAAATTTGCGATTCCTTAAAAGCAATGCATGATTATTTTTAAAATTGCGATTTCGCAAATAGGGGGTGCAAATTACCACGAGGTTGAACCTCGTGGTAATTTGCATAAATGTGTCAAAATGCCCAAAGATGCATTTTTAAACACTGTCATGTTACAGACACACATGTCCTTAGGACATGTGTGTGTGTAACATGCACTGTAACATACATTTCAGGGGTGCAGGGGGGGTTCCTTTGGACCCCCCCCTGCACCCATGGAATGCATTAACATTTTGCGAGTTTCAAATTGCGATTTCGCAATTCCAATTGATTCCTATGGGCCTTTTGGGAATTTCGAAATCACAATTTGGAACTCGAAATTTTATTGGGATTCGGTAAAAATTGCGATTTTTACCGAATCTCAATAAAAATGCGAAATAAATGATGCATTGCCATTTGCGATTCCTTATTTGCGATTCCTTATTTTTCGCAAATAAGGAATCGCAAATGCAAACGTTGATGCATCTACCCATTAGCGCTGTAAACAGAGCCAGAGGATGTTACAATTACCCAACTGAATGGTGCCCAGATTATCAACCTCGGAAGGATGACATTCTCAGTCAGGCCCTCCGGGATACAAAGCTCTGATCTGATCTGAAAGTAGCGCACACACGTCAGCGTTCAGCAGTTAAGTTTGGGAAGTTTTCATATCAACATTCTACCACCTGTCATATAGTACTGAACAAATCTTGTAATTTTCAACAAAGGGGTAAAGCCGCAGTGTTCTCTGGAAAAGGATTGCGCTCTATTATGCAGAACTATTCCTTTTCAAGGTGTCCTGCAAGCCCTCTAAATTCAGGAACATGTTGCAACACTGCCCTCAAGTGGATGGAAGAGGGTTTTACCGCTCTCTTCTGCTGTTGGAAACCGAATACCCACTCTCGCCGGCTGACCTTGAGGAGCCGTATTCTGCTGAGTGTATTTACCCGGAGCAAACATTTCCGAAGGCCGCCCTCAATGCAAGGAAATCAAACATGCTTCTCTGAAAGCCTTGTTATTTTTAAAAGCTGTGTCCTTGTACGTCCGACTCAAGTACATGTTTTACTGCAGGGCTTTGGAAAAATCACATTTCGTGTTCTTTAATGTATTGTTAACAAAGGCCACCGAAGTTAGTAAAAAAAGTCTGCTAATGTCAAGAGTAGCCCTTCCGATGTTATTGGCAGTAACTGTGCGTGAACGTTACTTACAAGTTTTGTCTCGTGGACGCTCGGACACATGTTTTAACATTGACTCTGAAGGGTTTTGAAAATACTGTAACATTAAAGAATTGCGGGGCATATTACCAAGGGCCATTATCGCCGCCTTAGCGGGACTTTTTCCCCGCTACAGAGGCGATAATTTTATCGCCCTATTACCTAGCTGTCGCTAACACCAGTTACCGACAGCTAGTAGGAGATAGCGACCATCTTGGGGCCCGATTTGCATGTCAGCAATATTTATCGCTAATGACATGCAAAGTGGGCGCGCCAAGATGTTAGTGACTGGAAACAGTCGCTAACATCGCTATCTCCTATTACCAACAATGGCTTAGTTTTGGAAATATTCACGCTAAGCGCGAATATCTCCAAAAGCTAACGCCTGCCCTGACCAGTTCTTTGCCATGTTATCCAATGAGAGGTGGATAACATGGCTAAAAGCAGTGTCACAGTAATGCCTGAATATCGCTGTATTGACAGCGATATTTACGCATTTCGAATGATTTTCATCGTTTCTGAGATAAACCTTGATAATAGCAAGGTTAAAAATCGTCGTAGCGCGACGATAAAATTATTCCCACTAACCCTGCTTAGCGATAAATATCGCTATTTCTAGGTAATATGCCCCTGCATTTTTATAGCGCCTACTACCCTTGACGAGGTGTTGAAGCACTTTACGCCGGGCACTAACCTGCTCCGAAACCCAATCTTAGATTTGATTCCAGTGTAATCGGTTGTCGGGGCGAGTTTTCTGTGCTCAAGCAGTTAATTGAATGCATTCACTCCAGTTCCGTTGTGTAGTTCAAGGTGTTATGATAGGGTAGGTTGGGGGCACGTATGTGTGTTCATGCAGATGTCTGATGAAATTAATTGATGAACCTGAGTACGTTAGGTATTGGTAGGTTACAGGGATATAGCTTCCAAAAAAGGAAAGATTGTGGTGTTTGAAATAAATTGTGCCAACATTGTGGAAAAACTGAAGTCCAGATTAACTCCTTCCATGCTCATGACGAGCTGAGCTCGTCATGAGCCATGGTGCTCCAGTGCTCATGACGAGCTCAGCTCGTCATGAGCCGTGGAACGCTCGCGTGCAGGGATAATTCCCCTGCTGTGCTGAGCGTTCCACGGGAACGGGTGTGGTCATGACGAGCTCAGCTCGGCATGAGCAAGCGGGCGCCGTGCGCGCCCCCCTCCCCCCAGCACAGTGGGAAAATAACCCCCGCAGCGAAGGGGTTAAGGCAAACATGAAAGTGACTTAGAGAAAGGTTATATCCAGAGAGCAAAGGCAGGCAGAGAATGGGAAAGGGAGAAGAGGGCCATTTGAAAGGAAAAAGGAGAGTTCACAATCAGAGATTGTAGGTAAAGGTCAGTTGTTCATACCAGATTTTATGACCACAGTGGACACTCTTTGAGACAACATGCCCTTTGAGGAGGCAAGAGTCTGGATAGAAGCAATTGTATTTGCCTGTGAAGATAGTGCTATATTAGGTACTCTTCATAGGCGCTATAATTGGGCAGAAAGTCTGTGCAATTGACAACCACTTCAGCAAGGATAGTCGATCAGCTCATGCTGGCTAGGTCTGCACTTAATAATTAAAATAATGGCTAGGTGAGAGTCTTGAAAGGCGATTCTGCAAATCAAGGAGCGGGTATCTTCTCAAATTTGAGTTGGTGTATTAATTGTAAAGCATAGTAGGATGTATTTTGGACACCTTTGGTTTGACATGGCAGAAGATGAAGGGCAAATACAGTTTCCCCAGACATAGAAGGATATTGCCTGAGTTCGTGTGGCTGGAGGGTGGAGCTCCGGACACTGAGATTCAATCACGACTTTGTTAGAAAGGGGCTGCTGGTTAGACTTGCTGGAACACTGCCCTCTGGTGGATACTAAGAATAAGCGGTGGAACTGCACATTCTGTTGTGCAAGCTGAAGGAGGCCCTCTAGGTGAAGCTTGACCTTTTGTCTTCCTTGCTTTTAGTTAGGCTGATTTCAGCGAGTGCAAAACCTCACACCTCTTTGTGCCTCTGTTGTGGGTGCTCCAGGCGGGAGACTACCTTATGTGAGGGCTGTGTCTGTAGAGAAGTCTGGAAAATACATTTTAATGGAGTGCCACCCAAAACTGGTTGTGCAACAGCTACACTTTAGAAACATGTATCCCAGTGAATGGATACATTAATGACATTTAATTGATTAATTAATTACAACTTTTACATTTAAAAACATGCAACAGTGCCAGTGGCTGCGAACTTCAGTTCTATTTATCAATCCATAAAATCCCATGGTGCGTGCATCAAGCGCCGATAGCACTGAATCGAGTTTTTGGCACAAAACAATGTAAACAACAGTTGAATCATTCTGTAAATAAAATATGTGCAAATGCACCATGTATCAACATAATTTTGCCAGTTATCAAAAGTTAAGAAAGTGCTCACAGTTTTAAAGTGCTAGACGTGCAAAGAAAGTGCAATCTCATAGATAAAAAATAAGTTATAAGCATACTAAAACCGAGGTTGTGCCTGTTAGCAAAGTTTAAAAGAGCTCTTACATTTTTAAGATGCTGATTGTACGGATAAAGTGCAATCTCACAAGTATAAACCAAACTAAAAATTTGATTATAAAATTTCTTTCTGTAGCTCAATTAGGTCTCCCTATCTACAGTGGTATACAAGAAAATGTTTATAATTCCACCCCTACTACAGATTAACTCAAAATTACGGTCCACTAATAGGTCAACCGTGTGGCCACAGGCTGTGTACATGACAATTGTTTTTCAGCTAAGACCATATATTTCAAGAATCTTCCACTGAGCTATAAATCTTCTCCTTGAAGGGAAGCCATTACTACCTGCCTACTCTTGCAAATACTTCTTCTTATGAAGTGATATTTTAATAACCATTTTCGTTCCTCTGTCTGTGCTGGGCTTATGCATAACTATGCATTAAATCTGCTCTCATGCTATTGCACAGGCAACAATCAGTCTCGATGGATGGTCTTACCCAAGCTGTGGAGTTGTGCCAAATGGTGAAACCGCCCAATCTGTAACCCATCTGTTTCAGGTTTGCCTTGAGCCGAAGGGTTCTCCCAAATACCCTTGTGGTTTAAAAAAATTATCAACCATGCATGGGAACTTTTTGAAAGCAACACCTTATTCGTCAGCATGGAATATTTTTGGACCACCGAGTCCACTGCTTTATTGAAAGCCCCTGGCTGAGAGCAAGCGCCCATAGTGGTTCGATCTGCAACCTTTGCATAGCTAGTTTCAGCTAGATATATTCATTTGCTTGGGATTTACCTGTGCCAGATACACCTTTCCACAGGATGTTTAATGTTCCTACCTGCGCTCTTTTCATTTTGTAACACCTTGTTGGATAAGCACCCAAGCTGGTCATATCTTGTCTGCACAGTTCAAATTCTTACCTTCGTTGCGCTGGTGATGTGTGGCGCGGCACCCAGGTTACCCACAGGTAAATACCAATTATCAAATTTTCGATGGTTCCAACGGAACATCCTCTGAGCGCTTCAGTACCATATGCTAGGGTAGGGGCAAGTTTCGCAGCGATGGCCTGTACCAAGGGTTGATGAGAAGGGTCACTTAATGAATTCCTTAGTGTGCTGCAAATGTGCCTCTGGTATCAAAATATACTTCAGGTATTTATATTCAAGTACTGATTCATGGACGTCTTTAAAGCTGTAAGCAGGCATGAAAGGACCTTCCTTTACTGATGGTCATTGTTTTTAGGTCGAGCCTAGGCAGCGCGCATGCATTGTCTGCAAGACCTGTTGTTATCTCCTCTATCAGCTTTTGGCATGTCCATGAATTGCCATTTGTCCGTTGTTGTGCCATTTAGAAATACGGGGTTTTTATTGGTGCATTGGGTCTGATTCTCCCGCCTTTACGTGCTTGGGTCAAGCCAGGCGATTTCACTCATTCTTTGCTTGCGTTGGCAATCCCAATACTTCCACGGTTCCTCCTGGTCTTCTTGATCTGACTTTTTATTTTGTAGACTATCAACATTGTTTTAGGCTTTCATGCCGTTTCACGGAGCAATGCTCTGTTCCGCACCTACAAAGTGGCAATTTCTGTCCAGTAACTGTTGAGCTATGCCAATAGCTCTAACTCAAAATAGTTTGAGACCTATTGCATTTCTAATGCTTGTTATTTGTTTGAGGTTAACTTCTAAAACGTGTTTCTGAGAACTTTACATTGGACTTTATTAGCCTCTGGAGACCTACAGTGGTGTGGCTTGGTAGAATACGTCGTCAGCATACATCATGTTCGAAACATTAAAACCTGCCACCTTTGGGGAGTGGAAGTTTACCTTAAGTGTTGCCGGTAGTTTTGCCAGATATAAATTGAAAAGGAACCGTGGTTGGTATATATTTCCTGGGCCTGATTCGTATCCATGTGTTGGAATACAAAAGCTGTCTTGGGTTTTGAAGTGCAGGTGCCAGGGTATGTTACGCTGGACCCTGTCAAAAGCGAACTGAAAGTCCAGGTGTAGATTCTGGCGCGGATTCATTGCCTTATCAATTATTGCGGAAAACATTAATATGTTGGTCGACATTCCTGTGTCCTTCATAACGCCAGTTTGGCTTGCAGAGACAGAGGAGTTTTCCTCTGCCCACTCGGTAAGCTCAGCCAGAGGCACTGCTACAAAATATTTTGCCTCCCCGTCCAACAAGGCAATCAGTCTATAGTTCGTTGGCAAAGACTTGTTCCCAGCTTTGTGAATTGGGTTCATTATCGAGCCCGCCAACTGTCGGGGATTGCCTGATGGAAAAGAGCATGATTGAAGAGCTGGGACAAGTGATTTTCCAGTACTGTGGATTTTCTTCAGAAATGGCTTGTAGTAGCCGTTAGGGCCAGAAGCCCCTTCTCGTCGCCCGGCCATGCTTTTGTTACTGCTTTTGTAAAGATAGGGGCAGATTCACAAGCCCCATGCGCCACTCTTACAACTTACTTTTCCCATGTTAAAAGTGACACCAAAGTGGCACAAGTGGCTTGTAAATCTGCCCCTTAGTTTCTTGAGCCGAAGAGAGTATGTTTGTGTCCCCCTTTGTCTGATTGTAGTAGTGGCATCTGGGCGACGCCGAACATTTGTTGCAGGTGGACCGCCCACACTTCTTCGGCTATGTTCGATGGCGCTGTTGGCGGTCTAAGTCCCATGGCGTTGTTCACAAGTCTCCAGAACTCACTTGCATTTTTCCTTCCTGTGGCTTCTAACAATTTCTGCCTGTACAGGTCTCTCTCTCTCTTGTTTTTTATATGAGCTTCTCAGCTCACTTAAGCTGGTCATCTGGACCAGTGTAGTGTGCCAGTGTAGTGTGCTTGCTGGGGGAAATCCTCAGGGCGTGGTTTAGCTTCTTTCTCTATTGATGGTTTCTTGGAGTGGACCTTTGGGTGGAGATTCGTGTCTTGATGGCTGAGTGCTTTTATAGTCAAAAGTGCAGCAGGGAATTGGGTCCATTGTGCTGTCGGGTCCATGTTTATCATAATGCTGTGCTCCATAGAGGTCTTGCACCGGCTTCACTAGGGGCAATTGTCCCCTTAAGCTTCCTATAGTTTATGGTGGTAACTACTCCTATTTCTGCCATTTATCACCACTGTTTCAAAGCACTCCCAGGTTATGTTAAACCAGCATTCGTAAAAGCTATTTACATAAATGAAAACCGAGTTCTCACAAACATTTTCTCTCCTGATTAGAAGTGTCCCAAGCCTTTGTTTGTGTATTACTAAATGTATTACTAAATTTAAAGTTCTATGCTTCACAATCAGCGATAAGGATCCAGCTGTGAAATGTTGTTATTTCTCAAAATGCTTTTCCCTCCATCACATCAGGTTTGTCTCTTACATAACAAGTAACAAACCCTGTAAGATGTCAGACTGCAGATAGGATTCAACCATGCTCTTGGTGCAATAGTCTGAAAACATACACTTGGCACTAACCCTTGCTACCCATGAAGCTGCAAACACTTTGCCTGTGCTTAATTTGTAAAAATGAAGTGCCAGGATCAAGGCACTTCTTAGGAGTCCACTCCAGCGGGCACCACCAACAGCCCTGCCCCTGCTGCAGAATGCCTGTATCTGCATTACCTGTGTACCAGATTTCTCATTTTTAAATAAACACTGCACTGATAAATTTAGCAGAAGATTAGACACACAGCGCCACCAGGTGCTGTCATTTCATCATAGATGCCGGTGTTTGGAAATAAGTGCTGGTGCTGCGCACCGGACAACACAGGCACAAATTAAGCACTGCACTTTGCCCATTTTGCAGATCTGGCAGCAGATTGCAGAGTCAAGGTACATGACACCTATGCTGCTGTCTGAACAGGACCAACTCTCAGCTCCCTCGTAGCGCCTTCAGCAGTGCCCAAAAGGGAACTCGCACTTACGCTAACATACAAAGCTACTTCCATTCAAATGTAAAATGTGATATGCGTCCAAAAACTACAGTTAACACCAACTGTCAATCAATACACGAACACACATTATGCATGAGCAGGTTTCTAACAGGGCAGGACCTGCTCAGCCTCGCGCCTCAAAGGTCATACAATTGTAACAGGACCTGCTCAGCCTCACACACGTCAAAGTTCATACAATTGTAACAGGCCTCAAAGGTCATACAATTGTAACAGGACCTACTCAGCCTCACACACGTCAAAGTTCATACAATTGTAACAGGCCTCAAAGGTCATACAGTTGTAACAGGCCCTATTCAGCCTTGCACCTCAAAGGTCATACAATTGTAACAGGACCTGCTCAGCCTCACACCTCACCAGTCATACAATTGTAACAAGACCTTTTCAGCCTTGCACCTCAAAGGACATACAATTGTAACAGGACCTGCTTCTGCCTCGCAACTCAAAGGTCATACAATTGTAATAGGACCTATTCAGCCTCGCACCTCAAAGGTCATACAGTTGTAACAGGCCTCAAAGGTCATACAATTGTAACAGGACCTGCACAGCCTCGCGCCTCAAAGGTCATACAATAGTAACAGGACCTTTTCAGACTTACACCTCAAAGGTCATAATGTTGATAGAGGCCTCAAAGGTAATTCAATTGTGACAGGACCTTTGTCAGTCTTACACCTCAAAGGTCATACAATTGTAACAGGACCTGCTCAGCCTCGCGCCTCAAAGGTCATACAATTGTAACAGGCCCTATTCAGCCTTTCATCTGAGAAGTCATACAATTGTAACAGGCCTCAAATGTCATACAATTGTAACAGGACCTGTTCAGCCTCGCACCTCACAAGTCATACAATTGTAACAAGACCTTTTCAGCCTTGCACCTCAAAGGTCATACAGTTGTAACAGGACCTTTTCAGCCTCACACCTCAAAGGTCATACAATTGTTACAGGCCTCAAAGGTCATACAATTGTTACAGGCCTCAAAGGTCATACAATTGTAACAGGCCTCAAAGGTCATACAGATGTAACAGGACCTTTGTCAGCCTCACACCTCAAAGGTCATACAATTGTTACAGGCCTCAAAGGTCCTACAATTGTAACAGGACCTATTTAGCCATCACCTCAAAAGTCATAAAATTGTAAACAGGACTTTTGTCAGCCTCACTCCTCAAAGGTCATACAATTGTTACAGGCCTCAAAGGTTATACAATTGTAACAGGACCTATTCAGCCTCACACCTCAAAGGTCATACAATTAATGTAGTATTTATTAGCAAATGTAATTCAGGAAAATGTGTGAAACTAAAAATTATTAACTGATTTGCATGAGTAACGGTAACTTTGCACGTGGACGGATTCAGTGTAAGGATTTTCAGTGTGTTAAAACGACATTTTGCCATTTGATGTTTCCCCTATTGAATTTCAATCAAGCTATTTATAAGGCATTTTATTGCAATCTGGAGCCTCCTTGTGGTCTCTTGCGATAGGACCCTTAATAGCACTGCACATGGAAGTTACTGGTGTCCTTACATTTTTAGGTCTCGAATATGCAGCGCGCAGGCGCTGCATAGGAGAGAGACCTAATGCCATTGTTACAGCTTTGGGGGCAAAACGTGCATGCGTTGCATTCCTTGCAATGGCTATGCGTGCACGTCTGGCGATTTCCTTGCGGGAGCGCATGGCACCATATGGTGGCGCCATATGGTTGCACGCTCCCGCAAGGGAATCACGCAGGCCCCCTCCGCTGCTGCCGCGCGAGGCGTGAGCTGCGGGCTTGTTACTTTTGGACACCGGTCCCTTCAAAGGTTGCACATGACTTTTTTGCGCCTTCAAGTCCGAAGATGCTGGTTCCATCATCGGCATAATTTTTGAAGATCTTCATTTTCGTTGTAACATTTCCTCCGTTGTTTATTCCCATGATTGAGCATTACGGCATGAGAATTTTGATTGCCACAAAATCATGCAGAGAATGTTATTTGCACCCATTCTGAGTTATTCATTCTGTATTAGAATGTTACTCTCTGTTTTAAACAAGTTGCCAAGTGCTGTAATGCCCCAGCGTGGTTGGTTTGTATTGTATATTTTATTAGTTAAGTCTGCTTACATTTCACAGTCCTGATCAGTTTTCAATCAGTTTCCGTATGTTTTCTTTTACTGTGACAGAGTTAGTCTTACTTTCATGTTCAAACTCCGCACGAATGCTTCCACCCGACGTCTCTAATTTGACTTGTTGAAGTGCCTAGTTTAGCCGCATGCAGGGCACTATTGAAATTCCTTTAGGCCTTTCCTTGTTCAAGTCTTGCAAAATATCCTATGTTTGACCGAGACGTTAGGTAAGTGAAGTGTGAGCAGATCCCTGAGATCGCACGTTAGGTTGTTAGCTCTTGAGGAGTTAAGCGGTTGGGCTGACTTGTACCTTAGTTTTGTCGGCACGATATAAGCATTCATTGTCATATAACCTATGTTGTTATCACTGAACTCCCTATTTTGTACCACATACGCGTCAAAGCATTTACCTATGGTTTCGTTATTTTTGTCTGCTCCCCAGCTTCGTTTGATCGAGACGTTAGGTGAGTGAAGTGTGGGTAGATTTCTGAGACTGCACGTTAGGTCGTTAGCTCTCTAAGAGTTAATCTGTTGGGCTGTCTCGTACCTTATTTTTGTCAGCAGGACAAAAGCATTCATCGCTGTATAACTGATGTTGTTATCATTTGACTCCCTGTTTTGTCCCAAATGCACACTAAAGATTATACTCATGGTTTTGTTATTTTCTCTGCTCCTTGGCTAGTTGAGCGCTTGAGTCCAGAGACTATCTCGATTGTGGATGCCCCCCTTTGAAGACTTCGTGTCTCACACCATTAGGACTTTGACATATAAATTATTTTCTTCCAGCATTTGACGTTCATGTGAGCCATCAACATGTATCAAAGGTGTATCTACTTACATCTGTAACTACACTCATACATGAGTTACACCATCCTGTGATTTGAAGGTGTTATTCTAGTTCTTATTTTTATCATTTCATCTGTTTGTAGATATTGTCCTATGTAGCGTTGACATTTTCTCGTATGTTTGGAGTCTTTACAATTAAAACTCATTTACCTATCATCAGACGACAAGGTACTGTTAATACTCTATGGTCCTTGCCTATGCACTTTAAGTCATTTTTAACAGTCATTTTCAGTTAAATGCATCATTTGAAAAGTAATATTGTTTGTATCACTTTAAGAACATCTTCTTTCTGGATCTGGTTGATGCCCCTAATGGCTGTCCCTTGAAATATGTACAAACATAAAGACATTTGTTTAGTTTGGTTCTAGTGAGAACATTATTTTCAATTATTTTAGTCAGATCTAAGACTATATTATGATTCTCTCTTCCCCTCCTAAGCACTATTATTTTATTCCTTTTCATGCACGCATTTTTCATGCGACATTTAGTTCCATGGATGGTGTTATGGGCATGTTATACACTATCTAAAGCGTGAGAGATTTTGTCACTCAACGTACTTTACATTTTTAGGTATTTTCCTTCGATACATTGAAGAACCAACATTATATCATTTTTTTAACTCCCTGTTTTTCCTTGTTCCTTATATTCCTTATTGGCTCTTAACATGCTTAATTATGTGTATTGTCTGTATACACTGTGATGTTGTACTCACTTTTTGTTATTATTTATGTTTGTATTGTGTAAAAACACCATCATGTATTTACAGTCGCATCAATCCCATTGTGATATAGTCTGTGTTATATTGTCTCGCCATTTCGTGTATGTTTTCTACTTATTAATTGATTAATCTTGAGCCATCGTATTGACATTTTGTACTAATAAAATTGAGCTTTTTTATAATTAATAATGGTACATTGGGTCCAGTTCTGTCATTGTCAATTTAAGGTCTTTCATTATGAACAATATGTTGCCTAGAGATTTCCCTTATTAACAATTGTATTTTCCGTGCCCTAGGAATGTCTATTAGTAAGAGGGGGTCCTTATTTTCACATTAATATGTTTGGCAGGGCAACCACATGCCTCATAAACTGACTTTTCCTGCTGAGCACACAAACAAACCCCACAACGCTACTGCTTCATCGTTGGGGGTCTGGAGACGCTAAAACATGCTGCAATGTCACGTTTAGCCATCAACAGGGCAGTCCCCAAAATGGCTCAGTCTGCCCGAGTACCCGCCACTCCATCTACCACCCCCACATGGATCATCTGCGGGGACAACTCTATCTCCATACTCAGGATATCAGTAAGCTCAGCAATTACCCACTCCCAATAACCTGTTAATGCAGGATAAGACAGAGTCTCATGGTAAACATCAGTTGGGGCTTGCCTGGAATGGAAACACTCAGGATTAGACAGGAGTCTCGCCTTAAACAACCTGCCTGGTGTGAGGTAGGCACAGTGTAAGTGGTATGTCTGGATTAATCTGAGCCTCATCCACATAGTCAAGACGATGGGAGCCATCAAAGCATCCCACCAGTCCGCAACTTCCAGCAGACCAAGCCAATCGTCCCAACGGGTTCTAAGGGCCATGAGCCTATCTGGTGGATTGAGGATTAAAGTGTGGTAAACTGCAGGTCCCCCACCCCTTACCAAGCGCACCCAGCATCATTTTGCCTTCGATCACGTGAGTTCAGGAATGGGTGTGTCGGGGGAAAATGCCCCCTTAAAGCGTGCTGCAGCTACAAATATTTGTGGAATAGTGTCCCGGGCATAACATATGTTTGCTAGAGCTCGTGAAAGTAAGCCATGTGTGCGCCTCTCCATACATCTCCCACAAGCATAATTCCAATGGCGTCCAACCGGCTAAATCCATTGTGGGACACCACCTTTCTCAAACAGGTCCTGTGCCACAGGGGAGTTTGTTGCGTGAGTTTTGCCCACCAATCCATATGGCGAAGTGCCACTCTCCACACCCCAAACACCTATCGGGTCACCTCAAGAAGCGTGCTCGAGATTGTATCACAGTATAGCATTGTCATAACACATGGGAACCCCAACCCAGCGAGTTCTAGCCAATAGACCGGATCAGACGACTCACAGCGCAATCAATCTTTAAGCACCAATAAGTGTGAGGCCAGATAGTAGAGGTAAAAGTTGGACATGGCCAGGCCACGCTCGTTGGAAGCCTGCTGACGGGTTGTGAGTGTTAGCCGCAGTCGTGAATTATGCCATAAAAATGCAGTCACCACTGAGTCCATCTACTTAACTCCTTCGCTGCTGGCCCGTTTCCGCCGCTGTGCGGTAAACAAACAAACAGGGCGGGGCCGTGACGAACCCCAGCCGTCATCAGCACACGAGCACCGCGGAGCGTGACGGCTGGGGTTCATCACCAGCATACAAGGGGTTAAACCAGATACGAGACATCATTAGGGAAAGTTTTGCAGAAGGTAAAGAAATATTGGTAGTATCATCATTTTGTGTAGTGCTATCCTCCCCATCACATTCAGCGGAAGTGTTTGCCGTCTTTTGAGAGCGGCTTTGAGCTTGCGGGTAAGGGGTGTAACATCGAGGGACCAGGTCAGTTCTGGAATCAAAGCCACATGGATGCCAAGATATTCCAAACTGACGCAGCGAATGGAGATGGATGTTTGCAAGTCCACGCAGTCCACCGATTTGGTAGGGTTGACAACGAGACTTGATGCCTCCAGAAAGTAGTCCAAAAACTGCAAAAATCAGGGCCCACTACAGGCCGGGTCTACAAGGTAAAAGAGGACATTGTGTGTGTAAAGCATAATAAGATCTTTGTGCTCAGCTGACCATTGCCAGTCCCGCACCTACTAGTCCCCTCATATAATCTGTGCTAGAGGTTCAATCAGTTTAGCAACAAGCATTGGCAAAGCCAATAGGTCACACATTTGTGACCTTATAAGTGTTTAGCCATGCAACAGTTGATGTTGTTGCACCAAGGATATTCTGCTGCATAACTAAATACTTATAGGGTCCAAAAAGCGAGACATATTGGCTATGCCAATGCTTGTTTTGATATGTTCCAAAATTAATCGGTCAATTGTTTATAAAGCGATGGATTAACAGTCCTGTGCTCATCTCACTGCCAGCTGTGAGAGCTGCAGAACGGGGAAATTGCACTGCTGGCAACCACTGGCTCGCATCAGCCTCCATTAAAATGCATCATAACATTCCAACTCGCAAATTTGGACGAGTTTCAGGATTATGACTTTTTAGAGTAAATTCCTATTGCCGGATTTCTCTCCCAATAAATGTCAGCAGGTCACATTTGGTCAAATTTAGATGTAAAAAATGCCCGGTAAATAAAATGACATCTCCAGGTTATCTTCTTTTAAATAACACACACATACAGAGATAAACGTAATGCAGGCCTTAGAAATACAGGGGCTTCGCGCGATCATCTTGCAGAGCTGCTTTCCTTCCAGGTCACGGTAAAGTGCGGACTAATGTGGACACCGGTCATTGAATTGTGCAGGAATGTCCTATTTTCAAGTGCAATCACCTTGGCATCTCTCCAGGAATGTACAATCGAGAGCCGTGCAACTTTCAAATGAATCTATTATGTAGATATAATTGCGTAGAGATAGACCCTCTGTGGCTGTAACACTTAAGAGCTTCTAATGGCTGCTATGAAGGTGGGGGCACAGCAATTGGTCACAGAAGCTGCATCAGGAGACACAGGGCAGACGCTGTCCACTATTCCACATCCAACTGCTACTGTAAAATTCATTTTCTCTCCATCTTCATGGGGGTTGTAGTTTTATCGAGTGGTAGCAGGCCCTAACAGCCATCTGAGTGTGTGATAATATTTGTGTATGGAGAATCAGATTCAAAGGTACACACAATATAAGCACATTCGACGTAACTGTAGTGTCGTGGGCTAGGCCCACATGCTACTAAAAATGATGGACACGCACACCAGGTTCTGCTTAGTTAACCGGCCACAAGCACATGCACCTGGGCCCTTTTATTTGCAGGGTCACGTCACTCGTGACGCCTGTGGTGGATGGGTGTGGGGTGCAAGTGTGTCCAGCTCTGTAGGGAGTGGCTCGCAAACTAAGTGTTGGCTTAGACACTAGAGTGTGTCCAGCACGACACTACGGGGCATATTATCAAGGGGGGCGAAGCAATTTTCGCCGCTTTAGCGGCCGTTTTTGGCCGCTAAGCGGCGATAATACTATCGGCCTATTAGCAAGCTGTCGCTAACAGCAGTTAGCGACAGCATGTAGGCGATAGCGAGCGGTTTGGGGCCCGCTTTGCATGTCAGCGATATTTATCGCTAATGACATGCAAAGTGGGTGTACCCAACCTGTTAGCGACTGAAAGCAGTCGCTAACATAGCTATAGCCTATTACCAACACAGGCGTAGCGATGGAAATATTCACGCTAAGCGCGAATATCTCCAAAAACTAACAGCTGCTCAGACCAGTTCTTAAGTTTAAGGCTAACAAAGGTCCTAAACTTTTGTGGATGTAACGCAAAATAATAAGCACAGACTTTAAATAAGGACTGTGTGTCTTTTACTCCAGTGTCCAGCCGGACAAGGAGGTATTTATTTCAAAGCTTTTAGTGAATATATACAGGATTAGGAAGTGGAGCAAGCCACAAATAACTGGGCACAAGCCTGTACCAAGTCAAGGAGAAAAGAAGAGACAATACATGGGGAGAAAGAATAACAGGCAAACAAGTTGGAGAAAAACGGTGGCTTACAATACAATGAAATCTTACGTAAGCTCAAACCGACAGTAACTGCAACACATAGTACGAAATTGAAAGGTAAGCAGTACTGCACAAACTGTCGACGTTACGTTTCGATCCCTGTCTCCAAAATTAAATTGGGATCATCTTCAGGACTACAATGAACATTTTGCCTGATTGCATTTTTAACAAGCCTGTGGGATTTAAACAGGAGGGAGGAAAGGGGAAGAGACGAATTATCTCAAAGGGGAATATTTACATATTTACAGCATGTCAATTACATTTCTCTATGGTGCAAACTTCTCTGAAGTTAAGGAGTGCGGAGGTTGCGGTGCACAGTGCGATCCTATTTATTACAAAAGGGCACAGGTGGCGATGTGCTAATTTTTTGAGGATCGTTGGAACGTGCCGGGGACCATGTGACTGAAGTGCGTGGTCACAGAACTTGTGAAAAAAGTGAAAAGAAGTGAGAGAACTTCTGGGACGGAAAGTAGGCCGGGTGGCGCGTGACTACAGTGCGTAGTAATTGGGATTACGGTGACTAATTACGGCCGGTCGCGAGAGTGGAAAGTGGGCGATTGGCGCTCGAACGGTGACTGTGGATGTGCTACAGTCCGCAGCGAATCGGAATTACCGTGTCTAAATGTGGCCGATCGCAGGAGCGAATGGTGTACTAACCTAAGTGCTTAGCTTAGGTTAGTACACCATTCGCACTGTAGTCACGCGCCACCCGGCCTACTTTCCGGGTCACTTTGCCGCTCTGCACCAGTATAAGCACACTTCAAGCAGAAGTCCCAGAAGTTCTCTCACTTCGTTTCACTTTTTTCACAAGTTCTGTGACCACACACTTCAGTCACATGGTCCCCGGCACGTTCCAACGATCCTCAAAAAATGAGCACATCGCCACCCGTGCCCTTTTGTAATAAATAGGATCGCACTGTGCACCGCAGCCTCCGCACTCCTTAACTTCAGAGAATTTTGCACCATAGAGAAATGTAATTGACATGCTGTAAATATGTAAATATTTCCCTTTGAGATAATTCGTCTCTTCCCCTTTCCTCCCTCCTGTTTAAATCCCACAGGCTTGTTAAAAATGCAATCAGGCAAAATGTTCATTGAAGTCATGAAGATGATCCCAATTTAATTTTGGAGACAGGGATCGAAACGTAACGTCGACAGTTTGTGCAGTACTGCTTACCTTTTAATTTTGTAATATGTGTTGCAGTTACTGTCGGTTTGAGCTTACGTAAGATTTCATTGTATTGTAAGCCACCGTTTTTCTCCAACTTGTTTGCCTATTATTCTTTCTCCCCATGTATTGTCTCTTCTTTTCTCCTTGACTTGGTACAGGCTTGTGCCCAGTTATTTGTGGCTTGCTCCACTTCCTAATCCTGTATATATTCACTAAAAGCTTTGAAATAAATACCTCCTTGTCCGGCTGGACACTGGAGTAAAAGACACACAGTCCTTATTTAAAGTCTGTGCTTATTATTTCGCGTTACATCCACAAAAGCTTAGGACCTTTGTTAGCCTTAAACTTGCCAATTACCCGAGGTCCCTCGCTACCTTTACGGGTCCCCTTGTTTTATATACTAGTACTGACCAGTTCTTAGCCATTATATCCAATTAGAGGTAGATATAATGGCTAAGACCCTGTTAGCGATAATGCGTGAATATCGCTGTATTCTCAGCGATATTTACGGATTTTGCCGCTATCACCGGTAATTTTATCGCTTTTGAGATAAATGTTGCTAATAGCACGTTGTCTCAGCGATAAAATCCCGTGATGCGCAGCGATAAAAAAATTGCCGCTAACCCTACTTAGCGATAAATATCGCTATTTGTTGATAATATGCCCCTACATTCCTCCCAAACTTTATTAAACAAAAAACAAAGTCCAACCTATGGAAATGAACAATACACGTAAGATATCACTCAGTCTCTTAGTCTTCGGAGGCGATCTGCAGGACAACGCTGGACAAGTGCAGCTGGGAGCACCCAGGCATCTCAGCACATGTCCTTAATTTAACCAGCCCGTGCTGGGCATGAATGATGTGTCGACAGAGTCCGGATTCCTTGGCAGCCTGTCGATAGGATCAGTATCCATTGTTGGATGGGCCTGCGTGCTCTGGCAGTGACGCTGTTTTGTGTCAAACAAATTAACATAGTGCAACCCACAGCGTCGGTGGAGTCCCGCTACTGAGTCTTCTCTTGAGGCATCTGGGCAATACCATGATAAGACTTGTCAGGGGCACCTCAGCCTCATGGTGCTTTGCAGGTGCCAGGCTCCACTCTGGTGACAAGTTGCTCCTTGGATGGATTGGGTGATGCACATGGCACTGATTTTGTGGACCTGGACTACAGGTGGTGATGATTCGCCAGGAGTGAGGATGAGTGGAGGGACTTCGCAGCTACATAATTCTGTGTCTTTGCTGAGGCTGTTCTTCACCCGTGGTATCTGCGGACACGAGCAGGGACGCTGTCCGACTTAGACCGCATATGCTCGAGAATTGACGGTCGCACTATGAATCGTTGGGGAGATGCGCGGTTCGCGCTTGCTGCGGCTTATTTTTGGTTCTCCAATTGAGCTGTCTCCAGGGACGTCGCTCAATCTTGGTGGCTGTCTTGTGTCTGCAGGTGCACTCTTGTCTTGTGGTATAAGTCCTTGTTCTTCTCCCCTTGTTGGTCTTTCCAGTGCAACTGTGTTCGTCCAGTTCTTTCGCGGTGACAGGATTGTCACTCTTCTCTTCGCTATTGATGTGGCATCATGCGCATTCTCTACTCCGTGTTGCAGTGGTGGCAGCTTGCCACTTGGGGACGTGCGGCTCACCTCCTACCTGTAATGAACCGGTGTACGACCCAGTCTTATGGTAGTGTCGGGGGCACTCCCTTGATTGTCTCTGGCCCACTGTGGGTGGTACAGGTGCAGTGGAGGAGTAGAGGCTCTCACTCCTGCATTTGGGCCACGCTAGGTCTTTACCCCCTTCTCCTCTATGGGGGAACGCTGGTGGCGCTTGGCATTGCGCCTAGTCTCTATTGTGGGTGCCTATAAAGCAAACTGCTTTCGGTGCAGTAGGTATCCCAGTCTGCTGGAGGTTGGTGTTTCTGCCTTGCTGGGGAAAGGGCTCCTGTAGTGCAGCAGAAATGTGGTTCTGGTCACTTTTGTGGCTGGCCCCTGGCAGCATGCAGTGTCATCAGACGACCTGCAGGGGTGGACAGCCTGCTTTCTCTAGTATTTTTCCTTCCCCATGGTTGCACTCTGTGCACTGCCTCCTCTCTTGTACTGGCATTCCTAGAAGAAATGTCAGTCATCTTAGGGATTGTGGTGGACACACTTGGCATACTGATCCCTCTAGTTGATGGCAGTTGGCCTTCACCACTACTGCACATCCCTGGCACATGATGGTTACTGTGAGCTCTTGCTAGCCGCTAGCCACACCTGGCAAGTGAATGTGAAACACGGGCAAGTCGTACAGAATATCTCCTTGCAGGGCCATAGTATAAGTGATTACTGAATAAAAGGACAAGGTTATATTTGGAGAAGAAAAAAACACATGTTCTTTAAAAAGAAATCTAAGTGGTTGCAACAAAAATAGAGTGGAAGAATGAATGGAGTAATGCAGTGTGGATGGATGTAGAGGACATTGGAGGGGCGATGGAGAGAAGTTTAGAAAGAGAGGGATGGATGGATGAATTGTGCAGAGATAGGTGGCTGGGGAGGAAGAGAAAAGAAGGAATGGATGGATGCAAGGATGAATGGATGGAGAGGGCGGTCGAGAGATGAAGGAGAGAAGTATGGAAAGAGAGGGATGAATGGGTGAGTTATGCAGAGATGGGTGGCTGGGGAGGAGGCTGGATTGAGAGATGGACAGATGGACAAAAGTGTGGATGGTAGATGGATGGAGAAAGGATGGAAGTATGAATAAAAAGATGAAGATGGAAAAAGAAAGGAGGTAATCTGGACAGATGGATAGCGAGAAGGAAGGATGGAAAATAGACAAAAAGGAAGGAAGATAGACGGGATGGTAAGAAGGAAGGATGTGTGCAAATTAATGCGGAGAGAAAGAAGGATGAGTGGATGGAAAATACAAAGATGGATGCATGGATAGATGGATGGCTGGGTAATTGGATGGATGGAAAAAGTACAGCACGGATGAAAAAGGGGAAGGAAATCAAGATGAAAAAAGAAAGCAGGATGGAGAGACGCGATGAAAGAAATGTAAGAATTTGAAATTTCCCTCAGCAGAGACAATCTCCTGAACAGCTTCAGCATTCGCTTGCCTCACCCCTTCGCTCACAGCTGTTTGGCAAATGGCTCAAAGTGGGGTGATGTAGGCAAAGCTTTTTGTATCTGAAGGACATGGCGAGCTTATACATTCAAAGTTGATGCTTGGGAGATAATTAAAGCTCTAGTTAAGACCCCGACAGCCAGCCACTGGTATTTCCTTGATGCCAGAAAGCACTTTCTCCTTCAGATGTTATTTTAACTGCTTATATGGAAGCAATCCTTTGTCTCTAGCAGGGTTCTCCAAAGTGGGTCCTGGAGGGCCGGATTCATGCCAGGTTTTTAAGATACCTACATTTATCTAAATGGGGATATTCTAAAGAACTGCCATCGACCGGCCCTCCTGGACCGGCTTTGGAGAACCCTGGTCTATATTGGAACTGCCTAGATACAATCATTTGTCTTCACTAGTGCTTTATAAAGCCGGGCTTGTTAGACCGACATCAAACATGTGGGCTATCTTAACTTCTCAGGAGGCCTCTGGTACCCGAGCAGTAGTTCTGGTGTCTGCATGCTCTGCCTTACCCGGAGGGATATCTCTGCTGTCTGGGGCAGAGACCTATCTGTAATGTACTATCTGCGACCAGATACTGTAACATCTTTATAACTTTCACCTTCAACATAGATTTACAGGCATTATATATGCATGCAAACCTATTTGGAAGGTGCAGAATGGAAAAATGTAAAGAAACGCAGTAGAAGGTAGAAGTGAAGAAAGGATTTGTATAGAACTTGTAAAATGACAAGTGATGTCCAATTTCATGCTCAGAATATTGCATATAAATCCTATGATTACCAACAAATGTGTGGTAACTTTGTGCAGAGAATGCACCAGTTTGAGACCATGTTAATTTTGTTTTTGCTTTAGGGAGCCCCTCTCGCCCCTTTCCCCCACCATTACTCATGTAGAGTTTTGCTCACACATGTAATGTATCCTTAAGGACATTTTATGTTTTTGCATGAATTGATAATTGGGAATTTGTGAAGTCAAAATTATTTCATCATTTGCTTATTGCTATCCACCCATGCAAATGAGGAGAACGCCCACTTTGCTCAGACACAAGCTCTGTGCCTACGCAATGCCCGTCACAAGGGGCAGTACAGACAACTGTAGCCCCTTATGTCATTATAAAGTGGCCAGTAACTAAATAGACATCCAAATTCTTCCAGTACTCTAGGGGCAATGTTCATCTACCTCTTGTTCCCCTTCTGTTCAGAGTTAGTAGGAACCTCCCAATACCCTTGGGATTTCTGATCCTTCTCATCCTCTGAATCCACCTTTTTTGTTTTCCAGGAGGAACACAGGCAGCTGAACAACATGCTGGGCTTCCAGGTGTACTCCATGCTATGTGTGCCCGTCATCAGCAGGGCCACCACGCAGGTGGTGGCGCTGGCCTGTGCCTTCAACAAGGAGGGAGGACAGTAAGTGAGTTCATTATTCTCTCTGCACTGCTCACCCCAGGGTCTGGACTGCTGGATGCACAAAGCACATAGGATTGTCTGATGCACCATCACATAAAGCAGCCTTCTAGATTGTCTGATGCACCATCACACAAAGCAGACTTCTAGAGTGTCTGTGGCATCATCACACAGAGCAGACTTCTAGAGTGTCTGTGGCAACATCACACAGAGCAGACTTCTAGAATGTCTGCGGCACCATCACACAAAGCAGCCTTTAGAGGGTCTGCGACATAATCACACAGAGCAGCCTTCTAGAGTGTCTGCGGCATCCTCACACAAAGCAGCCTTCTAGAGTGTCTGCGGCACCATCACACAAAGTAGCCTTCTAGAGTGTCTGCGGCACCATCACACAAAGCTACCTTCTAGAATGTCTGCGGCATCCTCACACAAAGCAGCCTTCTAGAGTGTCTATGGCATTATCTCACAAAGCAGCCTTCTAGAGTGCCTGCGGCATCATCAAACAAAGCAGCCTTCTAGAGTGCCTGCGGCACCATCACACAAAGCAGCCTTTAGAGGGTCTGCGACATAATCACACAGAGCAGCCTTCTAGAGTGTCTGCGGCATCCTCACACAAAGCAGCCTTCTAGAGTGCCTGCGGCATCATCAAACAAAGCAGCCTTCTAGAATGCCTGCGGCATCATCACACAAAGCAGCCTTTAGAGGGTCTGCGACGACATAATCACACAGAGAAGCCTTCTAGAGTGTCTGCGGCATCCTCACACAAAGCAGCCTTCTAGAGTGTCTGCGGCACCATCACACAAAGTAGCCTTCTAGAGTGTCTGCGGCACCATCACACAAAGCAGCCTTCTAGAGTGTCTATGGCATTATCTCACAAAGCAGCCTTCTAGAGTGCCTGCGGCATCATCAAACAAAGCAGCCTTCTAGAGTGCCTGCGGCACCATCACACAAAGCAGCCTTTAGAGGGTCTGCGACATAATCACACAGAGCAGCCTTCTAGAGTGTCTGCGGCATCCTCACACAAAGCAGCCTTCTAGAGTGTCTGCGGCACCATCACACAAAGCAGCCTTCTAGAGTGTCTGCGGCACCATCACACAAAGCTACCTTCTAGAATGTCTGCGGCATCCTCACACAAAGCAGCCTTCTAGAGAGTCTGTGGCATTATCTCACAAAGCAGCCTTCTAGAGTGCCTGCGGCATCATCAAACAAAGCAGCCTTCTAGAGTGCCTGCGGCACCATCACACAAAGCAGCCTTTAGAGGGTCTGCGACATAATCACACAGAGCAGCCTTCTAGAGTGTCTGCGGCATCCTCACACAAAGCAGCCTTCTAGAGTGTCTGCGGCACCATCACACAAAGCTACCTTCTAGAATGTCTGCGGCATCCTCACACAAAGCAGCCTTCTAGAGTGTCTATGGCATTATCTCACAAAGCAGCCTTCTAGAGTGCCTGCGGCATCATCAAACAAAGCAGCCTTCTAGAGTGCCTGCGGCACCATCACACAAAGCAGCCTTTAGAGGGTCTGCGACATAATCACACAGAGCAGCCTTCTAGAGTGTCTGCGGCATCCTCACACAAAGCAGCCTTCTAGAGTGTCTGCGGCACCATCACACAAAGCAGCCTTCTAGAGTGTCTGCGGCACCATCACACAAAGCTACCTTCTAGAATGTCTGCGGCATCCTCACACAAAGCAGCCTTCTAGAGAGTCTGTGGCATTATCTCACAAAGCAGCCTTCTAGAGTGCCTGTGGCATCATCAAACAAAGCAGCCTTCTATAGTGCCTGCGGCACCATCACACAAAGCAGCCTTTAGAGGGTCTGCGACATAATCACACAGAGCAGCCTTCTAGAGTGTCTGCGGCATCATCACACAGAGCAGCCTTCTAGAGTGTCTATGGCATTATCTCACAAAGCAGCCTTCTAGAGTGTCTGCGGCATCCTCACACAGAGCAGCCTTCTAGAGTGTCTATGGCATTATCTCACAAAGCAGCCTTCTAGAGGGCCTGCGGCATCATCAAACAAAGCAGCCTTCTAGAGTGCCTGCGGCACCATCACACAAACCAGCCTTTAGAGGGTCTGCGACATAATCACACAGAGCAGCCTTCTAGAGTGTCTGCGGCATCCTCACACAAAGCAGCCTTCTAGAGTGTCTGCGGCACCATCACACAAAGTAGCCTTCTAGAGTGTCTGCGGCACCATCACACAAAGCTACCTTCTAGAATGTCTGCGGCATCCTCACACAAAGCAGCCTTCTAGAGAGTCTGTGGCATTATCTCACAAAGCAGCCTTCTAGAGTGCCTGCGGCATCATCAAACAAAGCAGCCTTCTAGAGTGCCTGCGGCATCATCACACAAAGCAGCCTTTTAGAGTGTCCGCGGCATCATCACACAAAGCAGCCTTCTAGAGTGCCTGCGGCATCCTCACACAAAGCAGCCTTCTAGAGTGTCTGTGGCATCATCACACAAAGCAGCCTTCTAGAGTGCCTGCGGCATCCTCACACAAAGCAGCCTTCTAGAGTGCCTGCGGCATCATCAAACAAAGCAGCCTTCTAGAGTGCCTGCAGCATCATCACACAAAGCAGCCTTTAGAGGGTCTGCGATGACATAATCACACAGAGAAGCCTTCTAGAGTGTCTGCGGCATCCTCACACAAAGCAGCCTTCTAGAGTGTCTGCGGCACCATCACACAAAGTAGCCTTCTAGAGTGTCTGCGGCACCATCACACAAAGCAGCCTTCTAGAGTGTCTATGGCATTATCTCACAAAGCAGCCTTCTAGAGTGCCTGCGGCATCATCAAACAAAGCAGCCTTCTAGAGTGCCTGCGGCACCATCACACAAAGCAGCCTTTAGAGGGTCTGCTACATAATCACACAGAGCAGCCTTCTAGAGTGTCTGCGGCATCCTCACACAAAGCAGCCTTCTAGAGTGTCTGCGGCACCATCACACAAAGCAGCCTTCTAGAGTGTCTGCGGCACCATCACACAAAGCTACCTTCTAGAATGTCTGCGGCATCCTCACACAAAGCAGCCTTCTAGAGAGTCTGTGGCATTATCTCACAAAGCAGCCTTCTAGAGTGCCTGCGGCATCATCAAACAAAGCAGCCTTCTAGAGTGCCTGCGGCACCATCACACAAAGCAGCCTTTAGAGGGTCTGCGACATAATCACACAGAGCAGCCTTCTAGAGTGTCTGCGGCATCCTCACACAAAGCAGCCTTCTAGAGTGTCTGCGGCACCATCACACAAAGCTACCTTCTAGAATGTCTGCGGCATCCTCACACAAAGCAGCCTTCTAGAGTGTCTATGGCATTATCTCACAAAGCAGCCTTCTAGAGTGCCTGCGGCATCATCAAACAAAGCAGCCTTCTAGAGTGCCTGCGGCACCATCACACAAAGCAGCCTTTAGAGGGTCTGCGACATAATCACACAGAGCAGCCTTCTAGAGTGTCTGCGGCATCCTCACACAAAGCAGCCTTCTAGAGTGTCTGCAGCACCATCACACAAAGCAGCCTTCTAGAGTGTCTGCGGCACCATCACACAAAGCTACCTTCTAGAATGTCTGCGGCATCCTCACACAAAGCAGCCTTCTAGAGAGTCTGTGGCATTATCTCACAAAGCAGCCTTCTAGAGTGCCTGCGGCATCATCAAACAAAGCAGCCTTCTATAGTGCCTGCGGCACCATCACACAAAGCAGCCTTTAGAGGGTCTGCGACATAATCACACAGAGCAGCCTTCTAGAGTGTCTGCGGCATCCTCACACAAAGCAGCCTTCTAGAGTGTCTGCGGCACCATCACACAAAGCTACCTTCTAGAATGTCTGCGGCATCCTCACACAAAGCAGCCTTCTAGAGTGTCTATGGCATTATCTCACAAAGCAGCCTTCTAGAGGGCCTGCGGCATCATCAAACAAAGCAGCCTTCTAGAGTGCCTGCGGCATCATCACACAAAGCAGCCTTTAGAGGGTCTGCGACATAATCACACAGAGCAGCCTTCTAGAGTGTCTATGGCATTATCTCACAAAGCAGCCTTCTAGAGTGTCTGCGGCATCCTCACACAGAGCAGCCTTCTAGAGTGTCTATGGCATTATCTCACAAAGCAGCCTTCTAGAGGGCCTGCGGCATCATCAAACAAGGCAGCCTTCTAGAGTGCCTGCGGCACCATCACACAAACCAGCCTTTAGAGGGTCTGCGACATAATCACACAGAGCAGCCTTCTAGAGTGTCTGCGGCATCCTCACACAAAGCAGCCTTCTAGAGTGTCTGCGGCACCATCACACAAAGTAGCCTTCTAGAGTGTCTGCGGCACCATCACACAAAGCTACCTTCTAGAATGTCTGCGGCATCCTCACACAAAGCAGCCTTCTAGAGAGTCTGTGGCATTATCTCACAAAGCAGCCTTCTAGAGTGCCTGCGGCATCATCAAACAAAGCAGCCTTCTAGAGTGCCTGCGGCATCATCACACAAAGCAGCCTTCTAGAGTGCCTGCGGCATCATCACACAAAGCAGCCTTTTAGAGTGTCCGCGGCATCATCACACAAAGCAGCCTTCTAGAGTGCCTGCGGCATCATCACACAAAGCAGCCTTTTAGAGTGTCCGCGGCATCATCACACAAAGCAGCCTTCTGGAGCATAGGCCTCCAATGCTCTTTAGAGTGCTGAGAGAGCCTGCTCCATCCAATCCTGCTGCTGCTCTTACAGTGCTTAATTTGTAAATAAAATAAGTGCCAGGGCTCTCGTCAGGAGGCCACTGCAGCTTGCACCACACTTTTCCCTGCTATGCAGCCAATGATTGTAGCAACACAACTACTAATCCTCACACTCCTACAAGTGTGACAATTTGGACTATTTCAGACCCCCAAAGCTATTAGAATGGCTTTGGCTGCAGGTAAAACTCATTTTGTTAATAAATATGGTAATAATAATTCGCCGTTGTTGTGGTCGTCTCTAAATTAGCTAGACAGCGCCACCTTGTGGCAGGCTGTCACAAGCTCCAGTGCTGACAATTAAGTGCCGGTGCCAAGCACTGGAAATCACTGGCTCAAATTGAGCACTGTGCTGTGATGCTGATTAATAGCATGAGAGCAGCGCCAGGATTGGTTAGAGGAGATGGCTGGGCCAACTCCGGGATGAAGCGAGTACTTGCAGCAAGATGAGTATGTTTTTTTTAAATGTATTTCATGTGTTTTATGCCCTAAATCACCAACATACATTTCATTACCGTTCTAAAGTTAAACATTTCAATTTTAAAATGATAATGTAATGCATGTCGGCATGAATTAGTCTATATATTTTTCATCCATTTACCCGCCCCCTCCATAGCTGGCATCCACCACTGATCTTATGTCGGATTTCTGTGAACAGCTGGCACAGCTCTAATTTCCAAGGAATGTATTGTGGAATTAGAAAAGTAAGGCTGGAATTCTATGTTCGAAGCAATGCATTGTGGAAGAGGAGAAGTAATGCTTGGATTCTATATTCGAAGCAATTCATTGTGGAAGAGGAGAAGTAATGCTGGGATTCTATATTCGAAGCAATGCATTGTGGAAGAGGAGAAGTAATGCTGAGATTCTATATCCGAAGCAATGCATTGTGGAAGAGGAGAAGTAATGCTGGGACTCTATATTCGAAGCAATGCATTGTGGAAGAGGAGAAGTAATGCTGGGACTCTATATTCGAAGCAATTCATTGTGGAAGAGGAGAAGTAATGCTGGGATTCTATATTCGAAGCAATGCATTGTGGAAGAGGAGAAGTAATGCTGAGATTCTATATCCGAAGCAATGCATTGTGGAAGAGGAGAAGTAATGCTGGGACTCTATATTCGAAGCAATGCATTGTGGAAGAGAAGTAATGCTCGGAAACTATATTCCAAGCAATGCATTGTGGAAGAGAAGTAATGCTGGGATTCTATATTCGAAGCAATGCATTGTGGAAGAAGAGAAGTAATGATGGGATTCTATATTCGAAGCAATGCATTGTGGAAGAGAAGTAATGCTGGGATTCTATATTCGAAGCAATGCATTGTGGAAGAGGAGAAGTAATGCTGGGATTCTATATTCGAAGCAATGCATTTCGGAAGAGGAGAAGTAATGCTGAGATTCTATATTCCAAGCAATGCATTGTGGAAGAGGAGAAGTAATGCTGGGATTCTATATTCGAAGCAATGCATTTCGGAAGAGGAGAACTAATGCTGAGATTCTTTGATCAAAGGAAGGAATTGTGAAATAAGAGAAATAACACTAGAACTCTGAAATACAATGTGGAAGAAAAGAAGAAATGCTAGGGTTCTATATTCGAAGCAATGCATTGTGGAAGAGGAGAAGTAATGCTGGGATTCTATATTCCAAGCAATGCATTGTGGAAGAGGAGAAGTAATGCTGGGATTCTATATTCGAAGCAATGCATTGTGAAAGAGGAGAAGTAATGCTGAGATTCTATATTCGAAGCAATGCATTGTGGAAGAGGAGAAGTAATGCTGAGATTCTTTGATCAAAGAAAGGAATTGTGAAATAAGAGAAATAACACTAGAACTCTGAAATGCAATGTGGAAGAAGAGAAGTAATGCTGGGATTCTATATTCTTTGGAATGCATTATGGAATAGGAGATGTGATGCTGAAATTCTAGTTACCATAGTGTGTACTGTGGAATGGCAGAGGTAATGCTGGAATTCTAGGTTCCCTGGTGTATCTTGTAGAAAGAGTAAACTATGATCAGACTTATATGTTCACATCCATTGAACATATGAGAAGTAATGTTCTAATCATGTGTTCAATGTTGTGCATTGTGGAATAATAGAAGTTATGCTGGAATTCATTTTGGCATGAAATGCATTGTACAGTGGACACAAACCTTGGTTGGATGTGGACAGCTCAGCTTCCCAGTTTGCGGACTGAGGGAGTCTGTAACTCACTGTGTCAGAAACCCTAACAGGGGTTACCCGTCTATAACACCCTGAAAAGTCCAAAGGCTTGACACTCTCCTGCATATGCTGCACTCTTAACAGCTTACTGTTCCGAATGTGAGGAGGCGTCTGCTCCTGCAGCAGCTCGCGCATGTCTGCTCCTACAACAGCTCGTGCATGTCTACTCCTGCAACAGCTCGTGCATGTCTACTCCTGCAACAGCTCGTGCATGTCTACTCCTGCAACAGCTCGTGCATGTCTGGTCCTGCAGAAACTCATGCAGTCTGATCCTGCAGCAGCTCCTGCAGTCTGCTCCTGCAGCAGCTCATAATTTCTGCTCCAGCAAGAGCTTGTGCATGTCTGCTTCTGCAACAGTTCATGCATCTCTGCTCCTACAGCAGCTCATAATGTCCGCTCCCGCAGCAGTTCATATCTGTCTGCTCCTGCAGCAGCTCATACATGTCTGCTCCTGCAGCAGCTCAGGCATGTCTGCTCCTGCAGCAGCTCATGAATGTCTGCTCCAGCAGCAGCTTGTGTATGTCTGCTCCTGCAGCAGCTCATGCATGTCTACTCCTGCAGCAGCTCGTGCATGTCTGCTCCTGCAACAGCTCGTGCATGTCTGCTCCTACAACAGCTCGTGCATGTCTACTCCTGCAACAGCTCGGGCATGTCTACTCCTGCAACAGCTCGGGCATGTCTGGTCCTGCAGCAGCTCATGCAGTCTGCTCCTGTAGTAGCTCATAATTTCTGCTCCAGCAAGAGCTTGTGCATGTCTGCTTCTGCAACAGTTCATGCATCTGTGCTCCTACAGCAGCTCATAATGTCTGCTCCCGCAGCAGTTCATATCTGTCTGCTCCTGCAGCTGCTCATACATGTCTGCTCCTGCAGCAGCTCAGGCATGTCTGCTCCTGCAGCAGCTCAGGCATGTCTGCTCCTGCAGCAGCTCATGAATGTCTGCTCCAGCAGCAGCTCAGGCATGTCTGCTCCTGCAGCAGCTCAGGCATGTCTGCTCCTGCAGCAGCTCAGGCATGTCTGCTCCTGCAGCTGCTCATACATTTCTGCACCTGCAGCAGCTCAGACATGTCTGCTCCTGCAGCAGCTCAGGCATGTCTGCTCCTGCAGCAGCTCATGAATGTCTGCTCCAGCAGCAGCTCAGGCATGTCTGCTCCTGCAGCAGCTCAGGCATGTCTACTCCTGCAGCAGCTTGTGTATGTCTGCTCCTGCAGCAGCTCATGCATCTCTGCTCCTGCAGCAGCTCACGCATCACTGCTCCTACAGCAGCTCATGCATGTCTGCTCCTGCAGCAGCTCATAATGTCCACTCCCGCAGCAGTTCATATCTGTCTGCTCCTGCAGCAGCTCATATTTGTCTGCTCCTGCAGCAGCTCATACATGTCTGCTCCTGCAGCAGCTCATACATGTCTGCTCCTGCAGCAGCTCATACATGTCTGCTCCTGCAGCAGCTCATACATGTCTGCTTCTGCAGCAGCTCAGGCATGTCTGCTCCTGCAGCAGCTCATGAATGTCTGCTCCAGCAGCAGCTTGTGTATGTCTACTCCTGCAGCAGCTCATGCATCTCTGCTCCTGCAGCAGTTCATGCATGTCTGCTGCTGCAGCAGCTCATGCATCGCTGCTCCTGCAGCATCTCATGCATCTCTGCTCCTGCAGCAGATCATGCATCACTGCTCCTGCAGCAGCTCATGCTTCTCTGCTCCTGCAGCAGCTCACCCTTCTCTGCTCCTGCAGTAGCTCACACATTTGCTTCTGCAGCTGTTCATGCATGTTTCCTCTTGCGGCAGGTCATGCATCTCTGCTCTTGCAGGAGCTCACACATCTCTGCTCTTGCAGCAGTTCATTCATGTCTGTTCCTACAACAGCTCATAATGCTTGCTCTTGCATCTCTGCTCCTGCAGCAGCTTCTGGATGTCTGCTCCTGCAGCAGCGCATGCATCTCTTGTCCTGCAGCAGCTCATGCAGCTCTACTTCTGCAGCAGCTCACGCAGATCTGCTCTTACAGCAGCTCATTCATCTCTGCTCCTGCAGCAGCTCATGAATCTCTGCCCCTGCAGCAGTTCATGCAGGTCTGTTCCTGCAGCAGCATGTTTTCTCATGCATGTCTGTTCCTGCAGCAGCTAATACATCTCTGCTCCTGCAGCAGCTCACGCATCACTGCTCCTGCAGCAGTTCATGCATCACTGCTCCTGCAGCAGTTCATGCATGTCTGCTCCTGCACCAGCTCATACATCTTTGCTCCTGCAGCAGCTCACGCATCACTGCTCCTGCAGCAGTTCATGCATGTCTGTTCCTGCAGCAGCTCATAATGTTTGCTCATGCATGTCTGCTCCTGCACCAGCTTGTTTGCTCATGCATGGCTGCTCCTGCAGCAGCTTGCGCATCACTGCTCCTGCAGCAGTTCATGCATGTCTTCCTCTGATCCAAGGACAGGTCGCTTCTCAGCCCTGACATTTTGCCCCACAGGCGCTCAAGACCTATCTAGCAGGGCCCCTGTCACCTTCTAGGACCCCCTCTCGAAAGTCTGCTAGGAGGACAGCCCACCCCTGAATACCCATGCAAACAAACGTAGAGGGTCTTAAAATTCTAAGGAATTTTAGGTGCTATCAATCTGATATGTTTTTAAAACTTAATTTGTCAGTTCCTTTTAAGGCACCAAAAAGTCGCAAAGAAGGAATAATTGATTATGTGGAACTTCTAAGACCAAAAGTAGGCCCCCTGCTCCTTTGGTCTCTCACCCTCAGCACTTCTTGGTTCGCTGCGGAGGGTGACATCTTTATACAGTGGAGCCTGCAGCATATATCATAGGAACCAATCACCTTCAAGGACACTCGTTAGCCGTGTCCCATAATCAATTGTCCGGATTGGTCTGATCCACGAGGACAGGACACCCAATCGTTGCACCCTTTCAAGGTCCGCCGCTTCCGACGCAAATGAACAGCATCTTCCAAGTCAAAGCCGCTCTCCGAGGGCGGTGAAATATGTCCTCGCTTCGTCCTTTTCCTGGATAGATGGTCTCACTATTGATTTTAATTTCGGAGTACATTAAGGACAGAGGCTCGGAGGTTCCAAGCACAAGGGTTCACTCCGCGTTAATGAATTCGATCACTTGCTCTATCGCTCCAGAGCCCGGGATATATATATATATATATATATATATATATATATATATATATATATATATATATATATATATATATATATATATATATATATATATATATATATATATATATATATATATATATATATATATATATATATATATATATTCACTGAAAAAACCATAGGTTTCACACCAGTTATAGTTAGGGATTAGCATTTAAAAAACCTATTAAATTCACTGAAAAAACCATAGGTTTCACACCAGTTATAGTTAGCTGGAAATTTTACTGACATAAAACCATTGAAATTCCACGTTATAGTTAGTTGGACTCACTATAACTTGCGCGTGTAATGCACTGCTGATGACATCACATATTACATCACTCATGACATGGTCAGTGACATCACTCATGACATATATAGCCCAATGTAGCCCAATATATATTTTTTCAAAGTTAATTTTCGTAAAAACCACTGGAGCACATATCTTGAGACATAGCAAAGGCACATCGGGCTACCAGTCCCTACAATTTTGCCAAGTTTGGTGCAAATCCATTCAGCCGTTCGGGCTAAAAGTGAGTTCGACCGCCCTATGGAAATTAACATGGGGAAAACACGTTTTGGGACCCCCCTTTTATCTCGGCCCCCGCTTGACGAATCCCCCCCAAACTCTCAGGGAAGGACCGGAGCGGAGCGGGCCACCTACTTTGAGAAATTCGTGAATATTCGTCCACCGGCGCCAAAGTTATTCCCAATAGAATGTTGCGGATTTCCTATGGAAAGTAGATCCTAACTATAACTACCTACTGGCGACTGCCAGTAGGTAATATATATATATATATATATATATATATATATATATATATATATATATATAAAAACCCAATGCAAGGGCTTTCTTCTTCTTCTTATGAGAGTAAGAAGAAGAAGAAAGCCCTTGCATTGGGTTTTTACCCATGCATGAAATGCAAAGCCTGCAGAAATTCCCACAAAGTAAAAGAGTATGAGGTACCGGGAAGGGGTCAAAAGAAACAAATCTCTAAACTGTTAAACTGTAATTCAGAGTTTACGGTTTATTGTCTGATATGCCCATGTGGAAAGAAATATGTGGGTAGTACCATAAAACAGACCAAGTTGAGGGTACTCGAGCACATGAGGGCCATCAACTTGAAAGATCAGGCGTACCCAGTGGCTCGCCACTATGAAAAAGAACACCAAAGCAATAACAACTTGCTATCCTTTTTCATACTAGATCAGCTGGTGAGGACAGAAAGAGGAGGAGACTGGGATAGGAAGTTAAGAACGTTGGAGTCTCGCTACATTATTATGTTGCAGACCAAGAACCCGATAGGCCTGAACAACGAAGAGGAGATGTGGGCGCACCTATAGAAATAGTTAAGAACCCCCGTACTGATCACTCACTTATGATTGATTTTCAGAAATTATGACACTGCATGCTGCCCCCACCATCCCATGAAAAGGTATCCCTCTAGGACAATGGAGTTAATGATTAGCCCATCCAGGGCAGAATAAAAATTAGGATACCCTGAGGCACAATGTTTGAATTGTTTTCTGACGCATTCTGAATTAAGAATGCGTGAGTAAGCCCATTCAGGGCTGGATAGAAGAGACAATATCCCATTACTAGGCAAGGTAATATAGGCAAACATACAGCAGATATGGACAACGATCAATACTAATAAATGGTCGAATAAAAGATGCAACCCATAGAAATTAAAGAAAACGCGCTGTATAAAAAAATGCAACTCTAGATAATGAGGTTAAATCCTTAGCAGAATACTAGATTGTAAATGGTGATTTAACCATTCAAAGATGGCTGCCAAACGCGAATGAATTTGTGTGCCTCTTTTATGTTTATTATTTTAACATGTGATGTTTTGAATGTTAACTTTATTTAAACGCAAAAAATGGCTCTGTTAACGAGCACTGACGAAGGCGGAAACGCCGAAACGCGTTTGCTTGTTGACTGGGTGTGCGCGCAGGAAATAAACTAAAAAGCGGAGACCGAGAAACTGGGCTGGAGTGTCCTTATTTGCGGAGCAGTTCACAGATGGAAACTGTGTGTTGGAAATATATATATATATATGTATATATATATATATATATATATATATACATATATATGTGTGTGCGTGCACGTGTGTGTGTGTGTGTGTGCTCAGCAAATGAAGACATTTGCAGTGCTGGCACAACATTATAAAGTATGCAAAAAAGTGATGGATGGATAGCTTGGATTAATCTCACCCACTGGTAATTACTCGGGCCACATCCCAACCCACCGTTATTCTGCACACCATGCCTCCTCAGTTTGGACCCAGCCATATGCAAATCAGTCTTGACTCTGCTCCAATAGGAACAGTCCAGCCCGAACCGCCGGACCAGATCCTCCCTGAACCAGAACACAAGCAACCCAGGACCATCCACCACTGTTTTTTATACTTATTGGCCCAACATTGTAGGCTGGAGTTTATGTCCTCCCGCGGGACACAGATACTCTGTCTTGTGAATTTTCTTCCATTTCCTCCTGCTGTTATTTTTTAGAGTATGACTGACTGTGTTGACTCTTTAGAAGTGTGTGTGGCACGTGGGCATAAATGTGTGCATCAGAGATGGGCTGGACATCGATTCACGACAATGGAAGCAGAAGCGACATGAAATCACAGGGTTGATTAGTGTTTCTGTCACTGTCTTTGCGGCCTGAGACTAGGGGAAGCAAAGGCTGAGGCAAGGGTTGGTACCTCTGGCGACCCCTAATACAAGAGAAGAGATTTAGGGCCAGATGTATGTAATCCAAATTTACTGATTCTAAAATACCGAATTTTACCGATTCGGTATTTTAGAATCGGTAAATGCTATGTAGAAAAAAATTCGGTAAGTATTACTGAAACGGTACGATTCAGTATTTACCGAATCTATATTTACCTATTTGGTAATTCCCATTCATTCCTATGGGCCTGGAGGCCCATGGGAATGAATGGGAATTACCGAATCGGAACATATTCAAGGGTGTCAGGGTGTAACATTGACACCCTATTGCACCCCTGAATAGTGCATGGGTGCACATGTGGCACACATACATGCCTTAAGGGCATGTATGTCTGCCACATCGCACTGTTGGAAAAGCAAAAAATTGCTTTTTCAAAGGTTTTCGTTATTTACCACCAACTTGTAGTTGGTGGTAAATTACGAATCCTTAACTGAGGAATGCACTCACTTGAGTGCTCCCTACATTACAGATTCGGTAATTTACCGATTCAGTATTTTAAGGAATCAGTAATTTACTGATTCCTTAAATTACAGATTCGGTAAATTACCGAATCCGTAAATTTGGCCACCTATATCTGAAAAGCCTAATACCGGTCGGTAACGGCCGAAATTCGGAAATTTCGGCCGTTACCGACCGGTATTGGGCTACCTACATCTGGCCCTTAGTGTGTATGTGTTGTGTGATATATGTCTGAATGCAAAAACATAGAACCGACCGAGAGGCACACAAATACTGACCAGGTGGCATGCTTTGTGAAGCGCAGGATTTCAGTTTTCATGTTTTAAGCCAAGCCCTAAATTATTTAGACCCCGCCTCTTGGAAAGGTTTCCTAGTTACTTTTCTTTGCTGATGCCCCTTTTAGAGACTCCCTACCCTTTTTCATCCTTCTAAAGCACAAGCTGCATGGGATGATGATCGCCGTGACCCGATCGACGCACAGCACTGGAGCTACACGCCGCTCACGTCTCGTGCTGCGCTTGCACAGTTGGGATACAATGATTAAGCAGCTGAGGTCGGCTCTTAAAGTATGTGACAGTGCACCACATTATGTGACATTGTGCCACAAAAAGATGGCGCATTGTTAGCAGTCCCGGCTCCAGGAATTTTTATTTGGTTGGGCCAGGGGTGCATTTGGGTGGGCCACTGTGCGCCCAATGTGTCGCTTCTTGTGGTAACCTACACAACCTAGATTACATCATATCTACTTGCAACCAGTCACCATGATACAACATATCGATTTTGTGTGTATACAGAGCATGTGGAGAGTTATTTGAAAGTAAGAGCAATATCTGGACCTAAGTGCAAACCCTCAAATTCCAACAGGCCAGGTTTCAACATAAGTACTTCCAGGCCAGATTATCCACTTTTCTACAATCCCTCTCTTACAGCTGACCTTGGGCCCCAGCCCCATATCAGCCACCATCCTGCTCCACTTTCATTATTCCCGTAAAAAACATTACTAAAATCTCCTTAAGAAAACAAAAACAAAAAAGTCCATGACAGTGCCGGCTTTAGCGAAACTCTTTTTTGGCACCCCACCAATGACCTCTTTCTTCACATATACAATTACTACCACCCTCCAACAGTGCCCTCATCTCTCCGTAGCCCTGCTCTCATATTTGTTGTATAGCGCTACTATCAGTGTAGGGTTTCACAGTACTTTACATCACGCACACATTATACAGAGACAATGAATAATATAAGTATGTAAATCAGCCGATAGGGAATGTCACATAAGCCAATGAGGATACAAGGTATAGAAACACATGTCATCCATACTGGTGGGCAGTATATTTTCAGAAGGTTTGGGCTGGAGAAGCACAAACTCAGGATTTAAAGCATACCCCAGTGGTTTGGGATTGGCTTTACTAATAAAAATGTATTTTGGCCCAAACTCTTTTTAGCAACATTAAAATAAAGAAAGACTGGTGAAGTTCTAACTATATAGCAACACAACAAAGTGAAGTTCTAACTATACCATTCATGATTGTATGCAGCTCTTTGATGGCAGTTCATAGGCCACTGTCCTGTGTTAGGATCATAACTTCTGAACTGCAAGTAACAAAATAATCTCTGTGACAAGGGTAGTAACCCACTGAGCTATCCACATTACATACATCTTATCTGCATTTCAAAACTACCAACAGACAAAGGATTGCTCTCCAGCAGGATCATTAATCACCAGTTACCTGGACATTTTTATTGTTGTCTTGCATCCATGGCCATGGTAAAGAAAGAACTATGTAAATGAAGCAAACACAAAGTATGTGCCTTGCTGGGCCTGTGCAGATTTTAAAAATAAGAACAAATAGTAACACATTCTCTTACCTACTCAGTTAGTCAAACTTTGTGTCACAGCCTGATCTGATAAGCTGTTGCAGGGTTCAGGAAAGGTGAATAAGGATAAAAAAAACTCTTTTCTCCAGCACTGAATATACAGCAGGATGGAAGTTTCTCAGTGCCAAATAAAGAATGTTACCCCTTTGCCATGCCCACACTGTGCCTGCACAACACAGCCCACCTTCTAAAAGGAGATGTGTGATTGGGGGTGCCTGTGAGAAAGAGCCCAGGCCCATCACACAACTCCCAGAAAGGAAGAAAAACAACATTCGGAGGAAAGTTTTAAATTAAAGATGCAATTTTCTATTAGCCTTCATGTCCTCTATGCGAGGGCCAAGGCTATTGTTTGGGTGGGCCTGGCCCACCTGGCCCACCTGCTAGAACCGGGCCTGATTGTTAGTGCGCTGTCTGAGGGCAGCCCTTTGGAGAAAACAGAAGGGGGTCCCATGAACCCCCAAAATATCTCCCTGCAGGGGGGTGCAATCCCTCACAGCATCCGCCTGTAGGGGGATCTTTGCCCCTTCTTTAAAGCGCTGGTGGCAACAGCATACACAGCGAAAGGTGGAGTGGCATGGACGCCACTTGCCACTTGCACCGCCAGTGCGTCACTTTTAATATGAGAAAAAGTGACATACTGGCGGCACAAGGGGCTTGTAAATTTGCCCCTGAATGTGCTGGTGTCAGAGAAGCCAGGAGTTCGTGACTGCCTAGGGGCAGCACATTCATGGTAATCAGTGCTCGAGTCGGGGTACCACGCGGTGGACGGCGTCCCCCCACTTATTTTATGCCGTCCCCCCTGCCAAACAGCTGGACTTCACTCTTTGGCCTCTCTGGGACGAGGAGCTCGGCACCTTTCGTGATGTCACTTCCTGTCGTGACGTCACTTCCGGTGACAGCTTCCCCCCACTTTTTTTTTTACGACCTGTGCCCTGATGGTAATTGGACACACTGTCCTGGACCACGCCATACGCACTTTTTAAAAGGCGTGCCTGGCGCTGCCTGTTCTGCAGACGGGCCACATATACAAGCGCTTCCGTATGATGTCACAGGGGTGAAAAAACTGCATTTAATTTTTAACTGCTACAACAAAATGCTGTGAATATTCACAGTTCAAATTGTGTATCCATGCTACACAATTATTTAATGTAAGAAATCCATACAACTATTGAAGAGGAGAAAAAGGAACATAGAACCGGGTAATGGGTAATTACTGTTTTGTGAATACCAGCAAAAAATAGACCCCACTATAATTTGTGTTTTTGTCTGGAATATCAAAGCATAGAATGATGACTTAAAATTAAATATGGAATGACTGATATATTGCAAAATCATATCCATAGCAGCTGCATATCTGGGGAATTACAGCTCAGGAACTGAAGCTTGAAATTGGTTATGTACTCATAATTACTTCCTTCGCAAGAACAAGAACTCCAGAGTTTGGAATATATTAATATATTGGTTCTGATTTCTTTAGCAGTGACAAAGACGTGCATTTCTGGCTCTTTAATGAATAAAAGAAGGCATACAGATTTCCTTAATCATTTAAATTATTTTGGCTGCTCTGAACACTATAAATGTGAGAGGTCGCTCTAACTGTAACTCACACTACTGCCCCCTGTTGGAGAAAAGCATGATTGCATTCTCCTTCCTTGTCCACTAGGTAATGCTAAGAAATACTCTTTTAGTATTGACAGAGGCACTGGACTCTATAAGAAACAGGTATGTGTATCACATTGTGCATAACGCAGTGCGATACATCAGACCAGACACCAGGAAACTCAAGCTTGAGAAGATGCGCTCATGACTTCTGGGAGAGCAGGCTGCCGGTGGAGCAGATTAACTGGGACCGAATGCCATCAATAGTGACATGAATGTGCCAACTATGTAAAGATCCCAAAGATGTATCCAAAGACGATACATCATCCATCGGCACAGGAAATTACATCATTGCACCCTGGACGACTCCCCCCACCCAGGACCTACTTAATGACAGCTGCAACATGGATGCACATTGGATAGGCCGGAGTGCAGAATGTGCCCCAAAGGAAGGCCCATCTGCCTGGACCATGCCCAGCACCAGGAACCCAGGTCCAGTCATCTTCCAGCACTCCTTAGGTCACTAGACCCCGCATGCTGTTCCCCCAAATGCTCCTACACGCACCTGACACCACAGTAGGAGCTTTCAACTGTACCCACTCCCAGTGCTCCAGCAGCCACCCACCCACAACTCCACAACACTATTAACACCCCGTCCCAACACATACACCACACAAGAACCAACAACCCTACACTCCCACCCTGCACCACACACCACAGCAAACCCTCAAGTCAACACCCACTTGCATGCATGCTTCTCAACACACAATCACTCAGCAAACACACAAGCGAAATATGGGACCTTCTGAGCAGCGACGCACCTCTTCATCACAGAGACCACTCATCGGCTCCGGACCTTGCTATGGCAATCCCGGTGGGCAACAAGATCACTCAACAGAGCTACCTTCACAAGCCAGGAGTAGGGCTTGCTATCAAGTACATGGAATCCATCAAATGCACAACATCCCCAGAGAAGGCCATCCCATTTACGGGTCACGTGTACTTCAAGCTGCAACGCTCTAAAAAATTTGACCTGAACTGAACCCTCGCCTTCCAAACACCCAGCCACGAGCCATCTTTATGAACCTCATCACGAATTTGTCGCTCCACTCATTCAACTCCAAAGCCTACCTTTTTCTTGGTGACCTCATCTTTCAACTGGAAGATCAGAAGACCCCTGCTCCACAGCACTCTTCGAAAGCTTGAGGAATATCAAACTCAACTAGCTTATCACAGAACCAACACACACCACAGGACACACACTGGACCCCATCTTCACCACAAGGAACAGCATCAAATCCAACTCCATCACACAGGTCACATGAACCGACCAACTCCATCATCCACTTCCAAATCAACACATCTCAAGTCAACACACCTATCAGGTTCAGCACTCCAAGCCACAGCAAAATCACAGAAGCAGACTGGCTTAGCACCCTCAGTACAGATCAGCCTAGCACCACAGACAACCTCGACAAGGACATCAACAACTTCAACAACTGGATCAAGAACTGCGCAGACTCCCTTGCACCCATCAACACCAACAAGCATAATGGATAAAACTAGCAGGCCACGTGGTACTCAGAAGACATCCAAGACATCATACAACACTGTAAACAGCTAGAAAGGAAATGAAGAGCCAGCCATAACACCACCGACAGAACTACCTACAAGGCTGCACTCAGATGCCACCACCAGCAAGTCAGAGATGGCAAAAAAAAGCACTAGTGGACCGCATGAAGGGAAGCTCCAATAAATGCAAGGAGATCTCAATCATCCAGGATTTCACTTCACCTTCAGCCACTGTCAATAACTTTGCTGCCTCCCAACAACTCTGGGACAACCTACTCAACTTCTTCCACAGCAAAATTGCAAACATCTACAGCAACTTCACACACTAACCCAACCCCAGAGAACTCATCTCTAACCCACCACCAACCAAGGTGGTCACCTGACCGAATGGACAACCCTCACCAGAAACAACACAGCAGCAACCAAGCAGACCATCCACTCAGGGGTCCTAACAGACCCATGCGCCACCACATCTACAACCTGGGAACATTACCAATAAGCACCACCCTAGCCCACATCATCAACGCCTCCATCACGTCCTCCACTTTCCCAAATGAATGGAAACTTGCAGAAATCAATGCTCTCTTCAAGAAGCCCACAACCAACCCAAAATTAACTGAGCAAATTTTGACCCAGAACCACAGCCCCGAAGCAGCACTCATCGCGGCCACCAACAACATTCAAAACATCCTGGACCAAGGAGCAACATCAGCCTTCCTCTTGCTCGACCTCTCCGTGGTCTTAGAAACTGTTTTCCACAATAACCTCATCAAAAGAATCCATGAGATTGCTTTACAAGAATCCACCCTCAAATGAATCTGTTCCTTCTTCATGAGAAGAACCAAAAGGGTCAGGCTGCTACCCTTCTCACCAGTGACCAATAAACTGATGTGTGGTGTCCTACAACGATCGTCGCTCAGCCCCACTCTTTTCAACATTTACATGATACCTCTTGCCAACATCATCCATTCACAAGACATCACCCTCATCTCCTACGCAGATGACACCCAACTCATACTTTGCCTGACGGACAAGACAAACACAAGCAGAACCAACTTCACCAACTGCACGACCACGGTAGCACTGGATGCAAATGAACTGTCTGAAGCTCAACTCCGACAAGACAGAAGTAGTGGTCTTCGGCAACAAGACCTATATCTGGAATTCCACCTGGTGGCCCTCTGAGCTAGAACCACCTCACAGACCATGCAAGAAATCTAGGGATCATCCTAGATTACAAGCTCAACATGATGGCTCAAGTCAATGCAGTGTGCACCTCCTGCTTCCATATCCTATGCCATTCTGTGAAAGATCTTCAAATGGTTTCCTCAGAACACCAAACAGGCCACCAGACAAACACTCATCACCAACAGACTGGACTACAGCAACACTCTCCACACTGAAATCTCCAAACAACTTCTACACGGACTCCAGACTATCCAGAACGCAGCTGTAAGACTCATACAGCATCTCCCAAGCTGCAATCACATCACACCGCACCTCAGGAAGCATCAGTGGTTCTCAATTCACAAGCGCAGCCAATTCAAACTTGTCACACACACATACAGAGTCCTACACAACAAAGGACAACAATACCTGAACAGCTGCATACACTTTTACCAACCAACCAGATATGTATGCTCTGCTTCACTCTCACTCGGACACACTGACCGCATCTGCAAAAGCAAAACTGGAGGCCGCTCATACTCCTACATTACACCCAAGTCATGAAACGACCTCTCTCAACACATCGGAACCTCCTCCTACTCACTTCTTTAGTTACACAAGAAGCTGAAGGCCTGGCTCTTCATATGAGCACCTTGGGACCACACACCTACACACCTTGCCCAAGCGCATGGATTCCCTCTCATGTGATTAGTGGGCTATACAAATAAACATAACATACCTAGACACGGGTGAAAAAGCCTCACACCTGCTCCAATTGCCTCCTCTAAATACTGTTGTGCGGAAGCTTCTTTGTCTTAGCAATGCTATTTTTATAGTTAATGTTGATCAGATAGGGCTGCTACTGGAGGGGTCTCACAGGTCCCGCCTGATCCCGGAGGGCTCCTGTAAGATTGAGTCTCATTTTCTCTGGGTCCGGAAGGTGTGGATCTATCCCAATATTAAACAATGAGGTGATTTTAATCTCAGAAAGCGAAAACCTGATGCCCCAATGGTCCAGGGTGGGATGAAACCTGTGAGGGGTGCCAATGCGAAGAATGTGGAGTGCCCACCCCCACATCTCATTAATTTCAATAATAAAATAGAAGCGGGGCCCAGGCAGCTTTTAAAAATGAATGCATTCAGTGCATATGATAGGTGGCAGAGCATGTCCTCAAAGACTAGGAGCGCTGGGCCCTCCCGTCCCTCACTGTAGGTGAAATGGGGCCCTGAGTTACTCCCCGGCAGTGGGCTGGCACATTGAGGGCAGCAGTGCACTGGGACTCTATCAAAATCGAACAACATTCACTTGACAGGGGAAGGGAGCACCTGAACAAATTATTACTGGGGCATGTATAGTAATTGTCGAACCTCACCTCCTCGAGATCACTAGAGTAAAGGATGATACATTTAGATTTCAGTTTTGATGAAATAAATGGGTTTTGTGCTTGAGTGTGTCTGGGTTGCTCAGTTTCAATGAGTGAACTTTAGGGCTAAGTAAGAAGTTTATTAAGGCTGATGAAGGAATAGCCTTTGAACTCAGTCAGTTATGTCAATAATGTTTCAGATATTAGGTTGTGAGTGCCCATAGTGTCTTTCTGGTTCGAATTGACGTTGAATAGTCCCAGTTTAACATGAGAGCTGGTTTCGCCTGCTGGTCTGAACTTGCACATAGTTAAGGGAGTTGACAGTGAGCAATCCAGCCTCGGTTGTTTTCCTGAGTGCCATACGAGGGCGCCTGGTTGAGGTTTGTCATGATGGAGCTGGTCTTAGGGAGGCTCATGGCCTGGGAACTCATTCCCATTGGAATGACATAGATGTGATCTGGACCTCTATGGAGGAGGTCTAGTGGTGTGAGAAGGAGCAGTGGAGTCACTTTGAGGAGCTGCAGATCAATCAATCGGGTGTTTGTATAGCGCCGCTACTCACCCGTGAGGTTCTCAAGGCACAGGTGAGGTGTGGCGGTACAGTGGATGATTGCCTTAGTAATTTTTTGCTTGTTTGCCTAATTTGTAGAGTGTCTTTTCTAAGGCTAATTGGACCTTTTCATTGGGCTGGAAGATGACAGTTCTGTTGGTGTAGATGTTGGTTGTGAGATTTCCAAGGCCACTGGTCTCTCTGGACTCTCTTAGTTTAGTCACTTTCAAACTTGTGTGCACAGCTTCAATGAGTGTCTCTAGCTACACTCTGAGATTGGAATTTTCTTGTCTTTTCCTTGCCCTCTTGGATATTGTGGTAGTTGTCTGGATGTCTGAGAAGCTCTCGCCAGGCACAGGCTTGCAAGTGGGCATGCTAATGCCTCACTTGTGCTGGTGCCAGGAGTCTCAGGTTTTGCACAATTTGATGGTCTGGTTTGGTTTTGGTGAAAAGGAATATCAGTAGGAGGTGGAAAAAGGAGCTGGGGTGTCTGGAGCGTGTAGGTTGGAGTGGTGGGTATTTGTAACCGGCAGCTGCTGATTGAGCAGGATTCAGTGTAGTCAGATAATATGTCAGTTTAACAGGAGTTGAGGATGTCTGATTTGTATGTAGAGCTTTACACAATGTTTGTACCTTTTCTAAGCACTGTGCTTTACAGGTGCTATTATTACCCAACTTAATGCTACTTAATTTGCCATACTCGGACAGATGGAAGACTGGGCTGCCTCGGCAAGGTACAGACTTGTGATCTGACAATCGCTAATTGTTTCAGAGGGGAGAGTTAAAAAAACGAAAGACAGCTTTTCACCTTAGAGCTCTCATACTTGAGGAAAGGGCATTCCAAGACAGACATGCAACAGAAAACTGGTGTATAGCCACAAGCATGTGAGTTTGTGAATATGGGCCATATGTATCAAGATACCAATTAGTGATTCTGTAATAGCGATTTTTAAGAAATCGCTATTTCAGAATCGCTAATTGGTATGTATCAAGAAAATTGCAATTTTTTAGCGATTTCTTGATATTCCTTAATTGCGAATACCGCAAATTGCGAATTCGCAATTAAGGAATACTTTCCCATTCATTTCTATAGGCTTCCTGGCCCATAGGAAGGAATGGGAATTTATTCTTAATTTGCAATTCGCAATTTGCTAATCGCAAATTGAAAATAATTTCAAGGGTGCAGGGGTGTCCAAAGGACACCCTGTTGCACCCCTGAAATAAGTATGGGTGCACATGTGGTGCACATACATGCCATGCCCTAAGGGCATGTATGTGCGTCACATAGCACTTTGAAAAATGCAAAAATGGGCATTTTTCAAGAAATTCGCAAATTACCACCAACTTGAAGTTGTTGTTAATTTGCGATTCCTTAGGGACAATTAGCAATTTTTTTTAGCTTCATACATTGCATTTAAGGAATCGCAAAATTTGCGATTCCTTAGATGCAATTGCAAAATAAGGAATCGCAAATTTTGCGATTCCTTATTTTGCACCGGATTTTCATTCATACATCCCATTTAGCAAATTCGCATTCGCAAAGGCCGAAATTCTGCGAATTTCGGCCTTTGCGAATGCGAATTTGTATGATACATATGGCCCTATATTCTGTAACCTTCACGGCTCTTTGACACCTGGGATGCAGTTGGATATCTACTGTTGACCAGGGTAGAAGTAAATTCTTATACATGTGGGAATGGGGAGGAAAATCTTCCAAAATGTTGTATGCGGGTAAGGAGTTTTGTCACCTGGAAAAATATATTCCACATTGAGAAAATATTAGTAAGTGGAAATGTACTTTTGCTAAGCATTTAGACATGTGTGAAGCATACACATTTACATACGTGCAAATGCTTACAATTATGAGCACTTGTGGAAAACTGTAAATGTTGTAGCTTTCCATCAGCATACCTGTATTTTTTGTAAGAATACAAAAACTGTATAAAAAAATTCCAAACGTAGATGTAAATGTACAGAAGTTAATTTATTTCTACTTTGTTTGCAACTTTTGCCTTGAGTGTTCTCTTTATGAACTCCCATGCAGGGGACAAAATTGCTTTATTAAATTGAAGCATGTTAATAGGTGTTCCATTTTTGTACTTGAAAAACATCATAAACTAGTGGTAGAGCCACTTATAGATGCCAAAACTGATTACACTAGTGTCATCTATGCTGGATGGCGAGCTCCCCAATAGCAGGAGTAAGTTTAAGCTCATGTGCCTGGGCCGTAGCTGTTGCAAATCATCTGGCACTGTCTTATCTTAGACCAAAAATGTTCCATTTTTTCCTGTCCTTGCTCTTTTCTTTTGTGGCTCAATCATGAGGCAATCAGTACAAACGTTTTTCCCTGGACTTGATGTTAAAAACCAATCTTTCGCTATGTTTAATTACAGATCACGAACAACAAATATAACTTGGTTGTCAAAAATACCACACAATTTAGCTTCAATCACAATACTTAGAATCTCATGGATATTTAATAAAATACACATAAAATCCTATTAACATTTGTTGACATAATATATCATCCATTGGACCAGATACATCATCTCAAACATTTGGTCCAACGATAACATAAAAAACAACGTATACAATCAAAGTACTTAAAAAGGTTGTTGTGTCATCAAAGTATTAAAAAAGGTTATTGTTTAGTACTTTAATTGTGAATCCCTAATTAGTTCACACCTGCTGCCCTCTTGTAAACTCCATATGAACTGGGTACTGGCATGAAGTACTGATAGGAGTTTGTAAGTCTAAGACACTGCATGCAATAGATGAAATCTGTCAGTACGGTGGTATTACTTTACTCATTCGGGTACTGGGAGAACAATATGCCTTTGCAAGCCATTTGATTTAGATTATCACACTAATAAGAAGTATGCATGCAAGTTTAATGGTTTAAGTAGTAGATGTGAAAAAAGCATGAACATTGTATGTTCTTCTCTAGATACACAGAAGAGGATGAGCACAAGATACAGCACTGCTTCTGTTACACGTCGACAGTCCTCACCAGCACCCTGGCATTTCAGAAGGAACAGAAACTGAAATGTGAATGCCAGGTTTGTGCACACTCCTACCTCTGGTGTCTTGTCTTTTGCTGTGGTATGCTATGTCGTGTTCTGTTTTGTTGTGATGTCTTGAGCAATGTCAATACCTATTCACTTTAAACGCAAACTGCTAAGGAGTTTTAAAGGTTGGCTTAGATCACATACCAAATTTCTCTATGAATTACTCTTTTAAGATATCTTGAAAAAGGATAAACAGTTTTGATTAAACACAAAGGTATATTAAGTGCATTTTATTGTGCAATTTATTGTCAGGGACTTCATTATCATTATTATTATTCATGGTTCATTTATCATGTTTTCAATTAAAGTAATTATAGATGAACACTTCCGATCTAGGATGATCATAAAATCATAAGCATATCCATGAATCAACAAGTGTTTTTGTGAACTGTGACTACTCAGATGAGACTAGTTCTAGTTTATCTGCCTAGCGCCAATGTAGACACACTTGTTTCCATGTGTACTGCACAACACAGCACACATAGAAACAGCAAAAACGAGGAGAAGTGAAACATTTCTCCTTGTTGCTCCTGTTTAAGAGCAGGTTTTCTCTGGTCTTAATGTTGGCGATGCCTCCTATTTACGCTGCCCTTGTAAATATGGGGCAGCGTCGAAATCAGTGGGTCTTGCGGTGGAACACCCACCGCAACACTCATTGCTCTCCCCTTTCACTCTAAGTATAGCATGAAAGTTTGCCTTATTTAGAAGTCAGTGTTAAGCCTCATTAAGTGGCATAATGCTGCCTTGTTAATAAGGCAAAGCCCCTATCGCCACCACAATGTACGAAAAAGTGACACTAGGGTGGCGATAGGGGCTTGTAAATATGCCCCTCTGTTTTGCGTTAAGTTTTGGCATACATTCACCCGCAAAGAACTTTATGAAATATACCTCCAAGTGTGTAGTCACGCTGCACTCATCAGGCTCTCTGCTATGCTGTTGAATCTCTTTGTCAAATTCACCTGTGTATGCTCTCAGACACCAATAATTCACAACGTTTCACCACTTATGTAAGAATGCTTGCCAGCCTTCAGCAGGGCAGCTTGCAGGTTTGATATGAGAAGCGCTTCCTATCTGGAAGTGTAGCCATTTGCTAAGTTGCTAGAATAGTTTATCTAGCATTACATAAATAACATAGTTGAAACATTTTGACTTTAGTATAGTATTTTCGCACTGGCTATCCTGTTTGTGTTTACATAAGGAGCCATAAGTAGCCCTATTGCTAATAGCAAGTGCGGAGACACACCTTGTTTGTCTTTACATTTACTAGTAGTTGATCCCCCTTTGTTATGTTATGTGATTGTGCTTTACAAAACTGCCCAATTCCAATTACATATTAAATTCCAGCCTACACTGAGTTTTTGTCGCTCACTATTCTCCACGCGGTTCGTGCCTGCATTTCAGTGTTTCAAATACTCAACAAATGTGTGGGTCACCTGGGGAGCCAGCAGAGATTGTTATATTAATATCAGGCCTGCATCATTTGTAAGTGCTGAAATAACCAATATCTCCATTACCCAATGCAACGGTACCCAACGTACCAATGTTGAAAGGATGGGTGAGTGGTTTGGCTTTGACAAAATTTGAACTCATGACCCCCAAACATTATGGACCGGCGACAATTTAACTCATTGACCTAAATTTCTGCATTATGTTATGGTATGGTATACTATGCTATGGTATGTTACATGATGCTAAGATATTCTGTGTTACATTGGTCTACTTTATGCTTTGCTTTGTCCTGTAATTTTATATTGTCTTATTTTAGTTCTTTCACATTGTTTTATAACACTCCTGCACAATAAGGCATCTGGGCACTTTGAATGTAACACAAGCTTCCAAATAGTTGCAGTAAACTTGGCACAACTCTTTAAAGTTTTAGAATCAAAGGAAGAAGCTTGTATTAGTGGAAGAGTATCAGATTCGGACAAACAGGTCAACAAACTGTAAGGTATTTTTGGGAGATCGAACTAAGGATGCGGTTGAAGAGACTGCATTCTTGGAGCTTTCTGAAGGCGAGGAGGGCGGATGGTGTTCTTAGACTGATGGGGAGGGAGCACCAGGCAGCGGTCCCAGCTCCCATGAGAGAAAGTGTCTGGGTATGAGATGATCTGAATCTGGTGATCTAGACTTTTGAAAAGGTACGACTTCTGAGGCCTCTTAGTCAGCTGAAGATGGGGAGAAGATCTAAAGACACGTACAGAGCTCTCGTCCACTAACGAAATGAGTATCCATACATCTATTTCAAGGCAGCCAGCAGATCTTGCGGAGAATAGGCATAATGAGGTCAAATTTACGGGAAGTGGTGACCATTCTGGTCGCTGAGGGGAGTGCTGCTTCAAAGTGTGCAAGGATTGATTGTGGAACATTTCACCAATTCCCGAAGTCCAGCCTAGCGATCATAAGAGTGAGTAGCTACCTTTGGGTCATCTGTGAAAATAAGGTTTCTAACTTTCCTCAAGGATTCAAGGAAGAAGTTTATGGATTTTGCCAAACTAACAATATGCAATATAATATTTTTTTGTAAGGTCCAGAATAAATCCAGGCTCTTTTACTCTGGAGGAGATTCGGGGTAAAAATCTGTCGATGTTTAGGGGCTCATTATTGAGGCCACACTTGCACTTGGGAGGTTATGTTATGATATCTTATATTAGGTGCCTTTGTATCGCGCTTTACTACCATTTGTATGATTCCCTAGCGCCTTCAGAATCTGTGAAACTTAAAACAGCTTATGGAATTTTCTCCCATGCATGATGAGTACTGCACATGAGCAGCTGAGGAAGAGCTTTCAAGCTTTCAAGGGGCTTCACCTAGGCAGGCAGCTGTCTCCTGCTTCCCTTGCATGTAGTCGAGCTGCTTTGCTCTTCAGATGTGTGTTTCAAACTCCATTAATCTGCCCTCTCATCCTTTAGTGTTGTCACACAGGCAGCCTTTCTATAGCTCATCATTGGCTTTCTTTTGAGCTGGTTTGTGCAAGGAAGGGCAGTTCCTTCTTTGGTGGTGTATTTCAATGTTGGCGTGATGTACTCGGCTTCTGGCCACAGCAACACTTTTCTGTTTAACAAGGATACTTCTTCTTTGCTTGGATTCTTTTGATTCAGAAGCATACAATACCGATGACTGGCATTAATGGCATTCAAAGACCTATTTGTGGAAGGAAATTGGTACCCAGAAGTGCCTCAGCGCTAAAAAATATTGTTTTATGTTATTTATATTTGCAGCTGGAAATTGTCACTTTCTCACACTACTTTACTGCAGCCAAAATGTTTCTTGGAGAACAACAGTCTGTCAACAATTGCACATTTTTTGATGATGCACTCTAGTTTCTCACCTCACATCCGCCATTCACCTAGATGCGACTTTTCTTATCTGCTTTTCTGTTTCAAAAATCATTAAGCACATTTCTTGGAGCAGAGATGAGAGTGGCCCTCTCCATCCCTTCCATCATGTAAAGGGTTGGAAGAGGAGGGGCTCTTAAGATGTAGCCCATAATTGAAGGCATTGTCTGGGACCCAATGTCTGTCATTATAGAAACATCCCGACCCACCAGGTTCATCAGTGAAGACCCCACCTCTATAATTGACACCCTAGCAAGAGCCAACTCCTTTAATGAACACACTGCCAGTGCTCTGCTCTCCATCAAGGAAGACGCCCTATCTTCATCACTGGAGACAGCTCCAAGATCCCCAACCTTATCACTGAATACATGGATCACTGACAGAGTATCGGAAACAGAAATATTGTATGGACATAATATTCTGTCAAAAATATCTAGGACCAAAATATCGAGAAGGACGTGCAAATAGGTAAGTATAGATTTACTATTCTTAACTTCTATGTACCTTGAAGATAGAAAGATTATTAGGGCACATATATGTGGAGTTATGTATAGTAAAACTTTGTTTACCTATAGAAACTTACCTTCATGATATATATGTCCTCGATATTCTTGATACAATATTTCGGTCCACAATATTTCTGTTTCTAATATTCTGTCTAAATACCAAAAACACATGCAGAATCCCCCCAATCATCAATGACGACCGTGAGTCCATTATTGAAGACACACCCAGACCCACACCATCATCAATGAAGACCCCACAGAAGATACACTCTGATACCCACCTACTCTATGGCTGAAGACAATGTCTTATCCCCACTTCCATCACTGAACACACTATATAATCCCCACCTCCATTACTGAAGAAACTGTTTGAACTCCACATCAGTCTTTGAATATATTGTCTGGTACCCACTCCCATCACCTAAAACACACTCAGATCCCCATCACGGAAAACACTGATGAGTCCTCCCCCTCCGGCACTGAATACACTGTTGTATCCCGGCATCCATCACTGAAGACACTTTCTGATTCCCATCTCCATGATCATCCAATGATCATCATTGGATCACAGCCTGCATCACTAAGACACCATGTGATCCCCCACCTCATCACTGAAGGCGCTGTTCGAGTCCTATCTCCATCAATGAAGACACAATGCAATCTCCAGCATCATTCACTGAAGACACCCTTGCATCCCCACCAGCACCCCGGAAGACAGTGTTGCATCACCCCTCCATCACTGAATATGCTGTCGCATCACCCCTCCGTCCCTGAAGATGCTGTCGCATCCCCACCTGCATCCCTGAAGACACTGTCGCATCACCCCTCCATCACTGAAGATTCTGTCGCATCACCCCTCCATCCCTGAAGATGAAGTCGCATCAGCCCTCCATCACTGAAGATGCTGTCCCATCCCCACCTGCATCCCTGAAGACACTGTCACATTAACCCTCCATCACTGAAGATGCTGTTTCATCACCCCTCCATCACTGAAGATTCTGTCGCATCACCCCTCCATCACAGAAGATGCTGTCGCATCACCCCTCCGTCACTAAAGATGCTGTTGCATCACCCCTCCATCACTGAAGATGCTGTCGCATCACCACTCCATCCCTGAAGATGCTGTTGCATCACCCCTCCATCACTGAAGATGCTGTCGCATCACCCCTCCATCACAGAAGATGCTGTCGCATCACCCCTCCGTCACTAAAGATGCTGTTGCATCACCCCTCCATCACTGAAGATGCTGTCGCATCACCACTCCATCCCTGAAGACACTGTCGCATCACCCCTCCATCACTGAAGATGCTGTCGCATCACCCCTCCATCACTGAAGATGCTGTCGCATCACCCCTCCATCACTGAAGATGCTGTCGCATCACCCCTCTATCACTGAAGATGCTGTCGCATCACCCCTCCATCACTGAAGATGCTGTTGCATCACCCCTCCATCACTGAAGATGCTGTTGCATCACCCCTCCATCACTGAAGATGCTGTTGCATCAACCCTCCATCACAGCAGATGCTGTCGCATCTCCCCTCCATCACTGAAGATGCTGTTGCATCACCCCTCCATCACTGAAGATGCTGTCGCATCACCCCTCCGTCACTGAAGATGCTGTCGCATCACCCCTCCATCACTGAAGATGCTGTTGCATCACCCCTCCATCCCTGAAGATGCTGTCACATCACCCCTCCATCACTGAAGATGCTGTTGCATCACCCCTCCATCACTGAAGACGTTGTCCCATCACCCCTCCATCACTGAAGATGCTGTTGCATCACCCCTCCATCCCTGAAGATTCTGTCGCATCACCCCTCCATCCCTGAAGACGTTGTCCCATCACCCCTCCATCCCTGAAGATTCTGTCGCATCACCCCTCCATCCCTGAAGGTGCTGTCGCATCACCCCTCCTTCACTAAAGATTCTGTTGCATCACCCCTCCATTCCTGAAGATGCTGTCGCATCACCCCTCCATCCCTAAAGATGCTGTTGCATCACCCCTCCATCACTGAAGATGCTGTCGCATCACCCCTCATTCACTGAAGATGCTGTCGCATCACCCCTCCGTCACTGAAGATGCTGTTGCATCACCCCTCTATCACTGAAGATGCTGTCGCATCACCCCTCCGTCACTGAAGATGCTGTCGCATCAACCCTCCAACACTGAAGACGCTGTTGCATCACCCCTCCATCACTGAAGATGCTGTCGCATCACCCCTCCATCACAGAAGATGCTGTCGCATCACCCCTCCATCACAGAAGATGCTGTCACATCACCCCTCCATCACTGAGGATGCTGTTGCATCACCCCTCCATCCCTGAAGACGCTGTTGCATCACCCCTCCATTACAGAAGATGCTGTCGCATCACCCCTCATTCACTGAAGATGTTGTCGCATCACCCCTCCGTCACTGAAGATGCTGTCGCATCACCCCTCCGTCACTAAAGATGCTGTCGCATCACCCCTCCGTCACTGAAGATGCTGCCGCATTACCCCTCCGTCACTGAAGACGCTGTTGCATCACCCCTCCATCACTAAAGATGCTGTGGCATCACCCCTCCATCCCTGAAGACGCTGTTGCATCACCCCTCCATCACAGAAGATGCTGTTGCATCACCCCTCATTCACTGAAGATGCTGTCGCATCACCCCTCCATCACTGAAAATGCTGTTGCATCACCCCTCCATCACTGAAGATGCTGTCGCATCACCCCTCCTTCACTGAAGATGCTGTTGCATCACCCCTCCATCACAGAAGATGCTGTCGGATCACCCCTCCTTCACTGAAGATGCTGTCGCATCACCCCTCCTTCACTGAAGATGCTGTTGCATCACCCCTCCATCACTGAAGATGCTGTTGCATCACCCCTCCATCCCTGAAGATTCTGTCGCATCACCGCTCCATCCCTGAAGACGTTGTCCCATCACCCCTCCATCCCTGAAGATTCTGTCGCATCACCCCTCCATCCCTGAAGGTGCTGTCGCATCACCCCTCCTTCACTAAAGATTCTGTTGCATCACCCCTCCATTCCTGAAGATGCTGTCGCATCACCCCTCCATCCCTAAAGATGCTGTTGCATCACCCCTCCATCACTGAAGATGCTGTCGCATCACCCCTCATTCACTGAAGATGCTGTCGCATCACCCCTCCGTCACTGAAGATGCTGTTGCATCACCCCTCTATCACTGAAGATGCTGTCGCATCACCCCTCCGTCACTGAAGATGCTGTCGCATCAACCCTACAACACTGAAGACGCTGTTGCATCACCCCTCCATCACTGAAGATGCTGTCGCATCACCCCTCCATCACAGAAGATGCTGTCGCATCACCCCTCCATCACAGAAGATGCTGTCACATCACCCCTCCATCACTGAGGATGCTGTTGCATCACCCCTCCATCCCTGAAGACGCTGTTGCATCACCCCTCCATTACAGAAGATGCTGTCGCATCACCCCTCATTCACTGAAGATGTTGTCGCATCACCCCTCCGTCACTGAAGATGCTGTCGCATCACCCCTCCGTCACTGAAGATGCTGTCGCATCACCCCTCCGTCACTGAAGATGCTGCCGCATTACCCCTCCGTCACTGAAGACGCTGTTGCATCACCCCTCCATCACTAAAGATGCTGTGGCATCACCCCTCCATCCCTGAAGACGCTGTTGCATCACCCCTCCATCACAGAAGATGCTGTTGCATCACCCCTCATTCACTGAAGATGCTGTCGCATCACCCCTCCATCACTGAAAATGCTGTTGCATCACCCCTCCATCACTGAAGATGCTGTCGCATCACCCCTCCTTCACTGAAGATGCTGTTGCATCACCCCTCCATCACAGAAGATGCTGTCGGATCACCCCTCCTTCACTGAAGATGCTGTCGCATCACCCCTCCTTCACTGAAGATGCTGTTGCATCACCCCTCCATCACAGAAGATGCTGTCGGATCACCCCTCCTTCACTGAAGATGCTGTCGCATCACCCCTCCTTCACTGAAGATGCTGTCGCATCACCCCTCCTTCACTGAAGATGCGGTCGCATCACCCCTCCATCACTGAAGATGCTGTGGCATCACCTCTCCATCACTGAAGACGCTGTCGTATCACCCCTCATTCACTGAAGATGCGGTCGCATTACCCCTCCATCACTGAAGATGCTGTGGCATCACCCCTCCCTCCCTGAAGACGCTGTTGCATCACCCCTCCATCACAGAAGATGCTGTTGCATCACCCCTCATTCACTGAAGATGCTGTCGCATCACCCCTCCATCACTGAAAATGCTGTTGCATCACCCCTCCATCACTGGAGATGCTGTCGCATCACCCCTCCTTCACTGAAGATGCTGTCGCATCACCCCTCCTTCACTGAAGATGCTGTTGCATCACCCCTCCATCACAGAAGATGCTGTCGGATCACCCCTCCTTCACTGAAGATGCTGTTGCATCACCCCTCCATCACAGAAGATGCTGTCGGATCACCCTCCTTCACTGAAGATGCTGTTGCATCACCCCTCCATCACTGAAGATGCTGTGGCATCACCCCTCCATCACTGAAGACGCTGTCGCATCACCCCTCATTCACTGAAGATGCGGTCGCATCACCCCTCCATCACTGAAGATGCTGTCGCATCACCCCTCCGTCACTGAAGATGCTGTCGCATCACCCCTCCATCACTGAAGATGCTGTGGCATCACCCCTCCATCACTGAAGACGCTGTCGCATCACCCCTCATTCACTGAAGATGCGGTCGCATTACCCCTCCATCACTAAAGATACTGTGGCATCACCCCTCCATCCCTGAAGACGCTGTTGCATCACCCCTCCATCACAGAAGATGCTGTTGCATCACCCCTCATTCACTGAAGATGCTGTCGCATCACCCCTCCATCCCTGAAGATGCTGTTGCATCACCCCTCCATCACTGGAGATGCTGTCGCATCACCCCTCCATCCCTAAAGATGCTGTTGCATCACCCCTCCATCACTGAAGATGCTGTCGCATCACCCCTCATTCACTGAAGATGCTGTCGCATCACCCCTCCGTCACTGAAGATGCTGTTGCATCACCCCTCCATCACTGAAGATGCTGTCGCATCACCCCTTCTTCACTGAAGATGCTGTTGCATCACCCCTCCATCACAGAAGATGCTGTCGGATCACCCCTCCTTCACTGAAGATGCTGTCGCATCACCCCTCCATCACTGAAGATGCTGTGGCATCACCCCTCCATCACTGAAGACGCTGTCGCATCACCCCTCATTCACTGAAGATGCGGTCGCATTACCCCTCCATCACTGAAGATGCTGTCGCATCACCCCTCCATCACAGAAGATGCTGTTGCATCACCCCTCATTCACTGAAGATGCTGTCGCATCACCCCTCCTTCACTGAAGATGCTGTCGCATCACCCCTCCTTCACTGAAGATGCTGTTGCATCACCCCTCCATCACAGAAGATGCTGTCGGATCACCCCTCCTTCACTGAAGATGCTGTCGCATCACCCCTCCTTCACTGAAGATGCTGTCGCATCACCCCTCCTTCACTGAAGATGCGGTCGCATCACCCCTCCATCACTGAAGATGCTGTGGCATCACCTCTCCATCACTGAAGACGCTGTCGTATCACCCCTCATTCACTGAAGATGCGGTCGCATTACCCCTCCATCACTGAAGATGCTGTGGCATCACCCCTCCCTCCCTGAAGACGCTGTTGCATCACCCCTCCATCACAGAAGATGCTGTTGCATCACCCCTCATTCACTGAAGATGCTGTCGCATCACCCCTCCATCACTGAAAATGCTGTTGCATCACCCCTCCATCACTGGAGATGCTGTCGCATCACCCCTCCTTCACTGAAGATGCTGTCGCATCACCCCTCCTTCACTGAAGATGCTGTTGCATCACCCCTCCATCACAGAAGATGCTGTCGGATCACCCCTCCTTCACTGAAGATGCTGTTGCATCACCCCTCCATCACAGAAGATGCTGTCGGATCACCCCTCCTTCACTGAAGATGCTGTTGCATCACCCCTCCATCACTGAAGATGCTGTGGCATCACCCCTCCATCACTGAAGACGCTGTCGCATCACCCCTCATTCACTGAAGATGCGGTCGCATCACCCCTCCATCACTGAAGATGCTGTCGCATCACCCCTCCGTCACTGAAGATGCTGTCGCATCACCCCTCCATCACTGAAGATGCTGTGGCATCACCCCTCCATCACTGAAGACGCTGTCGCATCACCCCTCATTCACTGAAGATGCGGTCGCATTACCCCTCCATCACTAAAGATACTGTGGCATCACCCCTCCATCCCTGAAGACGCTGTTGCATCACCCCTCCATCACAGAAGATGCTGTTGCATCACCCCTCATTCACTGAAGATGCTGTCGCATCACCCCTCCATCCCTGAAGATGCTGTTGCATCACCCCTCCATCACTGGAGATGCTGTCGCATCACCCCTCCATCCCTAAAGATGCTGTTGCATCACCCCTCCATCACTGAAGATGCTGTCGCATCACCCCTCATTCACTGAAGATGCTGGCGCATCACCCCTCTGTCACTGAAGATGCTGTTGCATCACCCCTCCATCACTGAAGATGCTGTCGCATCACCCCTTCTTCACTGAAGATGCTGTTGCATCACCCCTCCATCACAGAAGATGCTGTCGGATCACCCCTCCTTCACTGAAGATGCTGTCGCATCACCCCTCCATCACTGAAGATGCTGTGGCATCACCCCTCCATCACTGAAGACGCTGTCGCATCACCCCTCATTCACTGAAGATGCGGTCGCATTACCCCTCCATCACTGAAGATGCTGTCGCATCACCCCTCCATCACAGAAGATGCTGTTGCATCACCCCTCATTCACTGAAGATGCTGTCGCATCACCCCTCCATCACTGAAGATGCTGTTGCATCACCCCTCCATCACTGGAGATGCTGTCGCATCACCCCTCCATCACAGAAGATGCTGTCGCATCACCCCTCCATCACTGAAGATGCTGTTGCATCACCCCTCCATCACAGAAGATGCTGTCGCATCACCCCTCCATCACTGAAGATGCTGTCGCATCACCCCTCCATCCCTGAAGACGCTGTCGGATCACCCCTCCATCACTGAAGATGCTGTCTAGACCCAAAGCCTCACGAATGATCTGTCCCACAAGTGCACCATTCCCACCACTGTCAGCCGTTCACCTGTGACATCTGCATGGAAGCTTTATTCAAGGTGATGGAGGGGTGATGCCACAGCATCTTCAGTGATGGCGGGGTGATCCGACAGCATCTTCTGTGATGGAGGGGTGATGCGACAGCATCTTCAGTGAAGGAGGGGTGATGCGACAGCATCTTCAGTGATGGAGGGGTGATGCAACAGCATCTTCAGTGATTGAAGACATCTCTGATTTCTTTGACAAAAAAATCGTGAAGGTCTATGACTCCTTCACGAGCCCCGAGCCTACTGTTATGGCGGACCTCGATAAAACTGAGCCGCCCTCCCCTCCCATAACTCAATTTCATCCCATCACCCTAGCTGAGGCACAGAGAGAACTACAAAAATGCAAATCAGGGGCCCCTGATGACCCCTGTCCACCTAAACTCTGGAAAATGATGTCGGACGCAATTGCAGCACCACTCCTACATATTTGGAACACGTCCATCGAGACCGGCACATTTCCTGATTGCTGGAAACATGCTACACTTCTCCCTTTGAAAAAAAAGCCAAATGGTGCTCCCGATGACTTGAGTAATCTCCGTCCCATCTCCCTACTAGCAGCCCCAGGAAAAATGCTCGAAAAGCTGATTCAACGTCAACTGAACAGCTTTATCGAACAAAAAGGAACTCTACATGAAACACAGTCAGGTTTCAGGTCCGGCTTCAGCACCTAGACGGCCCTTATCGAGGTTGCTGAGTCGATCAGGTGGTCCCTAGATTCAGGAGCATCAGCTATGCTGGTGCTCCTGGATCTATCTGCCGCTTTTGATACAGTTGGTCACGGCAGACTGCTGCTAAGGATGAAGGACATAGGTCTGGAAGCTGGCTTCACTCTTATCTCACAGACCGCTCTCAGAAAGTGGCACTGGGTACCTTTTCCTCTAAACCAAAACGCCTTTGGTGTGGTGTCCCCCAAGGGTCGGCACTCAGCCCTCTACTTTTTAATGTCTATTTAGCCCCACTTTTTACCTTGATTGCCAAATGGGGGGTCAAGGCGATTTCGTATGCAGATGATATGCAATTAGTCTTCCCCTATGAGGAGGTGTCAGAGGCAGCTTTTAGTAAAATAAAAGGCTGACTTCGAGATGTAGCCAGCTGGATGAATACAAACAAATTAAAACTGAATGCAAGCAAAACTGAGGTACTATTCTTTGGAAAAAGTACACATCCTCCCCCGACCTATGGTGGCCTCCCGAAATGGGCCCAGCACCATCCCCCGGAACCAGTGCAAAGAATCTGGGAGTAAGATGGGACGAGAATCTCTCCTTCTCCTCTCACATACAACAGGTCACCACTGGATATCTCCATAAACTCAGAAACCTCCGAAAATTTCTTTCCTTTATACCAGTTGAGTGTCGCAAAATGGTCGTCCATGCGAGAGTCACATCCAGACTGGACTACTCGAACGGCCTTTACCTTGGTCTGCCGAAATATCTGGTGCAACGCCTGCAGATCGTACAGAATGCGGCTGCGAGACTGATAAAGCACATTCCTTTCAGACATCATGTCTTTCCGCATCTGCACGAACTGCATTGGCTCCCAGTAGCGAGCCGAATAAAATTCAAAGCTCTTACCCTGGCGTTCAGAGCACTAAAAGGGACTTGCCCTAACTATCTAAAACTCAGAATTCCCCGCTACCATCGAGAGAGACACCTGCGATCTAACTCCTTGCTTCAGTTAGCTGTTCCATGAGTTAGAAAAGCTAGACTTGGGGGCAGATCTTTTGCTGCTGGCACGGCGAAACTCTGGAACACCCTGCCCTCTGCCATCCAATCTGCTACGACAGAGGCTAGTTTTAAGAAGCTTCTAAAGACCTGGCTCTTTACGCAGAAAACCTAAACAATTCACCATGCATCCTGCCCTGCTGAAGTACTCTTTTAGCGCCGGGACACCTCCTCGAGAGGTAGCTGTTCATGCTATATAAGTATCAGTATTATTATTATTATTATTATTAAGGTTCCCTCTGGTATATCAAAATGGATGCAAACTGGAAAGTCACAATTGGGCATTATTCGTCATAGCAATGTACTTCTGTAAGAACCCACATCAGTCATTGTGAGAAAAAAGTCACTTGCATTTGAGTGGGGCCATTTAAGAGAGCCCTAATCTGAGTGTTAACACAGACTACTCATTATGACGTGAATTGAATGAGTGGCTGAAAAGGTGTTTTCCCGAAGTGGAGACACCTTAGGCATTTGGGTGAAGCATCTTTACATTTTACCCTTGGAAGAAATGATGTGGGGAACCAGTGGCCCACTGCAGTTATACCGGATTCTGATACATACCTTGCTCAAAGCCTACTACCTGAAAAGAACACCAGTTTAATATATTCTGGTAGCAGATTGTAAAACAGAAGTCTGGTTAATTATAATGTAAAACGTACACTGCCCGGTTATCATTTTGACAGCGTGCTGGTGCAGTCTCAAAATACAAATGCATTGCATTTGACCAATCAAGTAACTGAAGTCGTGAACAAGATTCTGAAAAGTGATTCATGTTAACATGAATGGTAGATAGACAGACAGACAGACCGACAGACAGACAAAGAGATAGATAGATAGATAGATAGACAGACAGACCGACAGACAGACAAAGAGATAGATAGATAGATAGACAGACAGACCGTCAGACAGACAAAGGGATAGATAGATAGATAGATAGATAGATAGATAGATAGATAGATAGATAGATAGATAGATAGATAGATAGATAGATAGATAGATAGATAGATAGATAGATAGATAGATAGACACACAGACAGACAGACAGACAGATAGACAGACAGACAAAGAGATGGGTGGATAGATAGATAGACAGACAGACAGACAGACAGACAGACAGACAGACAGACAGACAGACAGACAGACAGACAGACAGACAGATAGATAGATAGATAGATAGATAGATAGATAGATAGATAGATAGATAGATAGATAGATAGATAGATAGATAGATAGATAGATAGATAGAAGTCTTAAATGTTTCCATGCTTGCAGCTTAAAGGGAGCATATGCATGTGGCCTGTTGTGGCTGCATTTGAGTGTTAAGAGAACAGCCTTTCTTCAGCCTCTCATCGAGGAACAAACCTGGTCCTGCGACCACTATTACACTGTCACATATTCCATTAGTACCAATAACTTGTCAGTATATTCTTAAACTATAACATACCCGTACCATGACGCGTCACCTCAGTCTAGCCTTAACTCATCACTAGTCCACAGCCTCGGCCTTCCCCTGACCCTTGCGCGAGCCCTCACTCTCAACCTTCCCTTTACCCTAAGCTGGCACCTTACCTGATTCTAGCCCAACAAGCATTAGAAATGCAAAGACAAACGAGGTCATGGTGAGTGTTGAGCTAAAAATCACGAGGTAAAGCTAAATCACAGTAAAGTAAACCAGGCAAAGGAGGGCGCCTCACCCACCTCACAACATAAACCCAACAGCCAAATGTCAAAGAGAAGAAATATAACACACCTGAGGGATAGTAGGAGAAAGTCAAGAGAGGCACCTGCTCAAACGTGCAGGCGCAAACAAGGCTGCCTGTGTCTGGATAATGGCGGCATAACTTACATTCAGCGCTGCTCGAAATGTCACCTACCACGCGCTACATCTGTTCTTATATTTCATGAATACCAAATAAACATGTTTACTCTTTTCTCTTCCACAGGCTCTCTTACAAGTTGCCAAAAACCTCTTCACGCACTTGGGTAAGCGCTACTTTCTTTTCCTCGGCTTCTGAACACTTGTTCTTTTTGTCCCCTTAAAATTTACGAAAACATGGTCACTGCACCTTGATGACGTATGCAGTGCTGGTGAATGGCAATGAACTAGTATAGATTTAGTAGAAAAGAATAATCCGGGCTGTAAAACAGCATCTGAGAGCACAAACAGGGCGTGCAGGCAGGTTAAAATAAGGCAGGTTTTAGCTCGTGCCCTTTGCTTGGATCAGGGCATGTGCAGTCTGTTTTTAGCACGTTCCCTAGCAACTGTGTGATGCCCAGTCTAGCCAGTCAGAGTTTGTATATAATCTCTCAATGCCATTTCAGTTGCATGTGGATTTATCAAATGGAGCAAGAAAGGAAGAGTATTTTTTTAAACAAAAGAAATATTTGTATTTATTTTTCTTAATAACATACTAAAATGTGTTGTTGAGCCACATTCATTTTCACTAGTGTGTTATATAACTGCGCACACACTCGGAAAGAACTGGAAGTCATGGTATAGTAACAAAATAAAATCTAAAACCACTGAATTTATCTCATCGGCGATGTCATCAGTGATGTCATCAGTGTCATTTGAGTTGCTAGCAGTGCTGCCCTTGATGATATGCATGACTGGGAACACTTTAAGGGTAGTTTACTAAACCATTACTGGTGAATTTCAGTTTTTTTAGGTAACTTCATTTTAACCGTGATTCTCTCAATGAAATTATAAGTAAAAAATAAAATAAAAATACTAAGGTCTTATAACGAAAGCTAATTATAACTTCACTTAAACTTTTGTTTTTTTCTGTGATTTTCTGTGATGTTTTGATAATATGCCACGTCCACACAGTTAACCTCCTATTTATGACCAAAGCAAGGTGTACACTGCCTTTGGCTTTACACTTCAGGGTTTGGCTGCAGGGAGTGTGGCAATGCCCGGCACCCAACTCTTTGTGGGAGGCCAACCTTTGCTGTCCACAGCCTTTGGCTTCTTACAGTGGGGGGTTGATGGCAGGGCCTCACCTTGGTGGGTTTGCATCAAACTCAAAATATCAACCTAGAGAGTGGCTGCCAGGTTTTGTGCAGTACAACTGCACAAGGTTATTAGCAAATACATTATATTGTAACTCCCTATTTAAAGTTTCCCCCCTTGTTGGAAATGCTTGAAACCAGAGAATCCTGCCTGGCAAACAGCTAGATAATTTCATGCAGATTTGTTAAATAGCACCAACGTTATTAGCACAAGAAAAGTTTTTTCACAGTCTTTTAATTTTGCGCCCCTTGATCTGCACGAAACTTGTCATACCCACAGCAGGCTAAACAGGATAAATGTCTGCACATGCTATGTGGATTCGTCAAATGATGCCACACTTATTAGCAAACGAACACTTTTTTCGTTCCTCCCTTTTAATTATGTCCCTTTTACAAATCTGCACAAATTTCAAAATACAAAAACTCAGCTAAGCATGTGCCAGTTTTTGACATTCCATCAAACAGTTCTAAAGTTATGCTAAAATAAAAAAAATACACGTTTTCAGCTGTCAAGATAACTCTACAATGTAACCTTTTCATGCCCAGATCAAAATGATTTTTAAACACAAATTTCTCCAAAAACACTGAACAAATTTACACCAAAATAAGGAAAAGATGTTGCTTGAATAAAGTTGTAGATTCATGTAAAAATGTCTGTCTTTTTATGTATTGACTAACAAAGAATCTTTTGGGGGTTAAAATGGGAAATGTCACTTTTGTGACCTTCCATTTGTTGGGGCTCACGCTTGACTTTTATGCAATAACCTTGATATTCCGAAGCCTAAGTGTATGAACTTTTTTTTATTGAAAACTTTTGTGCATATTAGTTGAACAGTGCCAAAGGTAATAAGAAAACAAAAAAATGGAACCTTTGACATAACCCTAATTCAAAAATACTGTGCAAAATCATCATGTTGAATGCCCTAGTGTAAAAATATTTCTGTAATATATTAAAAAACAATGCCTGTTTGGTCAATTACACACACACAGAGAAAAATAATGCAATCAAGTATTTGCTGTATTTTTGCACCAGTACAACTGTTACATAATCTCGGTGTCAAGGTCTGCCTTGTCACAGTCCTTACCTGCATCCGTTTCCCCCATTACAGGACCTAAGTATTAGCAAACAAAATAAACTACTTTCAGGGTTCCCTCAAGATCCTGATCATTGACATAAAATAGGGCTTCTCATGACACATTTCCTGTTGATACTGAGGCCAGGTATTTAAAATCCTAATGTTCTGCTGGGTGATTCTCCCTTCCCTCCCTTGGGTGGTTGGGTGAGAAACTGAGGACTGTGACAAGGAACATGTGGACTTGGAGTAATGGTAACGAAGATTCCGGGTCTGAACCTGGGTCATTACTTCCGTGCCCATCTTCTTCATCCCAGGCCTCATCTGCAAGGGTACCCCCCAAGCAGAAAACCATCCAGAAAAATGCAACATTATAACAGAGGAAAAATACGATTAGACCAAATAATACAACAACCATTGATGTTTTAAGATGCTTGAAATAGAAATTCAGACATTCTTTCCAGATTAAAATACTTTCTCTCCAAAATCTGAAGAAAGACCTTCACCCACTTGAAGTTTGTAATTAGTCATAATTCTGTGTGGAGTTGCCCAAGTGGTTGCCCTACACATGTTCTTCATGAATGCCCTTTTCAAAAATGTCCATGATGTAGACATGCCACGAGTTGATCAGCCCTGAAAACCCCTGGTCAGTCCTTATCTCATAAGCTAGAATGATAGTCTGTTTTGGCGTCTGCCCAACATGTACACAGAGGTTTCAGTTCTTATCCTGAAACGCTAAAAGTCATAAACAATGAATCCATCTTGCTTTCTGCACTACTAACCTAAATGGGTAGAGCACAATGAACATCTCATGAACCACTGTTAACCCCTTTGACGCTTATGACGAGCTCAGCTCGTCATGAGGCACAGTGGAGCTGTGCTCATGACGAGATGATCTCGTCATAACTGCAGCGGAACGTCCACGCGGGGTTAATTCCCCGCCTGTGCGGGCGTTCCATGGGAGTAGGCGGAGTCGTGATGAGCTCAGCTCGTCATGAGCACGCGGTGCTGCGCGTGCCCACCGCTCTCCCCCCACACTCCCGCCGCACTGCGGGGAAATTAGCCCCACGTGGAAGGGGTTAACACCTACTACCCCAAATAAGTGATCAATGACAAAAAAAAAGCAAACGTACATTTTCATGAGTAGAGAAGCACAACCAGGGGTATAACACAGGCCCATGAAGCCCCTGCGATGCCGGGGGAGCCTCTAACCCTCAGAGGGCCCCCAACCATTCAGGGAGCCCCCATTCAGCTCAAAGCCTATGAATATTTGTAAGATATTGGAGGCTCTGTGGCCCCTCATAACATTCTGCAGGGGGTGCTCCATCCTTTTGTGTTGCACCACTGTTCACAAGCATCCTCATAGCCACATCTGAACATCAATCATTAGTATAAACAAGGTCTGAAAGTAATCTGTTACTTCCTGCAATCAAGCACAAGAATTAACGACTGAATCGCCCTACCCATAAACGTAGACAGTATGTGGTGCTGAAAGAAGGGACGTAATAGACACGTCACTCCATGTAATGCAAGCTTTGTCTTTTGTTAGATGTTACTAATAGCTGATAAACAATCAAGAACGTAGACATACCGGGGAATAAGAAGCTAAGAGTCAAGCACAAGACAGAATAGGACAAGGAAAACAGCCAGAAGCAAAGAAATTATGAATTTTGCAACTAATAGAACATTAGAAAGGTGTCATGCAATTCAACTTTCTACAAAGCTGCTAATCAGAAATTAAATGGCAGACATAACTACTGAACAGTTTTTCAGTAACTAATTTAGTCTTCTGTCATAAGCGCTACGAGGCCTCCGGGTAGATAGCGCTATACAAGTGAATCTTCATTCATTCATTCATTCATGGGGGCTTGAGGAATGTTTGACGGTATTTCGCATGCGTTTAGCACGCATGCCTTCTGAACGCCGTCATTTGAACAAACGTGTCTTTAGCACGCATTCGTTCAGCCCGCAAGTCGTTATAACAACTTGCCTTAGGGGGTCGCTGGATTTTGGAATAGTTTCATTTACTATTCCAACTCCAGTCTGCACAACAGTAGGGTAGATGTTGGATTTTAACTCCAACACCATTCCACCAACGCTCCCCCTTAAGCAAGTCTCCGTAATGACTTGCGTGCTGAACAAATGCGTGCTAAAGATGCGTTTGTTCTATTGCAGTGCTGTGAAGGCACAGCGCCATTCCGGCTTCGTCTTAAAGGACTTTTCCCCCTCCACAGCAAGCTATAGTCCTTGATGCACCAAAGTATCAGGTGTAGTGATTGTGACCTGCTGGAAGTGACCTCATCAAGTCAAAGAGCTGACCCCTTGACCCACCCTTAGACTCTTCACATCCTGAGTTTTCAGGGGTGGTCCATAAACATCTAAATGCAGTCACATCATATGGTGCACTCACAAATTCTTTGACCTGTTTATTTAGGCAAACAGTATTCCACCACAAGGCATAAATAATGTCTCGATTATTACATTTCTGATTCAATCTGAGCAAACACCAAAAACCTGGTTGGTGTCATTGGGGCTCATCTGTAAGCTGCGAGCTGGTTCAACGTTGCAGAACACACACACTGTGCTGAGTGTTCGAGAAACACTTATGATGGAGCACTGTGACCACTGCTCTTTCATGAAAATAATCTTGGTAATTGTTTTTTTTTTTTAAGCAAGGCTGTATTCCTGTTCTGTGCCCTACCTCCACATCTTCTGTAGATGGTTAAAAGTATGGTTGTCAAGGAGCCTGGAGTGGGCATTCAAGTCTTATCAGCTGCTCATGCAAGTGCAGTGTCTAGGCACTCTGAAAGCCAGATTGACAAAGAACAACCCCTTTAGGTTCTTGGAAGTAAATTGGATAATGTAGCATCTTTCTGCGGTGGAGTGCCGCTAGAATGGCTGACATTCAAAGACTTCATGCGCGGATGAGCAAGTGCCATTGTAATGATAGGTTGACGAGCACAGAGTGAATTATTGGCCATCACTGGGGATGCACATCCGCAAAATGCCAGCCATCTAGAGGGACACTTTCAGACATTCTGTGAGCGTCATAACAGAGAGGAGACTATTTTAGGTCCACTCAGGTGCTTTATTTCTGAATGTCACACCTCAATGTGGCAAGCTGACCTCCTACTGATGCAACTGCTAAAGTCTTGTAGATAGGAGCATTGGTGCAGCCCGCGTGTGGTCATAGTGACTGGAAGGAGGTGCGTTGGGCCCTCAACATGAGAGTGATAACTATAAATATATTGGGGCAGATTTACGAGCTCCTTGCGCCACTTTTGCGTCACTTTTCCCATGTTAAAAGTGACGTTAAAAGTGACGCAAAAGTGACACAGGGGCTTGAAAATCTGCCCCATAGTTTGTTCAGTAGTGCTAAAACTCCACATCAGTAACATTATCAGCTCTGCACTCACAAAAGTGGGGAGGTAGTACACTGCCTGGACGAGAAAGGTGTGGCGCTCACGGTTCGATCGCCGGCAGCAGGTTAGCCCAGCACCATGTGACTCTGGGCACATGCTCACTCCCTGATTGCCCCCAGCTCCTTGAGACCCTTAGGGGTGAGTAGTTTGCGCTTAACAAATACTGGATTTATTGTATCCTGACATACCAGCACACAATTCACCCAGATGCATTGTGGTAAATTCAGTGCGTGATAACACTCACTATTCAATCAATCAATATTCTTTATTTGATTTTTTAAAACAAAAACAAAACATAGAGATCAACATCATCACAAGTTATAATTCTGATTGCTTTAGAACCCCAGAGAAGTAACATGAGAGAAAAAAACAGACTGTGGGTGTATTTAAAAAATGCAGATACAATAATGCAGGTCTGACGTGAATAAAATTCATTGCTTTAAGAGTTGGACATATAAGGTTAATTTGCAAATGATTGTATTTCGAGCAAGTCATGACAATGTGTAAAGTGCCATTAGCTTAGACATTATCACAATTACACAAGGGCATCATTGTGTCCTTAAAACAACCATGATTAGAAAGCAATAGTCGCTGGAATAAATTAAGCTTAAAACATGTCAAAAGACGTCATTGGCAGTGGCGTAACGAAACTTGAGGGGGCCCCCCTGCAAACTACATGGAGGGGGCCCCCCCACATTCTCCGTGCCATTCTAGAGCTCTCAGGCCAGCGACCCGCCATACTGCAGGGGATGCAGACCTATTGTTATGCCACTGTCACCAATACAGCCGTTATAAGTAACACTGGATGATGGAGTTAAAGGTTGGGCTTAGTCTGCCAGCAGGCTGTCATATGTGGTGATCCATTCATTACAGGGTCCCTGCCATCGGTGGACCAGGGAAGTTTGCCCAATTTTAGGTGGGGTTCCTGATGCAGACTCCTGTCATGATATACAACATTGGGCCTACTCATCGTTCAGTTTTGACAAAAGTGCATCCACTGCTCCTTCTCGTTTCCGTTTTAAAATATTAGACAATGCGACAGTGCAGAGAGACTGAATACTGACTGACCAAGAGACTGACTGACTGAGAAACTGACTGAGAGAGAGAGACTGGCTGATTGAGAGAGTGACTGACTGACTGACAGAGAGAGAGAGACTGATTGAGAGTGACACTAACTGACACAGAGAGAGAGAGACTGACTGACTGACAGAGACTGACTGACTGAGGTAGAGAGATAGTGACTGACAGAGAGAGCGAGAGAGAGACTGAGCAGATGTAACTACAAAGAGCACATTTTGATAATACATTTTTATTAGTAATGAATAGCAATCTTAAGAGGCATTGCATAGCTTCATACACACTTTGACACCAATTCCATCACAGTCTCTCTCTCTCTCTTTCTCTCAGTCAGTCAGTCTCTCTCTCTCAGTCAGTCAGTCTATCTCTCTCTGTCATTCAGTCTCTCTTAGTCAGTCTCTCTCAGTCAGTTAGTCTGTCAGTCTCTCTCCCTGTCAGTCTGTCAGTCTCTCTCTCTGTCAGTCTCTCTCTCTCAGTCAGTCAGTCTATCTCTCTGTCAGTCAGTCTCTGCCTCTCTCTCTCAGTCTCTCTCTCTCTGTCAGTCAGTATCTCTCTACCTCAGTCAGTCAGTCTCTGTCAATCAGTCAGTCTCTCTCTCTCTGTCAGTTAGTCTCACTCTCAATCAGTCTCTCTCTCTCTGTCAGTCAGTCAGTCACTCTCTCAATCAGCCAGTCTCTCTCTCTCAGTCAGTTTCTCAGTCAGTCAGTCTCTCGGTCAGTCAGTATTCAGTCTCTGAGTCAGTCAGTCAGTCTCTACTCTCTCTCCACTCTCTCTCTCCATTCTCTCTCTCAACTCTGTCCATTCTATCTCTACTGTCTCTCTCTCCACTGTCTCTCCACTGTCTCTCTCTCCACTTTCTCTCTCTCTACTCTCTCTCCACTCTCTCACTACCTGTCTCTCTCTCTCCACTCTCCCTCTACTGTCTCCCTCCACTGTCCCCCTCCACTTTCTCTCTCCACTCTCTCCACTCTCTCGCTCCACCCTCTTTCCCTTCTCTCTCTCTCTCTCTACTCTCTCTCCACTCTCTCTCTCTCTCTCTACTGTCTCTCTCCACTGTCTCTCTCCACTCTGTCTCTACTCTCTCTCCACTTTCTCCCTCTCCACTCTCTCTCCACTCTCCCCACTCTCTCTCTCCACTGTCTCCCTCCTCCACTCTCTCTCTACTCTCTCTCCACTCTCTCTCCTCTCTCTCTCTCTCTACTCTCTCTCCACTCTCTCTCTCCCCAATCTCTCCACTCTCTCTCCACTCTCTCTCTCTCTCTCCACTGTCTATCTCCACTCTCTCTCTACTCTCTCTCCACTCTCTCTCTCCTCTCTCTCTCTCTCTACTCTCTCTCCACTCTCTCTCTCCCCAATCTCTCCACTCTCTCTCCACTCTCTCTCTCTCTCTCCACTGTCTATCTCCACTCTCTCTCTACTCTCTCTCCACTCTCTCTCTCCACTCTCTCTCTCTCTCTCTCTCTCTCTCTCCACTGTCTCTCTCCACTCTCTCTCCACTCTCTCTCTCTCCACTCTCTCTCTCCACTCTCTCCCACTCTCCCTCACAAAGTAGTGTGCGTTCCATGGGCGTTCGCAGAAAATTTTCCCGGGGGTGGGCACATTTTTAACTTTGTCACCATCCCCCTTGCACCCTTCTCCCCTCTGCCTTGCACCCGTCTCCCCTCCCTGTTGCACCCTTCTCCCCCTCCCCTTTGCACCCTTCTCCCCTCTGCCTTGCACCTTTCTTCCTCCCGCCTTGCACCCTTCTCTACCTTGCACCCTTCTCCTCTCTGCCTTGCGCACTGATCCTCTCTGCCTTGCACCTTTGTCTCCACTGCCTTGCACAGTTCTCTTCTCTGCCTTGCACCCTTCTCACCTCTGCCTTGCACCCTTCTCCCCCTCCGCCTTGCACCCTTCTCCACCTTGCACCTTTCTCCCCTCTGCCTTTGCACCCTTCTCCCCTCTGACTTGCACCCTTCTCCTCTCTGCCTTGTACCCTGCTCCCCTCTGCCTTGTACCCTTCTCCTCTCTGCCTTCCACCCTTCTCCCCTCTGCCTTGCACCTTTCTTCCTTCCGCCTTGCACCCTTCTCTACCTTGCACCCTTCTCCTCTCTGCCTTGCGCACTGATCCTCTCTGCCTTGCACCTTTGTCTCCACTGCCTTGCACAGTTCTCTTCTCTGCCTTGCACCCTTCTCACCTCTGCCTTGCACCCTTCTCCCCTCTGCCTTGCACCCTTCTCCCCCTCCGCCTTGCACCCTTCTCCACCTTGCACCTTTCTCCCCTCTGCCTTTGCACCCTTCTCCCCCTCCGCCTTGCACCCTTCTCCACCTTGCACCTTTCTCCCCTCTGCCTTTGCACCCTTCTCCCCTCTGACTTGCACCCTTCTCCTCTCTGCCTTGTACCCTTCTCCTCTCTGCCTTCCACCCTTCTCTCTGCCTTGCCTCTGCCAGCCTCCTCTCTGCTTCTGTCAAACAGGGCCGCAAACTGGGTTACCTCCACAGGTTGATAATCAGGAACACATTTTTCTTTTCCTTTTAATCGATAAGAAGCAAAGCGTTGACACAAATGCAGATTTCTTGGGTGGGGCCATAAGATTCTTTTTTTTTGCTTTTCATGACAGAGGAAATCCAGGGCTGGATAAACAGGTCATTTAAAAGGGGACATTTGTAGGATGAATTGATGATGTATGACCTGTAGATTTCTATTTGCATTTCCGGTTCACTGATCAAGTTTCATAACCCATTGGTTTATTTACTTTTTGCTGTTTCTGTTTGCTACTATCCCGATACAATTTATGGCAATAGTGTTAAATATAGATTGTTTTCCTGCAACGAAGGCTATGATTAACATGCGATTTCACTGCCTCGTGGTGTACAGAGGTTACTGTAGCAGGGTGAAACGGTAATCCTATTACTTGTGGACTGCACACCTAAATCCGAAGCAAGTACTTCATGTTAGCAACATCAGTCTTCAGGTGGCATGACGAATAATCTGCTAGTTCTAAAAGAGTTCATAGAAATATAACATTTGATAACCGGTAGAACTGCCGGGGACCCATTGTTCAATTTCTAGGCTTGCCTCGCGTCAGATGTTGTCCGTAGCATCCACGTAAAGTATTGTTTTCTCAAAAAATGTGCTTCCCTTTGTCCATCCTAACACTAACACTTATTTAATGTATTTGCCCTTATTTTTATCCTTGAGTGTTTCAGTGGGCATTTTTTCTCTGCATTTCCAACGTTTTTTCGGAAAATGTTTTTGAAAGTTACTTCAGGTCATATGATGACATTTAGTACCAACAATGTGATTCTGCAACAAACAAAACCAAACAAAATGTGGGCGGCTTTTACCAGCCTTATAATTTCTGTCGGTCTATCGGAAACCAAGATCATGGGAGGATAATCAATCAAAATCAACAGCCAGGAATAGGCAGTGTTTTTATGAAGTCGGGAATTGCAAGTGTTTTGTACAACCTTCAGAAGAAGGTCAATGGTCATGGGCCAGCAGTCACCAACGAAGGAGCTCCGCGGTTTGTTTCTGGGAGGAGGCTTTGTTATCGGAAGTGCAGATCGCTGATTTTAGCGAGTTCAGAGCTGCAAGGCGATGCCTGCCACGAGACCTGGGGGGTCCTGTTTGTTTCCTTTGTAGTGGAAGGCGCTCCTTTGCTCATTCAGGCATGGCTGCTGGGCCGCATCGCTACTCTAGCTGTGAGCAAACGCGTCTCCGCCATCATGTGCGATAAAGAGATAAAATCACTGAAAACAATCCCGCGAGTGGTGCGCTTGCGCGCCACAGTGAGCGATCTGTTATCAATTATTGCACCCGTATCTGGGCACGATAATTGAAAACAGATGTGGGCCGTGCGGGTAACCGCAAGCAATAGGCTGTGGGTGGAGCAAAGGCGGGACATGCACCCGTCTCTGTCCAATTGCGTGCTGTCTTTCTTAGAAAGACGCACGCAAAGCGCAATAGCCTGTAACGAAAGCTGACCACATGCAATGAGTGTGTGGTGTGCTTTCTGAAGCCCCTTATATAAAGTCGAGAAGAGCAGCGCATGCACGCTGCACTAGGCTCGACCCAAAAAGGAGAAAATCAGTAAAAAATGAGGCAAAAGCACCCCAAAAAATGGGAGAGAAGAAGGGGAAAGCAATACAAATGAGGCAAGAGGAGAAGAAAGAACTACAAGACGAGACGACGGAGAAAGTAGTAAAAATCAAGGCAAAATATGTAGAAAGCGCTCAGAAAAACTGAACAAGCATTTACAATGCAACGGTTTCGCCTTTGTTAAAGTTAGAGCTATTGGCATTGTAAATGACAATTTTTTTATTTATGTGTTGGTTTTGAAAACCGATAAATTAATGGCATTGTCATTTACATTGCCACTAGCTTAATCTCTCTATGTTCACGTGGCGCAGACTCCGCATCATTTCCATCTGGTACTGAACTAGAGAGGGAAAACAAGAGCATGTTCAGAGCTTTTTAATCTCAGAGACGGAATTTACAACACGGTATCGAGTCCACTTGTTTGTCTTGAATGAGAAATGCCATGGTTGTGAGAGTTTGTGTGATGCAGAAAAATCAATCAACATGTTATCAACAAATAAAATAAGAAATAAGACGTAAAAACGGCACCCATTTGCACTTGTTTTCCCAGTAATGTTGCTCTATTGCAGTGTTCCCCATCATTGAGCTACATAGTTGCAAGTCCTCAACATAACTCATACAAGACCATGCACAGAAAGCAATTAAACACAAATACACCCTTGATATGTCATTGCAATTCACGCGCAAAACGCCAACATAAACCGATAATGCGGACCTCCAGTTCATTCCAAGGCAAAGTGTTCATGCCATCTTCATGTCATCTTCCCTCAGAGGGACAAGCACAACCTCCCCTACATCAGCGGGCCCTATACGGATGTGCCCAGAGTATTTTTTTTAGCAAGCAAATAAACAGAGGGCGAAACAACCACCCCTAGTTGGGACAACTAAAATGAATCCGGAGCTATCTCAAAAACATCTAGACATCCTATGCACTAGACTGTAAAGACGACTAGAGGGACCTAGTTTGAGCATTAATTCATCCCTCATACTTTAGTATAAAAAGAGATATACTAAGATCTTTAAAAAAAAACTTGCTTTAAACCGGCGTTTCAATCCACCCTTATGCCGTTTCTAAGAGCAGTAAGCAACAGGTGTTACTATTATCCATGTTGCTGCAGTCAGTTTACCTATCCCTTCTAACTTAAGGCCTAGCTTGCCTTGTCAGGATTCGATGTTGCGATCAGCACATCACTGCAGGGGCTAGAATCAAGTGGCTAACTCACAGCATCATCTTGTTAGCTACAATCGGCTAGCTCCATAACACACAGGACAACATTCAAACAGTGCACAGTACAAGGTGTAGGATCATGTCGAACTGCATGCTGCAGAGTCACAGCAATGTCATGAACTTGCTGGCCGCCCACGTTAACATACACCATCTGCAATCCCCTTCCGCCATCAGATCTGCACAGCCCAGATGATGCGAAGTGCGCTCTTCCTCCCACCTCTGGCTTCTTCAATGTACTAGTTAAAGTACACGGCAGTGCCGTAAGCCTACCTCCCAGAGAAACAAATGCCCAAAGGAATACTGATAGTGCACCCCCACCTTGGCCCTCCTCCATCATGTCCTCAACCCGTAAAGACAACACAAAAGCGGAATTCTGTGGCAGGACAGAGACGACAAAAGCAAAGTAGATGGTTAAGAGTCACTATAGCAGCATCTGTCAACTGTATTACGGCTGCTCGGGAGAAGCTCCATTCCAAACACGTCTGACTGGAGGAAGGCCTACTGAAATGTCAGCCTGACTGGAAGAGCGACTTGTCCCACTCGGCATCTTCCTAGGAACTGGCCCCACAGTGTGCCGTGCCCCTCTATTCAATCTTACCTTCCTCTGAGTGGGTCCGATGCCCAGACTCCTGACCCCACTGCATGCCTCTTCCAGCAGTGTGTCACTGGTTGAGACAGGTCTGCCCCGCTGCGGGATGCTTGAGACACACCAACACCTCCCCGCAGCGTGGACTTCAGATGTTGACAAGTAATCTGCGAGTTTGTCCAGGGGTCAAGAGGCGCTCTGTGCTTAGAGTAACACGACCAACATTCACAAACAGCAGAACAAAAACACATCAGTTGAAAAGAAGGGAGCACGCACGTACCTGGAAAAGGGGTGTCCGTCCTGCCCCCGCCCGGTGCGCTCCGTGCCCCTTCTTTCACTCGCTCCCTCTCTCTCCCTTGGTATGTGCAATGCTGCCAGGTGAAGAAACCGCACACTGCCGCCTCCTCCCACTGAGGAGGTGAAGGGGAGGGCTGGCCCTTGTTGTAACCCCACCCTCGACGTGCACCGCACACTTCCTCAAAATGCTGCCTTTTCGGAACACTCCCACTTACCACAGGCAGTGAGGTAGAGAGGCGGCGGCGGCTCCGGCGCACACAGGAAGCCGTGCCCTCTGCCTCCGGGGCACAAATAAAGCTGAGAACTTAGAGCGGCTGCCTTTGCGCGAGCCGTGCCCCTTCTGGCCACAAGTTGCACCTCAGTGTGCACTGGCGCCCACCTCTTGTGAGGACAGGGTGCGGTTGCCAGCTATGGTGAAATATTATCGGCATTAATAAAAAGACAATTCCCTTAGGAACCGCCTGCGAGTCCTTTGGTTTCATCATAGACTTCATCAGCTCTAATTCCAGCGAAGACTCCTCTCTGACTCACGGAGAGGACAATCGCGCAGCCCACTCCTGAAAAATACACTTCGAAACTGACCAAAACAAGGCGACCAAAAAAAAAAAAAATAGGAACCGCCCACCGCCGCAATGACGACGTGAAAGAGGCGGAGAGGGAAAAAAATGTCAGGAACGCCCACGAATCTGGTCCGTGATTGACGGACAGATCTCTGTTCCAATGGCTAGCCTCCATTTATGGAGCTAGCCAATGGAACAGAGGGCGGGACTAAGAGTACACTGTAAGAGACATAAGATTTCTCTGGGGGCGGAGCTAAAGCTCCGTGCCCCAGGCGAAACCTAAAAAGGAAGGAGAGAGCAGTAATACGCGGAAAGAGCAGGATAAAGCACTCACAAAAAATGGGGGAAGGAAGGAGAAAACAGTGAAAAATAAGGCAAAAGCTGTAGAAAGCACCCAGAAAAACAGGGAGGAAGCAGAGCGGTGCAGCAGCACTTGGGCAGCTGGGCTTGGGGTCTGTTCAATGGATTCATGCTGCTGCTCCATTAAGTAGGTCCTGGGGGAGGGTGGGGCACTGGGAGGCGGCGGGTAGGACCAGGCGGGATGTATGAACAAGCATTAGAAATGCAATAGGTCTCGCAGCATTAGAGTTAGTGCTTTTAGAATTGTTTATGGGTTTTTTTGTTGTAAATTTTTTGCATTTTTATTTTTTGTAGCCAATGCTAAAGAATTACAAATCAAAAAAGCAATAAACAATTGTAAAAGCTTTAACTAAAAATCCTGTGAGACCTATTGCACTGTGTGAGGGTGAGGTGTTGAGGGTGAGTGAGGGTGGGGGTGAGTGAGGAGTTGAGGGTGAGTGAGGTGTTGAGGGTGAGTGAGGTGTTGAGGGTGAGTGAGAGTGAGAGTGAGTGAGGGTGAGGGAGGGTTATTGTGAGTTAGGGTGAGGATGAGGTGTTGAGGGTGAGTGAGGATGAGTGAGGGTGAGTGAGGGGTTGAGGGTGAGTGAGGGTGAGTGAGGGTGAGTGAGGGTGACTGAGTGTGAGTGAGTGTGAGTGAGTGTGAGTGAGGGTGAGTGAGGGTGAGTGAGGGTGAGTGAGGGTGAGTGAGGGTGAGTGAGGGTGAGTGAGGGTGAGTGAGGGTGAGGTGTTGAGGGTGAGGGGTTGAGGGTGAGGTGTTGAGGGTGAGGGGTTGAGGGGTTGAGGGTGAGGTGTTGAGGGTGAGGGGTTGAGGGTGAGGTGTTGAGGGTGAGGTGTTGAGGGTGAGGTGTTGAGGGTGAGGTGTTGAGGGTGAGGTGTTGAGGGTGAGGTGTTGAGGGTGAGGTGTTGAGGGTGAGGTGTTGAGGGTGAGGTGTAGCGGGTGATTGAGTGTGAGAGGGTGAGGTGTTGAGGGTGAGTGAGGGTGAGTGAGTGTGTGGTGTTGAGGGTGAGTGAGGATGAGTGAGAGTGAGGGTGAGTGAGGATTTGAGGGTGAGTGAGGGTGAGAGTGATTGAGTGTGAGTGAGTGTCAGTGAGGTGTTGAGTGTGAGTGAGGATGAGTGTGAGTGATGGTGAGTCATGTGTTGAGGGTGAGTGAGGTGTTGAGGGTGAGTGAGGATTTGAGGGTGAGTGATGTTCAGGCTGACTGAGGGTAAGTGAAATTGTATTTATGCGTCTCAGAGGACTGAAATCAGTGAACAGCGAAATGGTCTTGAGAACTGTCCAGTTTCCGTAAGGTTGTGGATTTCTTGTTCCTACAGTACTTCCAATGGCTTTATTGGCTTTATTTTGGTAGAGATTTTTTTCACAGCAGACTTACATGTGGGAGAAGAAGTATGGCTTTGGCGTGTTCCTCCGGTCCTTGGCCAAGATCAACTTGATCTCCTGCTCCCTGACGGACCATCGGGGCATTAGGGAACATAGTGAACAAGCTGCAGTGTTATAGTCAGAGCAAATACACCACTTGCAGATGTCATGAGGAACTGATAACGGCAACTATCTTTGGCACTGACAGTAAGGTTTGAACCCTGAAACCTTCAGAGGAGGCATTTGACCAAGATGCGGTTGGAGCTCGTGAAGCATACATAGAGAGCTCAGGAAAAACATGAGCTCATGCCAGCACACTCGTTGCTAGTTATTATATGCCGGTGATGTGATTTCCAGCGGGTGGGATCATGCCTACAGCCGCAAGGGTCGACCTGATGACCCTGGAGTATTAATGCTGGGGATACCTTTTCCAGATCTGTTTGAGGCCTGGTGAATATTTATAAGATGAAGAATCTGCAGGAAACCGTGTCCATCAAAACTGTCATCTACTAGGCAATGATTTAAAAAAAAAAAGATCCTAGGAATTGAACAATAATCAAAGCTTCATTTCTGCAAAAAATAATAAAATTAAAAAAAAAGAACCAAGGCAGCAGGTGATGAGATGATATTTTTTTAATAACGTCTATTGAAAACATCCGTTTCCTTGGTGCAATCAAATATTTGTCCCATGGACTGGTGCAAGACCTACCTTTTGCTTATTCTTTTTTTTTATATAGCATCCCTGTATACTTAAAAAGGTAACTATACAGCTTATTGTCCAGCATTGGATTTAATCTTGTAAATCGGACATTGGTGTATTTGTACGTTAGTTATATATGCATATCCACTAGAATACCATGACAACACTTTATTTCACTTAATTGGAGATATTTGTTCACAGCTGCTCATTTCCAAAGAGTTTAAGTAGTTGCAATGTTTTCACAAGCACTGAATGGGCTTGGTATTAATGTATGCGATAGTGAGCTATGCTTATTACTGATCAGGATTATGGCAATGTTCGCGAAAAATAGTATGTAGTCTTTGCAATTCACTGAATATGTTAAGGGTTTTTTACAATGTTAAAGAATTAGGAGTTATGCGTATTTTGTGTGAAAAGATGGAGATTTCCAAAAAGCCAGAACCTTCCTCTCGGACACAGTATTTCGACTCTCTGGTAGTTAAACAAGGGTAGCACCTAAACAATAACGGACCGGTGCGCTATATTCTCCTCTATTGCTAGGCAGAGTGCCAGAACACAAGTGCACGCGCAATCCACACACGCGCATTGTTTGTCTTTCCTCTCATGCATGCAAATGGACTGGTGAGTTTAGGGAAATTGACTGCCAGAAAATGCTTCTCTTTTCACGCCAATGTTTAAGCGATACTTTGACTAACACAAGATTTGCATGAGTAAACCAGGCTTTATCACGTGTAAAAAAGACACTGGACTGAATGGAGTTCACGCAGGCTGTCTCACTGCGTTCCAATTTTAAACTCTCCTATTTTTAAAGGGCACAAAGGAATATTTCTTGAATAGACGTTTTCTGCAGGCATCTTACGAGATGTTATCTTTGCTTTCGATTCGGAGAAAACTGCTCTAATAACGGCTGTAGCCTGTATTCTTAGAAGTGTAACTGCGTGTGCAGACAGGATAAAATGCAACACATTCTGAAAATGCAGTATTCAAAATGAAAAATAGTCACCCAAATCTGTAGAGCAGTTAAGCACCTTCTGCCCAACGTTGTTCATGTTTTACTTTAGGACACAAATCAAAATCATCTTTCTGCAAGTTTTATTTTTTATTTACTTCTTCTTTACTTTGACTGCACGCTCCTGAGCCTGCGAATTCTCCTTGATTGATTCAAAATTTCAGACCGGTTTCTAGAGCCATACGCACGCTGTAATTATGGTGTACATTGCAACTGCATAGGATTCAAAATTGAGGACCATTTCGACACTAAACAGTTTTTGAGGTATTTGCAGCGTTTACAAATGTACTGAGTAGGTGTACAACGTCTGTCATTGCCAGTGGGGTGTACATGTCAAGATGAAATTTGCATATTGTACATTGCTCATTGGTGAGCCTATTTAGTGCGGTTGTGTAGATTTGCCGGCGGTTAGAGTGCGCAGGGCCGCCTGCAGCGGGGAGTGAAGCCAGCAGGCGTGTGAGGCGGCCGGGGAGCCGGGGAGGAGTGCGGGAACAGACGGGAGGAGAGTGGGAGGAGAGTAGGAGGAGTAGGGGAGGCGAAGCCTTCAACAACAGGAAAACAAAAGGGGAACAGCGATACGAGGCAGACATCAGCAGTACTCAAATTATCGGACGTCTGCTCAATCTATACCCCAGACCCCGGGTTTACATGGGTAAATCCACGCAAACTGTATAGTACCTCATCGGCTAACACGCATCTCTGTCAGCGCTGCCGCGTGGGAGTTTCTTTTTGCGTGCATAACAATCAGGAGATTCCAAGCAGCATGCCAGTGTGTCGGAGTGCCAAAGGAGCGCTGTGTTCCGGACGGGGTGCATGCATGACGTCAAAGCGCACAGCCATTTTGAAAGCAAAAGTTTGCAGTATTTAATGCAGCGCACTGGAACAGTGATGTGCACACTTATTTGCATATTGTTTTAGCTGAACGTCTGAGGCACACGTTTGAGACCCCATAGAAGTAACACGGCGGGAAGGGGAGGGGGCGGAGAGGGGAGAGGTGCGAGTAAAATAAACAAAAAAAAGAAGCCGGAGGGAAGAGAGGGGAGGGGGGAGGAGAAATGCGACACGGCGGGAAGGGGAGGGGGCGGAACGGGGGCGGAGAGGGGAGAGAGAGTAGGCAAGGCGACACGGCGGGAGGGGGCGGAACGGGGGAGGGGGCGGAGAGGGGAGAGGTGCGAGTAAAATAAACAAAAAAAAAGAAGCCGGAGGGAAGAGAGGGGAGGGGGGAGGAGAAATGCGACACGAAGGGGAGGGGGCGGAACGGGGGCGGAGAGGGTAGAGAGACGAAGAACAGACTACGAAGAGAAGTCCAATAGAGGCTCTTAGGAAACTGGAGTACCTATTGTACCAAATCACTATTCGTTTTTGGAACTTTATGTTTAGCAGGATATCAGAAGACACAGATTTCATGTCTGCGGACATGCTCTTTGCCTATTATTATTTGATGTGTCTCGGAAAAGCCCTTAGCGGTCCTGGGCCTTGACACGCTATAACAAAAACTTAAATTAAACGTATTGATCAAAATGCTAATCTTGCTGCGGCAAGTTTTATTTTGCTGGAACTTTGAAACTATGCACAAATTAGATTACAGAAGATAACTTTCAGTATCGCTATCACAGTAAAACGACCTGCAATATTTTAAATCAACGAGTATTAAATACGTGTTTGGGAAGGCACCTACACATGGTAGAAGAGAGTTCGGAGAGCCCTGCCAAACGACTGAACACCGGCTTCGGCTTCAATCTGCCACTACATAGTGTACTCTCGCAAAGGGCGCAATCAGAACGTTGCACACTCACCTGCCGAGTGGCAAAAGCAGGACAGCAGACCTCCTAAAGTTAGACTTTCTAATGACGGCGGGCAGGTGTGGCGTAAACGAGGTAGGGTGCTGGGTTAGTATGGAGGAGGCGCACGACCTGTGACGATATTAGAGCCCGGGTGGCTCCCGGCAAAGGTCTGTTGTCTTACAAGTTGATGTCACAGTCGTATCAGAGCTAGGTTGGCTGCCTGGCGAAATGTCCAGTCATCAGCGACCTTCCCGTTTACGACGATCAAAGGGGTCTTTAAGGTAGTTGTGTCCCAGTTCACTATCTCATGGTTCATTGACAGAAGGGGAGGAGAGTCTGTTGCAAAAGGCTAATTTTGTTCCGGTCACGTGAACTCTCCGAGCATCACAACCAATGAACAACTGGGTTTGATGTTTAAACTTTAGTCTTTAAAAGAAGAAGCGGTTATCCAACCAATCGTAAGCATTCATAGCCCGATAGCCAATGAGCTCACTGAAACCTCCATCCAATTAAGGCAAACGGAATTTTTTCACCATTTTTAAAATACGTTTCACACTCTTACGTGGTAGTAGATAGTAAAATAAACAAAAAAAAAGAAGCCGGAGGGAAGAGAGGGGAGGGGGGAGGAGAAATGCGACACGAAGGGGAGGGGGCGGAGAGGGGAGAGAGAGAGTAGGCAAGGCGACACGGCGGGAGGGGGCGGAGCGGGTAAACAAACACGGACGTGCACGCGCCCGTGACTTTTAAGGTCAATGCGCATGCGCATAAGCTTAATGCGCATGCGCATTGACCTTAAAAGTCACGGGCACTGCAAGGAATCGCCACGATTCCTTGCAGTTAGATAAAGAGTTGATGAGCCCCTATAGTCTCGCTTGCTCGATGCGCATTCGCATCGACAGGCGAGACCTAAAAAGGGCGGCAGGCTGGAGTGGCAAATGAGGAAAAAACAAGGAGAAGCAGTGAAAGATGAGAGAAGAGCAGGAGAGGCACTCAGGAAAACGGGGAGAGGAAGAATAAAGCAGTAAAAACGTAGTCAAAAGCAGGAGAAAGCACTCAGGAAAACAGGGGACAGGAATGAGATATCAGTGAAAAAAAAGGCAAAAGCTGGAGAAGGCACACAGAAAAACAGTGGGAGAGGTGGGAGAAAGCAGCAAACAAACGAGGCAAAAGCAGGCGAAAGCAGTCAGAAAGGCAGAGGAGAGGAAGGAGAAAGCAGTAAAATGACAAGAGCATGAGAAAGCACTCTGAAAAACAGAGAGCAAGGAAGGAGAAAGAAGTAAAAGAAATTGGGCAAAGAAGGAGAAAGTACTCCAAAAAACAGGGGGAGCGAAAACAGAAAGCAGCAGAAATGAGGCAAAAGTAGGAGAAAGCACTCAGAAAAACGGGGAGAGTGCAGAAAAAAACGAGGCAAAAGCAGAACAAAGTACTCAAAAAAATGGGGGAAAGAAAGGATAAACAGTGAAAAACAAGGGAAAAGCAGGAGAAAGCACTCAAAGAGCCGGGGAAGAAGCAGAGCGGTGTACTAGCACGGGAGGGCTGAGCCTGGGGCCTGCTCAATGGGGTCGCGCTGCAGCTCCAGTAAGTAGATCCTGGGAGGCGGTGGGTGGGGCTAGGCAGGCGGGAGCGGCAAAAAAAGGAAAAAACAAGGAGAAGCAGTGAAAGACAAGGCAAAAGCAGGTCAAAGCATTTAGGAAAACGGGAAGAAAGGATGGAGAAAGAAGTAAAAAAAAGGCAAAAGCAGGGAAAGAACTCACAAAAACGAGAAAGCAGTAAAGGGAGGCTAGAGCAGGAGAGAGCACTCAGAAAAAAGGGGCAAGGAAGGAGAAAGCAGTGAAAAATAAGGCAAAGGCAGGAGAAAGCACTCAGAGAAACGGAGAGGAAGCATAGCGGTGCAGCAGCACGAGGCGAAATGGGCTACTGGGTGAAATATTTTAGTTCTGGAGGGCTCGCTTGGTGGGGACAATTCCACAATGTCCTTCATGTGCCACGTCAATGATTTGCTGTCGGAAACTTTTAGGAAGGACAATTCGCGACCCTCGCAAGATAATCCCTTCTTGTGTAACTGACAGTTCATCATGCACATTCTTGAATTACTGATATTCACGGTTGTTATCAAGAGGTTCAGCATGTGCTCTCTAGGATTGATGCATAATAATGTTTTTGAGGATGAGCATTTTCCTTTCTGTATTGGTAGCAGCACTTATTTGCTGCTCGGACACAGCTGCAGGGGTGCTGGATTTCACAGTGAAGTTAACTTAGGCCTCTGGCACATTAGAAGGGGGTACCCTGACCCTGTATGGGCAACTCGAGAAAATTTGTCTGCAGGGTTTTGATCTTTTCTCTGCTGCTATTTCTCTTACATGTATTTTTATTATGAAGTTTTTCGAAAACATAAAGCCAGCAACATAGCTGAAACTGTCCTTAGGTCAGAACAAAAAATATACCCTCACAGTGACTGAAGGCCTAAAAGTTATCATTCTGTTTAGGTCCAGCTGCATTTTTCAAATGACAGGCCTACGTGTCATTAAACTATTTAAACGTATAACTTCCCTTCAGAAAATGCAAGCAAAATCCTTCAATGTAATTTCTTGCTAACTTTCAAAATGTGGTTTAGTGGTGAAATAAGGTATTTGATAACGTAAGTGGAAGATTTACTTTCAAAATTTGACTTGAGGCTGCCAGAGCCAGAACTGCCTTAACATCAGTTTTAGGATTCATCCCACCTCCTTAGCTAAAATGCATATCCTTAGCTGGGAAGGTCAGCATCCCTGACTCAGAAGACAATCAATAGCTTGCTCCTAAACTCATGAAGGGAATGGAGGTGTAAACTGCTACCACTTAGCAGGGATTAGCTATCTCTGAGTGGACAGGAACAGTTTGCCAGTGGCGGCTGGTGAAATTTGAAGCAAGTGAGGCATAAGAGAAATGCATGAACTTTGTAACACATGCGAGTGAGCTGGAAATTATCTAGACAATTTCAATAGGTTTCTCCCTCAGAGAAAGTTTTTAAAATTTGGTGTAAAATTGTGTATTTTCCAGCACAATTTCTATAATAAATTAACCAAAATGCACATTTCTTATAGGCATTTTTAAAGAAAAACATTCAAAATATTGAACAGAATTTCAAAATTTTCAATCTCCAAATTTGAAAGGTAGAGATGGGCGAGCCATTGAAAGCTCAAACCACCTGCCTGACTCTGGCTACGTTTGAGATCCTTTTGGGCTCTTAAAGTCCAAAATGAGCCATGCCTTGATGTGGCACCTGCCTGCTGCACATGCTCTATTCTCATGTGCCAAGAAAGAGATACAAGTAATTAATTTTCAGTGTCAAATAGGGCAGGGAGAGAAATATCCATCTGGCAGCTTAACTGCTAAGGGTGACACCAGAAAACCAAGGATCGATCCTAGCTCTCCACTTAGTCCAGTCAAACTATGAAAAATAACCATAAAACCTCAGCAAAATTGCAACAGAAGTGTTTTAAGGGGGGTTTCTACTCGGTAATAGGTACTGTTTGACATATCCAAAATCTGGCAAAAGTGGGTCACTGGACAGCACCGAAAATCACATTTCAAAATAACGGCCATGTTATAATGGATTGTTTTTTGTTTTTTCTGGGAAAATGGATGTATCAATGGCAAAGTTTTACGTCTATCAAAAAAAGATTTAAAAAATGACTTTATATGCAATATATTTCAGAACAGAAATAATACATGTGATAAGTTCTTTAAGAAAACATAAACAGTGACATATGAAGAACCAATTGTATCAGATAACCCAATACAAAAATCAATCTGCATCACTGCTTCTGTCTTCATATTCCTAAGTAACACAATTATTGCAGCCACTGACTTGGCACTCTCCACAAGCAGCAGAACAACTTTTTACAAGCACTTCTCATGGCTGCCATGTGTGTTCTGCAACAAAGTATCATACTCAATAACAAGTCCGGAGCTAGTGGCAAGTCACATATTTAGGGCCAAATAAATGACCTTTATCATACCCACCCCATTCTTTTGCATTGAGATTCTCTTTGGTTGATTGCCACGCTCTGATTTGATAGTAGGTGCAAAAGCTGTGGTACTTTGTGGCAGATTCAGTAGGCGGCAATCGTTCTGGTATAACAAATTATTTTGCATCTACTACCTTTTCTAACTACATTGCATGCATTTTTTAACTACCAAGTGTGTTAATGGAATACATTTTCCTGCGGCCCTACAACACCAACAGGGCCTTCAACGTGTTGGGAATCATCCGAACAGAAAATGTTTGCAACTACTTGGAGCTTGTTTTCCTTTAGTAGATGACCGAATGCTTTGGCCTTTCCAATAGAAAACATTCTGGAAGTTGTGTCACAACCTGTATATGTGTGCAGAAATAGAAGGTACCTTCAAATATCTATGTATAGCAAGTCCTGAATACCGAGAATATTATATACAGGATTCATAGATTCTGCGTATTGGGCTAGTTCCGGCAGCAAAAATGATTTGTACATCTGACCCTAAATATTTTTCTATTTTTATAAAATTGTTAGGTAAATTTATTGTGCTGTAATCTTTGCCTTAAAATTGTTGGTACTGCTTTAACTTTACAAGCAATCTCTCTGGATAGCCTGTTGCTTGTAACATAGTTACCAGGGGTTGATCGGAGACTCTCTTAGTAGCATGTATTGACCTAACTTGACTGTGTTAGTTAGGTTGTTAGGGGTCACCCACCAAAAATCAATAACCCAATTGCTGACAATATATCTCAACTAAATCCATAAATGTAAAGTACTGGATTGAACAACTCCCTCACCACAGCAAATAGTAAAGTAGTGAAGCTCCAGAATACATTTGGTAAATAAGAAGTACTCCCCATGCATTTACCAGTCCTAAAATAAGTTTGTGAGAAAAATGTTATGTAATCAGCAATTTTCGTATGACAAGACCTGAGCTTCAAAATCAGTTTCTGAAGGTGATGATGGTATTATCACTCTCAAGCACATATATCTAATGCACACACACATGCACACAAACACACACATGCAGCGACACAACATGCACACACAGTACACTTGTACAGTAGGGATTTGTGAAACGTATGTAATTAGCTTTAGTGTAATTACAGGACATTTTGGGAAAATGATGCAAAATGCAAAATCATCAGTTAGACCTATATCTTAGTTTGAAATACATCAAATTAACTTTTGACACAGGATGCATTTTGCAATAGCAAATAGTGGGAAACACAAAACTGCTAGGAACAACATCCACTTTCATTCTGGTTGCTTGTGTTGGTTTTGCACTTTCATTTTGCAGAATACAGTGTGTAATTACATGATATGTGCAATAGCATAATTTAAGTAATTTAGTGTATAGCACAATAGACATAGTGGTGACAAGCTAACAGGGAGTTTTAGACCATGAGATAACATAAGCGAGTGTGGGAGGAGGGTGTCTGAAACCTGAGGTTGTAGCTCCCCTGACCCCCTTCTAAGAAATCTAAGAGCCCTAAGGAACCTCAGGAGCAAGTGAAAAACTTATTTCTAGACTATTTTAATTATTTATCAAAAACCCAATTCAAAGGCGAAGTCAAATTAAATTGAATAAATGTTTAAGAAAAGTAACTTTTAGAAAGTTACCTTTTCCTGCCTGAAGCTCCCGGAGGCAAATTTGCATTAGCTCTTCAGTAGTTGTCTACCCAAGTCCCTGACCTCAATTAGGTTTGAAAATTGCTCCCAAAGCAGAACAAGGGCTTAGGCCTAGTGACAGAATGGGTGGTGTAAGGGGTATTTTACCTTTATCAGCCTAGGTAGGACAGTTAGGGTTGAACCAGGAAGTTTGTTAACTTCAAAAGGACGGAGGTGAGGCCTGCTGATTCATAGTGTAGTCTAAGGAGAGACCTGAATACGGGAAAGCCTTTGTTATCAAGGCGCATTCGCTTGGCAGGCTCCAAAACTTGTGGGAGGGAAGCGCCCCCAAGAACTGGTTTAGACACAGGTAAGGGAACTTCTTATTTCCCAGGCCACACCTCTGGGTGGACACAAGGGCTCTGCACAAAGGAGGGGTCTCCTATCTTGGATTTTAGGAGGAAGGGTCAGTGTGGGATCGTTTGCAGTAAGGCAAATAGGAACTGCTGAAAAAGTTGGATTGGGCTGCCTTTGGGAAGTTTTAAACCATTGGTTAGGGACGAGTAAGGAGTCACCCCACCCACTAACTACTGCCAGTCATTCACATAATTGTGGCTCCGCAAGGAACCAACCCTCCTCAGAACACTTTCTAGACATCCAGAAGATCAGAAGAGGAATGTACCTGGTGTCTGTGACCTGAGAGGATCCCTGAAGGACTGGACCTGTTCCATCTTGTATATAGGACAAACAGTTAGACTCCAATGTTCAGTTGGCTGATCCGTGTGGCTACAGGGACACAACAAGCTGCAATGGGCCTTTTTCCTGAAGTGACCAGTTGACCAGTACCAACTGTACCTGGACTGGACCTTGCATGTGGCAACTACTGGAGTAAGTCCTGGCCACTGAGTGCTTTCCCTAGAGTACTGGGAGATAACGATGTGACCCAGAGGAACTGCTCCAGGACTTCCAAGACCTCTTGAACAATTTTGGAAATCTTGGGACGTGACAAATGTGTCCAAGTTCAATGCAACTTCCTTGGATAGAGCTTCAGGCTTGCCCTGCTAGAGACTTTTGAGCTCCATAAAGAAGGTCAAGTAAGAAGGGAAAATCTTTGATCCGGACAAGCATGCTTAGCGTATCGGGCCCTGCTTCTTCCCGGAGGGACTGATATTGCGCCTAGGCCCCACTCTACCTCTTTCATAAAGTATCATTGGCGCTTAGTGCTTTTTGGCACAGTTTTTACTTAAAACATTAAAAATTCACATCTCTGATTCCCTGTACTGGATTTTGTTTTTGTTTTGGTGTCATTTTATTCAGTAAACCTTACTCTTTTCTTCTAATTTGGTTTGGGAGTTTTCTTGTTTCATGGTTTGACTTTATTACGTTTTGTACTGATTAATATTTTACACAATGCCCGAAGTTAATTCTGTCTGGTCTGTGCTATAGCTAAAAAGATTTCAGTGCAGGTTAATCACAGGCTAATTTTGTGACTTTAGGTTCACCCTGACAAGTTAGGGTTATTATTCCTGGAGGAGGTTAACATCCCACTGCAAATAATAATAATCCACTTTCTTACAAACAAGTATAGGGCTACTGTACACAGTAGGCCTATACTTTATTGTGCAAAATACTGTCAGATAACCACCTTAAAGAGAATTCTCCCAAGTCAAATGTGTTAGTGTTTGGAAGGAAAATATATAAAATGTGATAATGGTTTAGGAATGGGTAAGAGATTGGAAAAGCCCCATCTTTAAGCATATGGCGGTGTAGTTCCACGAAAAGGAAGCTGCCTATTACATTTAGGGCATGATTATTAGTGGGTCGGTCAATTCTGATCCAGGCATACACTGTCTTGAGGATTTTGGTGCATTAAGCACCAAAATCTGCATGTTCTTCCCCACAAACTCGTCAAGTCAAGTCAAGTCAAGTCATAAAATTTATATAGCGCACTACATACCCAGAGGGTTTCAAGGCGCTGAGGAAGGGGAGGAGGATTATTTGTCAAATATCCATGTTTTAAGCTGCTTTCTGAACGCTAGGTGATTCTGGGTGAGGCGAAGGTAGGCGGGGAGTGAGTTCCATGTTTTGGCAGCTAGGTATGAGAAGGATCTGCCTCCCATGGTGGTCTTGTTGATGCGAGGTACAGTGGCGGAGGCTTGGCTGGAAGAGCGAAGTTGGCGGGAGGGGGTGTAGAAGGATAGTCGAGAGTTGAGGCAGTCTGGTCCGATGTCGTAGAGTGATTTGTGTGCGTGGGTAAGCAGTCGGAAAGTAATCCTCTTATTGACGGGTAGCCAGTGGAGGTCTTTAAGGTGACCAGAGATGTGTTCGTTGCGTGGGATGTCTAATATGAGCCTGGCTGAGGCGTTTTGGATTCGTTGTAGTTTTTTCTGGAGTTTAGCGGTGGTACCTGCGTAGAGGGTGTTTCCGTAGTCCAGTCGGCTCGTGACTAGAGCGTGGGTGACTGTTTTCCTTGTTTCGGAGGGGATCCAACAAAATGTTTTTCTGAGCATGCGAAGGATGTTAAAGCAGGAAGAGGATACGGCGCTGACTTGTCTGTTCATTGAGAGTGAGGAATCCAGGATGACGCCAAGGTTCCGTGCGTGGTCTGTCGGGATGGGTGCATTTCCGAGGGCTTCCGGCCACCAGGAGTCGTCCCATGCAGAGGGGGATTTACCTAAGATGAGGACTTCTGTTTTGTCTGAGTTCAGTTTCAGACGGCTTTGTTTCATCCATTCGGCGACTTCTTTCATTCCTTCGTGTAGGTTAGTTTTGGCGGTGCTGGGGTCCTTGGTGAGAGATAGGATCAGTTGAGTGTCATCCGCGTAAGAGATGATGTTGAGGTTGTGTTGGCGGGCGATGGCCGCGAGGGGGCTCATGTATACGTTGAAGAGGGTGGGACTGAGTGAGGATCCTTGTGGTACGCCGCAGATGATTTCAGAGGCCTCGGACTTGAAAGGTGGGAGGCGGACTCTCTGGGTTCTTCCGGTGAGGAACGAGGTGATCCATTCGAGTGCTTTTCCTTGTATTCCGATGTTGCTGAGGCGTTGTAAAAGGGTGCTGTGGCAGACTGTGTCGAAGGCTGCAGAGAGGTCGAGGAGGATGAGGGCGATTGTGTCTCCATTGTCCAGTAGAGTTCGAATGTCGTCTGTTGCTGCGATGAGGGCGGTCTCAGTGCTGTGTTTGGCTCGGAAGCCAGATTGTGAGGGGTCGAGTGATTTGTTGGCTTCGAGGAAGGCGGCGAGCTGGTTGTTGACAGCTTTCTCGATGACTTTGGCCGGGAATGGAAGAAGCGAGATGGGGCGGTAGTTTTTGAGTTCGGTGGGGTCTGCTGTTGGTTTTTTCAGAAGGGCGGTGAGTTCAGCGTGTTTCCAGTCTTCTGGGAAGGTAGCGGAGTTGAAGGAGCAGTTGATGACGTCTCGGAGGTGCGGAGCTATGACGGAGTCTGCTTTGTTGAAGATGTGGTGAGGGCATGGGTCTGTGGGGAATCCAGAGTGGATGGAATTCATCAGGCGGATGGTGTCCTCAGTGGAGATTGGGTTCCAGGCGTTAAGGGTGTTAACGGGGGGAAGATGGTCAGCTGATGGTAGGGTGGGTTGGCTTCCGGGTTGGTTGTCAAAGCTGTTGTGGATGTCAGCAATCTTGTTGTGGAAAAATGAGGCTAGGGAATCGCAGAGGGTTTGAGAGGGGGTGATGTCGTTGGAATTGGCCGAGGGGTTGGAAAATTCCTTGACGATGTTGAAAAGTTCCTTGCTGTTGTGGGCGTTGTTGTCAAGTCGATCCTTGAATGCTGTTTTCTTGGCTTTTCGGATCAGTTGGTGGTGAGTACGGATGGTGCTTTTGAAGGCGTCCTTGTTGCTGGTGGATGGGTCTTTTTTCCAGGCCTTTTCAAGGGAGCGACACAGTTTCTTGGATTTCTTGAGGTCATCGTTGAACCATGAGGCCTTCTTGATGCCAAGTTTGTGTTGACGTTTTTTCAGTGGTGCTAAGGTGTCGGCGGTGTTGGATAACCAAAGGGTGAGGTTGGAGGCGGCTTCGTTGGCGTTAGAAGAGAGGGCTGGGGAGGTTTGGAGGAGCGATGAGGAGATCTGCTCCGTGGTGATTTTGTTCCAGTTTCTTTGTAGAGTTGGTTTGAGGTGGTAGATGGGTTTCGGCTTGTTGTAGGTGAAGTGAATGCAGCTGTGGTCAGTCCAGAGGAGATCCGTAGTGTGGTTGAAGGAGACATGGTTGCTGGAGGTGAAGATGGGGTCGAGTGTGTGACCTGCGATGTGGGTGGGGGAAGTGACCAGTTGTTTAAGTCCAAGGTTGGCGAGGTTGTCCAGGAGGGTGGCGGTGTTGCGGTCGTTGATCTTTTCAAGGTGGAAGTTGAGGTCTCCCAGAAGGATGTAGTCTTTGGAGGGGAGCGCGTGTGGGGTGATGAAGTCCGTGATGTCTTCACTGAATTTTGCGCGGGGTCCTGGTGGTCTGTAGAGGAGGGTGCCTCTGAGTGTGGTTTTGGGGTCGATGTGGATCTGGAAGTGAAGGTGTTCGGAGTTAGCGAGGTTGGCGTCAGAGCTGGTTGAGATGCGGATTGATTTCTTATGGACGATAGCGATTCCGCCTCCTGTATGGTCGGTGCGGTCCTTGCGTGTGATCTTATAGTCATCAGGGATAGCGATGGCGATGTCAGGGGCGGAGGAAGCGTTCATCCATGTTTCCGTTAGGAAGGCGACGTCAGGAGAGATGGTGTCTAGTAGGTTCCAAAGGTCAATGGCGTGCCTGTGGACCGAGCGGGTGTTGAGAAGGATGCATTCTAGGTGGTTGGGGTCGGGAGTCTGTGGAGTGGTCGTAGCAGTGTAGATGTCGGTGCCGCTAAATTTGCAGGAGAGGCAGGAGAATGGTCCATGGGTGCGTCCAGGAGCTGCTTGGACGCAGTTGGGGGCGCGACCGGGGTTAAGGGCTAGGAGGGTGGCGGCATCGTAGGTAATGCGGGAGGGCTGGGCAGCGCGAGGGGCAGGGGGTCTGGCGCTGGGCGCGGTCCAGGCGCGGACGGGCGTAGACGGGCTTACCTTTGGCGCACCTTCGGCGCGGGTTGGGCGCGGTCGCTGCGCGTAAACGCTGCGCGCGGGAACTCCTGTCATATATGGAAGGTGGAGGGGGAGGGGCGAGGGCGTCACAGCTGGGAGGCGGGGCGGGCACACGAGGACAACAACAAACAAAATGGAGGCGGAGGGGGGGGCACAGCGTAGCGCTACAGTCTAGCGCGGTAATAGGACTGAAAGCGCTGTGGAAATAACCAGTTAAGCGCTAAAGAATCAAAGCGGCAATATTCGACACAGCAGATGAAGTGTCCAAATCAATTACACAATTTAAACAGTGCAGGCAAGTCAGCGCTACGTAAGAGTTAATAAAGCAGGCGGAATGCAGTCACAAAGCAGTATAAACAGGCAGCGCTAATAAATGATTACAACAGCAGGTGATATGAAAAGCAAATGAAGGCGCTTTTAAGCTCAAACTTCTAACAATGCAGCGCGATGAAAACCAGATGCCTGCAAGAGACACTGGGAGCGACCACTCAGCTTGTAGGCGAGGAGCGAGTCACGTCGAATCTGGGGAGTGGAGCGCTCTTACTATTCTGTGGGAGGGCGTCACAGCTGGGAGGCGGGGCGGGCACACGAGGACAACAACAAACAAAATGGAGGCGGAGGGGGGGGCACAGCGTAGCGCTACAGTCTAGCGCGGTAATAGGACTGAAAGCGCTGTGGAAATAACCAGTTAAGCGCTAAAGAATCAAAGCGGCAATATTCGACACAGCAGATGAAGTGTCCAAATCAATTACACAATTTAAACAGTGCAGGCAAGTCAGCGCTACGTAAGAGTTAATAAAGCAGGCGGAATGCAGTCACAAAGCAGTATATACAGGCAGCGCTAATAAATGATTACAACAGCAGGTGATATGAAAAGCAAATGAAGGCGCTTTTAAGCTCAAACTTCTAACAATGCAGAGCGATGAAAACCAGATGCCTGCAAGGTGTTATTTATTGCATCAGATAGATAACGTACCCCGTGTTATCGTTATTTATAAGGTGCGTTAAATAACACCCAAACTCGTAATCAGCGCCCATAGCTTCACTCAAACCTAAAGCAAACTCCTTGGTAGTTGCTCTGACACATGTTTCTCAGAAATTACCCGTGCCATCTATAAAACCACTATTGGATGTTATAAAAGTGAATTGTATGCATTTCTTACTGAGACCCTCCCTGTTAATGTAATGAAATGGTTGGACCTAGCCCAGTGCAATCTGTTGAGGCAGCTGTAGAATCTTCCTTCCTCTTCATCACAGGCCCAGAACCACCTGGAACGTTGTCTGATTAAGATAAAAGTGCAGGCATGTTGTAATCTAGTTTCTGGGATAATTAAAAAAAGCTAAACTGAACACTCTAAAACATATATTTCGGGCACAGATAGCGAAGATACTACCGTGAATAGTCATGTTAATGCCCTTCAGGATTTACTACAAAAGAAAGAAGTCTGGGAGAACTCATAGTCACCAATATACAATCATTTCAGAAAATCAATTATCTGGAAAAAATTTCAAACGTATTTTAAAGTTTGTTTATTATTAAAACACATGGGTCTATTTTTGAAATTCAGAATTCCAGGCATTTCCCAAACATAAAACCTCAAATAGAATATACCAGGTTATTATTTAGGCGGTTTGATACAGGTGAACTATAACAACAGTGGGATAACACCAGGTCACATACCAACTGCGGGTTCTATGGATACAAATTTGAAAGCTCTAACACACATACTACGTTGGTGCCCAAGATTCGTGGATGAACGGGATGTTATAGTTAAACCATCACCACTTGGGAGTCAGAAAAGGACTTGACGTCAACAATTGCAGGGGCATATTACCAACAAGTAGCGATATTTATCGCTAAATAGGCTTAGCGGCGATTTTTTTATCTATCGCTGGATATGTTAGCGGAGAAAACATGCTATTAGCAACGTTTTTCTCCATTGTGCTAAAATATCCAGCGATAGCGGCGAAATGCGTGAATATCGCTGAGAATACAGCGATATTCACGCATTAGCGACAAAATGCTCTTAGCCATGTTATCAACCTGCCATTGGATAACATGGCTAAGAACTGGTCTGAGCAGGCGTTAGTTTTTGGCGATAGCGAGAATATTTCCATCGCTACGTCTGCCTTGCTAGTAGGCGACAACGACGTTAGCGACTGCTTTCAGTCGCTAACAGGTTGGGTACGCCCACTTTGCATGTCATTAGCGATAAATATCGCTGACATGCAAAGCGGGCCCCAAACCGCTCGCTATCGCCTAAAAGCTGTCGCTAACATCAGTTAGCGACAGCTTGCTAATAGAGCAATAGAATTATCGCTGCTTAGCGGCCGAAAACGGCCGCTAAACTGGCGATAATTGCCTATCCCCCCCCTTGGTAATATGCCCCACAGTTTTAATAGCACAGACATGCAACTGGCTAGTGGTCTAGTACAATTTTTAAATATGATGTATTTTATTGCATGATTTTTAGCATGGTTTACGATATATTTACGCATTTTGTAGCTATAATTTTTTATATTATTTGTCTAAAAATTGCATTGGTTTTTATCACTAAGCAACAAAGCTATTATTTCCTCCATGCAATAAAAAAATAACATGAAAGTAAAATAACCTACTTTTGGCAAGACCTAAACAGTCAGCCAGCAAACTATTCCAAATTGTGAAAACAAACGCCGACAGTGGACAGAGATATGTGCACTTTGAACGATAGCATTGGGAGCTGCTATTCCAGCTAGATGTATGCACAAGACCAACGCGATTGATATAGCACACCGAAAAGTACACAAATTATGGCAAAAGTTTCCTCACCGCTATGAAAAGATAGCAAAACTTCACTTCTACACAAACAAAAGCTTTGTGAATGTACTTTTTGTGTAAACATTTTTGAGAGAATTCTCAGACTAAAAGTTTTTTCCCATTATTTTTTCTCTGCAGCTTCTGCTTTTAGTGCAAATGTTCTCACACAAGTTGATTTTTGGAAACTGCAAACTTTTTGTAGTGTACATACTTTTTAGAAAACAATACACATTTGCAGAGGAAAAGTCTTCGCAGCTTCACACCCCCTTCAGCCCTCCTTTTGCAGCAGAGAGACCCTGAAATCTTAAATCATCTCCTTTGAAAGACTCTGTCAATGCAGCTGTGCCAGAGACATGCCAATCCCATCCAGCTGTACCCGGTCATGCTTGTTATGTTCAGCGCGTGTTTTGGGCATCAGAGAGTAATTGGTTATGGAGCTCTTTGATATGAGGAATATTTTTGAAGTAAGGGCCTCAATAATTGTGCTCGGGGAGCTCAGGATGAAATATCTGCATCTTTGAAAGAGATGAAAGCCCCTCACTTATCTCACCTAGTATAATGTGGTATGTTTGGTCAGGAGTACAAAGGGCCTGTCATTACTTTGGGTTCTGCTGTGAAGTTTGAAAGGGCAGAAAGGAATCAAGATGCAGCTTTTTTTAGCAATAATGTCAGCTCTTTGCAGACTCTTCAAGGTCGACTCAGCCTTCTGGACCTCGAAGCAGCTGAATAGAGCCAATTATCTGCTGTAATAAAGCAAAGTTGCTGGACTGCAAAGCAGGTAATGCCTGGTAATGATTCTTTATTAAGCAATATACAGGGATCAAATAGGAGACTGTGCAATCTTCCAAACAATACATAGAGTGAGACTGTAAAAAACCTCCAACTGGAAAGAATAGCAAAAAGCAGCAGCTGTACCGCTGATCGCCTAATTCGAGGACCCCAATTTTTCACTTGAATGATGACTTGCTTTATGCTTCGTCACATTTCTTTGCCTTGGGGATCACAGGTGGTTCAATAGCGCAGTGTTCAATGTCTCATTTGTCCGGCTCAGTTATAGTGAAAGTTGTGTCATCCCAAAGTGTCCATTTGGACCCACTTTTCTTGTCCCATGATGCATTATAGTGATGCATCCAGGAAGCAAATGTCCAATGTTTTAATTAGAACTGATGAATCAACCATACTTCTTCTGTTTTCTATTGGATGTTGGGAGAAGAGGGTGGAGGACAACTGTTGCTTCTTTCAGACCGCTTAAGTGAAGCAATAATGACACGTTCACCACATAGATCTGTGAAGTGTACCAGCCTTACAGTAAATGATTTTAATATGATAACTATTCACCTCTATCTTTTGGAGGGTGCCACCCTCATTACAATTATGAGCGGTTGTTCTTGATACTATACTGAATCGAGAAAGCTAGCTACAATTACTCAACGCTGGTATGCCTCTGGGTCGCCATGCGCTCTATAAGTGAGAAGTGATAAGAGTGTTACAGTGTAGGGGAAGGGAGAGGACGATAAGTATCAGGGTGCAGAGTTGGGGAGAGGAGTAAAGGGGTGAGGATCAGCATTGGGTTAGGCAGTGTACTGGGATCTTGATCCAGATTCTCTAGTCACGGCGGGAGAAGGCTTGTTTCCTGGGTTCTCTCTGTTCTTGCACCAATGACAGTAAACGTATTCCAAAATTACAACTCTTTCCTCTGGTTCACCCTTGAACTCCAGCTACATGAAAACTGTTACACTGGTTCCCAAATATGATTGCTTCTTTTGCTGTAGACATGTAATTTTGTTTGTCTCCTGCCGTCGACTGTCCTTCTTGTATACGGGCAATTGTAACGCTTCTTCTGGAAAAACCTAGTGCGGACCCTTCTTTTAACTCCAATTACCAGTATAAATGTCTTTTCATCAATGTCCACAACTGCAGAATACACCCTTTACTCACAGTTTTCTGTCTACCTGGGGCAAGTCTCTACCCTTGAAACTGAATCTGTCGTAATCGTTACTTTGAACGATGTTTGTCTCAGCCTTGATTTTGAAGTATCCAGAATTCCTCAGTCTTTCTGTGTCGCTCAACATGGTTTCCCACCTTCGTATGATATGGCTTCCCGCCCTATATCCCTAGGTTGTCTGTCAGCAGCTAGGGTGGATTCCCTTCCAAAAATAGCTTCATGTCTTACTAACCGACATCGGACAATCTCTCCATTGAAATATTCCTCATCACTTTGGGCAGTTTTTTGCTGATGTCTGCAGGAACCTTCCATGCACTCAACTATTTTCAATATGTATTAGAATTCCCTAGCGCACCTTGCGTAGACCACGCATTGCTTAAAGTTTTGATTTTATGTGGAAAACAAAATGCTTAATCGGCATTTCAGCCATCACTTGGGTACTACGTGACTTTCATAACTGTGTAGTTCATGTAGCTACTTGCATGTCTGCCATTATTTAATCCTCAATACACTTAAGACTGAGATCCTTATTTTTGGATGGTGCACCGCTCTTTGGTTGTTTTCACGGTGGCACCCTCCAATGGATATCCACCGCACCAGTAGCGTTGGTCAAAATCTTGGGATAATTTGTGGCATCAACTTTCATTCAAGCCACAGTTGGCCAAACCATCCTCATTCTATATTCTGTCCCAAAGGACTATATGCTAAATCCTGCCTTAGTTTAGTCAGGCTGTAAAACAATCACACAGGCAGTTGCTCTTGTCTGTCTGCGTTTCGGCAGTGCCGCACATCTGGTTCTCCCAAAGATCCACCAGGTAATCATCATTCATATCTGGTTCTTTGTCTTTCACGCAGAGGACACATTTCTGTACACTTGTACAACCTTCCCTATAAGTACCTATGCATCTGCCATAACGACCTTCATAGGCTTGGAACTATGTTTCTCTGCCCCTTTTCAAAAATTATATGTTATGTTATGTTATGTTACGGTGATTTATTGTGCGCACAGATACTCCAGCCAAGGAGCGTCCCGTCCTATTTTAGACTTTCAAATAGGACTTAATTAAACTATAGATTGTCCCTTTGTATGCCATGTTAGGAAGGGAGATAAGCTTGTCCAATTAAGCACCTAAAGTTTGGAGAAGCCGATTGCCTTCCCAGCTTCAGAATATTCCAAATCAGCTTTTATTCCATAAGACTCTGAAGACTTGCCGCAACCCTGTCTGATCTCTGTTTAGCTGCTGGCTCCTCCTTTTCAGTCTAGGACACTATGTAGCACTTTATAAATTTAATTAAAGTTATTCATTTGCTCTAATGACAGAAATGCCTCTCTTTCAAAATGCAGAAGCAAAACCATGAATAATAAAAATCTAATTTATCAGATTTTTCAAATGCTCGATGAATGGATTAGCTTCATTTGACTCCATTGAATTTAATAGTGTGATTTAAAAAAAAAACATTTTATTGAAGAAAGATTCTCCAGGGGCAAGTCACATAATGTAACCCTTTGTCATTTTCCAATCCACAGATGACGTGTCGGTGCTCCTGCAAGAGATCATAACTGAGGCGCGGAATCTCAGCAATGCAGAAATGTAAGTTCATGGTTGCAAGTAAAGCATTGTGAGCCTAAAGTGTATAAAGACCCATCACTTGGGGTATTCAGTGAGTACACACTGACACTACCCTGCTATTCTTGGAACTGTGAACTCCACCTTTGCGATGAACAGTGTTGTTTGTTGATGGTTTGTCAAAGAACCAAGCAAACACAAGGAGATATTGGACGTAGAGCTGCAACTTTTCAGACACTCACCCCCAGTCACAGATCTGGGTTGAATCCATCATCGTTCTGTAGCTCGCTTTGCCACCTCAGTTCTGACCCACCTATATGCAAATCAGTCTTTACCCTGTGCCTCATGGGAACAGTCCAGCCTGAACTGCCAAGCCAGGTCTTCCCTGAACCGGAAACAAGCATCCTGGGACCGGTTTCAGGGTAAAATCCCTCATCAGCCAGGCTAGCTTGAATCCAGTGGCAAATGAGCAAGAGACCTATGTCTGGGCATACCCTGCCAACTTAGGGCGAACAAAGCAAACACAAGGAGATGATGGATGGAGCGCTGAAACTTTTCAGACACTCACCCACCAGTCACAAATCTGGGTTGAATGCATCATCGTTCTTCAGCTCACTTCGCTACCTCAGGTCAGACCCAGCTATATGCAAATCAGTCTTGACCCTTGCCTCATAGGAACAGTCCAGCCCGAACTGCCAAGCCAGGTTTTCCCTGAACCGGAACAGAGCATCCTGGGACCAGGTTTGGGGTAAAACCCCTCATCAGCCAGGCTAGCTTGAATCCAGTGGCAAAGTGAGCAAGGGACCTATGTCTGGTCATACCCTGCCAACTTAGGGCAAACACAAGGAGATGATGGACGGAGCGCTGAAACTTTTCAGACACTCACCCCGAGTCATAGATCTGGGTTGATCCCATCATCGTTCTTTAGCTCAGTTCGCTGCCTCAGTTCAGACCCAGCTATATGCAAATCAATCTTTACCCTGTGCCTCATGGGAACAGTCCAACCTGAACTGCCAAGCCAGGACTTCCCTGAACCGAAAACAAGCATCCTGGGTCTGGTTTCGGGTTAAAACCCCTCACCAGCCAGACTTGTATCCAGTGGTAAAGTGAGCAAGGGACCCACATCAGGGCATACCCTGCCAACTTGTCAAAGAACCAAGCAAACATGTGGGTGCACTACTTTTCACCACTCTTTCCAGAAATCAAAATCTGAACTTGCCTATTTATGGGGATATCAGTTTTTTTGCACGGATGACTGTCGGGGAACATGAGGAGAATTTTCTGTTGGCAGAAGTACAAAACTCATGCAGCATCAGCTTCTTTTAGAAAAGCTTGCATGAAGCTGGAAGTGGCAAATCACCCAAACTTGTATTAGTGGTGTGTGCAGCTATTCAAGGTTGCAGCACATGTAGTAGAGAGGACATGCAATGTGAATATGTAATATGAAATCAAATTTCTTCACTGATTATGCCTCTGTTTCCCTTACAACAGATGTTCTGTGTTCCTGCTGGAGAAATACAGTCATGAGTTGGTGGCCAAAGTATTTGATGGTGGAGTGGTGGATGATGATGTAAGTCGGGACACAGGATTCAATGATTAGTGCATCCCACAAGCATCATAGAGATGGCCTACATTAATTCAAGTTGTTAGAAATGCCTGATATTTTCCTGTCAAATAATTCCCTGTTTCTTTAGATTGTTTCTGTGAGTAGGTCTACAATGTTGAGTAGTTCTGTTCAGTTCAAATAACTTTATTTGATTCACAAGAATCATAAAAGTGGACCATACACATATGAAACAATTTAGTAAAAATGTATAAAAAATTGGGGGGAGTTCATGGCAAAGTCCTCAGTGAGTGCTATATCCTTTTTATTTCCACATTCTTTCCATGGCTACATTTCTTTGACATGTAATTCAAGATTTGTAATATTTAAATACTGTTCTGACCCCTTCTAAAGACAATGTTATTCTTTTTTTTAACTTTTTGTTGTACTTTGTCATGTGAGTCTGCCTTTCAATTGCATGATTTATACCTCAATCCACTTAAAGCAAGGTTTTGTCTCTGATATTCAAACAAATTGACTCTGATGCACAAGGACATTTCTTCCTACATATAGGGTTAATTGATTATGTCCCTGCTTGGGTTCATTATGCCTTGCATTGCACTCCAGGCCAGCAAATATGTGCATCAGAAGACTCGCCCCAGGTAGGGAGTAAGACAAGCAGAAAAAAAGCTTTTGTGATTCACAAAAAGTTTCTTCCCCAGAAGGTATACCTTTCTCTAAGGAATACATTGGAAGTTGTATTTGATTCTGGAGTTAAGACACAACTACTTGTAAGGAAAGCTCTGTGAATTTCCATCAAAGTTTCTATTAAAGGGAGAATGTAGTTGTGGTGGAAGGTTCAATTTATACACTAAGAAGATTCATTCAGACTATAAAACTGGAAGAAGCTTTGAAATACAGTGAGACTTTGGTCTCCTAGCCTTACATTTGAGTAAATCCACACATATAAGTTTACTCTTACACTTAAGAATAACTTTACAACTATTTGCTATTCATTATTTACATTAAAGTAATCTAAAGTGTAGGCTTACATGCTCCACCTGAAGACCGTAAAGTTAGTACTAGTAGTGACTTTACAACCATATTTGATATCCCATACACTTGGTTGAGACCTCAACTGTCATGGCGTTGATCTCCCTATGGTAATTACAGGGACATTTATAAAAGCTTGTTGAAGTTAAAAAACAAATAGCATAAACTTTTTATGTTAAGCACTAATGTTAATTACATATACCTATTTTAGAAGTAAGACAAATGTAATAAACACTACAGCATTATTAATTTAATTTTGAATTAAATATGTAATTCATTCATGTATATTTTATTAATTTAAAATTATTTTTAGATTTTTACTTCAAAAATCCACCTAAAGTGTTTATATGTAATATGTATAACTTGTAATATGTATTACAAGTTATGAATAGAAGTAATTGTAATTAATTTAGTAAGTTTAAAAAAAAATAACCTCACATTTATTTTTAAATTAAAAAAGGTAATTCAAATATTAATACAAATACACTAATATCTATGTATAATATATATTTACATTTAAAGGTAAACTAAATTTATATATCTGTTTTACAAAGCTAAAATAAATTAATTTATTACAGTTATTTCCTACAGGGTTCTATTTCAAATCCCTACCTCCATTATATTCTATGAGAGGGTACTGCAGTACCGGCGGTTGACCGTGTGTGGTGTTGGATTTACTCCAGGTCTGAGCTGGAGTACATTCACACTACTAGGTTTGTTTTTTGGCTGTAGTAACTATAGAGGTGTCATCTGTGATTAGCAATGGACTTACTCTTTTCACGGGTGGGTGCACTTTGCCCCTAAACCCACCCCTAGCCCTCTCTAAACCTCTCCTTACTCCTTCCTGAATCTCTCTCATTTATTCATAAAAAATCCTCATTTTTCATTCCCTCGCCTGTGTCCTTCCCACACTTACTATTAAAATGTGTACCTACGTGTGTGGAGATTTCCGTATTCAGGGCGGAGATCGCTACACATAAAAGGCAGGAGAAGAAGAATCCTAGACCTCTGCATGCAGGTTCGGAAATAGGACTTTGTAGTATATTAGTAGTACTATTGCATTACAACTAAGTATATTATAAAATAAAGTTTGTGAATAGACCCCATGATCATACCTTACTGTACCTACAAAATATACACATGATATGACAATCCTGCCCTTCAAGTAGGATCTAAATAATACATGTGAAAATGTCTGTGTACTGTGATGCCAGGTGGCAGTTTTTAATCTGATGAAAAGCCTGAGTTTAGACTGAAATGTTTATATCCTCTCTGTGTTTGCCTCAGAGCTATGAAATTCGGATTCCAGCCGACCAGGGCATTGCTGGCCATGTTGCAACAACAGGGCAAATCCTTAACATCAAGGACGCGTATTCTCACCCACTCTTTTATCGGGGAGTTGACGACAGCACTGGCTTCAAGACGAGAAATATCCTCTGTTTTCCCATAAAAAATGAGAGTAATGGTGAGTGGCTGCACGCTGACTATTTTTACCTCAGTCTGAGAGTAGTGGATGTGTATAATGTATGGGTGTGAGTGAATAGATGCACAGATGGGTGGTTGCTTGACAAGTTGGATGGATGGACGCATGGATGGAGGACAGGCGGTTGGGCAGAAGGATGGGCAATTGGATAGAGGTTGGTTGGATATATCAATGGATGCCCAAATGAATGGACATATGGTTAGAAAAGTATGGTTGGTTTGATTAATGGGCATTCGGATGGATGGACAGACAGACCTCTGTTAGATGGATGGAAAGATGGATGTGTGGTTGTATGGATAGATGAATGAATACACGAGTAGAACAGGTAGGTGGAGGATTGGGATGTATTGGAATAGATAGGCAAAGGGTTGAATGCTCACTGTATGGGTGACAGGATGAAAAAATATTAGCATTTGTGTCTGTATTTTGTATCTTTTTGGAATTGGTACAGGACAGCATTCGTGTCATGTCAATCGTAGCTATGCAGTTCCTAATAGAATAAGAGGGAGAGGTCAGAGGAACCGGAGGTGTCAGATCGGGGATCTGATCCTTCAGGAAAAAGAGACCTCGCACACTCAAATGTGTGTCATGCGTCATCATAGGGCAGCTCCTCGTTGTTCCGGCACTGCAATGCCCAATGGGCCCCACTGGGGGGCTCTTTGCCAGAGTTCTTTTGATTGGTTGCCGATGTGAGGTGTGAGGTGCAGTGTAAGTGTGATAAAGTGAGCAGACTGGAATAGAGTGATTTAAAAATAACTAAAGGCAGTTCATATCTGGATTGCTTTGTTGTGTTTAAAAACAGAGTGGCTAGGAGTGGGTACAGTGGTCCACACTAGCTCTTAAAAGGTTTTGTGGAGGTCAACATGTTTCTTGCCTATTAAATGTCATATCATGTTGCCCTAGTTGCCTACACTAGTTTCTTCTGTGTTTCAGAGGTGATTGGGGTGGCAGAGCTGGTCAACAAAATCAATGGGCCGGGATTCACCAAGTTCGATGAAGACCTGGCGACGGCATTCTCCATCTACTGTGGAATCAGCATTGCGCACGTATGTCAGCGAGCTTCCATTGACATATCCGTCTCATTTATTTATTTTATTAACAACCTGTGCCTCTTTTAAGTACTGATCGTGCCATTTCCACTGAATTTCCCACTTGTATCGTTCAATTCCTTAACACAATAGTTGGTAAAGTTTAGATATATAAATTATTTAGACATGTCACACACATCTCAGTAGAAAGTATATAGTTAATAGCAAACCGTACACAGGCAAACATAGATAAGATAAGTACTGCAGATATCATGTATAATTTAAAAGAGCAAGAAGATGCCTCGCATCAATTTAACTCTGCTTGATATGGCATGTCTGAGATCCAATTACAAATCTTACCTTCATTATTCTTCTAACTCACACCATGCCACTCGTGTAGTGGTGAGTTCTTGAGGTTTATGGATGTCTGATGTATCTCATACTTATGATATTAATCCATCCCCAATCTATTATATCACTGAGCACCAACGAACGAGTCACAGTTACTGAGAAGCGCATTGGTGGTCATTTTAATAAAAATAAAACGAGCAATAAATGCCACTTTGAACACAGCATGAGAAATGTTCTCAGCCATACACCAACTGGAGGTGTATCATACTTTTCAAAACAGTGCCTGAATGCTAGACCTCGGTAACCTGGTGCACCAGTCTGAACTCTAGAGCATAATGCATTGAAAACACAAGTTCCCAGATACACAACCATAACCTTGTTCTGATGCAGCAGGCCACAATAAAGTGCCACAAACGTGATAGAGTACACTGTCCTAGCGTTCACCATTACCGTTGAGTGTCCAGAGGACCACCATGATTCCGCAGACTCCCCTGGTGGAAATTTTTGATTGACGGCCCGACCACCATTGGGCCATCAGTCAAAGTACCTCAGTCTGTCCCTCAGTTTAGGGCAGACTCTCCAACGTGTTTTTCCTGTTTGGATCTAGCAGGGAAATCCTGGCGGTCCAAATCAACAAACCAAATAAATTATCTAAGGCCAGGAAACCTCCTGGGATGAATGGATGGATGGATGGATGGAAGGATGGGTGGATGGATGTATGCTTAAAAAAAATCCCAGTTTGTTAGGTGCATTTATTTTGTCTTTTTCAAAAAACTCCTTTTGAAGTTTGTTTTTGAAAAAAAAACCTGTTGTTTGGGCACACTGAACATGGCACCTGTACAACAAAGATTCAGTGCCTTCAGAGCAGCCACTGGGGCAGCGGCTCTTTCAAGGCCCAGGGTTCTCTGCCCCTCTGGCAAAGGCTCTAAATTTGGAGGTCTGCAGTTCATCAAGGAACTGGAATACAGTCTCCCAGGGTTCAAATTAGGGCACAGTTTTCTGAAGTGTTCAATAAGCATTTCTCAAAGTTCCTTTGCTCATTTTTGAATGCATGTTGACTGCAATGTTCATTGTAGCATAAAACCAGCTGATCAATAACACTCTTAGCCTGATGGAGGGGCAGATGTTAGCGTCCTATGGTAATTGTTGGGCTCCCTGTGCATGCAGATGTCCTGTCTCCAGTCTCATCTGCTTTGTTTTCTATTTCCCTGCAGTCTCTACTGTACAAGAAAGTCCACGAGGCTCAGTTTAGGAGTCACCTGGCCAATGAGATGATGATGTATCACATGAAGGTAAGTTCTTTAAATGTCAGCTCTGCAATCCAGTGATTAATCAGTATTCAGAAATGGAGGTTTGAGGTGCAGTGTAGTGTGCCAGTGTATAACTCTAACACCAGGTGTGAGTGCTTGGGAGACAATGATGCTTCTGTAAAAAGACATATGATGAGAAACACTGCGGGAGGGCAGAGAAGGGCATCTAAACCGCCCTAGCGTCCTTGACTATACTATGAGTATACTACGGAAGTGGGGGATACTACTGGTTACAGAGAGGAAGAGTTGGGATTGTGTGGACTCAAGTGGATGGAAGAGTAACTGATGCACCAGGGCTTTGTTGCTTAATGAATAAATGGAGACCACCAAAAAAAGAGGTAACAGAGGGGAGGACAGAGGCATAAGAGCTGCAACCAGCATAGGGAAACGACCTTTACATTGCGGTGATTACACCGCAGTGCATTACAATGCAGTCGTTACAACGACCGCGTTGTTAGCACGCAATGCCATTACTACGCAAGTCATTACATCGACTTGCAGTAGACGGCGCGCTAACATTAGAAATAGTATAGTTTATTTTTCCAACACCTTCCCTACTGTTGCGTAGGCTGGAGTTGGAATAGTATATGATATATTTCTAATGTCAGCGCGCCATCTACTGCAAGTCGATATAATGACATGCGTAGTAATGGCATTGCGTGATAACAACGCGGTCGTTGCAACGACCACGTTGTAATGCCATGTGATGTAATGGCTCTCGTGGTAACGGGTCATATTCCCAGCATATTTTTTCAAAGGAGAGGTGGCCCGGAAGGATTCATGTTAGTAACTGAGCATGGATGGAGAAGTGCTCTGGAGAAGGTACTGACTCGTCTTGCGACAAGAAGGTAGACTTTGGAGAATCAGAGCAGAATATAAGGCACCCTCTTTGTTCTGAAAACGATTCCAAGAGACTATAGTAAAGTCTGATGTTTTGGATTGAAAAAATTAAAGATAAGACTCATAGGTGAGGGAACTAGAGAATGTTTGGAATATTTCAGACAGTTTGAAGACCTGCATATCTTGGGACAGATTTACAGAACCATTTACCAGGATGAGAAGCAGTCCTTCAGGAGTACTTTTTTACATACTCTTAAACACTTTTGTGAATTGGCCCGAAATATCCAACTTCCTATTATTAAAACTGCGAGGAGTGAACAGCCATTTCTATTTACACAAATTATATATGAATATTCCTTGAATATTCCCATTTGATTCCAATTTGAGATGTTTTGGGGTTAATTCACAAAAGTACATAAAAGAGTACAACATGAGGACTACTTTACGTACTCTGAATGGCTTTGTGAACATAATACTTATTTCCTATTGAAAGGTTTTTGCTGCTGTGTTAATGATTATATATTTGTGTTTACAAGGCCAGAATAAACTGTAATGGTTATATTTCCATATCACTATGTTTAACTTTTATCATGTCGTCTCAAAGCACAACACAAAGGAGCTAATTGGTATGGTTTCATGGCATGATTGCAGCTCACAAAATGTATTTCCTACAGAGAAAATACCAGAGAAAGTGACTTGACAGGCGAAACAGTAGCAGGAGATGGTGCAAATAGACTCATCAGATAAAACATAGTGAGAAGTAAGACCATGAGTAGAATACAAGACAACCTAGCAAAATCATAGATGAAGGTAAAAATTGAGCTATTGAAGATCAAGCAGAGAAGAGAAATATGAACCATAGGAAGAAGAATAGGTAGAGGGCAGATCCCTGTATGCTAAAATGAACCAAAGAGAGGACAGATTATAGATTTGAAATCCATGGACAAATGAAGAACAGCGTTCAAGAAGGAGTTTACTAAAGGATGAATGAGAGATTTCAGTTTGCAGAGTGATTAGAGATCTGATTTTCTGGGTGTAGGATGCATTGAATCATCCAGTGGTAGCACGTATGGGACTCAAAATTTGAAAAAACAGTCATAGATTACCCCAAATTTGTCTACTGAACGCTTTTTCAGAATATATCAAAAGATAATTATAATTCAATACTTAGATAACCGTCTCTGCAGCATAATCAACTAAGATATTATCTAGTTCCCCTAATAAGGAACATTAGATGACATAAAGCAGCTTTCTGTAATAACAAAAGCTGTTGGTGCAAAAACTGAGGATGAAAGGTAGATAAAGGCAACTTGAAGGTACATAAAGAGGGAGACATTGGCTGATTAGATGAGACACCCAGCTCTTATCTGTGCTCAAATTTAATTTCTGCGAGACATTTCACTCTCCAAGAAATGTCACTGGTGATATCACATGGCCATAAATAATATGTAATTGCAGTGATGACAACAAATGCACACTCCTAATTCTTTACTAATTTGGCCTTTAGGATTTAAAGGTCACACCACTTTAGTGGTTTTTTGAACATGAAATGTTTTTAATTTTTAATATCAATTTCCAGGTCTCAGAAGATGAATCTAAGAGGCTTCTAAGATATGGCATCCAGCCGGTGTCTGAAATTGATCCAGAGTTTGATAAATTTGCATACATGCCACGATCCCTTCCAGAGGACGATACTTCCATGGTGAGTATGTTAGGTGGATATACAAACACGCAGAATGACTGTGTTGGGTGATGTTTCTTGTAGTGGCTTATCTTGAATTATTTGCAGTCAGCACTCCCCACTGAATGCAGAATATTATTATTTGAAACCACATAAGTGAATATGAATATGCACTTCCCCCCCACACGGTTAGCTTCTGTTGGCAGAAGAGCTTAAACGCAAGTCTGAATCATGTTCAGCCACACTCAAGCATCAATTCTTCCTCTAGAAATTCTGAATATGAAAATGTCTCTTGATTATATGAAATCAAGAGCCACTGCCAACGTGCCAGCGTTCTACTACAGTCAAGCAAATGTTACATTCATGTTTGAAAGACCTTAAAGGCTCTACCTTAAAGAGTAAAGTATCCTTATTAACAAGTTTCAGTGTCTAGAACTACTCTGTACTAATATAGCCTTACAGCCCACCGTAGCTGGCTATACCGGCCATTAAAGGACTGCTCTATTTGGCTCGGGCCTTTAACAAAGGAGCAGGCCTTTATTGGCCAGTAGAGCCTGCTACGAAGGGTTCTAAGGCTATTAGAACATTCCGCCCCAAGAGGGAAGAATGTTCTAATTTGTAAAAGAAAGGTCTCATGGAGATCGAGGGGGTTGAAACGCCCTCGGACTCCGTGAGGCCTTTGTTCACAGCAAGGGCGCTGAAACAACATTGGAATGTTGATTCTCCGGGCTTCTACCTGCCATTAAAAGCCCAGAGCACTCCATTGTCTTCAATGGAGCACCCAACATTCCAATGTTGTAATATGTCATAAATGCTAACAATCTCCTTCACAACTACCAGTCTGAATTTATATCACGCAGCAGCATGGAGTTCACAACCTTACACATAATATACAACGCTCACTTAACCATAGATGAAGATGTCCCTGCCTTCTGTTATTGTTGGACCTTTCTTCTGCTTTAGACATAGTCGCCCATCCTACCCTCGTATGCACCCGGACCCTCAAATGGGATTCATCAGCAATACCCTTCACTAGTTTTCTCCCGCCTTTACAATCAACAACATTTTGTTCACATAGGCACCTACAGGTTACGAAAGAGCCCTATCACCTGTGGAGTCCTCCAAGGCTCCAAACTCCCTCCTGCCATCTTCAACCTTTACATGGAGCCACATGGAGCTCCACTCACACATAAAAGCATCAGGATTCACCAATATGCTGACACACAACTCTACCTGAAATCCTCCTCTGTTGTAGACATTCACATGCCTCAAAAGCTGCTTGCATCCTTTAAGACCTGGATATCCTGCACCTACCTGAAGCCTAACTAAACAGGATTCCTGTAGTTTGCAAAGAACCATAAATGAGATACAATAGAAACCTGGTACAATAACATCAGTCTTAACAGATTCTAAACCCATCTTTCACTGAATGCCAAGATACTTGGGTTCTCCTTGTATCACCAACCTCTACCTCAAGGAACACATTGGCAAAAAAACAAAGACAACCAGGCACCAGCTCCACATTTTAAAGAAAGTCAAAGCATTTCCTCCAGAAAGTGACTTTGGAACTGCTGTTCAAGCCCTCATTCTCCCCCTATGGATGGCGTTAATGTCCTGCTCCATGGTCTCCAAGACCCAACACTGGCACTGCTTAGGGGCATTCTGCATGCCACAGCACGTGACATCCAGAGTGTGAAGAAATGTAACCACATCACCCACATCCTGATGGAACTCCATTGGCTCCCCATGCCAGCCCTCGCCATCTTCAAAACCAGCTGCATCATTTACAAAGCTATCATGACCAGCATTTCTGCTTATCCTGCAGACAACGCTCACTATCTCTGGTGGATCTTGGCACAGAGACCATCAGACTGCAGACTAAGAAGTGCAAAAAAGAAAAAACAAGACAGCAGGCCTTTCCTATGTAAGTATCCATGATCTGGAACAACACCCGCATATCAATCATGAGTGCTGCAACGCTGTTCCAGTTTAGGATACAGTTAAAAGCTCACCTCTTTAACCCCTCCCCTGCTGGTGACGGAACCACTCCGTCATGAGCTGCGGTCGCGCTGTGCTGATGACGGAGCGGTTCCGTCACGGCCCGCTCGGCACACCTGCGCGGCGCGGATTCCGCGCCTGCGCTGAGCGTTCCATTGAGCGGGTGGGGCCGTGACGGAGCGGTTCCGTCACCAGCATGCGCCCTCCGCGCGGCCGCCCCGCCCCCTTAGCACTGCGGCGGAATAGCCGCCGCAGTGAAGGGGTTAAAGAGCACAATGCTTGTCTTTGACAATGTACAGCCCTCCACTGCCTTTTAGAAAGCTTTGCGCATTAGAAATACTTTATACATGGATACACAAATAAAGACCTTTTTCAATCCACAAATTTTAACAAAGAGCAGCTAGGGTTAAGGACAAGACTGGTACGGACTCTCTGATTTTCAGTCTCCGGATCCCTGGAATGGGTGCACATGCTTATATTACAGCAAGGATCAACCTAACAGCAAGTCCTTGAGTCACTTTGGTATCTTGAGTGATGCTGGTGCTAGGATTTTTGCTACCCTTATAAAGAGACCTGCATCTCTAGTAAAGGGGATACCATTGCGGCTTGTATGGCCCACTAGGCACTTCCCTGCTGGTGGCCCTCGAAAGGTCACCTATTGTACCTTGAACTGATACATACACCAACACAGATCTACCGCTCTCTTCCCCTCATAGACTGAGTATGAAATGATTGCTGGCCATCAGTTTGCCACCAGCATGGCAACATCCACAATGCTCCAGGTGGTGGTGCACTGACAGTGCACTCAACTGCTGTGGATGATATTCACACAATGAGGCCACAATCCTGAACGTGGCTTATACTTCTATGAGGAGGGGAGGGACACAACATAGTGCTGAGTTTGCACCACTGGAATATTGAAACAGAACAATAAGGTTGTTGTTCCTGGCCCTGCAGTGCAGAAAAGGTTTATTGGGGTAATGGACAGTGCACCTGTATTCAGGTCAAATCCCACATTTTTCCCTCGTAACCCCACCTCCCACAGTACAAACAGGACACGGGCAGTTGTGGAAGGAGATTCCTTAAAGTAGTGCTGTATGCATTAAAAAGGACTTATTAAATTATGGAGTCATCATTGTAAAATTAAAATCCATTTTTAAAAGTTGCAGTGCAGAAAGTTAATTTAAGTGTAATTTCAGAACCTGTGAATCCCCTGCACTTGCATGTGAGGTTTTTTTTCTGTACTTAGTGCCTCAGTCTGGCACATTCAATAGTTAATGTTGACAAAGTGGATGAATGGGACATTTTGCTCATTCAGAGGACAATGCAGACAGAGCAGGGATAAGTTGCTCAGACTGACTATAATTCATTCCAAATGTAAAAAAAAAAAGCTGGGACTACTGCTTTGCCGCTCTTCGTATGCAGCACAGAACCTAAAATTGGGGCCTGTTTGTGTAAGGCAAAACATGCAGATGACAAATGTGTACAGAGGAAACAGCTGCAAGACGCACTGCATCATCAGTGCTTACCATTATTTATTTTTTACAGGTAAGAGTAGGCATTAGTTTGTTATCAATTTAGTGTTGCATCAGAACATACCTGTATCAATGAAATTAGCTTAGAAGTTTAAAGTTCGTTATTGTTCAATAGGTGTAATAGCATATGAGGCACAATGATGCATTTTCCCCAGTTTACATTCTGTTGGGCCAGCTGTCATTACTGTGCATTAACACATAATATAAGTAGTCAATAAGTCTCAGTTACTAAGTCTTTTTTATTTTGTTACAGGCTATTCTAGGTATGTTTGAAGACATGGGATTTGTCAACAACTACAAACTTGATCGCCCAACATTAGCCAGGTGGGTTCCCAGGTCTCATCTTTATTAACTTTTGTATGTTAGGGTTGCAATTGTTTCTCAATCTCAAAGTCATATATTCTGTGTGTTAGTGTTTCATTTGAATAGAGGAAATTGGCAATTTCAACAGAAACGTAGATCTAATCAAATGACATCCAAGGATTAAGAATGTGTACTTTTCCTTTAAACTAATATATCCTTGTGAAATTCCCTCAACCTATTTGCTGTGATTTAGGATCACCATGAAAGTGTCACCCTATCTACAATACTCATCTACGCAACCTTCTCTCTTCGGCTGCTCTATACTTAGATTTGCACTTTATAAATCCCTTGCATACATTCATAAAGATATCTGTTGGAAGAAGACTTTAAGCTGCTAATAACAACCTGATGGCCAAAAAGCCATTGTTGTTGTAATCAACCATTAGCAAAAGAAAAGATTTTGTGTCCTTCCATAATGACCTTTCTTCTGCCAGTAATACTCTGAGTCCAATAACAAAATATACAAAGACATCAAATTTAACAATGTTCTCCCAAATCTACGTATTATACCATCTTCTCAAATTCTTGAGCAATTACTTGTATGTTCATTAGTACCATTTTGAGTTAAATGCACTAAGGCATTCTGATCAGGAGCCACCAATATATTTTCAGTGCACATTCAGTAGCAAATCAACTTTGGGAGGATACAAACTCTTCTGATCTCAGGATTGTATATTTTTCAGACCATTAATGTGGCATGAGCATCCCGGGTCTAGTATATTGGCTTCCATATAGCTTAAATGCAGGACAACCTTTTGAAAAATTTACCAAATGGGTTTGTGAACAGATACAAATTCAGAATACAGATTTGTCCTGTATAATAAATAGTACACTGTATGTTGTTTGGGTGCAGTACTATCTTGAAATGTGCAATATCAAATGTAAAGAAAATTTGGAAATTTAATGAAATGCACAATAAACTGTTGTATGTTTATCTTACAAGCAGGGTAACGTTGTGTTGTAATTTAAATCCATTGTATATGCTAAGATATAGAATGTAAATTTGCTGTCACACATAATAAATATGTGTAAAAACTCTTGTTCTACTCATCCAGGTTCTGCCTGATGGTGAAAAAGGGGTACCGGGACCCCCCGTATCACAACTGGATGCACGCCTTCTCAGTTTCTCACTTCTGTTACCTCCTCTACAAAAACCTGGAACTCAGCAAGTACTTAGAGTAAGTGATTTGAGTAGAATTTAAGGTCCTAATGTCCTGGAATTTTCTGCCTAAAGCTCTTTAAATCAGTGTGAATTTACCCCTCAAAAATAAGCAAAGCTTGCATCTGGCTTTCGTTTAAACGAGCCCAGCAGTCTTCAAGCATAACTTAGAAATTGCTATTATTTAAAAAGCACTAGAAGATAATGGTCTCAATACAGTAAAATTTGCAAAAGTAGGCTCTGTTGTCCCCACCTCCAAATGAGGCAGGCCGACAGTTTGGTGGAGAGGGTACTCTGTCATAGTTGCAACGTATTGCACATAAGCAGTACTCTGGCTGCCAAACTGTAAATCAGGGCCAATTGGTTTTAGGATATGACTAGTGTGATAGTTCTAATGTTTTGATTTGTGTAGCTATTTTGTATTAAAATATATAGGGCCAGATTTACTAAATTCTCACTCAAAGCAGAAGCCAAAAATGTTGTGCATTGCATGAGGAGAGAGCAGTCAAGTGCCATATCTACATGATACGGCTCTCTCCTTCCCTCTACCTAGCACTGGCGCCTTATTTCGCTGCCATGCGCCGCATTTGCACCATAGTGAAGGGTGTGAGTCTAGCAAAAGTATTGTACGGGAATGCATCCTGTACAAAATACTATACCTAGACAACTTATAGAACATTTCCTACTTTGTATGCGTACTGCACAGTGCAGCACATAGGCAAAGTCAGAAAAGAAAGGAAAAAATAAAACATTTCTCCTTTTAACACCTGCTTTCAAGTGGCGTTAATATTTGATGCGAGCCCCTGTCTAAGTTTTTGGTAGAAAGGGTTTTGCATCAAAAAGCATGAGTGGGTGCATGGGAACGCCCCATGGGCACCACCCATGTAACGCCCTCCTGAAGTAAAGAAACGCAATGTAGTGATTTGCACTGCTTTGTCTTTCTTTTAGGCAACTTCCCAGCGAAAAAACAAGTTTTGTGCTGGAAAGTAAATAACAAAAATACATTGTGTGCTGCTTTGCAAACACTGCGCAAAATGTTTGTAAACTGGCCCATAGTTTTGAAAAATGTTTTAACAGAAATATATCAAAAGTATTTTACTTATGATAAAGGTAAAAGGAAGTTGATGTTAAGACTGAGAAGATCCTGTAAAGGGGAACTTTACCCAAATTTTGTAAATGTGAAAAAGTTCTGCTAGGAGCCCATTATTTGCTTTAGAACCTTTTTAATGGTCATGTGAGATACAAACACTAATCTGTGAAACTACCTGAAAGTCGAGGTAAATATTAAATATCTGTCAAATAAAGGGTAGCGTGTCTGGTTGTAAATACATTAAGATATTTAAAAGGTAAAGGCAGGGCATGGCCACTAGAGCAATCAGGACTGCAGAGGATGGGTCCCAGATCAATAAAGTATCCTTTCTTCATGTAGCTTGATTTAACTTAGATTTACTTATGGATGGACCTGGCAGGCCTGTGGTACATATTTTCTCACAAATGTTTTACTTACTGCCTCTTTAAGCCACATAAGGTCTCTCCTGTGTCCTTGTGTGTCAGCTGGAGTGGCTTTCTGAAAATGCAAGGCTGAGGTTTGATAATCTTAGACAGCCTTAGGTGCAGCATACAAAGGTGGTATACAGATTTTATTAGGAGAAAAAAGAGGGACCTTAGGTAATAGATGCCAGGGTTTGGGGTAAATTCACACATGGTGTGTCAATGTCATGCCAAGGCTCTTTAAAGATTGATGATGTTGTCTTCATTCTTGCTCTTTGTAATATTAACTTTGTTTCTCCTAATAAAATTCTACTTGAACTTAAAAGATTGAAGTGGTCTAGTAACAGCTCATGATCGCTGTGTGTGCAGATGCACGCGCAATGCTATGATAAAAATATGTGCACCTTCATGATACTTATGACAAGGAAACAGAAGAGGATACTCTGTAAAGGAAATCTCAGCTCCAACCACAAATCTACTGACTGTGTAGGAAATTAGCAAGCACTCCTTACGACAGTCATAAAACACGACCCGCACCCCCCTATTACTGTGAACCAACTGAAGACATTCCTCATCCGTAAGGTGGAAATTTATAAGAGACAGATATGTTACTTTGTACTTATGACAGATTCATTTGGTGTTCTATACTTTTCAGTGGTGGACTGGAAGCCTAAAGCAATCCTAGAAAAATTATTCATACCCGCCCCATATTGTACCAAGTGTGCATAGCAAATGAGTTTGGCCATCACCAGGAGGAATTGAGAAACCAAGTGATATATCTGGCTACAAGAGGCTAGTGTGTGTTCCTCAGGGCTGTTTGCCAGGCTGAATACCTGATGACACAATCCACATCTAAAAGCAGATGGTTATCCTCAGCCCATCAGGGGTTTTCCCTTAGTCAGTTGGCCAGTCCTGCTCAGCTCCTCTGTACAGATCCTTTGGTAAGGAGAGTCAGATGCAATCATTTGACAGTCATTGTTTATGAACAACTAAGAAATGAAACATTCAGGTGCCAACTATTGGCCATGCAAACTGTGTAGTCATGTGGTTCTCAATCAGAGCATCCTGCCTTTATTCTTTCTTGCCTTGCAGCTAGTGTTGATGCTGTGTTACTGCAGATGTCTGACTGCCATATCTAAGGTGTTGTCCGATTTGTTTTCTTTTCTTTTCAGGGATATAGAAATCTTTGCCTTGTTTGTCTCCTGTATGTGCCATGACCTGGACCATCGAGGAACAAATAACTCTTTCCAAGTAGCATCGGTAAGACAAACACCTGAACATTTTTCCACTCTATTTATAACCAGGTTTCGACCAGTACATTGAAGATCCAGCGCCAGGAAGCCGCTTGGCCGCAGTGCGCTTTAGCAAGTCTCTTCTTTCATTTCATGCTCATCACATGATAACACGCTAGCAAGCATGAAGCGGAATTTACAGTTCTGCATTGTGGGCAGAGTTCTGCGGTAGTGAAGATATACGAGTATTTTCATCCCAACTTATTATTATTATTATTATTAAACTGGATAATGTCAAACAATACATGCAGGGCCATTAAAGCCCTAGTGGGCAGCCCGCAAGCCCTTGGTTTACCAGAGACTATGCCTTCCACCCTCCTGGCAGAGGACCGCCCATCCTATTTGAAGATCCCTTCCAATATGGCAGTCTTCTCTAAGTCTTCAGGCTTGGTTCTTCCTCTTGTATCTGTACATATATAAATTGCTTCCCATATATCCACTGAAAATAGGCACATCTTTGGAATTTCTGCAAGAATAAAACCAAACAGGAGTGGGTTGTAAGCCCCAAGTGTCAATTATTTCTACTTTGTCTTCTATGGTTATTATGAATTCATTAGGACATCATGTAGGAGATTGCGTCATCTAAGAATCTATGTCATCTGACCATGGCAAACTTGTACACACAATGTAAAAGGATATAACCCAATTCCTTTCCCTGGTTTAGCAAGCTAAGATCTTTTCTGCAAACTCAATTTAAACTAAATTGAGTTTCTGTTGCCCATAAAGAGGCATGTTTTATTGTTATGTGTGCACTCCAGTTGCAAGTCACACTGACTTCTTTTCATATCTGCGGTATTCTGTTCTCTGTATTTACCCATTCTCACACAATTTTAGACTTGAGGTTATATGTAAAAGGACAACACAATAATAGAAGATAACACAGTTGAGTGGGAGCAGCTGACACATCTTAAGTACCAGGCAGCAGCAAACTTTTGAAGAGGACTGAAATGCCATAGATGGGGAAGGGAGACATTAGTGGTGGCTTATTGCACTGTCAAACACTCCAACCATGAGGTACAGCCATGCATGGAAAGGGCAACTGAAGTAGTGTTCAAGCATGCATGATGTATTGCTGAATACATGCTGCTTATACCCTCTCCTTTTGACACTGGGCTGTGGGATTCATATTAATAAGATTTGTTGACATCAGAATCATCTTTTTTCAACAAACTTTACAAAAAGTTGTTTTTATCTTTCAGAAATCAGTACTGGCAGCATTGTACAGCTCTGAGGGATCTGTGATGGAGGTAAGGACGCATGTCTTCTCACATAAAGATATTATCCAACATTGGAAAGCCCGAATTTCACATTTCATGGCTCACAAAGCACCTGTTAGGCCATGTGGTAAGTCAAGGTTGCATAAGCCTGTTTGTGTTCATTCCACTTCAGTGAGACTCACTGTGCTGTGCTAAGGTTTGTGCTAGGAACACTGTCCTGCAGACATACAATGTAGCAAACACAGGCGACATCATTTTCTATAGTGGCCTAATGTAATGTTTTTTTTGTTGCATTATGGTATTGCGAAATAAATGTGTAACTCAATCATATATAGTAATGAGAAGAACTTACAAAATCCCTAATGCAGAGTGGTGGAGCTGATAACATGCTGTTAGATTTCGTTCATCTGCTGGAAGATAAAAGAAACATTTACTCGTCCAGCGGCAGTGAAGAAAAGTCATCAGGAGCTTAAAAAGAAAAAAGCATGAGATCTCACAGGACTTCAGAATGGCTCAATTCTTCCTGTAGGAGGAATGAAAACCAATTACAAGGTTGTGTTGGGGTCAAGATCACCCTCAAGTCTGTCCATTACATTATAAAATGACTTTGATTCATGTGCTGCAATGAACAAAGAAAATGAATTGTATTTAGAATCTGTGGGTGAAATGAAGGCTTGAATGTGGCAGACAGTGTGAAAACTCCTTGTACTTTTGAGAAGTGAAATAGTCCCTCATGCACTGCAATGGGAGCACTCCTTTGGAGGTGAAAGGATACACCAAACCACCAAGACCATGTGGTAAGAGGGAAATATTCCTATGAAACCCGCTGTATGTCTGTTTATAGGAATTAGTAATTAAATGTCGGACAGACGGATAAAGCTGTTAGTAGCTAAGCGGTAAAAGGATCCGAATGCAAAAATTAAAGTTAGCCACGCCTACTTGTGTCAGAGTCAGCAACTGAATACAATGCACATGAACCATGCCCGCCACACACAGCGAAGAGGCATTATTGTGCATCACATGTAGCCCTGAGGATACCATGTGATTGTGAATTCAATACGCATTTGATAGGCAGCATTTTGAGGAAGCCCACACCTCGTGTTATTATGCTGTTTTAGAGAGGCCCTATCTAAGGATACTATTTAGGGGTTAAAACCACAACCTGACTCCCAATATCCCTCAATGGGGAGGCCATGAATATATCTGAGGCACATTAACCAGTTCCAATGAAAACAAGCTATATTTCAAGTAGCTTAAGGAAGGAAACTATTCCCCTGTATCTTTTGCATCTGACTCTTCCTGTCAAAAGAAGATAGGAGGTCCTTAATCAATTCTAGTGTGTAAAGGTAACACAGACAAACCTGCTGGTCCTCCTCTGGCATCTCAGTATGCAGAGAGGTCCAAAGAGGGGCCATTTTCAAACCCTCCCATACACTTTATATATAGTCATTTCTGAAAGGCCTCTTGTGCAAAGCTCTTTCAGGCGTTCAGCAGGTAATGTGACTTTGCTTAACCCCCAACTTTAGGTGTAAAAGCATTTTGATGTGGTCATTGATGCAAGTCATCAATGATGCTGTTTTTTTTTAACTAAATAACTTTTTGACTTCAGTGTCTAGAACTTTGAGCTGCAACAATCCATGCTAAACTACACCTCACACATTCTGTGCTCTGAACTGCATCAGCACCCGAACTGCTTAGACATACCTCAGCCAGATTATCCTTTGTGGGACCTATACAAGCAAAAAGGCGATGCGTAGAATGCTTGAATTATTGGCCCACTATGTCACTCCAGACAGAGACCAGCCATATGCAAATCAGACATAATCCTAATCCTGCAACAATAGGAACAGTCCAGACCAAACTGCCAGGTCAGGTTCCCTCTGAACAGAAAGATAAGCAACCCAGACATGTTTGAGCCTTATTGGACCTCCTCGGTGAGGAGCAGCATGTGTCTTAAGCACAGTGAAAATGGGGCCCAAGGATGTGCATATGTCACTCTTAGAGTTTCTCACTTAGAAAACAAAGACGTGACGGGTGGAATGCTAGAATTATTCTCAGTCAATGGTTATTACTAGTGCTGCATTCCAGTCCATCATTTTATGCCCAGGTGCCAATCCAGAGACTAGCAATGATGTAAAGTCCTTGTAAGTGACTTATATTTCCCTATCACTACCAAAATGAATGTCAGGGTGTAATGGAATCTGCGTTGAAGAAATGGCTGTTTTCACAATGTGTGCCCTGTTACTCATTCACGCGGTTGCTGAGTGATTTTTTGAGAGTGTAAATTCTTATTTGCTAATAGAAGTACTGCTATTGCATGCTGATTCTACAGGGTTTTCCCTCTGGATGTAAAGAAGGTAAAACTGGATGGAATATTCCAAAAAAGAATACATCTTGATTGCTTTTCCAGTTGTAATTTGCTCAATGCTTTACAAAGGTTCCGCTGACCTCTTACGTCAGCCTTGTTCGAAGGTACTGCAGATGGCTTCCAAGATGGAGTCCTCGCCCAAATGCATAAACTGCATTGTTGAAACTGGGTTTAGCTATTGGAAGATGGTGTTTTGGAACTGTAATGGTGGGTAAGGCAATCAGAGGCAGCTGCTTTATGGCTTCCCAGTGGCTCTTCGCTTCTAATCCATCCCACCCCTCACAGCGCCACCTCTTCACATTGTACTAAAATAGACAAGTCAAGTTGGCAATGCAGATGATTGTGAGTGAATGGATAAGCACCCATGGCAGCAGACTAGGGGCCTGATTTGAAGTTGAACTTCATGGTAATTAGCAAAAACTTTAAAAAATGCACTAAAGTGCATTTTTCAAAGTTGTAGGTTACGCACACGTCCTTGGGACATGTGTGTGCGCAACATTTGTGCACAGATCAATTTCAGGGGTGCAACAGGGTGTCCTTTTGGCACCCTTGCACCCTGAAGCCATTCCTTATTTGCGAATCGCAATTTTCCACTCGCAAATAAGGAATGTGTAGAAATCGCAATTTTTATAACGATTCCTACATGCATAGGCTTTTGCGAGTCCTTAATTGCGATTCCTTAATAATCGCAATTAAGGACTCACAAAATCCTAGCTTGATGCATGTGCCTGAGAAGGTGGAGTTAACAGCACAAACAGTTGCCTTCAACCAATGTTGGATGTACGTCGTTACAATGCGATGTTTTACATCGCAGTACTTTACGACGCATGTTTTACAACGCAAGTCGTTACCACGACTTGCGTTGTTGGGGGTTGGATAGTGAATAGTTTAATTTACTATTCCAACTCCAGCCCCCGTGGATAGTAGGGAAGGAGTTGGATAGTAAATTAAACTATTTACTATCCTGGAGCGCCCCCCATCGCAATTCGTTGTTACAACTTGCGTTGTAAAGGTTGCGTCGTAAGGGAACTGCGGTGTAAAATCCACGTTGTAAAGGATGTTCCCCACCAATGTTAGATGGGGACCAATCATTGATGTATATACTGTATCATGAACCCAGATTCTGAGGAATGTACGGTCACCTCAGTAAATTATTGTTGTCTCTTTCAATCTAAGCCAGGAGACTCTTCCTTGGCCTGCATGTTGGAATAATGTGAAAGAGATGCAAGGATGAAGAGAAAATCCACTTTTTCACCTGTGGGTTTCATGCACTGCTTTGGGAGCTCACAGATAGATACTCATGCACTTTTTAGTGGATATTAACTGAGTGAGTAACCAGTAAGCAGCAAGTGATGATGATGGCACTGGAAAAGTGTCCACTAAATAGTGCTGCAAAAAAAGTTGGATTTGTATTGTGGACTGTGTATAAACGGCTCAGATGTATGCAAATATTTAGGAAATCCACATCAACTAAATGTAGTGCAATAAGTCTGAAAGAGAATCATTTGCATAGTCAGTGGTTAGCTTGAAACCTAAATAGTTCTAGACCTCATAGCAGGGCCGGACTGGGAACCACAACCGGCCCCGGCAAAGTGCTCGGCCGGCCCCCCGTCCCCACTCGGGTGGGGTTGGAGGTCCCGCTGAGGTCTTTGCCGGGGCCGGTTTTCGGCCGGTTTTGGTACAGGGCAGGGGCGGCTGGTGACATTTGAAAGTGGTGGGGCGTAAACTAATTTGCATATTGCACCGCAGCGATCGAGCGCAGCGAGCGAGCCCGAACCACCTTGCATCCATCCATACATCATTCATTCATGCATCCACCCATCCATCCATCATGCATCCACCCATCATGCATGCATGCATCCATACATCATTCATACATCCACCCACCCATCCTGCATCCATACATCATTCATTCATGCACCCACCCATCCACCCATCCATCCATTATGCATCCACCCATCATGCATGCATCCATGCATCCACCCATCCATCCATCCACCCACCCACCCTGCACACATCATTCATTCATGCATCCACCCATCATGCATCCGCCCATCATGCATGCATGCATCCATACATCATTCATGCATCCACCCATCCATCCACCCAACCATCCTGCATCCATACATCATTCATTCATGCACCCACCCATCCATCCATCCATCATGCATCCACCCATCATGCAAGCATCCATCCATACATCATTCATTCATGCATCCATCCATCCACCCATCCATCCATCATTCATGCACCCACCCATCCACCCACCCATCCATCATGCATCCACCCATCATGCATCCATGCATCCATCCACCCATCATGCATGCATCCACCCATCCATCCACCCATCCTGCATCCATACATCATTCATTCATGCATCCACCCATCCACCCACCCATCCATCCTGCATCCATCATTCATGCATCCATCCACCCACCATGCATGCATCCATCCATGCACCCATCCACCGAACAATCATTAATGCACCCACCCTGCATCCATCCATCATTCATGTATTTTTATGACCATATAAAAATAAATTATGGACTCTAACAAGCCTTTAGGATCGATGTTGAAGGATGTGCCAGTTTACATATTACATCACCCCTACCTTTTTATGCTGGAAACCTTCTACCGCCCATGTATTTGCCTTCCTGCAAGCCCTAGGTATGTACTATACAAATTCACATACAAACATACACCAACATGCATGCAATAATAAATGCATATATCATGCTATTCCGCCTCTACCGTTTGTTAACATTTTGAAATGTTATAACCCTAGTTCAAAGAGTACATTATATTTGTGGTGACAGTTGTTAACTCATTTTCTGGAAAAATTTTATAAAATTAAATCTGTTGAGGGCTGTCGTTGCAACTATCAAAAAAGAAATTCTGAGAATTTTTACATTTCCAAAACCCCATGCCATGAAATAAAGGGGTGACCTGGAATACACGCACACATTTCTGCAGCAGATGCTTTAACACACTGAACTATCTCAAGTCATTTGTGCAAGCTAGTGGCAGCACTTACGTTTAATCTTGGAGTATTACTATATGTCGACTCGCCACATATCTTACCTTGTGTGCTCCCTCACGCGTTTCATACCCTAAGCATATGCAAATGACCCCCTGACCCGTCGCGGCTGGCATGAAGGGACGAGAGTTAATTTAATGCATAGAATTTACCATGCATCTCCTCCGGTCCCGCAAACTAACTTCTCCCTGCTCTTTTCTTTTGCTGCTCAACAGGAAACTAACTGCAGTGCCAAATCAGGAGATTGGATGCGACCGGGGGCCGGGCGGCTGGCATTTGATAGGGCATGGGGCGACATTACGAAAAACACGTCACCGCCCCAACATGAGCCTATCTTTAGACGCCTGCACTAAACTAGGCATGCGCAGCATACCTAATGGGTCGTGAAGGTGAGTGAGGGGCAACGCTCCTCACTCACATGCGCAGTCAGATGGCCCATCTTCTGGACCCCTGCTCTAGCGGCTTGCCTGCGTGCGCCGTGCGCACTTTCACAAGTGAAGCACAGGCCGGCCTGGAAATGTAAAAAGACGAATTGTGAAAGCAATTTGTCTGCTTACATTCCTGTTGCCGGCCGGAACTGCAGTGAGCAGTTTCTTTTCCGGGGCGCTGCCCCGGCGCCCCTATGGACCAGCCGCCACTGGTACAGGGCCGATTTTGCAGCTATGCTGCAAAAACGGCCCTGTGACAAAAACGGCCCCCAAGGGCACAAAACCGGCCCCCACCCTTGCGGCGCACCGGGGGATTGCCGGGTGCCCGCTATGGCCAGTCAGGGCCTGCCTCATAGATTAATGATGAAAACACTTGACGTATACAATCAAAATGGGGGATTTGGGAGGTGACAGGTGACACGTAACACTTGTATTTGTAAAATGTGTGATGTTCTGCAATGCAGCTTCTTATTGACATGTACATCCATCTCCTCCTCGCTTGACTGTTTGTGGTTTCTTGACAGAGACACCACTTTGCACAGGCCATCGCCATCTTGAACTCCCAAGGCTGCAACATCTTTGATCAGTTCTCAAGGAAGGTGAGTCGAAATATATTTCTTGGCTGCTATATAACATGTGTGCAAGTCATGCCAGTGGTCTCCTAGCTAACTCAATCAGGCCAAATTGATTTCACATGCACTTTGCTTATAATTTAAAAAAATTATAGCAGTTCTTTAGGATTTGTGTGGAAGATTTCACTTCTGTATCACCGACCCTCTGATGGGCATTCGTCTCACTAATGGAACTTCTACCATCTACCAAACAGTCATCTATATCTACACCCACTGGTAAACCTTAGTCATATTGGAGATGTGAATTAGTGATAATACTTTAGTAGTATGCTGATGTTTATTGTGGATGGAAAAAAGTGACACTTCCCACTTCTGAGCCCTCTTAAGGGTGGTTATACAGTCTACTTGTCCTTCGATGTTTTTCCTGGTTCTTCCATTCCGAGGGATATTACCTTATATCCTTAAAAAGCTTAGCCTTAATCAATCAATATGTCTGCCGGTCTATCTATCTATCTATCTATCTATCTATCTATCTATCTATCTATCTATCTATCTATCTATCTATCTATCTATCTATCTATCTATCTATCTATCTATCTATCTATCTATCTATCTATCTATCTATCTATCTATCTGCCTGCCTGCCTGCCTGCCTGCCTGCCTGCCTGCCTGCCTGCCTGCCTGCCTGCCTGCCTGCCTGCCTGTCTGTCTGCCTGCCTGCCTGCCTGCCTGTCTGTCTGTCTGTCTGTCTGTCTGTCTGTCTGTCTGTCTGTCTGTCTGTCTGTCTGTCTGTCTGTCTGTCTGTCTGTCTGTCTATCTATCTATCTATCTGACTGGGTCTCTCTCTCCCTCTTCTAAACCTTCCATCTACTAGGACCTGTTTTTCATCTGGGAAAGAGAGACACAAAGCATGAGTTTCCACCAATCTGCTGCTAGCAAGGTTCTCCACTACCCTTCTCTCCTGCCAGGCATTTAAAAAGGTTGTCTGGGGATTATCCCGCCTGAAACGCCACCTGGGTTGCATCTTGTTGTCCTTCTATGTGTGATTCCCTTCCCTTGATGCTCTTCAAGTAGCTATTTCATTTTACTACATAAATGTAGAATGCAAAATAGGTCAAGGCCATCAGAAAACCTGACCTCCATGCATATATCTTAACCACCCTCACCAAATTCCCCTGGCCCCACCAGCAGCCTGAAAAGTTCACCACCGCCAGTGGATTATGTCAAACCTGCAGTCAGGGCAACACCACACTGGAGTTGTAGAAGTTCATAACAGAAAAAGCAAGGTAACAGGCCGTCTCCATATCCCGTATCTACCAGGACTGACCCAACCCTGCTCCAATATAGGAAAGATCTAAAGACAGCTCCCTTCAAAGAACACCACAGCAAAATGAAGCAACAGGACACTTGCATTATAACAACCCAGTTACCCCTCTCATCACTTGTTGCCTGTATCTGTGCCATTGACCATGTACAGCACTTCATGCCTTTTAGCTAGGGTCACACCAAATAATAAATACTTGCATCCAAAGATACACGCATTTCAAAACAGAGGTAATTTCTTAAATAGCCATCAAAAAAATTTATTTTGTTCATAGAACAGGGTACATACGCTTTCTTCATGAACACTTCACAAAGCCTTTCTGAATCAAATCTGTTTTTTAATGTATGAGCATGTCTGAGATATATTATATGCAAATGATTATTCTCATTGTTGATAAATACATGTGTGCTATTAGGCCCATTTCTCTTAAAAATGTCGTAAACTATTACCTTGGCGTTCGACCTCTGAATCCAGAGTTTGTGAATACAAGATTTAAGTTATCGAATAAATGTTGTGAGTATAAATATTTCCCTGTGTCTACTTCCTCTCCCAGGATTACCAAAGAATGCTCGATCTGATGCGGGAGATAATTCTAGCAACGGATCTGGCGCACCACCTGCGCATCTTCAAGGACCTTCAGAGGATGGCCAATGGTAAGGAGGTCACACGGCAGCATCTTGTCTGCTCAGAGTGGAGCCGCCTAGAGAGGAGGCAGCTGACGGTGTCACTCAATGATGGGGCACTTCACTCTTGATATTCATGTGATCCAGTTATAAAGTTTTTAAACAGTATGGGGGTCATTAGGAAGTCCGCCCTCCATCCTGACGTGAAAAGGGACCGCCCGCCATAAGGGCGGGGGTCCCGTGGGGGCAATTAGGATGCGCCCACCACAGTGGGGGGCACATCACGCATATTTAACATTGCACCGCCCGCCGCAATGCTAAAAATGCATGTTGCGCATTCCAGCGCACAACGTGACAAGCACCGCACGGTGCCTGCAATGTTGTCAATTGAAATGCATGGGGTACCATAGGTACCCCCCATGTGCACCCCCCAGAGTCGTTGGGGGACCGCAACGGGCCCCCGCAAGCAATTTCCGCATGCCTTTCCGTGGTGGCAATGCCTCCACGGAAAGGCATGTTTCCGTCCCCAGAGTAATATGGCTGGCGGTGTCTAACAGACACCGCCACCATATTAAACTCTTTTCCACCCGGTCGACTTGATGACCGGGCTGAAAAGCGGCGGACGGTCTTTCCGTCTGCCGAGGTCCCCCCCCCCCCTGCCATAGTAATATGGCGGGGGGAAAGGGGTGGCGGGCAGGGACGGATCTCGGGTGGACCGCCATGCGGGCGGTGGCGATCCACCCGAGATCCTAATGACCCCCTAGGTGTCTCTTAAAGACAAAGACTGGTATCGTAATAATTCAAAACAAATCTGCACCTTCATTAGTTCAATATCTCTCAGTTCAGATGGTTACTTTGGCTCAGGGTCGTAGCTTAGTCCGGGGATGAATCTCAAATTTCCCAAATAAGAAGAAACAGTGGGCTGCAGGGTAGAGAGGTGAGATGACCAAGACTCGGGTTGGACTGTTTCCATGAGAAAAAGGGTCAGTACCGATTTGCACTAAGCAGGCCTATGTCTAGAGGGGCACAATGGGCTACAAATGATGGATTGGAATACTACTCTGAGCGATTGCCACCGACTATACTATTTGTAAGCATTCACCCCATCACCTTTTGGGTGTTTAGTTGCCAGTAGTATGCCTACAAACCTGAGACTGGCGCAGCTTTCCAAGCCCACAACTGCCAATGTTTGCGAATTCCAAAAATGTATTACATTTGCACCAATTCAAGGAGTACTTCTATAGGTGCAGGATTATTATTATGGTAAACCAGTCACTATATGCATTTAAGATCCCGATCGAGAAATTAACAAGTTAAAGCCTCTTAATGAAATAAGAACAGTGAGAAAAACTTACACAGACATAGGAGACTAAACTCATGGTCCCCAGACCCTACTACCTAAACAGGAATGCATTTAAAGGGTTTCACACCAAAAAAACCCTGCTTAAGCTACGCCTCTGCCCATCCCACCTGGGCCTGGTAGATCTCCATGGAAGCTCATAGCTATGGTCATGTACAACACAATAGCCTGGAGTCCCTGTCCTGCGATCACTCATTTTGAATGTATTTTCACTGCATACACTCTTCTTCGCATCTACTACAGGAAGCCTTGATGGAAGAGTTGTCAAATAGGTGCATGAGTCAGGCCTCCATGTGTCTAGGTCTTGCCTCTTAGAAATCATTTTGTCAAGTGACAAACAGCCCCACGTACTAAGCTGGATTCACGAATAGAGGCGGGCGTACAGCCAAATGGGGAACATCCTTTACAACGGAACTTTTACAACGTGGTACCGTTACCACGCAGGTTTTACAACAAAAGTCGTAACAACGACTTGCGCTGGAGGGCGCTGTAGGATAGGGAATAGTTTAATTTACTATCCAAAACTTCCCTACTATCCACGGGGACTGGAGTTGGAATAGTAAATTAAACAATTCCACTATCCAGCGCCCCCCCCAACGCAAGTCGTTGTAACGACTTGCGTTGTAAAACCTGCGTGGTAACGGTACGCGTGGTAATACCACACGTTGAACTGTCATACAACCCAGCCAAATTAATAGGACGGGCTTAGCCAGAGCAAAGAAATTGGTCTGGTTTAGCTCCAAGAGTCTGTGTACAAGCCGAGCCATGAAAACATTTGGTATGTATATTGTATAACAAATGTAAAGTAAAAATATGATACAATCCCTTCAAACTTTTTTAAAAAGCGTCTTTATTTAACATGCAGAGGCGTTTCAACTTAGTACATCAGATTATATCACTGCTTAGAAGACATTTATTGAAAGTGATAGTTTTTAGAAACATTCTTGGCTCTCCCCCCAATGACAATGTTGTTAGTGAACTAAGCACGTCAGTAGTCCTGTTAACACTAACGGGCACATGCATCATTGTCAATTGCATTCACAAACGGTGCGAATCGCAATTTTCGGCCGTTTGCGAATGCAATTGACAAAATTGGGATGCATCATGTTTTTCGCAAATTTAGAAATCGCAATCATGTTGCGATTTCTAAAATTGCGATTGCATTTAAGAAATCGCAATTTAAGATTTCTTAAATGCAATGCATGAACATTTTTAATTTGCGAATTCGCAAATAGGGAGAGGTAAATTACCATGAAGTTGACCTTCATGGTAATTTGCGAAAACATTCAAAAATGCACAAAAGTGCTTTTTTGAAAGTTTCATTTTATACACACACATACCCTTGGGACATGTGTGTGTGAAAAATGCACTTAAAGTTAGATTTCAGGGGTGCAGGGGGGGGTTCCTTTGGACCCCCCCCTGCACCCTTGAAATTGCATTTTGAGTTTGCGATTCGCAAATTGCTAATCGCAAATTGAAAATGACTTCCCATTCATTCCTATGGGCCTCTAGGCCCATAGGAATCAATGGGAAGGGATTCCTTCATTGCGATTCGCAAATTGTGAATCGCAATTAAGGAAATTTAAGAAATCGCAAAACAAAAAAGTGCGATTTCTTGGTGCATAGCCGTTTGCGATTTCTTAATTGCGATTCCTTAATTTTCGCAATTAAGAAATCTCAAACGGCAACAATGATGCATGTGGCCGTAAATGTGACCTCGGTCATTATTATAGATGGAGCAACGTTACAGACTATTACATCATACATTACAGGTTCTTGTACAGTGCACATTCTGAAGTGAAGTATTTAAAAGTAGGTTAATTATATGATAATAAAGAGACGGGAGGCTCTGTGATTTTTTTAATTTGTTTCACTAGGATCACACAATTTAAAGAAGCAGGGAAGCCAGTATTGTTTCCAGGTTATCTGGTTTCACATTTTGTAATTAAGCCTCCAGATGTTTATATCTGTCTCTCACTCCCCATTTGCATAAAAGCTCACAGTTTTGTCTTTCATTCTCACAATGGGAAAACTCAACACAGAGATAGCAGACCCGACTCAGGGTCCCCAAACGCCAAGCAAGCAAGGCATTTATTTGGGGGGTGTCATTCCAAAAACACCACCCCCCCACCCCCCGAAGCTGAGCCCGCTTTAGCTACATCTATCATTTCTCCTCCTCTATCCATGATTCTGCGATATTTTGTATTTATCGCAACCAGTAATTACCAATTGCGTTAAATACCTCACCCTTCGTTAAATTTTGGAAGGTCAATCAAGCCAGAATTTTACTAGGGAAACCAATTCAGTATTTACCGTACAAGTGGATTTTGATGTCTTAAGCACCAGAACCCACATTATTGCCCAAAATTTCAGAATTGGTGCTATTTATTGCACCCGATACTGTCCGAACCCCACTCCGCTGGATTTTGTTGAATGCAACAAATGTACCTACACCTTCAAAACTCAAAATCAGAGCTATAGTGTCCAATAATACTGTGCTCAACAATATATTATTCTTACAAGTGTGTCTAAAGCAAATGCATGTCCTCTACTTTAAACACAATTTCACCCGAGAAAGCGACTGAAACACATTTGGCAAGAGATATTCAACTAATAAAAGCATTGATGTGTTCTGAGTTATTGGGCACCAGCCCAAGCACCCAGGGCGAAATTTCCCGCCCCGAATGCGGAGATTCCACTCCGCACTCAGAATGGAATCTCTGCACTCAGGATGGAATGTCCACACTCAAAGAGGATCTCCGCCCCAAGTGTGGAGATTCCATCCTGAGTGTGGAAATTCCACCTGAGTGTAAACATAAAGAGAATACTCGTAACTTACCTTTATGAATATGGAAAAATAGTGAAGTTAGACACTTGGTCTAAACTTAGACCAGAAGTCTAACTGTACCTTTGTGAATCAGGCCTCAGGTCTTCAGAAGACTCCTCAAGACCTGGCTTTTCGAGCAGTAGCAGCATTCCCCCACCCCTTAGTGCCTTGAGACCCTCACGGGTAAGTAGTGCGCTCTGCAAATGTTTTGATTGAATGATTGAAGTGTTGCTCTGTAATTGACTAATCTGGAGGCTAAAAAAGGATGACAGCTTAAGCCACCCCTCAGTGAACCCCTCAGTGAACCTGTTAGTCCTCAGGTTGCAGAGATATAGGCATCATATGAAGTAAATCAGTAGGCGTCTTTGCGGACTAAAATCTTCCTTTTTGTGTACGCCATCTTGGTAAAAATAAATACAAACAAATAAAGGAGAGTAATGGGTCAAAGTCTAGTAATAACACTGATGTATATTTTACCACCGCAGGATGGCACGCTTGTATCTATTACATTATGCTATGCTATTTGTTTGGATGTATTGCATTGTTTGACAATTGCCTGGCCACTTTACACACAGTAGGCAGCACAATATATTTCTTTTCTCAAATGATATTACATATGCTTTTAGTGAAAATGGATGTACAACTGACTTTTTTTTAACACGTAATATCAGACACATACACTCCTAGAGGGGTGGAGAGTGCGAGCTCCAGCTGTGTTTTGATTGTCCTTTCTGTCTTTTCTGTGTCCTGCTTCTCTCTACTGATTCATCCTCCCCCAACTCCATCGACATTTAATGCGTTTAAGATCCATACAGCAAAACCTGCAAAAACAAGAAGTGCTGTCTGCCTTCCTTACGTTTGTTTACACCTATGCTAGCATGCGCTATGGTACTCAAAAACATCCTGGTAAATGGGTGTCCTGCAGAGTACTTCAGTAACATGCTCAGAGGCCCAGGATGCTGTGTTTCCTGAACTAGGTTGAGGGGGCTGATTTAGAGTTTGGCTAACAGGGTCTTCTCTCACAAAAATGGAGGAGTACCCTGTCTGACAAACTCTAGGTCCATCAGCCTCATTTAGAGATTGGCTGACTGTAAGAGTTCCATCTGCTGAGCACCCATTGACTCCATTTACGGAAATCTTACTCAGCCAGCTCTATTTAGAGTACACAGTGTGATGTCTTTTTTTTCTGTCTGCCACCGCCAGGAATAGCCATTGTTGTTGCACGTGAAAAATGCTGTCTAGCTTGGTGTGTGTTAATCAGCTGAATGACCCAAGGAAACACTCCTTACATTGTTTGTGATATAAGACTGTCGGAGAGTGTAGGAGTCATTCATTTTTTTGGTTTTCAGAAACAAACTCCCACTTTGGAAAGTTTGTCTCTGAAAAACAAAAAAAGTGAAATGTTTAGTGAACACCATCAAAACAGTAACTCACAGTGTGACATGAAGGCTGCATAATTCAGGCCTGCCAACTTGCAGATACATTTCACTAGATTAGAGGAGGTGGGGGTCTAAAAGGGTGAGGTTTATGGAGGGGCGGGGATTAAACATATTATTTTTATGAAGCATGAGTGGGTAGGTTCATGGAGAGGGGGCGGGACTTAATGCCAGAACTGACACAAACCCACCCCTTAACAAAAGTTTCTGAGGCTGCTGCTATTGGCCAGGAAAATGTGAAACCCCCCCCCCCCCCCCACCCTCCCCCCTTGTTCCCATTTTCCTTGTGTAATTAGCACAACATTGTAGTGTAATATTTGTTGTTTGGTCAGTGGGTGTCTCACTGATTGTGAATCATGTAATTATAGTTCTATTTTGCCTGCTAAACTATTGTCCCTCTAAGTGTGTCTGTGCCAGCTGTCTGTCCAGTTTTTTGGGTTTTGATAATATGGTCACCCTATACTAATCTGTTTTTCTCTCTCTGTTTAGTCCATTATATACATGTTCAATGTGATCAAACATTTCCATGCATGTGATTGCCTATTTGTATTTCATGCAATCATATTTTTCTGTGTAATACGATGCCACAAATGATTATCAGTTCCAAGACACATGTCTTGATAACATGTTTTCCATTCATATGTTCATAGTTTTCTCTGTGGTCTACGACAACACATATTTCATGTGCTGTAAGACCCATATTTTTCTGTGCCACATAATTAGATATTTCCCTATGTGTTTTGGGCATATATTTCTATGTCTTGCCTTAGACTGTACATCTTGTGAGACCTTGTTTTACCTTATTGGTCTTAGAGGCCTTCCACTGCTTACCATTGGTTGGTCTAGTTGTCTTTCTCGTTTGCTAACTTCTTCTTCATCAGCTCCCACAGGCTTTCCTTCCTCTTCTTGTGTTTGCCCTTCACTTGGAGCACTGGCGCATTACTGAGTCCTTCCTCTGCTCGCTTTTTCAGGAGCTACTTTTTCCATTTTGTTTAAGCACTCTACAAGAGAGTGTGTGTGTTTTCCAGCTGCCTCCCTCGTGTACTTCCCTGCCTCTAAGTTTCTCCCCATTCCTTTCCATGCAGGTGTGCTGCCCCAGCTCCCCCCCCCCCCCAACCACCCTCTGTTGTCTGTTCTGTGTTCTTGCCCCAATTCCTTTCCCACCAACTCTCCATTGTTTGTGTACTTGTCCGTGTGCTTCCCTTGCCCTCCTGCCCATCCTTTGTTACCCGTGTGCTTGCCCCAGCCCCTCCCGCTCATGCTCCATTGTCAGAGTGTTTGCCCAAATGACACACTTATCTGGACTTTTCTCACTTATGGCATATGAGATATGAATATATAATTTCGGTCGGTGTACTTCCTCCCTTTGCCCACTGGATGGCAGGCAAGTCCCTCAATTCGATTTTGGTACAAAGAAATGTTGAGCGTGAAGAAATACGCATTACTGTAGTTCATGCCTTTACTTTTCATGAGATATAAAGTGACCGCAATTTTGCTGACGGCATGAACGATATCAAATTGGTTCTGGAGGATAATGGATAAAACCAGTCTGCCCAGCTTGCCACATGACCCGCTGTGAGTCAGTTTTCATGGCCATGGCCCCTGGGCATATCTATCCAAAAGAACCTAAGGAGAGCTTCCTTGGGTCATTCAGCTGAGTACAATACGCACAGAGTGCTGGACAGATTATTTCACATGCGACAATAATGTCTTTGAGAAGAGAGTATCAAAATAACAATATTAGAACACATGGTTCATCCGCAAGAACCGCCTCTTTCCTCCTGTGAACTGGGACTTTCAAAACCCCCCTGATGAACACCCCTCGCCAGAAAAATGTTTCACGAAAATGAATGTTCTCTCATGCAAAGAAACACAGAAATGTTATTAGCGCTTCACTTTCTATCTCTAAAAGTCAAATACATGAGATAAAAGCTACTCATCGCTGCATTCGGCAAACATCACGCCTTAATGTAGACACTTCCTGGAATAAAGATGGTGTGGGCCTCATGTTTTTGGCACAATCGTGTCCTACTAGGCGCCTCCATTTTAGAGTTTACCTTGTGTTAAGACCATATTGCCCCTGGAAGCACCTCTTCTTGTTAAGAAACAGCACCTGCAGTGTCATGTAATACATACCATATGATTGATGTATATGTTTCACGAGCTGGTGCTTAACGATTTGACCTTACGAAGGGATGCAACATATCTGGGATTACTCTAAAGTCAGATAGGCATATTTACAATAACTGGCGCATCCCCAGGGATGCGCCAGTTATTGTGCGCCGCAGCTCCGCCACCCATGGTGCGCCGCATTTACAATGCGGCGCACCATGGGGCAAAAACGGCACAGATGCGTGACGCATCTGTGCCGTAAAGGCGGCGCATGCTGGAGTTGCATCACAAGCACGACACAGCTCCAACAATGCTCTGGGGGCCCTATCTGTCCAAGGCTGCGTCAAGCCTTATGCCTGCTTCAAGCAGGCGCAGGGTTTTGATGCAGCATTAGGGCCGGCTCTAGGCATGTGCAAGCTGTGCACCTGCACAGGGCCACCAAACCCCAGGGCCACCACGCCAATATATATCCTTAATATATTAATCCTCTGAGGATGGATACATATTTGCGTGGTGGCCCCTGGCAGGGATTTGGCGACCTCCGGCTCTGTTCCACCTCTAAACTCCCTGACCCCCTCCCCTCTTTACTGGCCTGCGCGCTCCGCCCCGCCCGGACCCCCTCTTCTGGGCCCCCTACCTACGCTCCCTGCCCAGGGCCACCATGAGCCTAGAGCCGGCCCTGCATTGGCCTAAAAGTGACTGAGTGAAATCTTGTAAATTTCACTCAGCCACTTTTAGGAGGCGTTCCTGCGTAGGAACACCCCCCCCCCCTGCTGCGCCGGAACGCCTCCTTATGACGCTGGCTTTACAACGTGACGCATCTCCCAGATGCGTCACGTTGTAAATGAAATGAAATTTGATTTGTAGAGCGCATGGCTGCCCGAAAGCGTCCCAGCGCTTGCTTAGGGAACCCGTCCTGGTATTCCCCTGCGAGATAACCCATTACTGGGCATCCCCAAGGTGAAAGCCAGGCATCCCGCTGCGAGGGGCCGTTGTGGAGATTAAGCAAGCTATTGCCCAGAGTTACAGAGTACCCCACACCATGGAGCATCTTTTGCGCCGCCGCTGCGTCACAAAAGTGACGCAACTGCGGCGTAAAGGAGGTGCAAGAGGCTTGTAAATCTGCCCAGAGTGTCCTCTTTAAATAACTGCTGCTCTGAGAAGTGAGCCTGTGGTCTAAACATGCATTTACTTGAATAGTGAAACGAACCCAAACTGACAACATGCATAGCTGCCAAGGTTTCAGATTGCTATGTGTGACATTTTCATAATTTCACTGTATTTATGAGTGACATTTCAAAAACTATGAGTGACACTTTCTCGCGAGCAACATCAAGCAAAGAACATGAGGGAAACATAACTATCAGAAATTACAACCCCCCTCCTCCTTTGGAGTTCAAGAGGGCCTATTTTTAAAGAGTGAAAAGTTGGCAGCCTATGAGCACGGTACCGGAGGCAGTCAGATCTTTTGCGATCCAGCCTCAGCAGAGAGATGACTGTAAAAGATCGTCTGCTCTCCCAATGTTCCCCATGAGGACAGGCAGCAAACTGGCGGCACACTGAGAGTGGCATTTCACTGTTGGCTGTTCGAGGGGGCCAAAGTATTATATGGTGAAAACTAAAGTGTACTCGGGGAGGAGTCACTGTCAGTCAACTTTGCTCACATGGTACTTGCCGCAGCGACTCACTGTCTGCACTCGTAATCTGCGCTCCTTCACCTGCAATGCACCAAATTTACATCCTCTAATTTATATGTACTCAAAGACAAAAGTCTGTGCATCGAAGTCTACACACCTGAGATTATCAAGGAATTTAAACGCATACTCCTGCCATCGCTGCACATGTATGATGACACACATGCGAAAAAGCGAGGGGAGAGCGCATACAGACGGGGAGTGGAAAACAATGGAACACTGGCGTGGCTAGCAGTCCGGGTAGCGGCTGGTACAGCAGAGACACAGTGCCATTTAAGAATGCATGACAATGCATTTCAGTGCGGTGATGCAGAACACCACACTGAAATGCGTTAGAGTCACGTCCGTTGCGTGATACTTGGCAGGACTAAAAATGCCTCCTTATTCAGGGATGTAGCTTGGTCAGTAAGATTGGGGGGAGGGGTCAGGGGAGGTGGTTGGCCTGAGCTTCAGATTTTACAACAATCACGCTGGCATATAATGTTAAACTTCATTATATGACAAGCAAGGAGCATCTGAGGGACTAAAGGGGCAGCGGTAAGGGAGATAGTTGTGGATTGATAGGAGTACTAAATGAGAGAAATACAATATTTTGTAAATTAACCAACATTTCTGAAGACTTTCAAAGCAGTAAGGGAGAGAGAAGGTGTGTGTATGGAAAACTGACAGTGAAATCTGACAGACACCTCAACATATCAGAGTGAAAGCACCTGTACCCAACTATTTAACAGAAAACACATTTATTTGGGGGTGTAACATCCCTCCTGAAGCTACACCCCAGGCCTTACTCCTCAGAAGCCAGGAAGCTATTTTGTGGAGTCTCACAAGGTTCCTCACTCAGCCTAACCCTCTTCAACATCTACATGACTCCGCTGGCTAACCTTATCTGGACGCACATCATCAACATATCTACGCAAACAACACAAAAGTGATGCCGTCTCTCGGACAAAACACTCTGCACAAGGAACAGCTTCAGCATGATCAAAGTAGCCACATGGATGAAATCGACCTGCCTAAAACTGAACACGGACGAGACCAAAGTGGAGATCTTAGGAAAAGGTGCTTCACCATGGGTCACTGCCTAGTGTTCCACAGACATCAGACCGATTCCCAACCCAGCCCAGATGCAAGAAATCTTGGAAGCATAACCGACAACAAGCTGGGCATGTCCCCGCCAGATCAACGGCATTGCCAACCCCTGCTTCCACACCCTGAGGATGCTGAGAAAGATCTACAAGTGGATGCCAAACAACACCAAGAACAACGTCACACAAGCCCTAATTAGCAGACGACTAAACTACGGGAACATCATCTACACAGGAAACACCAAGAAACTCACAAAAAGGCGACAGACCATCTAAAGCAGCCAGAGTGAACCTAAACCTCCCACATCACAATGCACATGAGGGAACTCCACTGGCTCCTGATAAACAAACAGGCACAGTTCAAGCTTCTCACCCACATATACAAAGCAGTACACAACAAAGACCCAGCATAGCTGAGTACCATCTCCATCAAATCTCCAGGCACCTCCGCGCAGGTGAACGTGCACTAGCACATGTCCCACACATACAAAAAAAGCAGGTCAGTAGGTCGAACCTTCACATACATTGCTCCTAAAGCTTGGAGCAAACAACCTCCCACAACACATCAGAACCTCCTCATCTCTTCTTGAATACCGCAAGGAGCTGAAGACCACTAGATAGGCACTATAAGAATACTCAACATAACAATCATTTTCGTGGTAAAGGAGGAACCACACTTGTCATTCTGTTTGAATTACACATACGTATTTAAGGCTTTTCTCTACTGCTTGCAGACAAGAGCCCTCCTGCAGTCCATCTGATGGAGATGCTTATACTGTCGACCAAAGATGTCACCTGTGTGAATGCCTCAATACAGCAATCATCTGCTGAAAGGTGACAAGTTAACCTTTGCTAAAGGTTGGTTGTGTTACTGCATCCATTGTGCAGGGATTTAAAAAACCTTTTATATTTTTAAGCTCAGAACATATTTTTATAAACTAATAATTGTGATTCATGTGGCAGATGATGTATTATGTGGCAAACGAGTCACAATTAAACTTACACTAATAACATACCTATTAAATCAAGTTTTTCACAGACCCTAATTATACTGAGACTTTCAATTCACACATAGGACCAGTGATAATTGTGGCACTTTCAACTCTTCCAGCACAGTGTAAAACTGATGGTAAGCAACTGAGTGACGAGAAGATGTGTCTTCAAATAATGGGTGTAGGAAATTGGTTTACTGATTCAGGGGGGTGAAACTCTACTGAAGCAGCAACCACAACTCTTGTCAGGGTGAAACACAAGCAAGCCCCAAACCAACCTGTGCGCAGTCCACTGGTACCTTGGCACAAAGCAAACAGGCTTAACTTAGAGGCAATGAGTAAAGTATTTATGCAGCACTTCAAACAGTAATAAAGAGAAAACACAACACAAGAAAACTTGCGCACTAATTTAGAAAAATTGAGAAAAATCTGCTAAATTATTTGACACCAAAATGATAAAAATCCAATCAGTAGAATTAGAGATATGCAATTACTGAGATCTAAAGTAAGTATAGTGTCTAAAAGCACAAAGCGCCATTCGCGATTATTTGGTCATACGAGGCCGAGTGAAAGTAATACGATCAGGCTGACCCTGATGGACCATGGGCTGGATGCAGGGACCAGGTAAGTCGCACTGAAAGTTTCCATCGAAAGTCCACCGCGAAGAGTTCCATTCGCAGTGGAGCGGGCCGGGAGGTGCAGAGAGAATATTCCATATGGTTGTCGCTGTTTTGCGAAGAGCTAGCCAGGAATCATATGCAGTTGTCACTGTAGCATGGAGATCTTGAAGGCATCGCAGATGATAGTTGCTAGAGATTCATGTCTGCAGTCGCCAAAGGCTGTTGATGCTATAGCACGAAGTGCAAATCTCATGTTGCTGATTGTCACTGATGGTCACTGTAACACAAAGAGTCAGGTTCACTGGAGCTTTGCTTGTGTGGGTGGTGCAGGAGGCAAGATCTTGGCATGAAAGGTGGTCGAAAACAGCCCAAAACATCAGGATTTCTCCTTTTCTTGCAAAGGGAGCTCAACTAATGCCACACCAAATGTCCAGGACCTGAGGGCCACCTCTTGAGGATTAGGGATACACTCCATCAGAGGCCAGCAGAGCTCAGGCTATTCCAGTTGTAGGTCCAGTTGTAGGTTCAGTCAGCAGGTGAGCTGTTCAGATGATGGGGGAGAGCTCTGGAGCTTGTCATTTCCCTGTGCCTCAGAACAGAAGGTCAGTCAGCTGGTCCTTGGAGTCACTTCAGCTTGGGTAAAGGGTGCAGGTCCAATCCCCCTTCTCAGCAAGAATGGCAGCAGAGTGGCAGTCCTTCTTGCAGCTGATCAGCCCAGCAGTCCTTCTTCTGTAGTATCCATAGGTTCAAGAGTGTGCTGAAGAGTTAGGTCGGAGGGTCTACTATTTACCCTTGGTGCCAGGTTTGAAGTAGGAGACGTTTCAACTCAATGGGTGCTTGAAATTTCCTGCCTCCCTGCCATGGCCCCAGCTTCTCTGAGGGCACAAAAGACTATGGGCAACCCCTTAGTGAGTGTGCTGAAGCAGAGCCTTTGTGATGTGCAAGTGTGATAGGTGAAAGCTCTGCCCCCTTCAAGTCATAGATGACCTGTCCTGCCATCAGATATGCCCCCTTTGTCTCACTGCCTGGGAACAATACACAAAGACCAACTGCCAGCTACACCTAGTTATGTGACTCAGGATACAGGCACCATATGGTTGGGACAAAAAAATGCTAACTTTCTAAAAGTGGCATTTTCAGAATTGTGATTCAAAATCCAGCTTTACCATTTACAGAGGGTTTTAAATTACAATTCTTTAGATGCCAAACTCAATATTTTTACCTTCTCCTAGTTGAAAGGTATCACTTAGTACATTGGATAAGGTAACCCAATGTTATGCTATGGGAGATGCAGGGCTTGCAGTAGTGAAAATCAAATTTTATGAGTTTTTGAATACAAGAATATGTAACCATTAAACATATATGTCCAACTTTGTTTTAAATACACCGCACCCTGCCCTATGGGCTGTTTATGGCATACCCTAGAGGAGACATATGTATCAAAAACGAAGGTTCAGGCCTGGCAAAAGACTGTTCTGAGTGCTTAGCAACCGTTACAATGCTGCTGAATCGCATGTGGTGGTAGCTTCTTTGAAGGCTAGTGTTTCCACCAGGCAGGTGGAGTTACCTAAATATGGTGTTCAGTAATCTCCAAGAGGGGATGGAGCTTATGACCTCCGCCCACCATCACATGACGGTCCACTTCCCCTTACTTAAAATTACCCCATTAATTGATAACAAATAGATAGTTTCTTGCTGAAGCCCAACATAACAGTCATACTTTGACATCCTGTTTTTTGCTTTTTTTTTTTACAGTTGGCTATGATCCCAAAAATAAACATCATCATAGTTTGTTGCTGTGTCTTCTCATGACGTCGTGTGACCTCTCGGACCAGACCAAAGGATGGAAAACAACAAGGAAGATTGCAGTAAGTAATCCCTTCCTGTCCACACCCTCACCAGACCCACATGCTAGAGATCATGTAATACACATGCATTGTAAATGCAAACCAGGGGTGTAATACAAGCCCCTGTGGCGCAGGGGAGACCCCACCCATTCAGGAGCCCCCCACCCTTCAGGCGAGCCCATTCAGGCCAAGGTCAATGAATGTCTGTGAGATATGGGAGACTCAGAGGCCCCTCATCACATTCTGCAGTAGTGCCCCATCATTTTGCATTACACCACTAATGCAAGCATGCATACATGCAGCCTGCACAAGTGCTTGCTCTTGGATATGCGAACCATCTACTGTTGATAATTTAAGGGGCAGATATTAATACTCCTGCACCCTTCATGAGTGCAGAAACAATTGGCAAATGAATGACATATTCAGCCACATAGACTATTGCAAAGATAGCTACTCTTCCACACAGCCACGCCCAAGTATGAGCTTCTTCGTAAAAGAAAAGAGGAACCATCTACTGACCTGCTCCCACTAATGCTAATCACTAAGGGAAAATAAGTATGTGGCAGGAAATGTGCTCCCATTTGTGCCTCTTACTGATTGGCAAGTTTTGCAATGCACAGAAAACTATCTGCTAAATCAGGGTCCATTCACAAAGGTCTTTGAGATGAATGTGGAACTTACATATGCAAAACAAAACGAATCTGCAAATGGACATTCCCTAATACTGATCGAAGAACGAGGATGAGAGGGCATTTCCATCCGCAGGGCAGATTCACCGCTGCAGGAAAAACCCTAGTTTTGTGGGTTGTGTATTATGTCAACCTCCAACCAAGTGCAGGACAGGGGCTGGTTCTTCAGGAAAAACATTGAGAACATAAATTGTGTGTCTTTTGGTGAAAAAAGCAATCAGGGGCTTTGAATGCACTCATTGCTAAGTAGGTATCTGGTCTTTCAGCAGCTGTCTGTGGATCAGAGTTCTGGTTCCAAGCTGGCTCTCAGCCTGGATGTGAGAATCTTTTGCCATTTCCTTGTCTCTTTCTACCTAATGCCTCATGAATTGAGGAGAACCTAAATGCAATATTTTCCAACATGAAATACTAAGATTACCAAGAATAATAGGGATGGTAGTGACAAGCATGTGCTTAAGAGTACGCACAGTTTCAAAATAGACAACTGAGTGAACAAATTCAGTTACGAGGGAACACAAGGAAGGGCTAATACCACTCTGATGTTGTGAGCTTTCATTAGAGATTTTGGAGGGACCAGCTTTAAAGTTTGAAGATCTTACCAGGGCAGGGTAAAGGTGAACTCAGTGGATTGGAAATAGAATGCTCACTTTTGAGCGAACACTTTGGCCCGGATTAAGAGTTTGGCAGATGTCATATATTCTCTCACAGAGGTAACAGATATCCTGTCCGCCGTATTACAAGTTCCATAGGAGTAATCCTTTCCGCCAAACTGATAATCAGGCCTTATATCTCTATGTGCAGTGATTAGTTCGATTTATAGATGCTGTAGGAGAGGTATATGTATGAGTACCAGGATGTGAGGAGATAGGCATAAAGGAAGGGGTGACCTCAAGCTTGGAGGGTTTGGGCTGTCATGTTTTGAAGATAATGAACTAGTAAATAAAGATCACAGAACGTTCCAAGAGAAGGGTAGAAGTACAAACCAGAAGGTAAGGCAACAGGAGAACAGAAAAGCAATAATTTGCTTGAAATGTAATTGTGTTAAGAGCAGGTTAAAGTGGACAATTTCATTGATCTTTAAAGACAGGCATTTCAGGGGGTGTGGTCACACACTGAATTGAAACCTGTCACTGTCATCCTCAATGTATCTTGCTAAATGCATAGCAAAGCAATCCTTTTGCATAAGTGTGTTTAAAATATCAAGCACTGCCAGTGGGTAATATCCCTTGACACACACATGTTGTACTTCTGCAGCTCGTCAGAAAGGAGCAATTTCTGTGGTTGGAACAGAACACGCTGCTTCAGTTTATTCAGTCACACGCCCAATAGCACCCAGGTGCAGACTTCTGTCATCAAATTCCTCAATGGTCAGGCCCAGATTTTACTAGGCCTTTGCGTTTCCCTTGCATCACACAAGGCAAAGCAGGACAAAGGATTAAGTAAGATTTACAAAGAATATTAAGTGGCGATTTACGCCACCTTGCGTGAATTTGTAAAGAACTGTGACGCAGCTCAGATGCTTGCACTGCGTAGCATTATATTTCATAGTGGTAGGCGGTCCATGGGTGGAACATGGGCATTCCTGTGCATCCATCCATAGAATATAGAAGATGACACAATCCCAGATGTACTGAAATCAGTAAACTTGGAATTGCACCAAAAAGGTATGCCACCCAACCATGTTATGTTATGTTAATTTTGATTTATATAGCGCCAAATCACTGACAGGTCTCTTAGCACTTGCTTTGGGAACCCGTCCTGGCTTTCCCTGCGAGATAACCCCTACTGGGCATTCCCAAGGTGAAGACCAGGCATTCCATCGCGGTAGGGCCGTAGTGGAGATTAAGCAAGCTATTGCCCAGAGTTGCAGAGTGTGAACCCATGATTAGGTCAGGCACCGAGGTGAGAATTATTGAGTCCGTGGACATTTTGAGCTCAAGACCCTGCCGCGTCGAGAATTGAACCCTGGTCCCGAGTCTGACCTCTGCATCAGGGTCTGCCTCCTCTAACCAGTGTGCCACACTACCCCACCATGGTGAAACGAGGAGAAATGTATTTCTCATCATTACTTCCTCTTTGCAACACACATCGAAAGGAGAATTGGCCTCTTAGTATTTTTTGTACAGCAAGGTATCCTTTCCTGCACAAACTAATGCTTTCTGTGACGCAGGCATTCATGCACCAAGGTAGAAGGGGCCCTGCGTTGGCACTGGGCAGACGCAAGTGAACCAGCCCAGGGAGAGAGCTGAAGTGTGTCATATCTTAGTAGGTATGGTGCTATACCGCTCTCTCCTGTTCACGCAACACAGTACAGCGACTTGGCTTTCTACCCTGTTTTGTGTGAGCTTTTACTAAATAGTCCCTCAAATGTCATTGGGGTGGGGTCGAACACCTCAAGACCAACTCTATCCCCTCAAAGCAATGGCCTAAGAAATAAATGCAAAAGAGGGTTCCAACCCATTCAAATAGATAAGTGCACATTTCTCCAAATAGTTATAATGTGTGAATTGAGATATCTTTACCCTTATAATTCTGAATGGTGTCTTTCTCCTTCGCAGGAACTGATTTACAAAGAATTCTTCTCTCAAGGAGACCTGGTAAGTGACTACTACTTTGCACTGATAATCAGTTTGGTGAAAAGAGCAATGAGGGGCCATTGCAAAGCATGGAATCTGGTCTTTCCGCAGATGTCTTTGGATCAGAGTTCTGGTTCTAGCTGTCGTGGGAATCTTTTTTGCTATCTCCTTGTCACTTTGTACATAATTCATCATAAATTGAGGAGAACCTAAATGTGATCTTTTCCACATGAAATACCAAGATTACCAAGAATAATTGGAACTGTAGTAACACGCATATGCTAAAGAGTACACCCAGTTGCAGAGTAAACAACTGAGTGAAGAAAGTCATAGGTACGTGTGAACACAATTACGGGCTAACGCCACTCAGATGTTATGAGCTTTCATAGAGATGTTAAATGGAACAGCTTTAAAGTTTCAAGATTTTCAGGACAGCGCAAAAGTGACCTCAGTGGAATGGAAATAGAATGCTCACTTTTGAGCAAACACTTTGGGCCTGATTCACAAAGGTAAACTGAGATGAAAGTCTAACTTTATGACTTTCGGTATTCACAAAGGGCATTTACGAGTAGTAAAGTTAGACTTTTGTCTCAGGTAAACTTAAGACCAAAACTTATGTTTAACTGAGGCAAAAGTCTAACTTTACCACTCATAAATACCCTTTGTGAATATCAAAAGCTGTAAATTTGGAATCTTGTCTCAGTTTACCTTTATGAATCTGGTCCATTATCTCGATGTACAGCAATAAGTATGATTTATAGATGCTGAAAGAAAGGGGGCTGTAGCAGTAGTACCAGAATTGGAGGAGATAGGCATAAAATAGGGTGACCTCAAGCTTGGGGGACCTCAAGCTTGGAGGCTTTGGGATGTCACATTGTGAAAATAACGAACTAGTAAATAAAGATCACAGAGCGATCCAAGAGAAGGGTAGAGGTACAAACCAGAAAGTAGGGCAACAAGAGGGCAAAAAAAGCGATCTTCTCAAGCTCTATAACACAGAAGGGAAATTACACAAAATACGAGAAGGCAGAAGCTGAGAGGCAAGGGCAGGGGATGATGAAGGATATTACTGACTAAAGAAAGGCACTGGAAGAAGGGAAAAGCGGACTACCTGGGAGAGGATGAGGAAATAAGACTATCAAGGATTTGAGGGTTGTTAATGAAAGCGTTGTAATACATGCGTCTGCTTCTTGCAGGAGAAAGCCATGGGTAACAGGCCAAGTGAGATGATGGATCGGGAGAAGGCGTACATCCCCGAACTGCAGATCAGCTTCATGGAGCACATCGCCATGCCTATTTACAAGTAAGTCATTCATCCCCCAACATCTGCAAATTCTTCTCCTCTGCTATGTCAAAGAATCTACCAGTTGTCTCTTGCAGTGGGCACCATCATATTTGTCAGTGTGAGTGAATATGCTTTAAGGCCTCATTTGCTATAAGGAACTCACCCTTTAGTCAAAACCTAAACAATTTCTACTTGAAAGTGTCCGCAAATGGAAGAATGTAAATTCTTTCCTTAGAGAAAACTGGCCAATACATCTTAACATAACAATAACACAGTACTCAGGAACATGTTAGCAATAAGTCCAAAGACAGTGGGGCCAAAGACAGATTTAATAAAGTCATTCGAACGACATAGCTTCTCCCACCAAAGTGCTGATGGTAATATTATGCAATACTCTCTTGAATCCCACTCTCCCAAGACAATGAATTTCCCCTTGATACACTTCTCTTTTCAGTAGCATGTAAAACTACAGACTCCAAAAACATCTTTTGCAAAAACACAGGGCCGGATTCACTAAAGTAATCTCAGACAAAATCCTAACTTTACGACTTTCGGTATTCACAGAGGGCATTTAGGAGTAGTAAAGTTAGGAATCCTAACTTCAATACTCCTAAATGCCCTTTGTGAATACCGAAAGTCGTAAAGTTAGGATTTTGTCTCAGATTACATTTGTGAATAGGGCCCGCAGCCTCAAAAACATAGATTAGCAAAATGCCAACTTTATGTAAATCACTGCAAAAGATCTTCACCTGTGCCTTCTTCAAACCTTCAGGTACTCACACCCAAATATGCTAGGACTAGGGTCAGAGTATTAAATTAAAGCAGACACGAATATGCTCCAAGTGAGTTTGGCTGGATTTAGAAATTAAACACAGGTCAAAAGTTTTGTAGGGAGATAGTCATATAAGGGGCAGTTTTTGTCAGACTATTTTTTTTATCTCTGTGTTTGTAAGATACTTTCCTCAGTTCATGTTTTCACATGGAATTCTTTTTCAGCCTCTCTGAAGAATTTGTCTGTCTCATATAGCACTCCAGCAATCTTGGCAGTTGATTAACAGTGCAGGGGGGTGATTTTAATGTTGAAACTGCCACATGGTGTCTATGAGGCTTTGCCGGGTTTAATAATGATACTTATTATCATTGTTGGGTGCGGGAAACAGAAATGGCTCAGCGAGGGGAAGTCTCAAGTTGGTCATGTCCCCTTCTCTCTCTCAACAAAGGTACTAAATGGTATAATACACTCAATTCATCTACATATCTGGTTTATACCGAGCACCTTTGTCATGGGCAGTAGTTATATACAAAAGGGTTTTTAACCATCCCCAGAATACAAGGGATTACATCTGTGCATTGAAATAAATACACATTGACTAGGCCTCAAGACTATAAAATGACTTGTTTATGTAATGTTTTGTAATTATAGGTTGTTAAATTTAGCTCTGTCGGGTGGTATCAACATTTATCCTTACAGTTTGTAAGCTGGTGCTTGGTTTGACCAAATGAACACTTGCTCAAGAAACACGCAGTGATCTGCAGGCCACCATTTCGAAGACATTCCATCCTTCTAAGGTCGAGTCTGGTTTACTGTTACCTAATATCCAGGGCAATCGTTAGCCCAAAGACAGGATAATAACGACAACTTTTGTGTATAGCGGTCAGAAATGCAACAGGTGCGCTATTATAAACAAAGGTTCTTATCTAATACTACAAGTGGGGGTGCGCCAGGCAATGGAGTCCAGTAGGCTTAATGTAATATCAAAAAAATCCTTTCTTTGAAGAATATTGCCAATTGGCTACTACACTATCGGAAATCATCAGATGATTTTATAAGCCCTGAAGAAGTTCCCCGTGATGGAATGAAACGCATTGACTGAGCGTAGCTTACTATTGAACTTTCATTAAAAAAATTACAATTTGACATAAAGTTTTTTTTTATATTACATTAAGCCTACTAGACTTCATTGCCTGGCGCACCCCACTTGTAGTATTCTATCTGGATCTGGAACACAGAGGCGTCACGCAACGGCTGGCGCAGAGGAGTATTGCGCAGGGCCAGGATTTGTTGGAACTAGGGTGACGTGCAGAGTTAGGAGTCCGCCGTTGAAATTGTGGATGTAAAGGTTCTGATCTGTTTGTCTCTTGCAGTCTATGACTTGTCACTTCTTGAAATTCACAAATAATGTGTACAGCTATGCAGGGGAAACTGTGATTACCGGAGATTTACAGCAGTGCTACTGGCATTATCTATACAATTTAAAAAGATCAGACTGTATTCCAAATTTAGTCGCAGGTCTGTGCAAGTGAAGTTCTAACTTTATGAGTGTTGGCCAACCTGTTAGCAGTGCTGGGCTCAGCTAAGAGCTGGGAGTATGGAATATGCTGCATTTTACCCAATTTTGGTGCATTTCGCTCCTTTCGTGCACCTTCTGCTCGTTCAGAGCAGGGGCAGGGCTCTTTAAAATTCGGAAAAAGTCAACTTTCAGAGCATCCTGGCCTCCCAACCGCTTAACCTATAAGGCCCGAAGCACAAAACTCGAACCTGGGGAGTCAGTATTTGACACTACTAGGCTCATACATGCATACATGTATGACTGACCTGCAGTGTCCTTGGGAACTTGCGACTGTGTAAATATTTTAGCAAACGGAAATGTAGCACATTTACATTTCCACACTTGTAATGAAAAACACCAGTGCAGCTGCTTGATTGTAACTTTTACATTTTTGGTTTCTCTAAATGGAATATATTCTTCTCTGAAGTTAGGCCCCTTCCTCTACATCCCTACCAGTGTTTGGTGATCTCCTTGCCTTTCGTACCCTAAGAACAGTTTTATTCCAGCCTTTGGCAAGTGTACATCACCAACAGATTTAAAGGTGGAAAACTACCAGCACAATGTTTGTTGACGTCAACAAAGCTGCAGAAGTCCCTGCCCTGGAATGCACACAATCCTGTCCTGTGAGCAGACTTACTAACAGGTGAAACAATCGGTAATTCCGGAACATGTTTATGTTCACTTACTGGCAAAGGCAGCTAGATATGGTGGGTGGACAGATATATTTAAAAAGGCATCGTTAGTTCCAGTCACACTGAAATATCACACCCACACCTCTCAAGTTTGCAAACCTGATTTGTCAAATAGTTCAAATATTTCTCAGTGCCCTGTTGAAAAGACTTTCTAGAAACCGTGCAGCTATGAAAACAGAACTAAAAGAATGCATTTAACTTGTAAAAGAATGCATTTAACTTGGCTCTCTGTCAGCGATCCTTGTTGTGCATGGACAGTGTCGGGGTGATACATCAAGCGGCGGCCGAGAAAAACAGCGGGGGTCAAAAAAAGTGGGATTCCCATATTAAATCTCATAGGAGCTATGAACAAGACTACAACGCGAATCGCTGGGGGAAATTACACTGAATTTGGCAAAAAAGTATCACGCTTCCCGTTATTTGGTGTAAATCCGTTCAGTAGTTTGTGAGAAATTAAAGGAAATACAAATTTGTTTATCTACGAATGCGGCTAATTTGTGAATAACAAGCTTGTGCAGAGATCTGCAAAGCTCTGATTGGCTGCCAACACTTCAACCAGGAAGTGTTGGTAGCCATCTTAGCACTCAAAATCAGAAAAGTCCCACAAAAAAAAAGTGAAAAAAAGAAAAGGGGACAGGGTAGGAATACCCTGATCCCTTAGCTCTGGTCTTGGGGTCCTGCAAGAGCAAAAAAGCTTTTAAATAAAAAAAGTCAAGAAATCACAATAAATTCACGAATTCTCAGCAAAAATGAAAAAAAAAACAAGCGCAGTCTTCTGCGCTTGATTTTAACTAAGCCCGAGGTGCCGGGGGCATACCTCATTTATTAAATTAAAGGACAGGTGCGCACGTGGCCCCCCTCCATGGGCATTTTTATGCCCCAGGGACCACCAGCTCCCGTGGCTTATATTAAAGTAAAGGAGGGGTCCGCACGGACCCCAGAGACTACCACCTCCACGGGGCTATAAAGAAAAAGAATAGGGGGGGACCACCACCTACCCAGGGATTTTGCTAAATAAAATACTGGGAGCCGCACAGACAGCTCCAAGCCGCTGGGATCAACACCTCCCCGCGGCAATAAATAAAATGAATGGGGGGGCAGTCAAACACCCCGAGCCCCTGAGACCACCATCTCCCTGGGGCTTATGCTAAATGTAATGGGCAAGCACGGAATCAATCGATGACATGTATCCCAAAGCTTAACAACTGACATTAATGAAATATACACAAATTATAAAATGAATTAATTCATAATACTCATTACTCATTGCTATTGCCAAATACAGCCCCAATGGGTAACTTAACAATCCCCAACTGCAACGAGAGCAGTGATGATAGTGCAACAGGCTCAATGCAACTCAGCCCGCAAGGCTTTATGCATGAGTAACTCCCATTTTGAATGACAACGTAATAAAATACACTATATTTTCTGGGGCAGGTCACATGATACAATCGAGGTATACAAAAATTCTAACCTAAGGTGTTTGTCTTTATTAGCGTAAACATGTATCATTACAAATCCTCATAAATTATTCAACAAATTACACTGTTGTTTTGAAATGTCAACTCATAAATTAGAAAAGCAGCACCAGTCTCATCTTGAAGTTAATCATTATGGTGGAAACAAAGCTTTTATTCTCATTATTAATGCCGAAAAAGCTAGTATACAACATTTTGATATAAAGTCTCTCTATGGCAGGAATATGTGTCCAAACGAGATATTCTTGGTGGTACATCAATACAGGAAAAATGCTACAGTATCCTAATGTTGAAAGCATAGACATAGAAAAATTACTAAGAACCTATTATTTACGCTGTGTAATATACTGCTATTTCATTATTTTGGCGACCATAATCCTCCATGACATAGTCACCATCTATCGTTCCTATCGCAGAACAGCAATTGTACATTCTTAAATTCCTAGCTTCCATATGCAAAAAGAGATTAGGAATCCATTATCAGGATAAAAACTTGCGTGACCTGATGAATACAAATGCTTGCTAGTGTAAGTAAAATAAGCGAACATGACAATGTGTTAACTTTTTGTCGCGTTGACTGTAGAGATGACAGGAGCCACAACTTGTGATTTTGGGGAAAAATAATTTATTTGAATAGGGTAATCAGCACTCGATGCCTCCCGCGATCGCTCCACATTCCTATAACAATTGACAGCCTACAATTTCTCACAGAACATTACTATGGCAATCGAATATAGAATAAAAGCATTCCAACAATTAAAGAAAAACCCCATAGTACACTATATATATAAACATAAACCCATAACACACCTCCCGTCCCTTAAGAGATCCAAAAACACAATAAGCCCTCAACAAACAATTGCTCAAAACAAAATGTGAACCCAACCATTTATACATGATAAAGTAAATACATTATGGAAGAATGCATTAAATCAAGACAAGGTAAATTATCTCATGAATGAATGTAGTCACTTAGATACTTGAGTGTACACACCTTCCTCTATCTCCTGTATTCTCCTTCAACAACACAACCAACTGCACCACTTTCCTGCAATTCAGAGTCACCCGTGGTGACTTGCTGTGAAACCAGATTTCCATTACCACCTTCTGAACTTATTTCACTCATAAACTTGAACTCGCAAGGATGCATATGACGCACCTCACAGCCAATCAAGGAACTACCCCCTTCTGGGTACGTGTCACCTCTAACAGTCACTTAACCCAGCATTGATGAGCGGTGACTATCAAAACCTTAAGAGTAATCCAAATGGTTGGAAACACCCACCTCTTGCCCAATCTGCACCTAAGCCACATACCTCGTACTCCACCATTTACTATTTTCTTTTCTGGCTAATTACTTGTAAACTTGAAACACCGTTGTGTTGGGATACAATTTAGAAGATGAGTTTTTAGTATTCTTAGGTCTCCTAACCCTGACCTGTTCCCTCACATAATAATCTACTTCTTTCACCCTCTTCCAATCATTATTAGTATTTATAAAGTGCGAACAGTAATTCCTCAGGGGATTTCATGGCACTATACATGCCACAAATTGTATTTCAGAATCACTGGGAGAGAGACCAAATGGACAGAGCAGATTTATTAGGAACAAGACCAGTTTTAAGCTTTTTTCTGAACTTAAGGTAATCATCTGTGCAGCGAAGATACAGGGGTAGCAGATTCCAGTGGACTGCTGCAAGATGACCAAATGATCGGCCTCCTGCTCTAACCCTTGTGATCGGTATAGTTTTGGCCAATGCAAAGCTCATGTATCGCAGTTTTCTTGAGGGTGTATAAAACTAAATTTTGGTACGAAGGATCACAGGGCCAGAGTTATGTAAAGTCCTGTGCGCATGACAAAGAAGTTTAACATTTACAAATCTTCAATACATTTTGGTTCCCCAACAAATTTTACCCCACTCTTTAACAATTTCTTTAGTGGTTCTGAATAATATTTACACAAGCCCAAGAATTGCCTTAACTGTTCCTTATCTGCTGAAGAAAGACATTGGTCAATTGCTCAGATCAGTTCTTCCATAGTCGTAATACCCAGGGCAAAGATTGTATGCCCCAAATATTCAACCTCTTCTAACATAATTTACAATTCTCTTTCTTCAGTGAGCCCATAATCTTCTAGTATGCACAGCACTTTATTAAGCTTTCGTAAGTGAGACTGTGTGGACTCCGAGCAGATCTAGATGTCATCCTGATAGGCCAGCACTCCCCTCTTCTCTCCCAGAAGCTGGTGCATTTACTTCTGAAACACCGAAGCCAGACCAAAAGGCATGCAAAAGGAAAGAAACTCACCAAAAGGGGTGTTGAACACAGTCAGGGATTATGAGCTTTCACTGAGCTCAACCTGACGTTAAGCAGCTCTGAGATCTACAGTAGAATACAATTCTTGCTCCCCTCAAATGTGCCAATATTTCTTGAATTTTCAACAGAGAAAACAATCCACCTGAATGTGCTTGTTTAAAGACCTGAGACCAACAAATAGGTCCTTATTTTATTTATGGCGGTGCGGGAGCGGGACCGCCCGCCAAACCTATGTTTGAACCGCCTGCCAGATTAGCAGTTTTCTCAAGTCTGGCAAACTGTTCTTTGGCGTTTTCACGGGGGTGCCTATGAAAAGGCACCACCATGGGAACGTCAAAGGAAGTACCTGCACAGCGATGATGCTGCAGTCCTTGCCGTGCAGGTACTGGTGTGTATGCACACCCCGGTGTGCATCCACATGGCGTGAGGCAACAGGGGCCCTGAAGGGCCCTCTTCGTTTCCTCACCGCCACACTTTTCATGGGTCTCGCACTGCCATGAAAAGTGTTGCGGTGAGGAAACTCATAATATGCTTGGCTGTGTGGCAGCTGCCCTGCCAAGCATATTGCGGCCTCAATACCGCACTGTGATCCCTGGCAGTTGGAGTGGTCCCAGTGCGGCCCGAACACCCTGGTCATAATAAGGTGGTCAGAAGACCGGCATTTCTGCCCCCGTGAGTCTTAAGTTCCATGGACCACCAGACTCGTAATAAGGCCCATAGTCTGAATACACCAGACTTCTTCATGGCTACAAAGATTGGTGAAATGCAGTGATGAGTCCACTCCTTACGAAACCTATCCAAATGTACTTTTAATTTACTTCTGACACTCATAGGTACCTTGCAAACCTTATGCACCATGGGGATGGCATTGTTTTTCAAATCATTTTACCACCCTCAATCTGTCTTCAAAAAAGGTTATGTACCTATCCATAAACCCAGATGACAAAAATACCTCCCAATCCAACTTCTTCACCATGGAAATGGGATGGGCTGTTCCTGGCCATTAAGACCCCTAAATGTGCATTGGTCCATCCATCCTAACATGTTTTAAACTCTCTCCGCTACATACACTTTGGTGTTGAACACTCTATTCTTATAACTGATGTTTTCATGAAAATAACCCATCATTTCAATTTCCTGCCCACCAAAAGCCACAATGCGAATGTCTGTGGCTAATAACTCGACAAGCTTCCATTCATGATCATACAATGTATCAGACACTATGGTAATGGGTGATCCTGAATCCACTGTGAACTTCATGTCCACATTGACAATTTTTATCTCACAGACAGGGTCACCCTTCTTCCCCATCTTATCTCCCATAGCCAACATATTAATAGGCAATATCCTACTAACAGATAACAATATTTGTTTCCCTTATACTTCTTCCAAGCTTTTAACTGATACAGAGTTATCTTTGCCATTCACAAAATCAGCGTTGTGCAAATTCTTACAAACATGTGCAAAGTGCCCTGTCTTTTTGCACATCTTTTCCGTACTGCAGGACAATTACTGAAGTTGGCCATGTACATGTGGGTTTGAATCCCATCTTCATTGCCAAGATATTTTGCGTTGACTATAGAGATGACATGAGTCACTTCTTGTGATTTAGGGAGCATTTATTTTCTGTGAAATGTCTCCCCGCACACTCTCTGGACTTCCAGAACAACTGACAGCCTAGGAACTTCAAGGCAATAAATATTTATATATATTTACTCAATCAATAAACATAAACAATCACATTGTCATGTTGAGGTTATCTTTTTATATTTTGTTTGCAAATGACTGGAAGTGGGTCTAGTATCCAAGCGCACCACATGTGTACAGCCCCTTTTCGAACTGGCTTATTTATTTGCCTACATCCACTGGTTCAACTTTATTTTCCGTTTAATACTCTTTGCTCCACTCGTAAGTGTTACCTCCCTACCTCCCACTGTTAATACCCCTTTCTGCCATGCATCTTTCTCCCTTCCCCTTGCAACTCCCTATGCACACACTGTAGCCACTTATCCCCTTATCCTAAATAAAACCCACCATTTTTTGTTGCCTACACAGATGTGTATAAATGTTACTCCCAATGGGGAACATCCTTTACCACTAAACCTTTACAACGCGGTACCATTACCATTCAGGTTTTACAACGAAAGTTGTTACAACGACTTTCGCTGGAGGGCGCTCTAGGATAGGGAATAGTTTAATTTACTATCCAACACCTTCCCTACTATCCACTGGGACTGGAGTTGGAATAGTAAATTAAACTATTCACTATCCAGCGCCCCCCAACGCAAGTCGTTGTAACAACTTACATTGTAAAACCTGCGTCGTAACGGTACGCATTGTAAAAGCACGCGTTGTACTGTTATACATCCCTCCCAACCGTTCTGTATTAACAGATGACATGCTTTAACTTACTTTTGTAAGAGTTGTAATTTGCAACTTGTTGCAATGCTATATGAACTTTGAAAGATTTATTAAGTGTTAAGCTTACGAAATTTTAAAACAGTAAGGGGGCAGCTGTCGCTGCCCTTAACAGGGAAAGCTGTTTTTGCAGCCGCTCTGAGGTGCACATCAGCTGCTAATACCTTTATGTAGACTCCCCCCATTTTTTGAGCAACATTAATTTTATCTATATTGCTTTCTGGCCTTATCAAAACACTTAAACACTTCTGACTCAGGATACCCCGGTCTTCGTTGGTTAAGTAGCACAACTATTTCCTCCACATTCCCTTGGAAAGTATTCATACCTCTAACCTACCCCTTTAATGGTGTACAATGTAATGTGGAGTAGTTATTAACACCCTCCTAAGTGTTCTCATCCCTCTATTTCTCAGGTGAGTTAAATCTCCAGACATGTACAACCAATTCCACCTCTCCCTATCTTCTAGTTGTTGAGACCTCTCCCTATTTTAACTTATAACACTCTCATATTAATTGTGCCCTCTTCACAATGTTTTCCTCTCAGTCCTTTGGCATCTGCCACTTCCTTTCTTTCTATTAAGGATAACCCCTGTCCTTTCCTTCCTCTTTCCTGCTATCTTCTTCTGTAACCCTATCCTTATGGTCTCTTATTGATCTCAATAACCTTGCCCCTGCTTTCTTGTCCTTACAGCTTTCCTTCTTTGCTGGTTATTCTCTTCTTTATACCGTCATTCTGCTTCCACTGTGCTATTGACGCTATTCAGAACTTAAACTACAAAGCAACTACAAATGGCGCTTTGTGAAACACAAGTTATTATCCATAATATCATTCATTTCACAGTGGATCAACTGCATCCTCTAGCCTCATTCAGCCCTTCCCATAAACGCCAGCTAACAAAATTCACTTTTTATCTAAAAGCTTCCCTGTCTCTAGCTCCCTGTGCTTCTGTGAGTGTGAACAAATTCCTCACTCCTTCAGGCTACTTTTACAAAAATTCTAAAATGCATTGCTGCAGTGTGCTTTACCGGAATGTAAAAAAATACTGCAGCACCAGATTAAAAATCTTTAGCTTGAAGCTAAAATTTGGTTTTAGGCTCAAGGGTGAGGCAGCACTGTCTAGTGTGAGATTGGTACCGGAAGAACAGCCTCCACATAACATTTCAGTAAAATGACAACTGGCAAAATTTGAGCCATGTTTGATTGTGTGAAATTAAACATGATATTTATGGGAATATCACACGATATTCTGCTTGTGCTTGGTTTAACTTTGCTCTAGGGTTTGGCCCAAAGCCAACTTTGGCTGTGTACCAAATCCTTGTGGTTTTTGCATTGTCAATGTCAGGTTATACTGGTTAAACATACAGGGGATTTGGCGCACCACAATGCAAATCATTTTTGGCGCAATCCTCTCATCAACTTTCAGCACTAAAAAAACCTTGTGACACGCCTGGCTGCGCCGCTTTGCATCTTGTAGCCTTCCTGCCTTTTTTCTGCTTACTCTCTGTACACTCCTATCGTCACATTCAATTCTCCTTTACAAAATTCTTCCTACTGTTCACAACTCTCCTGCTTCCCCTCAATGGTTTGCCTTTCCTTCTGATCTTAAATTTCACTACCAATAATATTCATCATCTTAAATGTGTCAATAAGCTAGTCCCTTCTTTCCATTCTCTTGTACACTGTTACACGCTAACTTTCTACTTCTCTGTTTCTGTATCTGTGATTGCTTTTCAATAAAGCAATCTTTTTTTCGATGAAATGCAGCCCGTTTTTCCTAAAGGATGATGGGATGTGTTTTAAAAGCAAGAACATTAAATGTTTAAAATTCATGTACCCCTCCGTACAAGTTGTATATAAATATAAAGGGATTTAGTACAGGGATCCAACAGTCCAGACGAAAGCATGGAGAGACACGCAATCCTGCCGAAACATGTCGACCTTTAAGCTGAACAGAGGGGTGGTGGGCGCTTAATACACTCACCTCACCACCATCCTTTGGTAGGGAGATACCTTTTAACCCTAACAAGGGAATACAGGAATTAAATTATTATGAGGATATCCCTTAGTTAGTTTTAGGCTTTCTATCTGTACTTATCTTTTTCTGGATCCTTTTGCTTTTCTGTGTGTTTGTATTGTCTTCACCACCCTATTGCTTTACCTCTAGCGTTGGTCTGCGAAGAGGTGTCGCAGCAGCCCTATGATGAAGCATGCCAAATTTAGTTGTGGGTGAGGGCCGTTTCTACAAAGCATTGCACTTTACTACACTTTGTACTTGATCTATCTTTTCTTAAAAATTGCAGCTCTTGTGTGAAGCCTAGCTCAGCATCTCACAAGTCATTTTGTGCAAGCAGTGCTGAGAGTTGATCAGTAAAGCCCATGCCATCCAATTTACGTCTGATTATTTGATCTCAACAGCATGATTCACAGGTCTGTTTGATAATGAAAATATGCTAATAAGAGTAGGATAATCATGACTCCCAATAAACTTCTTGCTTGTCTTTCACCAATCTTTATGCTTTCCCTCTTCTTTAGGTTGCTTCAAGAACTTTTCCCCAAGTCCTCAGAACTCTACGAGAGGGTGGCAGCTAACAAGGTGCAATGGGCTCAAGTCTCACACAAGTTCACCATCAGGGGATTGCCAAGCAACAACTCACTGGACTTCCTGGATGAGGAATATGACTTGATGCAGGAGGCAGCAGAAGAAAGTATCAAGATGAATGGCTGCCTGGACATTCAGGGACATAGAGAACACCTCACAACGGAATTATGCCCAAAATGAATAATCAGAACTTTTTAAGCTGTTTATTTTATCCTAGATCAAATTTGACACAGTTGATGATTTTGATACAATTGTAATCTATTTTTGCAGGAAGGTCATCACATTCAACGCATGTCATACAACACAAAAACATTTTACATTTCTTTTGATGGGTTGATGGTGTGTTTCTAGAATCACGCAAGCAGATGGGTGGGATGATCAATACATTTTGTTATGAGAAATGTTATGACAAATATTTGAATGGTTTGCATTAGTGGCCACTGTAGGAATAAGTGCTCGATGGGTATTTATTGTGCTTCAATCCTATTGGAAATGTGAGACTGTTTGAAAAAAGAGAATTACCCCAGTGAGGGCCAGTCTCAACAGAGGCATCTGAATTGTCCCAATATTTCTAGATGATATGTGGGTACCTGATGAACAGGCAATGAAAGTCACTTGGCAGAAAAGGAAAGGACTGATGGTTGACTCCAGACACCAGTCTGATTCTCCAAATTCAGGCCATATACCTAACACACTTTACTACTGATCTCTGAAACATACTCGTCTGAAAGGCACTGTTGAGAAACTTCAGCCATTTGAGGCTAATATATGTTTTTCTGGTTAGCTGTTGATCTCCATGAGAAATACACTACAGCTTGCCTGGGTTTCTATGTACGAGCCGAGACATAGACATTTCAGGGGGAAGATGCCTGGTGTCTAACAGGAAATAGAGTATCCATACTTGGACTGTTCTTCAATAGCCCTACTGTACTGTACAACTTGTTGCACATACCCGCCGTAGGAATATAGTGATATGACACTTTGGTTAAATTGTGAGAAAGGCCAATGTAGCTCAAGCTCTGTGTTATTTCATCATGCGGTGAATTATGACTTTTTAGTTATGTTTTCACCTTTGAGCATCAAGACTGCGTTGGTTATAGACAAGGAAGAAGTGACAGTGGCAGGCATCAACTGTGTAGCACCAACACATTAAATGAACATGTCTTTTGCCACATATACAGTCAATCCACACTTGAGTTATGTCATACTTAAATTACACCCTTACAATGGGATCCTGGCAACAAAGTTCATCCTATACCTGTACTCCTTACAAGCAACACCTTTCCAATTAAATGCACTTTCCTTTAAAGTTTATATCATCCCTCAACAATCCACGAGGGCAACATAACACATTAAAGTTGCATAACAAAATTCCACTATAGTAGATACTTATCCAAATAGTTCTAGAAACTCAACTACATATGACGGCCAGCAAACACTAAATCTTTAAAGCCGACGGAATCAACATTTTCAGCATGGTGATGGTCTACCTGAAAAATGCTGGGAATCTTGGTGGCAGCAAAGAGAAATACGTGTCTTCATCTCCAGTCCAGTAATAGGTGAAGATCCATAAACTGGATCTTACAAGTGCAGGTGTCTGAATCCCAAAGAAACATGTTTCCTAGTTTGTTTTAATATTTGTGGATAGCAAACCAAAGGCTTCTTCAAGATGTAGACATATTGGGGGAAACGGTATGGATTTATAAAACAGTGGAATTAACAATCTGGCATCTGAGAAAAAGCTTCTTCTAAGGCCAACAAGTTGGTATGTGTTTTTGAAAAAGATGGCAGACAATGGAAAGTGAAATAAAATTGGCACTATGCCAAATTAGTCACAGCATTGGCCAGGAGGTTAAAAGTCAGATTACCATAAAACATCACATCTTGATTCATGACAGATTTGAGGAGGGTAGATATTTTTCCAAAGTTGACTGGCAACTTATGGAGCGGTGTGATAAGATTGGCCCAGCTAAGTGCTGGATGTCTGATTGGTCTCCATTGTGGCTCAATCATCCTGCATTCAGCACTGCATCACAACCAATCAATTACGCCATGTCTGCAATCTTGAAGCCCTCTTGAGGCCCAACATGCTCTAAATTCCAAAAGGCAGGATGTCCAGACTTGACACAATGCTTCCAAGAGGAACAGGATGACTGCTGACAGTCTGGAAAGTCTGAATCTAGCTCAATGTCATTACCTTGATTTGTCTCATCAGGTTCAATCAACAAAACAATTCTCCTGGTGCATGGTATCGACAGCTGACAACAAATTCAACGATATTAAGGCACCAGATGGCCCTGATGTCATGTGCACTCATTTTTAAGGTGGTCTAAAATGGACCAAGGGCTTTTTTTGAAAGTCAAGAGATCTTTGAAGAATTATATCCTTCTGGCTTGCAACTCATGGGAGCTGTGTTCCAGCAGGGCATTTCAATCAACAGTAGGGCACAGTATTTCACAATACGGAGGTCCGCACAAAAAATTACACTTTGGCTGTAACTTAGCATCACAAAACCTAACCATCACCTCTACTTTTCGTCACCTTGGGCTAAGAGTGACTGGGATTAGCTAATAACAAATTCAGTGATTTTTTATAGGGACATTCATTTCAACAACTCCCTCTACTTACAAAATAAAGATCTTCATATTACACTAAACCATTAAGTGAGGTAGACCGATGTCGGTGAATGTAGAGCTTGGATTTGTGATCTGTGTGTATCTTTCAGATAACAGGTTCTAAAACTAGCAGGACTGTTTCGGCCAGTGATGCTTTCAAGGTAAAAAAATAGCATTTAATTTTATTTTTCTCCCCTGAAAAACTGATTGGCTTATGAAGGCAATACTTTATTCTCCAGGTTTACATATAATTGCTGGCAATTAAATCAACAGATTCCCTGCCACCAGATGTCACACACAAATGTTTACAAAGTCCATCTGTTAAGGCTTCTCATCAGTATGTCTATTCTCTTAATTACAAGCCTGGGAGCATGAAAATCTTTAGACAACTTGCTTTACCACATCAAATACATGTCCTTGCTCTCCCCTTCACAATTGTTTTTAAGGATTAGATATAATGGTATCAAGCAGTTGTTCTGAGATGCCATGGTGCATCAGAAGACCCTGTTTTAAATACATGACTATATATTATAAATGCAAAATTTCCAACTGGAAATTTGAAGGTGGAATGTCAACTCAGGTGATTATGAAAAAAGAAGTAAAAGCAATGGATTCGGTAGGCACGGATTGTAAAATAGAATTTCCACAGTAAGCTCTGAAATCAGGATTATGAAGATAATATTCAAATCATGAGATTCTGAAGGCAACAACTTTAATCAGGGTATCCTAATGATAAGATCTGAAATGAGTATTATGAAAGTAATATCCTACATTGCAAGAGAGTGAAGGTGATGTTTGAAAGAAGAGGAATGAGGAGGCAAGGTCTGAAATCAGGCTGATGAAGTTAAAATTTGAAATCTAATTACGAAGCACGATTTGAAATTCAGAGCTTATAGGAAAAAATGAAATCATGAACCAAAGAAAAATTTGAAATCAGGCTAGCAAAAGCAAAATTTGGAATTGTGCTTTTTAGGACAACATCCGAAATTGGGATGGTGACAGTAAAATTGCCAGGTGACTACAAAGCAAGACATAAAAGCAGGGGATGATGCGGGAAAACCTTGAAAATCAAACGATGATTTAAGAAATTTTGAATTGAAGAAGGGACAAGGGCAAGAATCCAGAAAAGGGATTACAAAGGCAAAATTGAAATGAGAGCATCATCAAGGAAAGCTTTGAAGTCAAATGTTCTTTAATAAATGAATTGAAACTGAGATAATGAAGGAAATATTATAATTCAGGAGATTAAGTAAAATTTGAATTTGAAATTGAGGGAAAGAGCTGGGACTGAAATTATATAGGTAATTTCTAAACTATAAATGAAAGATTTGAAATCAAGTTTAGCTTGAAATGAGATTAAGAAGACAAGAGGTGAAATCAGGATTATTAAAGTATGGTTTGAAAATCAAAATATGAATATGAGATCTTAAATCTGGGGATTGATTATGAAGTCAAGATATGGAATTGAGGAGGACAGGAATTCACACTCAGAAAACAGTGAACCAAAAAGAAAAGATTTGCAATGTTGATTATAAAGATACATTTTAAAATCCGACTTATAAAGGCAAGATTCAAAGTATCAGTACAAGAAATATTATTGAAGAAGAACGGAAAAAGCAGTGTCATCGAGTTAGTACAAGAAATTAAAGGGTAATTATGGAGAAAATGGTCAAAAGGTAAAAAAATGACCATGATTCTTTAATCCAAAAAATAGCAGCTAAGATTTGAAGCCTACATCTTCAATGATTAATTTGACCTTGTGAGCATTTTGGCTTTAATGGGGCTTGAACCAACTATTGTTAACATTTTAGAATGGGATTATTGTTCATAGATGTGAGAAAGTATGTTTCTCAAATAGTGTTTCTTATATAATAATGAATGCATTTGTTTGGTAGAAAAACATCGAGGCGGACACAATATACAAACCATTGAAAGCATCCATTGCTTTTTGGAAGAGGCATAGGTTAACATACAGCACATAAGTATCCTATATTTATTGTAACAGGGGAAGAACTTCATGTTGATTTAAAGGGCTAAGCAGATACCAAAAACATGTAACCCTGTGGGCGGATTTCACTCGGAATGAGTCACTTCAAATTAATATGTTTTGCAACTAAAATGATTGTTTGATATTCAAGATATTCTGGAAAGTTACCATTTTAATCTCACATTACCACTATCTTCAAATACACGTACATAAATGTATTTAAAGGGTGTACGCCTGCGTCGGACCACTTGTCTAAACAAAAACTCAGCTATTTTAATGTATCGATTCAATGCAGCTCTTTTTGAAGATACATTTACAGCTTTCTAAGAAGAAGGAAGCAAGAGTAAAGAACAGATGTCTCTATTGCACTATATTTAACTCGCAAGTCTTTGCTGCTGATTGATATGTTCCACACCTAGGCTTATTTAAATAAGTGTGGTCCCAAAGGATTTATTTCAATAGTTTAAAGGAGTTCACAATACTTTTGCCAGAAAAAAAAAGTTTTCTCAATTGGAGGCCCAGTGGATAATATTTTTGCATGAAACATTCTCTAATATAAAGCATAGTGCGAAAGCTCTAGATTATTTAAGAATGCGTTACTGACGGCTGTATTAGTTTAGTTAGTATAGCTATAATGCACAACTGCCTTCTGAATTTGTTATTCTGATAGGTATATTTTTAGTGTGTTGACTTTCAGGTGAGGAATACACATATAGACAATCAGTTCTACTGTCACATGCCCTTAATGCAACCAAAATCTAAGGGGTTCTTTCAGCAGGATCGTTTTAATGCCAATAACAAATCTCAGTAGGACACCTTTGATCCATGCTACGCCAATCGACCACTGGGTCACCACTTTCATGAAACTATCACCACTATGGTAACGGCCATGAATAATGCCTGCATAACAGTCTGTCCCAAAGGAGTTCAAACTCGTCTTGAATTATCACCTTGAATCTAGTCCGATCTAGACCAGTATGGCTTGTCTTATCTTATCTTATCTTAAGAGGGACTTATATAGCGCTCTGTCACCATAGGTTTCCTGGCGTTGTCCATTTTATTGCAGGCCATACACAATTAGAATACTTACAGAGAGACATCTGTAGGAATCCAGATGGTTTTCCATTCCCCAAAAGCAGATCTACCCTTATCCTTGCCCTGCACAGGCAATACTTGATTTCATTTAAACAGTGGTGGAGGTTTCAAAATGAAGATTTCAACAAGACTGTATACATTGGTGTAGGCAGAATGCCTGCAGCTTGCAGAAGCAAGTCAAACACATAAAACTCAAAGAGGGCTATTTCATACCATACTAGTAGGTTTGTGAACGTCCAGCTAAAACACTGCATGTTATCCTACACTGACAGCAGTAGTCTTTCTGCTGGGGCATTTTCTCCTGTGTTGTTTTGTGGACGCTGGAGGAGAAAGGAAGTGGTGATAAAAAGGGGAAATAATGTCTGTGTCTTATAATGAGGATCACATGAACCTCCAGCTTTCAGGCAAGTTAACCCCCACACGACTATCGGTGTGGGGGAGACTAGGAGTGATGTATCAATACTGTAAGGCCTGTGTGCCACATAGGTTCTGCCTGAACCACACTCATCAACCATTCAGCATGAAAGAGAAGCGGCAATGCGGGCATGGGGATTTCCTAGCGGGTGTATTCTGTCTCCTTGCCAGCAAAGCAGCGGCGGTCCGTGCAGGTAACAGTGGTGGGGCTGGGTGAGGGGGATTTAGAGGAAAGATGTCAAGGGAAAAATAATTATTTATTTAACTCTCCCTCGGTATAGTCCCCCGAAACCCCCCTCACCCGGCCCCACCGATGTTAACTGCTCGGACCACGTCTGCACAAAGGGGCAAGCTATTGGTGGAGATGCTCAAAGTTGGCTCTGGGAAATCAACAAATGGATTACGGTTCTTTCCTCTTGTGCGGCCTCCTGACCTCTGGATCCCTCTTTTCACCATGGCTGCACCCACTGACATATCAGATACATCCCTGTGGCCTACTTATTGAGCTGTAAAGAATGTCCTTTTGCCAGACAATGAAACAACAACATGGACTGGCAGAAGACTAATTTTTTTTATCTATATATACAAATATATAATATATACTTTTATTTTGAATATATGTAGTGTGTTGAGAGGAGGTTTGCAGACCTGCCTGTGAGCTTTGACATGAATTGCTAAATGGACCATGTATTCATTTGCCTTACCAATTCTGAGTTGCCTTTAGAAAAATGCTTTGTAAAATATTCTGTAGGGTCTGTGTAGCTGCTGTAAATTGGTAATGTTGGCCAATAGCATGTATAGGAATGACTACTGAAGATATCTCTTTATACCGACTCCCTTACCGAAAGAGCAAGCACATTTCTAGCTGTAAAGATAAATCAGCAAATGAAAAAAGTATGCTTCCCTTATTTGTACTAAAATGGATTTTCTCTTTTGAAAGCATAATGCTCTTGCTGGTGAAAAATGTTTGCATTCATATCTCTGCACACTACCAAGTTACTGCAAAGATTTCACATTCTTGGTAGTAACAGCTGGTGTAAGGTTTGTAAATTTTACTTAGAGTACATAATATTGGAGAGACCTCTTCAAGTGGTGGGTGGAGGTACCGAGACTTATGGCATCCCAGCCCTCAGATGTGGTATGACACCATTCAATTCATATGTGCCAAGCCGGTGGCCTGGTTGCGTGGCCCAATATCCGGGAAAGATGAACTAACACCACCAAACACTTTTTACCTGGGTTTTGAATGTTGTGCCAGTTCTGCTGGGTGGCAGGTTACTCAGGTGCAGGGAACACTGGCCTGCGGAAGCTTTTACTTGTAGTACCTTCAGGTGTTGCAACCTGCTTCAGTCTAGCTGTCCAGGGTTTCTGCAGTCTGCCCCAGTCTCTTGAAAAGAAGATCTGATAAAGCACTGCCTGTGAGCCTCTCCTGTCTATATGGGTCAAGGGTTTCTCCAGCCTGCCCTCTATTGAGAAACAGACCACACACAAAGCTGTCCCATTTCAGCCATATTCTGTAAGAGGCATTCTTTGTGCAGACTGCCACAGGCTGTTGGGGAGAAGACTACACCAAATGCACAATGTTTACTGGACTCCTTTATGGATTGGAGTGTACTACAGAAACAGTTTGGTTTTTGTTTTGCTACAGTGCAAATATAACCCGACCTAAAGGTGTAAACACAGGCTGGAAAAATAGAGGCTATATGATATTGACTGCCAAAATGTCAGCCACACTTCCACATTTAAGTTACTACATCCAATCACACTCACTCTTTGCATCTGTTTTAGGATTCATTTACTATTCTAAATCCAATCATGTCGTATTTTTGACAAGTGTTCCAAAGTGGGTTCAAGTAACTGTTGAAACTTTTGTAGTTACTGCTCTCAGGTCAATTTTTTTAGCAGTCTATATGTTTAATCACAGTTTCTTTTGCCTCGGATTCCCAATGATTTTTCTATCAGTAGTCCTAGTTTACTACTGTCTTGAGGGTGACTTAATGATATATTTCCGAGTTTAAGGCACAGAAAATTAGTTGGCGAATCACAAAATATGTTGTTCTCTGAGTAAGGAAGCATTAGTAGTGGGACTCACAGAACTTCATGAGTAAGTCACAACTGAGACTAAAATGGGAGTAAAGAGCAACAACTCATAGAGGAAGCTCCGGTGTGAATCAAAACTCGCACTTAGGACTGGAGTAAGACACCAAAACTCATAGAAAAAGCTTTGTGAATCAGCCCCTGGGTTATTTAGTTTATATTCTCACATATGGTAGTATTTTTGAAGCCCACTTTGGCACCAACACCCCCTGCTTTACTTTAGGCATTTTTATTCTTTCAAAAGAGAAAAGGAACCCCGCATTTTAACATTTGCCATGCCAGTGAGTTGCTGCTCACACATAAATTAGGAGAAGTGGCTCCTAAGAGCCACCCCAGAGCAATGTATGCCAACTATAAGGTGCTCGCTGTGTAGCGGAAGCAGGGCTCGACGCTACCCGCACTGCAGCTAACCCCAGGGGAAAAAAGCTTCAAAAGTGGATGTGAAACAAAAGTTTGTGGTATGTCTCAGAGTGTTTTGAATAATGACATATTTTGCTGTGGTCTCCTTTGTATATACATTTTGTAGATATTGTAAAGCACGTCTGGTACTAGGGTTCGCCGGCCTAGTGAGTGAAATATTTTACAGCTTTACCTGTCTATCCTTGTTACATTTTGCTGTTTTCTTGGATAGTAAATCTGTGGAGGAGGAAAGTGGGGGGGGGGGGGTTTCTTTTTCCTAATAAATTTCATACACAAAAGTATTTTGCTTCGCATCTTTCCTTTATGAATGCACGGCGGCCAGCCGCGGAGGGAGGGGTTCATATTTTCCCTACTGATCTTGCTCAGTCACCTCGGGTAGCCTCTGCCTGCCGGTTCTTCATGGCCAGTGCATCTATTCCCGAAGATTCCACGGGTAGCGGAAGTGACTTCACACACCACGGTGACCACTGATAACATCTCATGACTGACTTCCTGTTAGCAGTTCAGCAGCAGCTCTGTTCCTGGGAGGCCAGGGAAAGGAAACGGAGTTAAGACTAAATAAATAGACCTGGTTATATTTAATATAATTATAATGTAATACTCTATATATGAATATATTTAATATAATTTAAAATGTAATATTTTATATTCACATTACTTTCCAGCTCCTACCTTCAACACTCCAGAGACCAGTTGTCTTGTTTCTTTTTTTTTTTTACACTTCTTAGTCTGCAGTCTAATGGTGTTCTTGCTAACAGTATGACAAGAATGGTTGTAGGTCGGCATTTACAGCACCTTCCTTAACAACGCCGTCCAAACCACAAATCGTCTTTACTACACATTCCTTTACCTTGCAAGTCGTTACAACGACTTGCCTTAGGGAAAGCTCTGGACTTTGGAATACTATAATTTACGATTCAACTCCAGTCTGCACAACAAATCCAACATCAGTCCAGCAACGCTTTTCCTAAGGCGAGTCATTGTAATGACTTGCGTGGTAAAAGAGACCGTTGTAAAGAGGCATTTGTGGTTCGGACCACGTTGTTAAGGCACAGCGTGGTTCGAGCCGTGATGTAAAGGCTGTTCCCCACCAAGAACCACCAGAGATGGTGTGCTTGTCTGCAAGATAAGCAGAGGTGCTGGTTGTAATAGCTTTACAAACGATACCGCTGATTTTGAAGATGGTGCGAGCTGGCAAGCAGAGCCCATAGTGTTCTATCAGGGTGGTGGTGAAGTTATCATATTTGTTCAGGCTCTCAATAAGATTTTCTGTGGTACATAGGATGCCCCTAAGGGTTGCCAGTGTGCAGTCTGGGACGCTATGCGGCAGGGGATTACCATCATCCAGATGCAAGAGTACAAGGGCCTGAAAAGCTGTTCTGAAGTTGATTTCTGAAAAAAATGGTTTGACTTTCTTTACAAGATAGAGCTAGTACCAGGCCGTCTTTCTTTTTTTTGGCATTGTATTAATTGAGGGAGAGGTTGGTGTCATGTCATTGAGCCAGGTTTGTACTGTATCTTGTTTGTTGTTCTTTCAAATAGTAGGAATTCTGTTTTGGTTTACTTCAGCTTCAGGTAGGCGCTGGACATCCAGGTCTAGATGATGTCCAATCAGTGTTTGAGACATCGATATCTAAAGCTTTTATCTATGAGTAGAGCACCAAGTGGCTCCATGTAAAGGTTGAAGATGACAGGAGACGGTATGGAACCCTGGGGGACACCACATGTGATAGGGATGTTTTGCGACCTGAAAGTGCACATGTGAACATGAACAAACTGGTGTTGGTTAGAAAGGTAGAAGGCGAGCCAGTGCATTATATTTCTGATAAATCCCATTAGCGACTTGAGGGTGCTCATAGAGTTTTGGTGGTCAATAGTGTCAAAAGCAGCAAAGAGGTCCAGCAGTATGCAGAAGGACCCATGGGGTCATGGTTTTGCCTTACATGAATCTCACATATCCTTGGTCACCTAATCCTACATTCAATTCATCAACAATAAACTTTATTTTGAATCATGGTTTCCTTAATGTCAAGAAAAACATCAGCAATGAGAATAATTCAAGGCTCCCAAGGGACAGAAGCTGGCCCTCTTTCGAAAAGACAACCCTTCAACTGACCTACATGACAAATACAACAAAACAATGGTCTATTTCAGCACACAGCTGATACCACGTAGAAAGACAGCCATAGGCTGCAATTTCTACTGGACTATGTCAGCAATTCATGCATTTCATCACTGTTCTCCTATATGGTCAGTAAATTGATAGACCACCTCACTGAGAAAAAAACAAATAGGAAAGGTAGCACCACATCAGAAGCCATCAACATAAATTCCTGCAATTCAGAAAATAACAAAAGATACATCTCTTTTTAGACACCACTTGCATAGATAAGGACCAACCCATTGTTGAATCTCCCTCATTAAAAAGGATCATGAATCACATCTCAAGGTCCCTGGACAACACTTATGGCACTTTAGCTGGGTTCACACTTTGAAAATGCTATTACCTACATACTTGCATAGGCCTAAAGACGGGGGCAGATTTACAAGAAACTGACACATCCCTGCGTTAGAGCAGAGATGTGTCAGTTTCCCTGCGCGTGCTTGTGAAACCCTTCCACCACCAAAAATGCGTCGTATTTACAATACGAAGTACCATGGCGCAAGGATTGGCAGATGTGTCAGAAATTCTGACGCATCTGTTGACACAAAAGTCACTCATTGCTGGAACTGTGTCGCAAGCAAAAGCAATCTATGGGGAGGCCTATACATACTGTGCTGCACCACTCCTTACGCCTGCTTCAAGCAGGGGTAAGGTTTGATGCGGTGGCATCCTAGAAGTGGCACAGTGAAATCTTGTAGATTTCACTGCGTCACTTCTACAAGGCTTTCCTCTGTGGCTACACCCATCCTGCATACATTATACCTGACCCAGGTATGATGTGGCACAGGGCTTTACAACGTGACATATCTCCCTAGATGCGTCACGTTGTAAATTTGCTGCAATGTGGTATATTGTTTATACTGCCGCTGCGTCACAAAAAGTGACGCAGCGGTGGTGCAAAAGTGACGCAAGGGGCTTGTAAATCTGCCCCAGGGTAACCAGGCATTCCAGATTTGCTGGGAAAGTTCTGGATTTCACGAGCTGTCCCAGCAGATTTTGGAAAATTTAGCACATATCCTGGTTTTCAGGCAGGATCGAATGAAAACAGAGGGAGGCATATTTTATTGTGTTACAAGGCAGTAGTAGGATGCAGCTCTTATAAGAAAGCAATTTAATTAACATGCATTAGACTGTGTTTAAATGTTGCATTAATGTATTCACTTCTTGCCTAGTTCTCTATGTTTCCATGTTGATGAGCAATAACATCTAAGTCATTCTGTGCCCACGGGGTTCATTTAAATAGTAGTTCTTCTATTTTTGTGAAATGGCACAGTTTTTGTTTCCAAAATCTTGCTCAGCCTACCTAAAGTAGTTCCTCCATGTGACACACATTGAGACAGGCCGTGCAAAGCAGAATCACTAATGCTAGGCATGCGTGCCGTTTAAAATATATTATTACAGTGTTAGATCTCTCAGCTATGTGCAAGAGTAAAACCCTTCAAAACATCATGGTTCCCTGGGATACTTAGCATGCAGGTTTTTAACCATGAAAACACTGGGGCGGTGTGTGGGTCAGAAAGGAGGGACATGTGGGCTTGATCAGGAGACCAGAGAGTGCCTTAGTTTTCTACACTTGTCCTTTTGTGGCATTTGCTAAAGCTAGCATTTTGTTTTGGAGCCATGAAACTTGAAATTCGCCAGGGCCTGCCTAGACTTCTGAGAGGGCCTGTCAACAATCACAAATGATGCCTCACGCCCATAACATAGCATATCTATTATTACGCATTTCAGACCATAGAATGAAATCAAATAAATCAGAAATTATATTTTGTTAATATTAGCTCACAGAGGAACTCTCGAAGGTGCTCACAACTCATATAAGCTTAAAATAACTAGAATCCAGTTGTAGACAGGGAATGCATGTATTCAAGCATAATATTTAGAAATGTTGTTTGATGGGGCAATGCAAGAGAGAGCAACCCATACTGCTCTGATGTAGTTTTATGGATAGAATCTTAATTTAGATGCAATGCACAGGGCAGAAAAAAAGAGGATAGACAGTTGCTTCTGGATTTCAGATGCAGATTTTTAATGCGCCAGATATTTTTGCTCTCATTAATTTGTAGTGGAAGGCACAGCCCACATTATCAGCTTTTGTGACCACATGTATAAATAAATACAGGTTTCAGGTAATACTTCTCCTTAAGATGTGCTGTTCTTGATTCGCAGTTCCTCCTTGCTCTTCTTGGTTTTTGCTCTTGAGTCCCTAATTCCCTTTCTTACCAGTGGTACCGCACAGAAATGTCTGCGGGGGGCAGACCCTAGCTCTGACCCCCTCAAGCTGTCAGTGCTTTGCTTTGCCTGTGAGCATTTGTTTTTCAATTTACTTAGGTGCAAAATCCCATTTAGTCAAAACAATAAAAGTAGTTCTACCTACACCGTCTTTTTGAATAATTGTGGTTATACTTGACTCACAGTCTGTGCTAATATACTATGGGGCAGATTTATGTTGAACTTGCGGCACTTTTGCGCCGCCGTTGCGTCACATCTGTGACGCAGCGGCGGCGTAAACCCTGTGCCACGTTGAGACACACTTACATTGTGACGCATCTATGGAGATGCGTCACGGTGTAAGGCCCTGCGCCACATGAAACCTGCGTCAGGCTTCATGTGGGCGTTTCCACGCAGGGGGGGGGGGGGCGTTCCGTCGCAGAAACGCCCCTGAAAAAGTGACTCCGTGAAATCTACAAGATTTCACGGAGTCACTTTACCAACGCTGATGCATCAAAACCCTGCACCTGCTTGAAGCAGGCGTAAGGTTTGACGCACCACGTTAGAAATTGGGCAAGTTGGAAAAGTGCTGGAGTTGCGTGCCGCACGCAACACAACTTCAGCACTGCGCCAACTTCACGCCCTAGATGCAACACGCATCTGTTTATTCCTCCGCCATGGTGCGCCACATTGTAAATGCGGCGCATCATGGGTGGCGCAAGGATAAACTTGCGTGCTGTATCTTTCCTGGTGCGTCTCTGCTAATTTGCAGAGATGCGTCAGGCAACATAAATCTGCCCCTATATTCTCAAGGTCCCAGAGACCTCCCCGACAAAATAGCACACAGCCAACCACTGATATCCAAAACCAAGGTCCAAAGACCTCGGCTGCTGGTTGCCTTCAAATTTTGCAACTTTCCCACAATAAACAGGGAACATTGGTCACATATAGATAGCAATGTTCTTCCATTAAAGAATCTTTAAGAGGCAGGCATTATCATTTAATTCCACGATCAATAACAGCACAGCGAGTTATGGTAGCCACAACATTTGTATCAGACTGTAGCACTGCAGAAAGACTATTATAGGCCTTTATATGGCATTATACGGCAGTAGGGATTCAGCTTCCAACCCTTCACGAAACCCCCACTTATGTTCCACAAATAAACTCCTAGGACTTTCTATATCCCCATCTGTGGATCCACCTTAGATGCCTAAACTTTTCCTACGCCATCCTTCCTTGCAGAAATGGTGAAGTTGTTGCTGCTCTCACTGCTGCTAAGGAATATTGTCCCAATAAAGTTGGGGAAGCACAGCTACAACAAGTATGATGTTTAGCATGGTACACTCACCATCACTATCTGTACTTAATTGCACTCAGTAAGTCCCTCATGGACACTAAGGCAAGTCATTGAACAAGACAAACCTATTCGAAACAAGTTTACTATTTCTTCTCCCTCACATGAAATTATACAAATAAATAAATACCAAACTTAAACAGACTGCCTGGAGTGCTAGTAGTTCGTCAGACATGAAGAGTCACTTATGATATACATATATAGATATAGATCAACAGAAATGTGGCTTTTCAAAGAAAATACGCATGGCAGCCATTTAGAATGCATTTCTTTATTTCAAATGCTGGTATGATGCTTCCAGTCTTGCCAAAGCTTATCGTGTAATTCAATAAGCTTTGGCAAAGCCAAAAGCATGAGTGGTGCTGGCGCCTGGTGGTGGATGGTGGCGTATGGCTGTGGGGCAACATCCACACAGCAAAGGGGGTCAGAATATGATCAACAGTGAAAAGACTGCCATAGGGGGGGACTATCTAAAACAACATTCAACCTTTTCTGAAATGCCCTAGCTTTAAGGACAGCTCAGCCAACCAATGGCAAGTCCCAAAACAAGCATTGGCCAAGCTAATAAGTCTGACATTGGCAGATTGATGCAATGATTAAGTTCTTTTTGTTATTTCTTTATTGTAAGAATGTGCCAGGAAAAAAGATAGCCTTAAAAATGTTTACACTTAAAAAAATATTCACTGATGTGGCCAATTAAAAGTGTTTTTTATATTAAAGCCTTTTAGCTATCCCATTCATTTTTTAATTATTATTTGTGAAGGAGACAAAAATACATCACCAGCTAAATAAGAACTCAAATTACAGGCAGCAACAATGTTACAAAAGCATTTTTATAATTTAAAGAGAAGACAGAAAATCACTATATAACTGGGAAACCAAAGAGCAGGCAAAATAAATAATTCCTATTTAAAGTTAATATTAAAATAACTATAATGCAAAGGCACACAGGGAACTAGATTTACCACTGAAGAGAAATGAACTGTTTTAGGTGAATGTGAACAATGTCCACAGGGTTTGAGCAATCACTCAGTCAGTTTCAACAATGTTAGTCCAAAGTCAACTTTGGACACTTCTATCGAACGAACATGAGGTAGACCTGCTAGCATGTCTAATTGATTTGACATGAAAGCGTGAGGTTACTTCCTCCTCTGCAAGCAGGGAACGTTGTTGAGACTAGCTGAGACCTCTATAAATGCAATATATATACTAATGAGAGGTGCTTTGTCAGATGGATTTTTGGTCTTGAGGAGACCCACTATGAATTACTTCTGGGTCGAAATCTCAACACTGGAGCGCAGATCATTTAATATGAAATCATTTCTAATTACGGATCAGTATTTATGCTGGACTGAACATTTTAAACTATTGATACCCACAATGTATAAATGCATCATATTTTATTAGTTTCACTATAGCACTATTGAGCAAGGGCACCCCAATCGCTTAGTAGAGCTGGCCACTATTAAGGACATTTCTGAAATAGACAGAGGACGCATGCGGCGAACCAGCATCATGGTTCAATTCTAAGATATCCTCCTAGAAAACCAATTTTCACCAAGCAGTGTGCTAGGAGTGTGGAGTGTGCAACTATAGTACGAACACCCCAAGAAGCTGTAAGTTAGCTCCTCTAACTTTTGAAAGGTTATGTAACACACATCCACACAAATATGCACACACCAAACTGTCAAATATGCAATGATTTTACGTAAACACATCAGAATTTTGAAGTGGTGGTAGTAAGGGTGATAGTGCTATCAGTGGGTATATTGGTAGTGTGGTGGTGGTAGTAGTGGTGGTACAGGCAGCAGTGGTAACAGTACAAGCACTGATGTTGGTGGTGATAGTGTTGGTGGTAGAGGTAGTACTGGTGGAGCCTGCAGTGTTGGGGGTGGGGATGATGATAGTCACAAAGAGAAGGGTGGCGGTGGTAGTAATGGTGATCTTTGTGGTGATGATGGTAATGATTGTGATAACGATGGTAGTGGTGATAATGTATTGTTGGGTGTAGTGGTGGTGAGGTTTATACCCGCATGTTATGAAAAGAGGAGAATCCTTCATTGATTGAAGTTTCACTAACCTGTGGCAAATATCACAAAGGTGTATCTCTCAAAGCATTTTTAGCAGCCTCCTTTGGGAAAGGATGATCTGGTTTGTCCTCTGAGCTGAATTATTTAATCTCTCTCATGCACATTCACAGAAGAGCCATTACTATTCATCTCACTCTCGCTCCATAACTGCTATTCATCACGGGTAGCATGCAGTCAAATTCATGTGCATTAATCTTGTGTAATTATTTGATCATAAAATCTCAAGACATCTTCTGCAGAGGAATTAGTACAGACAAATAAGGTTCCTGAAGAACTGCTGGGTAAATTAAATGCACACAGTTATTACAATGGAAAATTAGTTGTAATAGTTTAACAGTCATTAATCATTTTACATGGCAGGCCAATTTAAAGAGCCAATTTAAACTCACTTCGAAATGTGTTTAGTGCAGCACTGCAACCTATGCCTTGTCTGTACAATATCATTTCCATTTATGTATCAGATGAGACTTTTCATTAGGTTGTAGGAGTGTCCAATTTGCATTCTGCAACATATTGCAGAAAAAAACGTCTTCCCAAATCAACTCATGCAATCAAGCAACAATCAAGCAACAAACTATTTATACTCAGAAAGACTAAATCCTTTTACACACATTTAATTCCATCTTCTTCTAAATTCATTCTTAATATCAAAATTATTCAGCAATTTCTATTAAATTAATTTAAAAATATGACCTAATGCAAGGACTGTTTTTTTTCCTTAATATGTTGCATTTTCCCTGCCCCAGTGCCCCACTGATGCAGGGGGTCCTTTATTTGTGACAGTTTTCCTTCTGCTACATGCTGCTGTAGCAGTCCTTCCTGCAAATATCTTCGTTTAATGGCAACCAATGTGGCAATCATGCAGGTAGGTTCAAAATTGGTGTAGGATTTTTCTTGTGTCGTTTTTCACTTTCTTACTGTTTGTAGTGCTGTATAAATACTTACACATTGCCTCCAAATTAAGCCTGACAGCTTTTGTCCCAAGCTGCCAGAGAGAGTTAGCACAGGTTAATTTGTGGTTTGCTTGTGGCTTCACCCTGACAAGGATTGTGGTTGCTGCTTGAGTAAGATGCCAGTATGTTTTGGACTCATACTCACGCAGTATTAAAAACAGTTATCTGATAGAGACTACTGCCCGCAGATTCCTTAACGTAGATTTATCTACAGGTGTGAGACTGGATCCGGAAGACTTTTTGCCACAGCATCCCTGGGCGCCGAGGGGACAGCACCACGTGACTCCGCCCTAATGTCGTCCGCGTCTGTGACGTCAGTGAGGATACATAAGTCCCACCCCGGCGCGCCTACGTCAGTTTTTTCTCTTTTTTGCGTGCAGCGCGGATCTGGATTGTGTCCTTGCCTGTTTTCTGGCCTTCTATTCTTTTACACACTTTGGGGTTCAGTGGAACAGTGTGCGAATGCCTTCGGGCTTTAAAACGTGTACATCCTGTGCGCGTCCCATGTCGGCGATGGACCCTCACCCAATTTGTATGTTGTGCCTGGGTGAGCACCACGACTTGGAGAGCTGCGACGCATGCCAGCACCTTGAGCCTAAGTCACGGCGGGAGCGCCGGATGAAGTTGCTGTCCGCGCGCTTGTCCAGGTCGGTGTCATCCCAGCGTCCGTCCCCTACCTCGGAAGAAAGGAACCGCCGGTTTCGTCTTCGAAATTGCCTTTCGCCGCGACCCCTAGGATGTGGCTCACCAGCTGGTAGGTCCTTCAGTTTATCTCCGAGGCTTTGTCCTCCTTTCGCGGTGGGCGCCTGCTCCCCCCGGGACAGGCACCCCCACCAGTCGCTTTCCTACCTGCCGTTTCCCGGCGCGGAGGCGACTAGGGCCCAAATGACAGAAAACGCAGCAGCGCTGCTGGCTTCTTTGGCCCTTCTTCCACCTCTTGAGACGTCCGTGGATCCCTTGCCTCGCGCGGGGCCTTCCGCAGAGTCGCTGGCGGCTCCGGCCTGAAACTTTCAGCTTCAGGTCGTAGGAGGGTGGTGTCGTCGAGGTGCGGTCCTTTGGGGGTCCCCTCTTCGGGTCCTGGCATCCCTGCTTTGCCGCAAATCCCTATGAGGCTCCCTGTGGCATCGCAGGAGACTGCCGGGACTCCGGTCTTGCCCCTGAGTCCCCCTCGGCCCTCTGAGCAGGCATCTGCCTCACCAGAGGTCGAGCCAGCGCCGTTTCGGCACCGGGAGCCTTCCTCTCCAGCTCCGGTGGAGTCGCGGGTGGAGCCAGGGACCTGGGGTGCTTTACCGAGTCCCCCTCGGTCCTTGGCGCTTGAAGCTGCCCCGAGTGAAGCCGAGCTGGTGCCTTTTCGGCGCCGCTCCCTCGTCGATCTGGTGTCGACCTCGCACCATCCTCATGGGGAGCACGCGGTGGCAGAAGTCGACCCGGCGCCATGAGTGTTCACTCCAGCGCCGATCGACGTTGAGCAGGCGCCGGTGGCGGACTCTACGGAGCCGTGCCTGCGTCTGGTTTTGGATTCGTCCCCTGAGGTCCCTTCTTCTCCAGAGGTCGGCCATTTGTTGGTGTGTTCCTCCCCAGAAACGGGGCGCCGTGTTGTTGCCTTTTCACTGACATCTTCCAGGGTGGGCTCCTCGCCGTCTTCACAGCCTAAATCCTTGAACCCTTCTTTCTGTGGCTCGCAGATGGCTTTTCCCCCAGCCTTTTCGCCTCCTAGAGCTCCTCAGGTTCCCCATTCACCTGGGGATCCCCCACTATTCCGGTGCTGGCTGCTTCCCCCTGGACATGGGGATGGGCGGCTCAGCCTGCAGCTGTCGCCCACGGAGGAATTACTTTCCCCTCCGCGGCGCCCTATTGAGGCGAGTGTTTCCTTTCCTCGGGTCATTTCCACAGCCACTGGTATTCTGCAGATGGGTGAACATGTCACTCCGTTTCCTAAGGACAACCTTTTAGAAGTTCTCCATCAGGGCTCTGGTGGACGGAAGTTGTTCCTTCCCTTTGTAGCGTCACTCCACAATTCCATTCTGGGGGCTTAGGGGCGCCCTGCCACGGGCGATCCGGTGCCTCCGTGTTTGCCTGTGGTGTTGTTTCTTCCGTCTCGGGAGGCCGGTGGTTGGATTCATGGGGGCGTAATGTTTTCACTTCTTCTAGCGCTGCCTTGCGGGCTCTTAACACTTTGTGTGTGTTGACCAGGGCTACTTCCAGTCTGTGAGACTCTGTGGAGTCCCTTCTTTCTCATGTGTCTCATGAGGGTACCCATGCTGACCCAGAGAGCAATGTGTTGGATGTTCGGGAGTTGGCTGCATATATTCTTCGTGCGGCCTTGGATGTTGCTGATGCTCTAGGCCGTGCTATGGCCACTTCTGTGGCTCTCTGTCACCATGCCTGGCTCCGTGATGCTGTTTTTCCTGAAAATATCAGGGAACGTCTGGTTGATCTACCCTTTGAAGGGGTCCTTCTGTTTAACACTCATGCGGACTCCGCCATTCAGCGTCTTTTTGCGGGGCTCATCGTCTTCCTCCTCCTCCTCAGAAGGTGGTTCTGTTGATACTCCGGGTCTTAGTGGGAGATGTTATCCCACTGCTCCTGGAATCTGGTGTTGGAGTGCACGTTACACTTTCTGTGAGGAATGCTGTGCCCTCGGGGTCCTGGGTTGGCCTACTTCAGTTGGCTGCTGGTTCAGCCCTTTTTTGGCAAAGAGTGTTCCTTTTTGGCTGCCTACTATGCCTTCTGCGGTTTCTGCCACAGGTTTTCTAATTTGTTCTCTGATGCGGGATTTTCTTCCCTAAGAGTGGTTCCCATACTTCTTGGGCCGTGTCCTACCCTACGTGGGGTGTTGTAGCTATTGGATAGCCCTGTCTTACACTGGGAAGGTGTGGGCTTCCCCTTGTTGGTTCCTCGCCCTTCCTGGTGTTGCTGTATGCCGCTGGTGCGTTTTATTAGGCAGCTGCAGCGTTGTGCTGCGATGTTTTTGCCCTTTGTCTGCCGTTTAGCCTAGTCCTCTGTCTGGTGTCCAGAAGGGTTATTTTCCTGTGTTGACGACTTAGTTCGTCCTACTTGTTTCTCCTCTTGTCTTCCTGCTGGTTGCTTGTTGGCACCCAGCTGTGCCCGCCTGGGCGTTGTGGTCTGGATGTTTACTTTAAGGGTGCTTGGCGGCATCCAGCTGTGCCTGCCTATTCTTCTGGTCCACGGCCAGGGGCCTTGGAGTGAGGCTTGGCACCCTTGGAATGAGGCCTGGCACCCCTGCTTTTTGTTTTCGGGAGCCTTGCGGGACTATGTTTCTCTCTCCCACCGCCTTATTACTGAGGCACTGTTCTGTATGGACTGTTGACTTCCAACTGTGATGGATTTGGCTGTCCTCTTCACTGGGTCTGTTCCCGGTGGAGGGCTCTTGCCCTCGTTTCTACTCTTCTCCTTGGAGTCTCTGGGTTGCTCTTCTTTCTCGGTACGCCTCTGCGTTGCCTGTACCGGGGGTTTCCGGTGGAGGTCCCTGGTACATTGGCTGCCGGCCTCCTTTCGTATTGCCTGTACCTGGGGCTGCCGGTGGAGGTCCCTGGTACATTGGCTGCTGACCTCTTTTCGTATGACTGTACCTGGGGCTTCCGGTGGAGGTCCCTGGTACATTGGCTGTTGACCTTCTTTCGTATTGCCTGTACCTGTGGCTTCCGGTGGAGGTCCCTGGTACATTGGCTCCTGGCCTCCTTTTGTGTTGCCTGTACTTGGGGCTTCCGATGGAGGTCCCTGGTACATTGGCTGATGGCCTCCCTTCATATTGCCCTTCCTGCTCCTGCTTGGTGAGGGCCGGGCTGCCTCTTTGTCATTAGGACACATCCCCTGTGGGGCAGTGTTCTCCGTGATGCTGAGGTTCTAGTCTGCTTGGGGGCGGGGACTGGGGCCCTTTCCCCTGTCCCTGTGGCTCATTCCCTGTTGGGGAGGACTGGGCTATTTCCCTGTCCCGGGGATTTGTCCCCTGGCGGGGTCTTGGGTTCGCCTGAGCTGGGGAGGTCCTCTTGCAGACCCTCCTTCCCCTTGGGTATGGTAGGGCATCTATTCTACGTTAAGGAATCTGTGGCTAGTAGTCTCTATCAGATGTACGAGTTACTTACCTTCAGTAATGATGTATCTGGTAGAGAAGATTCTAGCCGCAGATTCCTTCACAACCTGCCCTTTCTCCCCGTTCTGCGAGGGCCTTCTTGGTCTTCTGCACTCGCCTGCCTCCGGGTGGTTGTCTTTTTGCGAGTGGCCTTTCGTACTACCTCCTTAGGGGGATGCTCGCCTGGTTGTGGCTCCATTCTGTCCTTTCTGGTGCTTGGTTGATGACTTTATGGGCACTTCTGCACCCTTGCACTCTGGTTTCCAGTGTGGGGTTCACTCGTGCTCTTCTTCCTTTTGTTGCTTGCACTTCTGACTTTTGGCAGTCCTTGAGGTTGAAGTAACTTGGTTGGTCTCGACCCTTGGATTTCGGGAGACTTCTCCCTGCTGGTATTGTCTGAGGTGGAATGGTCATTGCTCTCCGTTTTGACCTTGGTGTCCTTTTCTGTTTCCGGGCGGTGGCTGCAGACTCTTGGTCTGCTGTGTATTTTTCACATGCTTCTTCCCCCGGGGAGGCTGTTGTATTTGGTTGCAGGATTGCTTTCCAGTAGCTGTGCCCTGTTCTTTCATTCCAGGTCTTGGTGCCTCAGTACCTGCCACTATTCTGGATGGTGCTGTTCCTCACCATTTATTTCTTTCCCTTCTGTTTAGCGGGGTTTTTCTCACCCTGTTCCAGTATTCTCACAGTTTTGTAGGCGCGCGGGGGTGGGACTTATGTATCCTTGCTGACGTCACGGACGCGGACGACGTCAGGGCGGAGTCACGTGGTGTCGTCCCCCCCGCGCGCTGGGATGCTGTGACAAAAAGTTTTCCGAATCCAGTCTCACGCCTGGGGATAATTCTACGTTAAGGAATCTGCGGCTAGAATCGTCTCTACCAGATATATCGTTACCAAAGGTAAGTAACTCATACAATGAAGAACACCCAGAGAAAAAAACTGCAATGCAGAAAAAAACAAGGCAGAATCAGGACTAGCAAACAAACCAGGAATTGGAGACATAACAGCCTAAAAACTAGCAAAGAGCAAGCTACAAGAGAAGCAATGTTGCGGATGCACTGTTCGTCAGTTCTGGTCCATTGAAATAGGCAAAAGTCACCAACAAGCACAGGAAGTGATTCTGCCATCTTGGTTCAAGAATTAATGGTGGGCGCAGAAACTTCCTGAATAAGATGCGTGGATGTGTTCGATATTCTATGGCCTGTCTGGAGTACAAAAGAAGAATGTGACCGCCTTGGGACCCTCATGCACTTTGGACAGAGAAACTCACCAGCACACCTCAGTAGAGGTCAAAGGCAACAACACAGGTGGGTGGCAGGGAAAGCAGCTGACATCAAGAGCAGAGCCGGGCAAAATGCACGTTGTATTTCTTAGTTTTTACATCCACCATTTACAGCTTTTACATAATGTTATTTTGTTTTGTGTCCACTTCCATTTGGTACATATTTTTCCATTATGTATAATAGAAGCATATTATATGTGTGTGTGTATGCAATATCAAAATTCAAATGCCTTTTTTTAATTAATTTGATTAAAAGTATTTTTTTTACATTTATATAGTGTGTATACGTGTCTGTAATGTCTAAAGGAAAATAACAATGTTTTCTTTTGTTTATTTTTCTTTCTCTATTTTTATTGTTGTGGGGCTTGGTGCTTCAAATTTTGCTCAATTCCATTGTTTTGCAGGTGATTCCCTTGTAGTAACCTTGAGTGGTATATTTGCTGGGTGATTTACTCCAAGGCTTAGTTGGAATAGATCCGAGACTCCTTTTACTGTTGTGCTATTGGAGTAGCTGTGGGTCTAAATTAAGTGAACAGCAGCTGACATCCTTTTGTGGTACTCTTGGAATTCAGGAATACCACTAGGCATCAGTGTGAGTCAGGCCCTTTGTGAATTATGCCCAAGGTACAGGAGAGACAAAGGTGGGAAATCAGTCTTCACTTTCTTGAATTGCATTTAGTAATACACAAAACA